>NC_080175.1:16517098-17202098 GCF_950295315.1 Erinaceus europaeus
TAGCAAACTAGAACTTTGGTGTTCAGTATAATATGGAACTATACATCTGTAGTTCTAACATTTTAGAAACTGTTATTAAATAGCTAATTAAAATATTACAGTGAAACAGCATATATTCTCAGTTCCTCTGAACTATGACAATTCTGAAATACATGGTGTCCAGAAAAGCAACAATAACTCTGGGTCTTAAGTTTATGGTGGAAACCTGTGCAGTGTGGTCAGGTAATTCTATTATGCCCATGTGCTTGAGATGAGGTCCTTATCACAGATAGCCTGTCTCTTGAAATTTCCTGGGCCAGAGAGATAGTATAATGGTTATGCAAAAAGACTCTCTGAAGTCTCTGAGGTTCTGAAGTCCCAGGTACTATGCCCCATACCACCATAAACCAGAGCTGAGCAGTGCTTGGTAGTAAACAAAGCAAAAGAAACAAACAAAAAGAAATTTCTTCCTTCTTTCCTGCCTCTGTCTCTTTTTGTTTTTGCTTCCAGGGTTATCTCTGGGGTTCAGTGCCCGCACTATGAATCCACTGCTCCTGGAAGCCAGTTTTTTTTTTCCATTTTACTGGACAGGACAGAAATAAATTGAAAGAGGAAAGGAGGATAGGGAAGGGAAGAGAAAAATAGACACTTGCACATCTGCTTTACCACTTATGAAGCAAGCCCCCTGCAGGGCTCTAACCAGGACCATTATGCTGGTCCTTGATTTGTAATATTGAAATTGTTTTCAAGACTTAAAATTTAAGATTAATTATCCAAAGGCATTTTATATTGGTGCCTCATTTTCAAATCTGTTGGTTAATGCAATGCTAATGATACTATGCCAAATTGCAAGACAGAAAGAGAGAGATAAGAGATAAGAGAGATAAGAGAGAGGACTGAGAGGCCTGGTTGTAAATATGGATATATGAGAAAGGGCTGAAGAGATCTTTTCAGAAGTATAATAATGTTTGCCTCTCATGTCTGCAATGAATATTATGATGTGAACACAGATAATTGATTTTTGCATTCCTTGATGAATTCTCAGCAACTTCTTTCAAAATTCTACATACTCTTTGGGTAGGTTTTCCTTTTGCAGGAAGTTGAAGAGGGAAGGGTTTCAGGTATTTTTATTATTTCTCCTTACTACTTTATCGTGTGTGTGTGTGTGTGTGTGTACAACAGTAATTGATATTTAGGGTAAGAGTGAAGGAAGAAGGAAAAATGAGACTAATGTTAGTACTGGAGCACCAGGTTTCCATAGTGTTTCTTATTATTTCCTGACTCATCATATGAGATTTTTTATTTTTAATTAGAAGTATTTAAAATTTATATCTTAATGGAGAGAAATGAAAAGGGAGACAGTAGAAAGGGAGAGAGAAAGAGAAAGACCTGCAGCACCAGCTCACCCGAGTATGAAGCTTCTCCTCTTCTGGAGTTTTATTATTTGTTTTTGTTTTACTTTTTTCTTTTCTTTTTATTTATTTATTTATTGGGGAATTAATGTTTTACATTCTTTTCTTTGTTTTTTTTTAATTTTTTACATTATTTTCTTTTTTTTAATTACCACCAAGATTATTCTGGGGTTCAGTGCCTGTACAATGAACCTACTATTCCCAATGACCCTTTTTTTCTTTCTTCCTTTTTTTTTTTAACTCATTTCATTAATTTGATAGGGGAGAGAAAAATTGTGAGCAAGGGTGGGGGAGGAGTAAGATAGAAAAGAGAAAAGGACACCTGCAGCACTGCTTCACCACTTGTGAAGTTTCTTCATGGAAGGTGGGGAGCAGGGGTTTGAATCCCATGATAGTGTGTTCATTCAATGCATGCTCCATCTTCTGGCCGATAGTTCTTCCCTTCCCTTTCCTTTCCTTTCCTTTCCTTTCCTTTCCTTTCCTTTCCTTTCCTTTCCTTTCCTTTCCTTTCCTTCCCTTCCCTTCCCTTCCCTTCCCTTCCCTTCCCTTCCCTTCCCTTCCCTTCCCTTCCCTTCCCTTCCCTTCCCTTCCCTTCCCTTCCCTTCCCTTCCCTTCCTTTCCCTTCCCTTCCCTTCCCTTTTTTCTTTCTCTTTTTTTCTTTTCTTTTTTTCTTTCTTTTTTTTTTCTTTTTGCCTCTAGAGTTATCACTGGGGCTCAGTGCCAGTCCTATGAATCCACTACTCCTGGAGGTCGTTTCTTCCATTTTGTTGCACTTATTGTTGCTGTTATTGTTCTCACTATTGTTGTTGGATAGGACAGAGAGCAATGGAGAGAGGAGGGGAAGGCAGGAGAAGAGAAAGATAGATACCTGCAGACCTGCTTCACTACTTGTGAGTCTACCCTTCTGCAAGTGGGGACCCAGGGGCTCTAACTGGGATCCTTACTCTGGTCCTTGTGCTTTGTGCCATATGCACTTAACCCGCTGTGCTACCGCTCTACCTCTCCCCTCTCAATATTTCTTATTCTTATTTCAGGAATAGGATTAGAACTTGTCTTCATAAATTCAGTCCTTAGAGCTTCGTCATTTACCTTCCACAAACATGAGGTTTATTTCTTACTCTTGCTCTCCAAGGTCACTACCCAATAGAGTGTTAGTCCTAGATCTTGTCTATATATCCCATAACTGAAGTGACTGTACCTACTCTGAGTGTCTACTTCATTTTAAGCACCGGAAGATTCACTTCCTTCTGATATTAGTCTTAACTATATAGAAAGCCCTTATTTTCTTTTGTTATACACAGAACTCACAAATGTTTGGAAAATTCTTTACTGAGAATCGTTCCTTGGTGGAAGATTTAAAAAGTTTAGTAGGCACAGGACTATTCCTTTAAAAAATTTTGAGTCAACTTTAAAAATTGTATTTGACAAGAATTTTTTCCACTTTTTTAAAAATTATTGCTTGCGTTGGAATCTCTATCCTTGTAATTTTTAATTTCTATATTTTAATGACTGTACTGATACACTCATTTTCATTTCGTTTATAATAGTAGTTTCTATTTCTTACTCTTTTTTTAATTCCAGGCTATAAATTTCTCTTTTTTTTCATTTTTAAGAATAAAAACTTTCTTTTTTCCAATTTTCTTTCTTCCTGCTTATAATTTCTGCATCTATGCTCTTCTTCTTCTAGCGTTTGCCCTTCTTCCGTAGCCAGTCAACAGCGTCAGGTTGAGCCTGATGTCTGCTTGTTGCTGGCTTTGAAAGTGACTAGGATCCATGTGGATTCAGTCGGCTAGGAAGGATCGTCAGTTTCCCCAATAAATGGGTACTCACGGGATGCACCACGAGAAGGTCCATCCAATGCATCCCATCTATGCTCTGATCTTTATTATTTGTTTTTATTACCGATTTCCTTTTTGTTTTAAAAAAATTATAAGCTTTGTAAAATGTCTTTATTTTATCTTCTTTTATTTAATTAATTAATTCTTACTGCCACAGAGTTTGTTGCTGCAGCTCAGTGCAAGCACAGTGAATCTACAACAGCTCCCAGTGGGCATATTTCTTTTTTATTTACAGGATAGAGAGAAATTGAGAAGGCAAGGGAAATATAGGTGGAGGGAGAAAAAAATATATACACCTGCAGACCTGCTTCACCACTTCTGAAGCATTTCCCCTGCAAGTGGGGAGCAAAGGCTTGAAAACAAGTACTTGCACATGGTGGTGTGTTCGCTTAACCCCATGTGCCATAGCCCAGCTCCTTTTTTTTTTTTTTTATCTACATAGAGACTTGGGTAACTGATTTTCAAGCTATCTTGTAAATTAAAAATGTAAGATTATAAAATTTTCTCTAAATTGTGTGAGTTTGCATACTTCATGATACTTCGCTATCATTTACTTTGAAATATTTATATATATTTTTACAATTCTTCTTTGATCTATGCTTACTTAGAAACATGTTATTTAAACTCTAAACATTTGAAAATTCTTAAGTTGCCTCATTGTTATTGATTTTTATTTATTTATTCCTTTTTATTGCCCTTGTTATATTGTTGTACTTCCTGTTGTTATTGATGCTGTTGTTGTCGAATAAGACAGACAGAAATGGAGAGAGGAGAGGAAGACAGAGAGAGTGTTGGGAAATTGTGCAGCTGTGGTCGAACATTGGTAGGGCACACAAACCATTGTATTTCCATGCAAGTATTATTTACAGATATCCACCACCATATTACCCTCTCAGGGTATCACCTATTCCCGAGCAAGATAAAACCCTAGCAACCATTGCTACAAAAGCTTTCTACCTTCCCAGAGTGCCTTGTTTTCTCCACCTCCTTTTCTAGCCAATCCCATCCCGACTTGCCACTTCCAGAATTTCTCCCATAAAAGCCCCTCCTGCTTCCACTTTCCCTCTCTTGCTCTTTTTTTCTCTTCCACAACCTGACCCAGAGAAGGGCTGCTTGGCATAGTGGGAGGCAGCCATTTTGTTAGCTCCATGTAGCCTAAACCACTCTGCTGTCACCCATTTCTGGGGTGTCCCCACGAATAAAGATTTGTGTTCACCACTCTGCTCCAGTCTCTTCTGTCTCCCCTGGAGCGCAACCCAACAAGAGAGGGAGAGAAAGACCTGCTTCACCACTTGTGAAGTGACTCCCCTGTAGGGGGGGGAGCCGGGGCTCAAACTGGGATCCTTACACTGGTCCTTGCGCTTTTTGCCACCTGTGCTTAAACTGCTGCACTACCACCAGACTCCCTATTATTATTTATTATTTTTTTTAACTTAATTCGTCTTTGGTCAGAAACTATACCTTCTAAGATTTCATACATTAGAGGTTATTGTTGTTTGCTTTATAGTTCAGCACATGATATTTCACAGTGAATGTTCCATGTGTATTTGAAAGGGATGTATATTCAGCAGTTGGAGAATGTATATTTTACTCCATTATATCCAGAAGTGAAACTAAAAGAAATTGCTTCTTAGTGTAGGCAGTTTGTCATAACTTTTTTATTCATCTCATTTTTCCTGACATGAGCATTGTGTCCCCTTTTCCTCATACTCCTTTTTAAAAAAGTAAGTAAACATATGCTGCAATAAAGATATTTTAAGCATTATATTATTACACTCTCCTCAAAATTAAAAAAAAAACCTCATATTAGTAATCCGATAAAGTAATAAACTATTTGGTTATTTTTTACCTAAAATATCTTTAATGTATATTCTAGATTTAAAAAACACTATTCAATGCATACTTATAAATATTTTCTTAGAGGTAATTGTATATATATTGGAACAGGTGTGTAAAGGCATATTGGATAATCATACTTTCACTCCATCTTTTAAATCAAATTGCCTTCCAGAAAGTTTTCAATTATTTATGTTAGTAGAATACACTGCACAGAGTTCTCTGCAATACTACCAATTAAGAATATTTTTATTTAAAAGGTTAGTTTGAAAAAATAAAATTTCTCTACCTGTTAGATTTACATTTCATGACTTACATGAAATGTAAGTAGACTTACATTTCATGACTTACATGACTTTCATGATTTACATTTCAGTGAGTTTACATGTTCTTTCTATATTTGTGGGATACTGATAGTTTCTCTTTTGTAAATATGTCTAATTTGTTTTTACACAGAGATATTTATATTTTGTTACCTATTTATAACTTATTTCAATGTTATAAATTTTACACATTTATTATGTGCAATATAAATATTTTTACAGCTTTTGAGGCATAGGAAATGTTAGCCTATAAGTAATGCAGTCTATTTTCTGATTTTCATTTTTCTTATTTTCTATCAAATCAAATTTGATTTCTGTATGCTTTATAATATATAGTATAATATGATTATAATGAAGATAAGTATTTCTTGGTTTATATAAGCATCTGACTCTGGAAAAATGTTAGCTCATGTCATCGCTTGATTGAATAATATTTTTCTCCATTGACTTCAGTTACTGATTTCATATTTTACTAAGTTATAGTATATTGAAAGCCTACTTCTAGATTACTCATTTTGATTCATAAATCTTTTCAGTATATGCTTGTGCCAATCCAGCATGCTTAACATATTTTAATTTCTGTAAGTGTGACGTGTTTTTTAATTAATTAATTAATTTTAAAAAGGAGACATTAACAAAACCATAGGATGGGAGGGGTACAACTGCACACAGTTCCCACCACCAGATCTCCATGTCCCATCCCCTCCCCTGATAGCTTTTCCATTCTTTATCCCTCTGGGAGTATGGACCCAAGGTCATTGTGGGTTGCAGAAGGTGGAAGGTCTGGCTTCTGTAGTTGCTTCCCCGCTGAACATGGCCGTTGACTGGTAGATCCATACTCCCAGCCTGCCTCTCTCTTTCCCTAGGTGGGTGGGTCTCTGGGGAAGCAGAGCTCCAGGACACATTGGTTGGGTCCTCTGTCCAAGGAAGTCTGGTCGGCATCAAGCTGGCATCCAGAATCTGGTGACTGAAAAGAGAGTTAACATACAAAGCCAAACAAATTGTTGAACAATTATGGACCTAAAGGCTGGAATAGTGCAGATGAAGTGTTGGTGGGTACTCACTGCAGACTATTGTTTACTTCTGCTTTCAGGTATATATTTTGCCCTAGTTTATGGATACGTGTGAACATATGCTCTACCTCAGGGGACCGGGTCTATATCTAGGTTTTGGGACTTTGTTAGGAATTGAACGTCCTGGAATGGAATTAGAGAATACTATGAAAGGAAAGGTCTCAACCTAGTGGTGAAGCTGAAGGATTGTCACTGCACATCTGAAATCTCTGGACACAGTCTGAAGTGAAGCACACTGAGGTGGCACTCATTGCGTTGATTAGGTTTTGATCGGCAGATGTAATATTATTTGATATGAATTGAGAGAAGCATACAGGAAAGTGCACTCCATCCTAAGGTTCCAGGACTGGGAGAAATATAGACTCTACAGTGGAAATGTGAGGTTCATGCTGTCTTAGGGTTCAAGAAGACAATAGGTAGTTATTATCATAACATTATTTGGTAATTGGTTAACTTTGAAAAGTCCCTCGGTTAGGATTTGCTGTATAATACCCAACATCTTGTATATAGCTGTGCCACTGGTTGCTTCTGTTCTCCCTGGTCTAGACTTTTGAGAGAGTCAGCATATCAAAGACTCAGTCTATGTATTAAAAAGACTCAGTCTGCACTTTAAAAAGTTTGAGACATATAATCAATTTTTCCCTTCTCATATTTATTAAATAGTGATTTATATGACTACACTTTAATAGGAGTGCACATAAACACCATTGCCAACACCAAAAGACTGCTCTCCAGAGATGCTGGACCAATTTACATTCCCACCAGCAGTGCAGAAGGGTTCCTCTGTCCCCACAGCCTCTCCAACATTTGTTGCTGCTGTCCTTTTGTATGTACTCCATTCTCACGGGAGTGAGGTGGTATCTCAATGTTGTCTTTAATTGCATTTCTCTATCAGTAACCTGGAGCAATTTTTCATGTTTGTTAGACTTTTGGATCTCCTCGGAAGTGAATATTTTATTCATATCCTCTGCCCATTTTTCGATGGGGTCATTTGATTTTTTTTTGCTAAGTTTGCAGAGCTCTTTGTATATTTTTATGATTAGTCTCTTGTCTCATATATGGCATGTGAAGTTCTTCTCCCATTCTGTAAGGGGACTCTTTGTTTGTGTGATAGTTTCTTGGGCTGTGCAAAAGCTTTTCAATTTTATGTAGTCCCATTGTTTTGTTTCTGCTTTAGTCTTCCTTGCAATTGGGTCTGTTTCATCAAAGATGTCCTTGAGGTTTAGGTGGGAAAGTGTTCCACCAATGTTTTCCTATATGTATTTGATAGTTTCTTGTCTAACATCCAGGGTCTTGATCCATTTGGAGTTGATCTTTGTTTCTGGTAAATTAAGGTGGTTCAATTTCATTCTTTTCTATGTTTCAACCCAGTTTTCCCAGCAACATTTATTGAAGAGAGCCTCCTTCCTCCATTTAATACTTTGGGCCCCCTTATCAAAGATTAGATGTCCATAGGTGTGGGGGTTTAGTTCTGGGATTTCAATTCTAGTCTGTGTGACTATTTTTGTTCCAGTATCAGGCTGTTTTGATGATGATGATGGCCTTATAAAATAGTTTGAGATCTGGGAGTGTGATGCCTCCATTGCTGTTTCTTCTCCTCAAGATGGTTTTGGCAGTTCTAGGTGTCTTCTGGTTCCAGATAAATGATTGTAGTTTTTGTTATAATCTTAAAGAAGCTTGGTGGAACTTTGATGGGTATTGCGTTAAATCTGTATATGGCTCTGGAGAGAATATTCATTTTATTTATTTTTTTTAATTTAAGAAAGTATTAATTAACAAAACCATAGGATAGGAGGGGTACAATTCCACACAATTCCCACCACCCATTCTCCATATCCCACCCCCTCCCCTGATAGCTTTCCCATTCTCTATCCCTCTGGGAGCATGGACCCAGGGTCATTGTGGGTTGCAGAAGGTAGAAGGTCTGGCTTCTGTAATTGCTTCTCCGCTGAACATGGGCGTTGACTGGTCGGTCCATTTTGATGATATTTATTCTTCCAATCCATGAGCATGGGATGTCTTTCAATTTCTTGGTATCAGTTTCTATTTCTTTGAATAGTGACTCAAAGTTTTCAGTATATGAATCTTTCACTTCTTTGGTCAGCTTATTCCTAGGTATTTTATTGATTTTGTTGCAACAGTGAATGGGAGTGATTTCTGGATATCTTCTTCAGATTTAGTGTTTGCATAAAGAAATGCCACTGATTTTTGTACATTGATTATGTGTAGCCTGATACCTTGCTATATATATAGTTGTATTCATTTATGTGATTATTAGGTTTACTATTGCTTGCATACTTTTCTTATCTATGGTTACTTCTGACTGATTTGTAGTTTAATCTGGACTCCTGTTTTCATCCACTGTAGTTATGGCTTTATTTGCTCTTGGTTTAACCATTTTTTTTAATTATGTGTCTTTTATCTTTATGATTGGTTGTTCTTTAGTTGTTGTGTTTTGAGTACAAGCCATTCTATACTAAATACCTTTATGACAAATGCAGTCACCAACAATAGTAACTGGAGCAAGGACTGAAGCAGTTTAACCAATACCAGTTATCCAAACAATGACTCCAGTCCAAGAAAAAATAGCAACCAAAATCCAAATGAAAAAGAAAGAGAAAGGAAAAAAGAGAAAGCAAGAATAAACAATTATGCAAATCTACTGTCCACTGTAAATTCTTGGGGTAGCAAGAGGAGAAAGGGAAGTAGAGGAGACACACAGAGAGAGAGTCCACTCTGAGTTAGATTTCTTCCCCAAATTAATTCACAAATGAGTATCAGTGAATTCAGAAAGCAGAAGAAGAAGGAAGAAGACAAGAGTGAGAAAAAAAAAGAGCAGTGAAAGGAAAGAGGTCTATCTTTTTTTAATTAGCTAGGAAAAGGAAGGAGGGGGAGAGTGGATAGAGGAGGTAGGTAGAGTGAAACGAGTTCCTGTCATAGTAGATAGGACACCTTATCTATCAATGGAAAATACACTAAAAGTTAATTTTGGTCAACCTGAAGGGGGGAGGAGGGACACGCATATATATAACAGTAATAATAAAATAGAACAGAGTAAAATACCTTAACAGTCAGTCTGCAGCTTGGATGGCTGCTGATTGGCTCAGGCAGCCTGAGCAAAGACAGCCAATAGTTAAAAGCAAACAAACAAAAAACCTCCAGCTAGTCTTTCTCAGGCAGGGGTAAGGCTCTGATTGGTCAGATATTTTGTCACTCAAATTGAGCTTGAGCCACTAAGAAAAAGAAAGAGAGAGAGAGGAGGGAAACAGAAAGGATAAGGATCGGAATCACACCCCTGATATGCCAGGAGTCTTGGTACAGAAAAAAGCTCAGCTGGGAGCCTGCTAGTAGCAACTCTCCCGCTCCTGGGGTCTAGTTATGGGGGGGGGGGGGGGGGTTCGCTTCAGAAATAACAAAAAAAAATTCCTTTCTTTTTTCTGTTTTCTAACCCAAATTGAGCTATAGTCCCCTCCTTGGTTTCACACTTAGGACCCCTTATTTATTGTCCTTCTGATGGCCCAGTATCCTACCCTATCCAACAGTTGTTGTAGGAGCTCAGGCCAACAGCTGCCTTCAAAAAACACATCTTGTGACATGTTTTTTAATATCTGCTGGAACTTGTCTTTTTTTTTATTTGTTTTTTTTCCCTTATTTCAGCCATCACCAGGGATTTACCTCTAAAAGTTATTTTTTTCAGATACAGTGATACAAAAACAAGGAGACATCTTGTCATCCTTTTACAAAATTGTTTTGAATCATCTATTTCTATAGTCATATAAAGTTTAAAATATAACTCATTTGTATTTCACCTATTTCAAAGATTAATTTGGAACTCAGTGACAAATTTATAGTGTAACCATTTCATCTGAAAGAACAGAATGTATCTTCCATTTATTTGAGCTTTTTTCCTATTGTGCAGTAAATTTCAACAAAATTTCCCACAAGTTTCCAGTTTCTCAAGTCAGATGTAGTCCTAATCTTGCTTTTAATAATGTCTTTTCTTCTTTTACATATAATTAAGTTTAGTTATTTTTAACTTACTAAATATATATTTTGAATATTAGCTATGGTGCCAAATTACAAATAACTAACAAAACTTTACCTTCCTTACATTTTTTTTTAGTTCTCAATGGCTCATAGCTATCTTGAATATAACTGACATAAAATTATCTTTTGTAGAAAATAGTTTAAATTAGATGATCACAGGGGCCAGGCAGTAGAACAGGTAGATCACATACGTTATCATACATAATAGTCTAGGTTCAAGCCCCTGCATGTGGAAATCTTCAGGAGCTGTGAAGCTATACTGCTCTTTCACCCTCTACCACCTCAACCTCCCCCCCCCCCACAATTTATCTCTGTTGTAGCAAACAAAATGAAAGAAAAAAAATGGTCTCAAGAATTGATGGATTTCTCATGCAGGCACTCAACTCAAGTGGAAAGTCTGTCTGATGGCAAAAATAAATATATAAAATGATCATTATTATCATTTTTCCATTTACATATCTGAGTCTATTTTACATTTTGGTTGAGACCAGCTGACTACCTGTTAATAGAATGTGGATTTACATGAGATTAATGCAGATCATCTCCAAGTCTGACTATAAATTAAATAAATGTCTACTGGCATATTTGAGGAAGTCTTAAGTATATTGCTGAGCCACCAATGGATAAGAACTTAAATTTACTCTTTTCTTTTTCCCACCAGGGAACCACCAGGATTATTTGCCTGAGCCAAGTGGAAAGCCCTTTTTTATGTCACTCAGATTTTGAAATTGTTTTAGCATTTAGTGATAATTGTTCAAGCTATATGTTAGCCTTTGATAAATAGCTTAAGTGCTTGAAAATATTCAGATTCAAGAACTGTCCATGAATCAAGTTGGGTGAAGAACTATGAGATTGAATATTGAATGTGTTCATTCTCTTGGATGAAAATTGAAGATGGGATACAGTAAAAGCACAGTGAATTCCAACCTGTCTGCTCTGATATTAATTCTAGCAGTGAGGGAAGATGGATCTTTGTTGTAGATGTCCCCTTTCCAAGAAACCTAAACTTTGAAGTAGATTGTCAGTCTGGCTTCGCCAGCGGAGACAAACGACCCGGGACTCATGGCTGGGTTGTACGCAGTATCTCTTTATTCATGCAGAATGCAGTGCGATCTACGGCCAAACTAAGCTAAACTAAACTAAAAACTCAACTAAATTAAAAACACAATCCTATATATACTCGCCAAGTAGGGCGGAAATAGGATGTGATGCAGAGAGGGTGGAGCGAAAAGTGACTGGTGCAAATCAGGGTGTACTACAAGAGGGGGTGGAGCAAAAAGACATTATGAACCAGTGGGAATTAAACCAATGCCATGAAGGCATGGTGGTGCTTAGTTATGTAAATAGAATAGTGTTAAGCAGGGGGGATTAAAGCAAATGAAACAGAAGGGGTTTTTAGAAGCAGAATTAGAAGCATACCAACAGTAGATGATCTTGATCTCTGAACCAATAGGTTCTTCTGTGCCTAGACAGTTTTTTCTTCTTTTTATTATAATATTAATCTGTTCAGTAAGTGTACAGTGATCCCCTCTTATTTTGGCATGTTCCCTGTGTACACAAACATACCCAGAATCACAGTTTCTCTAAGTTCCTGTTAATTTTTTCTAATAGCATTGGGGAAGGCATTCTCAGAATACGGCTATGCTAAAATCTATTTTCTAGACTTTACTTGTATAACAAAGAACACCATGGCTCCTGAAGACATTCTTGCAGACAAAAAAAAGTTAATTAATACACAGGAGAATCTTTGTTCTTTAGGAAAATATCAACACATTAGTTCAAATAAGAATATGATCTTGGCTCACTGGGGAAATTGATCAACTGCTAGAGCATCTGACCTGTATGCCTGAGGTTCTCAAAGAGATCCAGAGCAGATGCATAGGTCAGAGTAGTGTTCTGGCTTCTCTCTGTGTGTCTGTCTTACATGAAACTCTGTCTCTTATAAGTACTAAATAAAATAAATCTTGTCTAAAAAGGAATAGTGACCTTCACATATTGTGTATAGGTGTGTAAATATTTATTAAATATGTTCAAGTTTCCTATAGAACTGCTTAATATTTCATGGTCAAAATTATAATAAATATTAGAAAGATACATTTTTCTATATTCTAAAAAGTTTTCTATCTAAATTATAAAGATGTAGAATTGAGTGAAAGAGAAATTGAGAATAAGATGCCAACTCAGTATGAAATAAAATCATGTCTTATGAGAGAGAACTATACTTTATTCGTACAAATTAGCCTATCTTTGAAGCATTTGTATCACAAAGTAAAGACCAAGCGAATGGTATGTGTACTGTAACATTCCAAATTGGCAGCAAATTAAACTTTTTGACCTTATGAGCATTCTTTTCAGTGGTGTGAGAGCACAAAGTATGAATATATAAAAGGATATTGATGTACCTGTGCCTTGGGTATGGGACTATATAGTTTAAATCATTTGGCAAAAACTTAACTGTTTAAGTGTAACAACATCATATTACTACATGTATTCTACATCTCTTCACAGTATATGTAGTACTAGATATAAAGTGTTCACACATTCACCTGAAAAATACTACTTATCATGAGGAAGTGACCCAGAAACAGAAACTATCATACACAAGAGTGTATATTTAACTGGATTCATTTATTCAAGGATCTTTATGTCATGTGTGTTTCATGTCAATCACTGGTGTGTAAATAACAGTACTCAGTAATAAGTATAAGAAAGTTGATGCTAATGTTTCCCTTGTGGGAAACATTTAAATGGTAAAAATGCACAGGACAAGAAAGAGTGATCATCCAAGAAACAAACTAATGAACCCACAACTAATTGTGGGTACATAGATAAGACTGTTGTGATTTTTGTTTTTACCTGTAGCATGACTTTAGCATAGAATTTCTGGTGAGAATAGATAAGAGAAGGAGCAAAAGTAAGCAGAGTGCTAGAGTCTCTTCTTTCTTTTTGTAAAGCAAAAAGAAGCTAATCTGAAAATAATCTAAAAATCCAGGTATTAGAAGAAAACAAATAGAGTGGAATACATGATTGACTACAGGCCAGGATTTTAAGTAATGATAGCTATGAAGTTTTATAAAAACAAATGTAGAATAATGCTTATAATTCTGGCCGAAAAATTCAGAACACAAAATCATACTTTACCAATTAAACCATAATTATAAGTTTATAAAATATGTATGCATGAAGACAAAGACAGAAGGGAAATAGACCAAAAAGAACAATATGTTAAGATGGTGGGAAATGGCTGAGTTTTAAATTCTCATTTTCATAAATGTTGCTTTATATTTTCTCATTTAATTTTTTTATAAAAGTATTTTAGCAGAAAGACAATATTGGCACCTTCCTCGAGTTCAGGGACTGCACAAATGAATAAATATTTATGAAATGAGTGAAAGGTGGGCATGTTATAAGGTGTTCTGTAAAAACTGATGATGATATCCTAACATAGTGCCAGGTGGGGCAGAATTGGCCCTTAATGCCAAATCCCAGAGCAGTAATGCAAACTCATGGAACTGGGTATCTTCAGGATGGGTCTATTTGGCCTTGGCTCCCACAAGGAAAAAAAAAAAGTCAGTATGTACTAAGACTTTGTGAAAACTATGATGGTTATCTTTGGGTGAAGTGAGTGGGTAGGTGATGTAGGGCACAGAACTGTGGTGCTAAATGCAATGTAGAACTACACCCCATAATCTTATGATCTTGTAAATCATTATTCAATCACTAATATAAGTAAATAAGAACAGAACAATTGGAAATAAAGTTTGTGAGTCTTTTTTGGGAGGGGGAAGGAGGTACACAAAGGGTTCTGTTTTAGTTGCTTATGTGTTAAAATATTTATAATATTATTTTCTAGCTTTGAGTACTTTCCTTTAAAAATATTTTTATTTATTTATTATTGGCTAGAGACAGAGAGAAATTGAGCGGGGAGGAGGAGAGAGAAAGCCTAAAAGAATCACCTGCAACCCTGATTCGCTACTTGTGAAACTTTCCCTTTGCAAGTGGGGACCAGGGTCATGATCCTGGATCCCTGAACACTATAATGTGAATGCTTAACCACGTGTGCCAATGCCTGGCCCCTTGAATGACTTTCTTGAGACAGATTTTTAAGAAAAAGCATATAGGTTAAATTTAGGAATGTTGTGGTGTCGATATGTGATCCCAAATTCTCCTACATAATAAATACTTTTAAAAATATGCTTCAGATAATGTACTCACTAACTCAGGATGCCAGGATAAAGTTTATTGACATGAGTTCTGTGTTTTAGAAGTAGAAGCTAATGAAATTTTTGAGGGGAAGATGAATACAGACAAAATTGCAGTAAAATTCTTCATATTGCTAATCTCAGGTCTCCTAAGCATTCTAACATTTAGTTTCTTGGACGGGAAAATGGAGGTGACAATAACACTTGCTCAATATGGTTGTTGTGAAAGGTAAATTAAGTGATGCATAAAAAGTGTTATAGTTTGCTCTCACATAGCAACATTTAGTAAACAGTTATGATATACCTGTTTCATCTTCTTTTAATTTGGATTGTAAGTTTACATGATCAACTATTATTTGCCATACTTTAAAAATACATTTTTCTTTGTTTTATTTGAATGAGAAACAAATGGATATAAATAGAAAGACACAGAGAAAGAAAATAAGAGAGAGAGAACACTGCTCAACTCTGGCTTATGGTGTTTTGTGGGGACTGAACCTGGGACATTAGAACCTCTGCATTCTATTCTTTTTGCGTAACGATCTTGCTTTGTCCACTATCCCAAAACTTTTATTTCAGGCAACTTTAGTACTCAGGCTACACTGCCTTGAAGATTTTTCTGTTTATATATTTCAATATCTAGAGCTTGTAATTTTGTATTTTAACATGTGTGTTCCTTGTATCCTGGCAATATTTTAGTTTATTAGAGAGCAGAGTATCTTCTTGGGGGAAGCTGCAGTTTTCATGCAATTGACAAGTGTGCTCTTAGGCCGCTTGTCCATCCTAGACAAGTGTTGTACTCTTTCTCACCTCTTTTAGTTCTTTATTTTAGATCACAAGAAGAATTCATTGTTCTTTGTGTTCTGTCATTCTGCATCATTTATGCCTTCCAGATTCTTTGTTGTGTTTATTTGGCATGAGTCATAAAAGCAGTCATGTGTCAGAATATTCTTTAGAATTTCAGACTTATTGTTCTGTTTTGAACAATGATGTACATTGTTTTACAGAATTCCAGTGAATGTATAAGCAGATGATGTTGGTAAAGTAAATTTGCAAAAGCCAATAATTATAGTTATATTGTGTGGTTGGAATGAGTAATGATACTAAAATTAAAGAAAACAGTCTATCATCATACGATTTATGTATATATAGCTTTTAACTGTGATTGAGAAAAAATACTCCAGATGAAAAGTTATTATTATTGTTGACCTACTAAACTAAGTATAATTTTATTAACCTGTAATAAGTTCAGAAACAGAGTGAATGGGAAATGTGAAGTATTTTCTGACTTAAGGAGTTTGATAGTAAGACTATCTTTTATTATCATTTACATATTAACTTGTGACTGAGTTGACTAGTTACTTTAAAAAACATCTTGTTAAAGTTGAAATTTCAGAGCAGATTAACTCGTTCATTTCTTCAATCATTTCATATCTTCAATCATTTGATCTTTCTTCACCACTCAATCAAAAAGCATTTTACTTCTATATCTCCCCCAAAATGTTTCAAGAACAAGATAAACCATTTTCTAAATACTGACGAGATAATGGCCAAGTTTGATTTTATTTTATTTATCTCCTCAACATTTCATATGACTGGACCCTTTCACTGTCTTGGATATTTTTAATCTAAATTTCAGGAGATCATTATTACATTTTCATTGCCACTCTTATGTTCACTTTGCAGGTTACATAAAACTCTTGCTTACACTACTAGATTTTTAGATGGCCCATGGAAAAGTATAATTAATCCAGGATATTTATGAATCAAAAGCACATTAAGATTGAATAAAGTTATGTTACATCTTCTGGGGTAAAGATGATATTTTCTTCAGTTTTAATGGTTCTGGTCAAATATATCTGTTGCTTCACTAGTAGAAGTTTCAGTAATCCTATATAGGTTTATTTTTCTGAGTATAAAATACATCAATCATTTTATTAGAACATAATTTCTTGATTAGCTGGTATTGGTGACAAGTCTATTTGTGTTACTTTAGAAATGTTTAATTTTGATAAATCAAAACCAATTTTCAACAAACTCCTATTTGTAAGAAACAAAGTGAATAAAATATTTCTCCTTGGGCACCCACTTGATCTAAAATATTTCATGTGACCACTACCAGCACAAGTGGTTCTTGTTTTCAGTATCCATATCATAGATTACTGGCATCTGATCTGGAGGAAGGGACTCTCAAAGTTGCTATTAAAATCACCTAGAATTTGAGATAAATAGTTACATGGTGTTGTATGCTTTACATTGGGTTCTAGTTCTCCCCCGCCAAGAGAATTGGGTCAGTCCTGTTAATTTCACGGGCCTGCTTGGCCCTGCCCCAAGGAATCCCGCGAGAGTTCCAAAGTTGCAGAGTTCCAAAGTTGCAGAGTAAGAGAGAGTTCCTGAGTTCCAGAGTTCGAGAGTTGCAGAGGGAGAGTGCTTGCGCCGCAGCAAAGAGGCAGCAGAGTTCTGTTTGGTGATTAGCTTGGTTTAGTTTATGAATCGTTGTTCCTGAATAAAGAAATACAGCTTCCCTGCCCAGCCGTATGTCTCTGGTCGTCTCTGTTACCCACCCGTGAAGCTAGCCCGGCCGGCTAGAGCCTCCAAATTTTAACAACAACATGGGTTTAATTTAGAAAAGCAGCATGCCACTTTCAAGGGGAAATGATTTATTAGCAGAAATAAAATGTTATGTAAATCAATCAACATGTGAACACTTCTTGTATGACCTGTATTCAGATAATCTGTGGGAGACACACAAAAGTAAAGAAACGATCCATGCTCACAGCCTGGGCTTGGGCATAAAGACTATATGAATAATTAACTGACAATATAGAACACTAATCATCCAAAAGAAATGAGTCTAGGGAAGGAAGTCCAAGTCAGTGTTGCCTGTACTCAGTCTAAATAAGAAAGATTATTAAGAGTAGGCAAAAATGTGATTTGGAATTTAAAAGATTATCTTTGGATTGACATATGGGGAAAAAGAAATACTCCAAGGGAAAGATGATAGTTATATATGTGTAAGAGTTTGTTATATATGTGGAGGAGAGCAGCATGGTTTTTGGAAGAAGCAGAGATTTTGGAAAGAGAAACAAGGATAAATCATCAGGACTTGACAGGTTGAGGTATCATCTAGTGTCCTAAAACTAAATATCATGCTGCCAATATGAATGAGATTTGCTCCTGAGCAAGAGTTAATTTTTGACTCTGTTCTTAGCTAGTGCCTCTCAGAACTTTTGCTACATGAACACATAACGAATAACAGATCATCAAAGCTTAGTCATTTTGTCAGCTTATGGATAGAACTTTTATGATTATCTTCTTTCTATTCTTCCTCTAAGTAATATTTTTAACAAATCCATGCTCTAAAATTCCACTTCTGAAATATTTTTTTATATATGTAAAGGTTTTGACTTAGAGCTTTAGGTTTACAGCAAAATTGATTGGAAATAAAAACCCACACTTGAGCCATGCCTTTGCTATATCCATGTGTATGTTGTGATTCCAACAGGAGTTTGGGACAATTGGCATACATAGACTGAAAAGGGAATATATATATGGCAAGGACTTACAGCAGGTCCCTCTCTTGATTGGATCACCTTCTTCATGGCACCCTTCCTGTTGGTGTAGCTCCATGTTGGTCTCTTCAGGTGGTCGTCTTGGGTAATTTAGTTTCAGACTTTGGACTTCTGCCTATTTTCCTAACTAGATTTCTCCCCTCACATCTACAGTGATTTTATGAATAAACCTCTCTTTTGCTTAACTTTAAGTGGAGCCACTTATTTGATAGTACCTAGATATTTGCCTTTTACACCTATATCACCCTAATAAAGCCTTGAATTATTTAAACCTACTCTAAGCCATCTCTCAGCCAAATCCATTACATGCCACAGCCAAAGTTCCCTTTAAGTTTTAATTTCAACATGTTTACACATCATACTTATCCAGAGTTCATGCTTTACGTGAGAGTTCATTCTTTTTTAAAACTACTTTAAAAAATATTTTATTTGTTATTGTTGTTGCCCTTGTTGTTTTATTTGTAGTTATTGTTGATGTCATCATTGTTGTATAGAGAGAGAGGAGAATTGTTGTAATGGAGAGAGGAGGGGAAGACAGAGAGGGGGAGAGAAAGACAGCTGCAGACCTGCTTCACCACTTGTGAGGCGACTCCCCCACAGGTGGGGAGCTGGGGGCTCCAAACCTAATCCTTCTCCTGGTCCTTGTGCTTTGCGCCACATGCGCTTAACCCGCTGTGCTACCGCTGGACTCCCACAACAATTCATTCTTGATGTTGGACATTTTTCATATTTTAACAAGTGAATGATGGTGTGTATTTTCTGGTATTATACAGAATAGTTTCAGTGTTCTTCAAATTCTCATTTTATCCCCTCAACCCTGGCAACCACCAATTATTTTACTCTCTTTATAGTGTTGCTTTATCAAGGACATCATATAGTGAAATCATATAGCACATAGTCTTTTCAAATTGGTTTCTTTCACGTAGTAGCAACATGCATTTGTTTCCACCTTGTACTTCCATGACTACGTAGTTCATTTCTTTTTATAGTTCTGGATAGTATTGCATTATATGGATGCAAAACTTTCTTTACACTTTCTTTGTCACCTATTGACAGATAACTAGTTGGGCAACTATGAATGAAAATTTGGACAAATATGAATGAGACTGCTACAGCCATCCATATGAAATTTCAGGTGGATGTGTTCAACTCCTTTGGATAAATGCCTACATTATTGAATGCTATGGTAAGAGTGTGTTCAGTTTTTTAAGAAATTACCAAAATGTCTCTCAAAGTAGCTGTGCCATTTTTTCATCCTTGCCAGCAGTAACGGAATGTATTTGTTAAATATATATATTTTAGTATTGTAAAAGTCCACAAGTGTATGGAGATACTTGAGAGATAGTTTACTGGGTAGGGTATGTACCCATAGCCCAGTTTCTTGTTTTTTTAAATATTTATTTATTTATTTATTCCCTTTCGTTGTCCTTGTTTTTTTTTTTATTGCTATAGTTATTTTTGTTGTTATTGTTGGATAGGACAGAGAGAAATGGAGAGAAGAGGAGAGAAAGATAGACACCTATAGGCCTGCTTCACTGCTTTTAAAGCGGTTCCCCTGCAGGTGGGGAGCCAGTGGCTGGAAACAGGATCCTTGTGCTTTGCTACATGTGCTTAACTCACTGCATTACTGCCCGACTCTCTGACAGCCTAGTTTCGAGCCATAAGACCTCAAGGGAGTGCCACAGTGGTAGCTCCAGGGCTGAACTAGTGTTCATCCTGTCTCTGAATGAAAAAACTGCCCCAGTAGTAGTTTGCTTGTGCAAGACCCTAGCTACACACACACACACACAGAGAGAGAGAGAGAGAGAGAGGGAAAGAGAGAGAGAGAGAGAATTCTTGGTATTAGGGACAAGATATTATTTATCTTTTTGGCTCAACAGGCTGCTAAGAACGTATGGTTGTTTAATAGTTTTTATTTGAGTTTGTCATTTCCTTTGTACTATGTTTTTCTTGAGGCAGTACTGCCATATAAATTGATTGTTCAATTCTCAATGTAAATTTTGTCATCCCACAATGACCTTGGGTCCATACTCCCAGAGGGATAAAGCATAGGAAAGCTATCAAGGGAGGAGATGGGATATGGAGTACTGGTGGTAGGAATTGTGTGTAGTTGTACCCCTCTTATCCTATGGTTTTGTCAGTATTTCCTTCTTATAAATAATAACAACAACAACAAAGAATACATAGTGTTTTTTTTATCATGAGTTAAGTATCTTGCCGTTTTTTTCTATTTGAAGAAGGAATTTGAATCACTTTGTTTAGTCAAAAGAATCCTCTGGTGGCGCTGTGTTAATTGGATAGATACCCAGTAGAAGAATTGCTGGATTCCTTGACAGATCTACTTATAATTATTTGGAAAAATTGTGATAGTCTTTTTTTAAGTCTTTTATTTATATAAAGGAAACACTGACTAAATCATAGGATAAGAGGGGTACAACTTCACACAATTCCCACCACCAGAACTCTGTATCCCATTCCCTCCCCTGATAGCTTTCCTATTCTTTAACCCTCTGGGAGTATGGAACCAAGGTCATTGTGGGTTACAGAAGGTTGAAGGTCTGGCTTCTGTAATTGCTTCCCCACTGAACATGGGCGATGACAGGCTGATCCATACTCCCAGCCTGTCTTTCTCTTCCCCTAATGAGGAACTGCTATAGTCTTTCAGGTAGAGGTTAGACAGGTTTGCATTGCCACAAAAGGTGTTAAGCATATGAAGATCCTTTTTCCCTCCTACTCACCAGCATTTGCAGACAATGGTCATGTTAATGAAGGGCATTCTCAAAGGTGTGAATTGGTAGTTCACTGTTGTCTTGATTTATGTTCCCTGAAAGTGATGATGAGCCTTTTTTTTCCAAAAGCCTGTTTGGCCATCTGTTGGTTGCTCTTTACTGAGCTATGTGTTTCGTTGTTGTTGTTGTTCTCCTCCTCCTCTTCCTCCTCCTTCTTCCTCTTCATATATTTTATTTATTTGTTAATGAGAAAGATAGGAAAAGAAAGGGGAAAAAAAAAAAAACAGACATTCTGGTACATGTGCTGCCATGGATTGAACTCAGGACCTCATACTTGAAAGTCTAGTGCCCTAGCCACTGCGCCACCTTCTGGACTACATCTGTTTAGTTCTTCTTTCTATTTTTTGATCTTTGCTCATTGCAGCACAATTTATAATAGCCAATATCTGGAAATATCCCAAGTGTCCAAAGACAGATGAGTGGATAAGGAAGTTGTGGTATACATATTTCTGCTTTAACACGAGATGAAATATTGTGTTTTGTGACAACATGAAAAGAACTAGAGTGGTTGATGCAAAGTAAACAGTCAGGAGGAGAAGAACAATTGCTGGTTGAGCTCACTCATAGGTGAGGTCTGTGAGGTACAGCCAAGGAGGCAGAGACGGTGAAGCATATATAAACCTTTGACCAGTCTCTGTAGATCTATAGTCACCAAGAGAACATGGGGAATGTGACCAAGGAGGTAGGATGCCCAATATCTTCAGTGTAGGAGGATCACACTGTGGCTGCGGATGAGGTGTACTCACATGTATTTTGGAGAAATGTGATAACATATCTCTGAGACATTAGTGAACTTGTAATTTTTTTTCATTAAAATTAATAAATTGGGGGTCATGAGTAGCACAGCTGGTTAAGCTCACATAGCATGAAGTACAAGGACCATGGTAAGGGTCCTGGTTCGAGCCCCTGGCTCCCCACCTGCAGGGAGGTTGCTTCACAAGCGGTGAAGCAGGTCTACAGGTGTCCATCTCTCCCCATCTCTGTCTTCCTCTCCTCTCTCAATTTCTCTCTATTCTATCCAACAACAACAGCAACGAAATGGAAAAAAATGGCCTCTAGGAGCAGTGGATTCATAGTGCAGGCACCAAGCCCCAGCAATAACCCTGGATGCAAAATAATAATTACTATTATAATAATAAAGTACAGGGGCAAAGTAATTATTTGAAATTATTATGCAGAAAATCTTTTACTAGACAGCAGCATGTATATCTAGACTTGGACAAGAACCTGGTTCTACTTAAGGTACACCTGCAAGACCAGTAGCTGCATATGAAATTATCTGAGTCAGAATCAGAGGCCATACTTACTGAATGAGCATCCCAGATTCACCCCTAAACAACTGTGGCAATCTGGACAGATTACTTAGCATCTCCACACACAGTCATATCCTTTAGAAAGTTGGGCCACACCTAGTGTTGTAGGAGGACTAAAGGAAACCAAACACATAAGAAATGGTTACCATAGTGCTCTAGTAAAAACGATTCTGTGAGTTATATCTAATACTATTTAAGCTCTCAAATTTGTGTGTTATTCACTGAAATGCCAGTGACTTTGTGGGATAATGCAGTTTGTCTTGTTCATTATCAGAAGCTATGACTATTAATTAAAGATTTTAATTAAAATGGGGAAATTAATTCTTGTCTTGAAAAGCACTGTGTATTTGATGAGGTAAGTCAAAGCAAAATATTCAAAAACAAAAGTGACAGATGCACAAAGAAAAATGGGGAATTTTTGATGATGAGAAGATTGTGGGACTCCAGAACAGATCTAGAATGCAGAGGAGAGTGTAAGAAAAGGAGAAGTGTGAGGCAATCAGGCAGTAGCGCAGAGGGTTACGAACACGTGGTGCGAAGCACAAGGACCGATGTAAGGATCCAGGTTCGAGCCCCCAGCTCTCCATCTCCCCCTCTCTGTCTTCCTCTCTTCTCTCCATTTCTCTCTCTGTCCTATCTAACAATGACAACATCAGACATCAATAACAACAACAATAATAACTACAACACTAAAAAATGAGGGCAACAAAAGGGAAAATAAATATAAAATTATAATGATAATAATATAATAGTAATAGTGAATAAATAAAAATGAAAGAAAAGGAGAATTGTGGAGCAGGAGAAAGGGCAGTCATCCTATGGCCACCTCACTTGTTATGACCACACCCTTCCAGCCTTTATCCTTCAGCTACACTGCTGTTTTTTCAGTTCTTCTAAGACATAATTATGTGACCTTTCTTCCAGAAACCTTCCTGAGATTGTGTACTAGATCAGGTCCCATTGTGGTATTCTGCCTTAAAATTGAGCACTGTCAACCCATATGATTGCAACATTTTCTTTACTGGTGATTTAATAATGACTGACAAGAATGTAGTATAAGAGGAGTACAATTCCACAAAGTTCCCACCTCCAGAGTTCCATATCCCCTGCCCTCCATTAGCAGTTTCCCTATTCTTTACCAGTCTGGAATTTGGACCAATGATCTTTATGGGAAGCAGAAGGTAGAAGGTCTGGCTTCTACCACTGGTTCTCCACTAGATATGGGTGTGGCAGGTTGATCCATACTCTAATAAAATATACACTGAGAAATGTAGGCCTGAAAAAGACTCCTTCTGATACCACATTCACCTGGCATAAAACCTAACCCACTGGTGTTTAATTACAGGTTGACTTATTGGAAAGTAAACTCCATGTCCTTTTATATTCTTCTCCAGCTATCTGCCCCATTACCCTTGTAGCAACAGTATTCAGGACAACTTATAGCTCATCTATGACTATCAAGCCATAAACAACATTTTTCATTTTATATTCTCCATATCCCTTTTACTACTTACATGACAGACTATCATTGACCTTTAGATTTCCTAAATTTAGGAAAATATTCAGCTCATAAATAGGAATTTATGAGCTGAATATTTGTATCCTTGGGTTTCAATAATACCAGAAGTTATGGTGGAGAGAAGCTGTTGAGAACTTTATAGCCCATGCAAAAACAAACAAGGAAACAAACAAATACAGATCTCTTAAGACTTGAAAAATCTCTAAGGGCATTCATTCAATAATAATTTAAAACAACAACAATTAAGTAATAGTTGATACCTAGGGACTGCTTATCTTGAGTCATATTACTTAATCTTTAACACACAGTATGTATTATCGAGAAATCTTCCTCCTACAAAGAAGAAACAGTGCATCCAAGCAATTTTGCCAGAAAGCATGAATATGTGTGTGTGTGTGTGTGTGTGTGTGTGTGTGTGTTTGTCTGTGTGTGGTTTGATGAACTCTCAACCATGATGTAGCACAATTTTATGTCTTTTGATCGGTCCTAACTTAGGTAACTAGCTGTATGCCAAGCATAAGATAAGATGTTGGAAAGTCTAAAACTGAAGTTTCAGATCCTGATCTTAGGAAGCCTGTAGTCAGATGGAGAATTCAAGCAAAAATCGTAGCAGGTCCTATAGCAAAGACTGAACTACTGGAAAGTAATGCATGATAAAAATTCTCACCAGTCACCAGGATAGAAGTCCCTCTATTTGAAAGGTCATTATTTGGTGAACATTCTTATCTAAGTTGCACCTGCACAACCACAAGTATTCAAATAAGCACTTGTGGTACTGGGCTGGGAAAGTTTGTGCTACTGAAATACCAGGAAGCAAGTTAGGCCTCAGAGTGCCTGGCTTTTTCCCTCTTGGCCCATAATCAACTTCTACTTGGACAAGGGTGTGTTTCCTGCAGCTATTCGGGAAAGAAATGACCTTCAACTTCTGGAGCATATGGTGTAATTTTATGTTATTAGACCATTATTAATGTTTAGAGAAAATTATCCAAAATGTTTCTGTAGGCGTTAAGTTCAGAAGAAATACTCTATTAAAGTGCTTAGTACTTTCTACCTAAAAAATGACTGAATTATGCATTTTTTGATTTAAAATTTCCAAAACCCTAGAAAATAACTCTTATTACTCATATTTTGTTTTGCTACCCAGGATTTTCTTTTTTTGCTTATTTTTAAATTTTTATTTACTATTAGGACTTTTTATAAGATACAATGTATCGTTTCACACTACACCCATCACCTTCCCATTTCATATAGATAAATATCATGGTTCTTATAAGTTTTACAGCTTTCTTGCTTCTATTTTGTTTGAATTATTATTTTTTTTTGTAGTTATTTTGGCAAAGTCGTGTAAATCACATCTCCACATTCCACATATGAATGAAACCATCTGGTAGTTGTCTTTCTTCTCTATTTATTTCCCTAAGCACAGTCACCTCCAGTTCCATCTATTTTTGTTCCAAAGGACACAATATCATCTTTTTTTATTGATTGCAGAGTAGTGATCCATGGAATATATATATCGAATAACTTCTTTAGCCAGTCATCTGATGATATGCATTTAGGCTGCTACCACTCTTTAGCTATTGTAAATAATGCAACTTTGAACATAAGAGTACATATGTCCCTTCAAATTAGTGTTTGAGTGTCCACTAGATAACTGCCTCAGAGGGATATTGCTGGGTTATGAGGTACTTCCATTTTTATTTCTTTAAGGACTCTCCATACAGTCTTCTAAAGGGGCTGCACCAGTTTGCAAACCCACCTGCAGTGTAGCAGAGTTTCCTTTTCTCCACAACCTCTCCAGCACCTGGCATTTCCTGATTTGTTGATGTTAGAGATTCTCTCAGATGTGAGGTGGGATTTCAGTGTGGTTTTAATTTGCATTTTTCTAGTGATAAGTGAATTGGAGTATTTCTTCATGTGTCTGTGGGCCACTTGTATCTGTTCTTTAGAAAACTGTTTAGTTCTTTAGCCCACTTATTTAGTTGGTTCTTTTTGCTTCTTTTGTTGATCTGTATAGAAATTTGTTATAATTTAAATATCTTTCCCCATCTGCTGGGCTTCTTGGTTATCCATGTGTAATTTACTTTCAATGTGTACAAATTCCTTGTTTTATTCTAATATTGATGATCACATTAAATGTTGGGATTCTTTTGCCTCTTTTCATGTTATATTCATCTCAGTAATTCTTGAAAGACATGGTTAATAGAGGCAAATTCATTCAGTTTCTGAATGTTTTCAAAGATCTTTATTTCTCCCTTATATGTGAAGGATAATTTTGCAGGATACAGAATTCATGGCTGGTAATTCCTATCTTATGATACTTTGGATATGCCATTCTACTCCCTTCTTGCATCTAGGATTTGTGAAAAGAAATCTAATGAAAGCCTGATGGTTCTACCTTTGTACATGACTTCCTTTCTCTGGCTTCCTGCAATATCTTTTTCCTTGTCCTTGGTATTCCATAGTTTTACAGTAAAATGTCTTAGTGTGTGTCATTTTGTATTCAAATATTTAGGTGTGTGCTCACGTTATTGGATTTCTATATTTTTAACATTGCTCAGGCATGGAAAATTCTCTATTAAAATGTCTTTTAATATGTTCACTAATCCCCTCTCTTTTTCCTAAGTGATCCCAATGTCCCTGATGGAGTCTGCTGTTTCACTCAGGAGTACTTCATTTATGCTAAAATTTTCCTCTCCATAAGTTTTAAATTCACAGAGTTTTGTGGTTGTGTCTTCTAGTCTTAGTATTCTCTCCTTCACGTGGTTCATTCTACTTCTAACACCTCTTACCTCAACGTAAATTATATTCCAAGTGCCCTTTAGTCCCTACAGTCCTGTTTGGATATTTTTTCCTGTACTTTGTAATTCATTGATAAACTAACACAGTGTTCTTGAATCTTTAGTTTCTTTAATTGTTTTATTAGAATTTTCTGAATTCTAAATCCATCATTTTGTCTAGATATGTGTCTGTTTGTTGGAGTTTCTGTTATTGCTATCTCATGTATTTCTTAGTTTCCTCATTTATTATGGATTTCATTATTATGCCAGCAGGAGGTGTTATCTCTAAGATGTTCCATTTCCTTGTTTATATATCTTGGTTGGGAAGGGTAGATTTTATCCCAAGTCACCTGGATGGTTCTGTGACCTTGATGTCAATCTAGGGTCTTCTGCTTTTGTTCCAGCCTCTGCAGGTTAATAGCAATGGCGACTCAGGAGATCACAGCTGCAAATTGACAAGTTTTTAAATTTTTTAACAGTCTTTTTGTTGCAAAAACTTGGACCTGGAAGTGGTGTGTCTTAGCCGCCAGTCTAATTTGGTGCCTGCATCTCTGAGCACTGGTTTTTAGTCCTGGGAATTACTAACTCATCCCCTTTGTCAGCAAGCCACATGTGTCTGCACTTACCTGTGGCTTAAGTGATATTTTTATTCTTTTGTTTTTTTAAAACAGTTGTTTCTTTAAGTAGGACCCAGAAGTAGTGAACCTCAGCTGCCAAATTCCCAGTCCAGTGCCAGCTGTTCCTGAATATGAACTTTTATTGCCAGGAATCTCTCCCTTAATATTTCTGTCCACAGGTTACACATAACTGTATTCATCTGTGGCTTGTTGAGATTTTTATAAGATCTTCGTTGTAGTTGGTTCTTTTCATGTGATTTTCATTGCTTTTCTAGTTAATTGGGGAGAAAAAAACGTACTTGCTGCTATTCCATAGCCACACCTCTGAAGGTCCATTATCCAGGCTTTTCACTGAGATTTTATACCTGTACCATGAGGACTCCTTCAGTCCTGGTGGCCATCATATTTTTCTCAAATTGTTCTGCTGACAGAGGGTGAGATAGAAAGATAGAGAAAGGGAGAGAAAGAAACAAAGAGAGACATATACAAGTTCTCTCTTGCTTCTGGGGAACCAGGATCTCTAACACTAGTATTCATACATGATGATAAGTGAGCTTCACAGGAGATACTACCACACCATCCCACTACCCTTACTTTCTTAAATGAGTTTAGTGGTGATCTAGGTTTCTTACTTTACACTCCAGAGATGTTTACCTTCTCTACATGTAGAATATGTACATGTCTGACCTGTAGCATGTCTTGGTGATACAAAGAGAATAAGAGAAGTTCCTTTTTCTCCTCTAAGTTAATGGATAGCTATGATAACTATAAACTTTACAATTTATAATGTAAAAACTATTCTGCTGTTGGTTGACCGAGTTATGGGGAATAATGAATAAAACAGGAAGAAAGAGACTTGAACTCTTGACTGTCATTTACTAAGCAAATATTTATTGAAAGTTTCTATTTGCTGAGTTCTATGCAAACTCTATAAAGCAAACATATAAAAGACTACATGTCTCTTAAATTTTGTTAAAATTGAATCTTAGTAGGAGAAAGATCTTAGTTTTTTTTTTTTTTAACATAAACTAAAGCTGACTAGAGTACTAGAAAATCTCAGGGAGTAGAAAAAGACAAAGTCAAAATTAAGTCTGGAGAGAGGAGTGTTTTCAGGAAATAATAAAACAAAATCTCTGGTTTTGAGCATATGTGCAGTTTGGAAGAAATGTTCAGTAAAGTACATTTTTCCTACTCAGACTTAGGTGTTTGCAAGTAACAGCAATCCACACACATTTGCTTAAGTAAAGGGGGTTTCTTTTCAGTGAATCTTATAGAAATTCAATGTCAGAAAGCAATGACAATCATAATTTAAAGAAACTAAAATTAGAGAATAGAAGACCATGTTTTCTCTACTGCCTTGTCCTTGTTTCTCTCCATAACCAACAGCCTTCTTCTACTTACTTGTTTTATAATTGTTCCATTATAAGGGCCTCCAGTCTCCAATTTAGATAACCATTCAGGTCACCTAGTTAGAGACTACATAGTATCTCTGGTTACAGATTGCTTCTTCCCTAGAATTAAATAGAATGAATATCAGCTTATCTCCTTTTGGGCAGAGTCCTTCATACAAGGTTCATAGAAGGATAGTGTCAGATGGCAAAAACTGTTTTACCCTTATGGGTTGGGAGTGGGGGGGATAAAACATGGGGAAAAACTCATGAGTAAATCCTGTGTGTTTGTGAAAATTTTGCATTCTTAAACCCACACAGCTTTAATAAGGGTAAAGTTATGTAAAGCATTTGAAAAAAAAATTCTTATAAATGAAAGGTCTGCTAGAGGTTAGTAAAGAACTTTGCCTGCTCTCAAATTGTTCTAAATAATATACTAATAAATACAAAAATATATATATTAAGACTTCCAAAACATTCAGGAAAGAATGTAGACATGAAATTATTCCAATAATTTCCCACTTATGTCTTGGGAAAAACATCTATCTTGACCCTGAAAACAGATGCTTAAAGAAAAGATTAACTCTTCATGTTCTAGGCAGAACTAATTTTCCACAGTATGCTCTGTCTTTCAAAATCCTCTAACATCATAACATCATTTAAAAGGACAAACTAAAACCAAAAAAAACTAAGGTGAGATTTTGTGAGAAACCAAGTGAGAACAGAAAGTCCAGGTTATTTTGAAGACTTTGGCCCTTTTACTTTTTTCTAATGAAAAAGTGTCACTCCTGAAAAATAGATATTACTCTGCTGAGAAAAAAAAAGGTTTCAGGAATTGAACTACCTACTCAGTAAAACACATTACCCAAACACACTTTTTGCAAGAATATTTCAGAGATTTGATTTTTTTTAATGATCTTATCAGAACTGATAAATTGGCAACAGAATTATTCTGATACCTGAGTGTCAGTGGTTCCTGTAAAACAGGTAGGTACAAGCCACCCTGTAGTTTAATCTGTTGTCTTACCTTGATTTATTTATTTATTTATTTGGGACAAGACTTCACATGATGCCATCATGATGAAACAGAAAAAAAAAATGCATGTACAGGATCACTATCTGCAAATCCCCATGGTCTCTCATTTTTTGGAATCTTGAACATATTTCCCAATGCCAGTGTGTTCAATGAATCTAACTAGAAGTTAAACAACTCTTTTCCCATTGCCATGAAATTATGACTGAGGTCTAGAAGCTGGGAAGCAAAGACAATAAACTTCCCATGTAGATTTAGGAGTGAAGCCCAAGTCATGTATTAGAGTTTCTTTTTAATATTTATTTATTATTTATTTTTAGGGAAAAATAAGTTGTAGTTTATTGTATTCCACTTTTTTTTTAATTTATTTTTTATTTAAGAAAGGAGACATTCACAAAACCATAGGGTAGGAGGGGTACAACTCCACACAATACCCACCACCCAATCTCCATATCCCATCCCCTCCCCTGATAGCTTTCCCATTCTCTATCCCTCTGGGAGCATGGACCCAGGGTCGTTTTGGGTTGCAGAAGGTGGAAGGTCTGGCTTCTGTAATTGCTTCCCCACTGAACATGGGCGTTGACTGGTCGGTCCATACTCCCAGTCTGCCTCTCTCTTTCCCTAGTAGGATGGGTCTCTGGGGAAGCGGAGCTCCAGGACACATTGTTAGGGTCTTCAGTCCAGGGAAGCCTGGCCGGCATCCTGATGGCATCTGGAACCTGGTGACTGAAAAGAGAGTTAACATACAAAGCCAAACAAATTGTTGAGCAATCATGGACCCAAAGGTTGGAATAGTGGAGAGGAAGTGTTAGGGGGGTACTCACTGCAAACTCTAGTGTACTTCTGCTTTCAGGTATATATTTTGCATTGTTTATGGATACATGTGAACATATGTTCTCTCTCACAGAACCTGGTCTTTATCTAGGTTTTAGGACTTTGTTAGAAAGTGATCCACCTAGGATAGAATTAAAGAATACTATGAAAGGAAAGGTCTCACCCGAGTGATGAAGCTGAAGTGTTGTCGTTCCACACCTGAAGTCTCTGGACACAGTCTGAGCTGAAGCATGTTGAGGTGGCAATCGCTGTGTTGATTAGGTTGAGATTGGCTGCTGTAATATTATTTGATATGTATTGGGAAAGGCACGCAGGAAAATGGGCACTATTCTAAGGTTCCAGTACTGGGGGAAATATAGGCTCTATAGTGGAGATGTGAGGTTTCTGCTGTCTTAGGGTTCAAAAAGACAATTGATAGTTAATCTTATCATAACATTATTTGGTAATTGGGTTAACTTTGAAAAGTCCTTGTTATAGGGTTTGCTGTATAGTACCCAGTATCTTGTATATAGCTGTGCCACTGGTTGCTTATGATCTACTTGGGCTAGGCTGTTGAGAGAATCCACATATCAAATACACAGTCTATATAATAAAAAGATTCAGTTTGTGTTTTGAAAAACTTCGAGACATACAATTAATTCCCCCTGTATCATATTAATGAACTAGTGATTTATATGACTACACTTTACTAGGTGTACATAAACACCATTCCCACCACCAAAAGACTGTGACCCATCCCTCCCACCCCCACCCCCCACCGGCCCAGGAAGCCACATGTCCGCCATCTCCCTCACCACAAGATTTTTTGTTTGGTGCCCTACTTTCAATTTAGTCAGATCCAACTTTTAGTTTCTCTTTCAGGTCTTCTTTCTCAACTTCTGTTGATGAGTGGTATCATCCCATACTCATCTTTATCTTTCTGACTTAGCTCACTTAACATAATTCCTTCTAGCTCTGTCAAGATGGGTCAGAGAAGGTGGGTTCATTGTTCTTGATAGCTGCATAGTATTCCATTGTGTATATATACCACAGCTTTCTCAGCCACTCATCTGTTGTTGGGCACCTGGGTTACTACTAGGTTTTAGCTATTATGAATTGTGCTGCTATGAACATAGGAGTACACACCTCTTTTTGGTTGGGTGTTATGGAGTCCTTGGGGTATAACCCCAGGAGAGGAATTACTGGATCATATGGAAGGTTCATGTCTAGCCTTCTGAGAGTTTTCCAGACTGCTCTCCACAGAGGCTGTACCAATTTACATCCCCACCAGCAATGTAAAAGGGTTCCTCTGTCCCCACATCCTCTCCAGCATTTGTTGCTGCTGTCCTTTTTGATGTATGCCATTCTTACAGGAGTGAGGTGGTATCTTAGTGTTGTCTTAATTTGCTTTTCTCTGACAATCAGTGACCTAGAGCAGTTTTTCATATGTTTGTTAGCCTTTTGGATCTCCTCTGAGGTGAATGTTTTGTTCATATCCTCTGCCCATTTTTGGATGGGGTCATTTGCTTTTTTGGTACTAAGTTTGTTGAGCTCTTTATATATTCATTGTTCTTGATAGCTGCATAGTATTCCATTGTGTATATATACCACAGCTTTCTCAGCCACTCATATGTTGTTGGGCACCAGGGTTGCTTCTAGGTTTTAGCTATTATGAATTGTGCTGCTATGAACATAGTACACACCTCTTTTTGGTTGGGTGTTATGGAGTCCTTGGGGTATAACCCCAGGAGAGGAATTGCTGGATCATATGGAAGGTCCATGTCTAGCCTTGTGAGAGTTTCCAGACTGCTCTCCACAGAGGCTTTACCAATTTACATTCCCACCAGCAATGTAAAAGGGTTCCTCTGTCCCCACAGCCTCTCCAGCATTTGTTGCTGCTGTCCTTTTTGATGTATGTCCTTTTTGATGAGTGAGGTGGTATCTTAGTGTTGTCTTAATTTGCATTTCTCTGACAATCAGTGTCCTAGAGCAGTTTTTCATAAGTTTGCTAGCCTTTAGGATCTCCTCTGTAGTGAATGTTTTGTTCATATCCTCTGCCCATTTTTGGATGGGGTCATTTGCTTTTCTGGTGCTAAGTTTGCTGAGCTCTTTATATATTTTGGTGATTAGTTTCTTGTCTGATGTCTGGCATGTGAAGATCTTCTCCCATTCTGTGAGGGGTCTCTCTGTTTGTTAAATAGTTTCTTTGGATGTGCAGAAGCTTTTCAATTTTATCTAGTCCCATTGGTTTGTTTCTGCTTTAGAATTCCTTGCAATTGGGTTTGATTCATCAAAGATGTCCTTGAGGTGTAGGTGGGAAAGTGTTGTATCAATGTTTTCCTGTAAGTATGTGACTGTTTGTGGTCTGACATCTAGGTCTTTAATCCATTTGGAGTTTATTTTTGTTTCTGGTGAGATAAAGTGGTTCAATTTCATTCTTCTGCATGTTACAACCCAGTTTTCCCAGCACCATTTATTGAAGAGAGCCTCCTTTTTCCATTTAATCCTTTGGGCCCCCTTATCAAACATTAGATGTCCATAGGTGTTGGGATTTATTTCTAGGCTTTCAATTCTGTTCCACTGGTCTGTGTGCCTATTTTTGTTCCAGTACCATGCTGTTTTGATGATGTTGGCTTTATAATATAGTTTAAGGTCTGAGAGTGTGATGCCTCCATATCTGTTTCTTTTCCTTAAGATGGTTTTGGCAATTCTAGGTGTTTTCAGGTTCCAGATAAATGATTGTAGTGTTTGTTCTATTCTCTTAAAGAAGCTTGGTGGAACGTTGATGGGTATTGCATTAAATTTGTATATAGCTCTGGGGAGAATATTCATTTTGATGATATTTATTCTTCCAATCCATGAGCATGGGATATCTCTCCATTTCTTGGTATCAGTTTCTATTTCCTTGAGTAGCAACCCATAGTTTTCAGCATACAAGTCTTTCACTTCTTTGGTCAACTTTATTCTTATGTATTTGGTTGATTTTGCTGAAACAGTAAATGGGAGTGATTTATAGATGTCTTCTTCTTCAGATTTAGTGTTTGCATAAAGAAATGCCACTGATTTTTGTACATTGATTTTGTAGCCTGATACCTTGATATATTGCCTAATAACTTCCAGTAATTTTCTGCTGGATTCTTTAGGTTTTTCTATGTATACTATCTTATCATCTACTAATAGTGAGAGCTTGAATTCCTCCCTTCCAATCTGTATTCCTTTGATTCCTTTCTCTTGCCTGATTGCTATGGCAAGAACTTCCAATACTATGTTGAAGAGTAACGGTGACAGTGGACAGCCCTGTCTAGTCCCCGATCTGCAGGGGAATGCTTTCAACTTCTGTCCATTGAGTATGATGTTGGCTATAGGTTTGCTATATATAGACTCCACTATCTTGAGGAATTTGCCATCTGTTCCCATTTTTTGTAGAGTTTTGAGCATGAATGGGTGTTGGATTTTGTCAAAGGCTTTCTCTGCATCTATTGAGATAATCATGTGGTTTTTGGCTTTGCTTTTATTGATGTGGTGAATGACATTGATTGACTTATGGATGTTGAACCAACCTTGCATTCCTGGGATGAATCCCACTTGGTCGTGATGAACAATCATTTTGATATGTTGCTGTATCCGGTTGGCCAAGATCTTGTTTAATATTTTGGCATCTATGTTCATCAGAGATATTGGTTTTTAGTTTTCCTTTTTTGTTCTGTCCCTATCAGCTTTTGGTGTCAGGGTGATGTTGACTTCATAGAAGGTGGAGGGGAGTATTCCTGTTTCTTCAATCTTATGGAAAAGCTTAAGAAGTATGGGTACTTACTGTTTCCTGAAAGTTTTGTAGAATTCATTTGTGAAGCCATCTGGTCCAGGACTTTGTTGTTGGGAAGATTCTTAATAACTGTTTCAATTTCTTTGTCTGTGATTGGTGCATTTAGGTTTTGTAGTTCTTCTTGGTTCAGTTTTAGAAGGGCATAGGTTTCTAGGAATTGTTCCATTTCTTCCAGATTCTCTAGCTTGGTGGCGTATAGTTCTTTATAGAAGTTTCGCAGGATTCTCTGGATTTCTGTGGTGTCAGTTGTGCTATCTCCTCCATCGTTCACAATTCTATTAATTTGAGTCTTCTCTCTTTTTTGTTTGGTGAGTATGGCTAGGGGTTTGTCAATTTTGTTTACTCTTTCAAAGAACCAACATTTGGCTTCATTGATCTTTTGTATGGTTCTTTTATTTTCGATGTTGTTTATTTCTGCTCTAACTTTAGTGATTTCTGTCCTTCTGGTTGCTTTAGGGTTCCTTTGTTCCTCTTACTCTAAGTCCTTGAGGTGTGCAATAAGGTCGTTCATTTGAACTTCTTCTTGGTGTTCAATATGTGATTTTATGGCTATAAGTTTCCCTCTCAGTACTGCTTTAGCTGTGTCCCAAATATTTTGATAGGTTGTGTCTTCATTTTCATTAGTTTCCAGGAACATTTGAATTTCCTGCTTGAGTGAGTCTCTGACCCAGTGGTTCTTAAGGAGCATGTTGTTTAGTTTCCAAATCCTGTGTCTTTTAATAATTTTCTGTTTGTTGTTAAATGTTAGTTTTACTCCTCTGTGGTCAGAGAAGATACTTGGGACGATTTCAATGCTCTTGAATTTATTGATGCTGTGTTTGTGGCCTAACATGTGGTCTATCCTTGAGTATGTGTTATGTGGATTTGAAAAGAAGGTATATTCCAGTTTTTTGGGGTAGAGGAGTCTGAAAATGTCCAAGAGGTCTAGTGTGTCTATCTCTTCATTCAATTCTCTTGTATCTTTATTGGTTCTCTGCTTTGTTGATCTGTCTAAGTGTGAGAGTGGGGTATTGAAGTCTCCCACTATTATTGTATTACTATTGATGTATTTTTGAAATTCTTTCAGTAGGTGCTTAATGTATTTAGATGGTCCCTCACTGGGTGCATAGATGTTAATAATTGTTAAGTCTTCTTGGGTGATTGATCCTCTGATCATTATGTAATGTCCTTGCCTATCTTTTATCACTTTATTTAATTTAAAATCTATCGTGTCTGAGATGAGAATGGCTGTTCCTGCCCCTTTTTTGTGGTCCGTTAGCCTGTATGATAGTTTTCCATCCTTTTGCTTTAAGTCTGTGATTATCTTGTTGTTACAGATGGGATTCTTGCAATCTGCATATGGTTGGGTTATATTTTCTGATCCATCCCCCACCCTGTTCCTTTTGATGGGTGAGTTTAAGCCATTGACATTGATATTATGGAGTTAATGTATTGTACTGCCATTGTTCAAAAAAATTTGTTTGGTCTCATATATTGCAAGTGTTATAGTGATGTTCTTTTTTATAAGAGGTCTTTCAGAACCTCTTTCAGGGCCGGCTTGGTGATGGTTGCCTCCTTTAACTGTTGTTTATCTAAGTAGATTTTGATCCCTCCATCTAGTTTGAATGAAAGTCTAGCAGGATATATTGTCCTTGGTTGAAACCCTTTTTCATTCAGGGCTTGATAGATATCTTGCCACTCCCTTCTGGCTTTTAGAATTTGAGTGGAGAAGTCTGCAGATAATCTTATGGGTTTTCCCTTGTATGTGACTTTTTGTTTCTCTCTTGCAGCCTTTAGGATCCTTTCTTTATCCTTACTTCTTCTCATTGTGACTATGATGTGTCTCGGTGTCTTCAGGTCTGGGTTGATTCTGTTTGGTACTCTCTGGGCCTCTTGAATCTTGATGTCCTTTCTGTTATTCAGGTTGGGAAGTATTCTTCTATTATTTCCTCTAGAATGTTTGCTTCCCCTTCCTCTCTTTCTTCCTCTGGCAGGCCAATTATATGAATGTTACTTCTTTTGAGATCATCCCATATGTCTCTGTTGTTGTTTTTAGTGTCTCTCAATCTCTTTTTAATCTCTTTCACCTCTTTCTTCATTTTCTCTAACTCATTCTCTGTCTGACTAATTCTGTTTTCTGCTTCTGTTAGTCTGCTTTCCCTTGCCTCAGCTTCTTTCTTCATTACAGCTATTTCAGCTTTCATTTCTCTAATTGCCTCAAGATAATTAGTATTTTCCTTGGGGGTCTCAACTTTTGTTTCCCTAATACTGCCATTCCTTTCCTCCAATGTTGTTTTCATTTCTGTGATTAATAAGTTTATTATTGCTTGCATACTTTTCTTATCTATGGTTACTTCTGGCTGATTTGTACTTTCTTCTTGGCTCTTGTCTTCATTCATTGTATTAGCAGTTTTATTTGTTTTTGACCTACCCATTTTTTTGATTTATGTGTTTCCTTTTTTTTATGCTCTGTTGTTCCTCAGTTGTTGTGTCTTGAGTACAAGTAACACTGTACTAAATACCTTTATTACAATTGCACTCACCAACCTCAGGAATTACAGTAGCAACTGAAGCAAGTATTGAAGTAGTTTAAGAGTTACCAGTTAGCCAAACAATTTCTCCAATCCGTGAAAAAATAGTAACCAAATCCCAGTGAAGAAAGAGAAAAGAAAGAAAGGATAGCAAGAATAGAGAGTTATGCAAATCTACTATCCACAGTATATTCTAGGGGTAACAAGAGGGGAAAGGGATCTAGAGCAGAGATACACACATAGAGAGTCCACTCTGAGTCAGATTTCTTCCCCAAAATTATTCACAAATTCAGAAAGGCAAAGAAGAAGGAAGAAGTGTATGACAAGATTAAAAAGAGAGAGAGAGAGAGGGAGAGAGAGAGAGAGAGCTGAGAGAGAGAAAAGGGAAAAGATAAGAAAAAGAGCTGTAATTAAAGAGCAGTGAAAGGAAATTCCCAAATGTGTATCAGTGAATTCAAAAAAGCACACTGTGGTGTGGAGCCTGGAGGCTGTGACTTTGGAAGCTGTAGGATTAAGGAATAAGGGATGACAAGAATGAGAAAAAGAAAAAAAAAGAGAGAGAGAGAGAGAGAAGGGAAAAAGATAAGAAAAAGAACAGTCATAAAAGGGCAATGAAAGGAAAGGGTTTTTTTTTCTATTTATTTTTTATTATTTAATTAGCTATGCGGGGTGAGGTGGGGGGGTTGGCTACTTAGAAAGAAAAAAGTCCAGAGGTTTCAGAAGGGTATAGACTTAGAATTAATGATACTCCCTGGTGGGGCAGGAATTTGGTAAAGAAAAGGAGCTACCCTCCCCTGCTAGGAGCTGATCCCTAGGGACTGGTTATGGGGGGGTGGCGGGAAGGAGGTATGTTTGAAAATTAAAAGGAAGAAAAAAAAAATTTTCCCCTTTTTTCCCTACTCTAATTCTTAACCCAAATTAAGTTATAGTCACCTCCTTGGTGTCACCGCTAGGACCCCTTATTGGCTGGCCTGCTAAAAGCAGAAAATCCTACCGTTTCCAGGAGATGTGGTCAGAGCTCAGCCACTAGAAGCTTCTCAGTCTGCCATCTTCCAGGAAACCCCCCCACCCCTGAAGCTTTTTTAAAGGATTTCTCAAAAATGAAAACTAGCTCCAAGTCCTTTTGATCCAATGAGAGCTGTACTCAAAGATGTCCTCAGATCCGCCCTCAGGGTCATGGTGGTCCCCGGAGACTCCCAAGAGAAAGCCCCTGAGCTACAGTGCTCCCTCCCAGTCCTCTGCTGGCCGCCCAGCAGCGCTTTGCAACCGGCGGAGTAGCCGCCTTCCCAGGCTGAGGATAGTGCCCGGCGCACCCACCTTGCCCACCGCCACCTGGGAAGTCTGGAGCAGCCTGCCCGCTAGTCCGCACCACCTCTACTCTAATTCTTAACCCAAATTAAGTTATAGTCACCTCCTTGGTGTCACCGCTAGGACCCCTTATTGACTGGCCTACTAATGGCAGAAAATCCTACCGTTTCCAGAAGATGTGATCAGAGCTCAAGCCACTAGCAGCTTCTCAGTCCACCATCTTCTGGAAACCCTCCTTATTTTATTTTTTTAATTAGTAGGAGGAAGGAGAAGTGGAGAGTGGGTAGAGGAGGTAGGAGTAGTGAAACAAGTTCCTCTCACAATGGATAAGATGCCTAGTACCCTCGCAATGAAAGATACCCTAAGAGTTAATTCTGGTCAACCTAAAGGAGGGGGGTAATGAGATACACCTTTATATAATATTAATAATAAAATAGAGCAGGGTAAAATACCTGTCCCAGATTGTCTCAAGCTTCCTGAGCAGAGGCAGCTGATTTTTAAGAAAGTAAAACAGACAAACAAAAAACAGAAAAGAAAAGAGAAAAAAAGAGAAAAGAGAAAAGAGAAAAAAAAAACACCTCAGGAATAGACAAGAATAGCAGGAATAGACAGTTATGCAAATCTACTATCCATTGTATATTCTAGGGGTAGCTAGAAGAGAAGTAGAGCAGGGATACACTCAGGAAGAGTCCACTCTGGGTCAGATTTCTTCCCTAAAATAATTCCCTGATACAGACATGTATCAGTGAATTCAGAAAGCTGAAGGAGTAAGGAAGAAAGGATGACAAGAATGAGAAAAAGAAGAAAAGAAAAAGATAAGAAAAAGAACAGTAATAAAAGAGCAGTCAAAGGAAAGAGTTTTTTATTTATTTATTCATTTATTTATTTATTTTTTATTATTTAATTAGTTAGGCAGGGGGGAGGGAGAGAGTGTGTAGGGGAGGTAGGAAGAGTTAAACAAGTTACTTTACCAGTGGATAAGACACTCAGTTCCCTAGCAATGGAAAATACACTAAGAGTTAATTGTGGTCAACCTGAAGGAGGGGGGGAAAGGGATATCTTGTATTGATAATAAAATAGAACAGAGTAAAAACCTGACCTGTCTTCAGCTTGGATGGCTCCCGATTGCAACAGGCCCCCTGAGGAGAGGCAGCTGATTGTTGAGAAAATAAAGCAAACAAAACAAAACAAAACAAACAAAAAAACCTCTGGCGGTCTTTCCCTATCTGAGTAAGGCTCTGTTTGGTGGAATATTTTGGAATATTTGTAGCTGGAATTGGTCACTTAGAAAGAAAAAAGGCCAAGGGTTTCAGAAAGAAATAGAATTAGAATGAATGACACCCCCCCCCCGTGGGACAGGAATCTTGGTAAAGAAAGAAGTTCAGTAGGGGAGCCTCCTAGGAACAGATCTCTGGCCCCCAGAGACTGTTTATGGGGGGAAGGGGGGATGGGGTACGCTTCGGGAATAATAATTAAAAAATTTTATTTCCTTTCTTTTTACTCTGTTTTCTAACCCAAATTGAGTTATAGTCACCTCCTTGGTGTCACCACTAGAACCCCTTATTGACTGTCCTGCTAAAGGCAAAAAATCCTACCATTTCCAGTAGATGTTGTCGGAGCTCAAGCCACTAGCAGCTTCTCATTCCGCCATCTTCCAGAATCTCCTCTATTTTTAATATTTACTTATTCCCTTTTGTTACCCTTGTTTTATTGTTGTAGTTATTATTGATGTCATTGTTGTTGGATAGGACAGAGAGAAATGGAGAGAGGTGGGGAAGACAGATAAAAGGAGAGAAAGATAGACACCTACAGACCTGCTTCACCACTTGTGAAGCAACTCCCCTGCAGGTGGGGAGCTGGGGCTCAAACCAGGATCCTTATGCCAGTCCTTGCCCTTCGCACCACGTGCACTTAACCCACTGTGCTACCACCTGACTCCCGTATTAGAGTTTTTAGAGGTGATTTTTTTAAAAAGAGAAAAGTGTAATAGAGTATTTTCTCAATCTTCAGACAAACGCTTATAGAAGAGTATACGAGAGAGAGAGAGAGTGTGTCTTTAGTCCTTCATTACACTTGGAAATCTGGGATTCTAGCAGATCAGTGTTAAATGTGGGGAAAATAATCAGAAGTTAATGTATCCTTCAAGTTTTCCACGTCTTTTCTCACCATTTAATCTTGTTATTCCCTTTCAGCAATCCCTATTTCCCTCCTTTTCTTTGCTTTCCTCAATAGCATCTATCATCATATTAGTTGCTGTATGATTTATTAGTGCATTAGTTGTCTGTCTCACTGATTTGAAATGTAAATTTCTTAAGAACACTTGTGTTCAGTTCAGTTTTGCAATCTGAGAATCTTGAACTTTATCTACAAAGCGATTCTTAAAGTGAGTTAAATTGCAAAATTGCTTAAGGGTCCCTTGGCATTTTGGTGTTGTGAGGTATCTAATTCTCTGAAAGGCACTGAGTATTTGGGGTGAGGGTAGAGTAGACTTACAGGGAGGGAGGGGTGTGAGCCATCAGGACAAAAACAGTTTGAATGTATGTAAAACGGGGTAATTGGCTGGGTGGAGGTAGCCACAAAAAAAAGAACCCACTCAGATGGCAACATTTGGGGCATGTAAGCATGAAGTCAGGACAGGAGCTAGGAATAAAAATAGATATCCCACCATCCCAGTACTTAGAAGTAGCAGGGAATAGTCAAAGCACAGGAGGCCTCCAAGGACACCCTCTGCCAAGATCAGAGGGTCACAAAGTCAGATGAAAATGGGACTGATCAGGTGAGATTGCCCCTGCTTCTCCAATCCCTTGTGCCTGCTCCAATCCAGGATGAAAGAAAGTCACTGGTGTTCAGCAATAAGGAGTGACAGAGTAGGAAAAGACAGCCTAAGGGTGCTGAGCTCTCCAATTACTTCCCTCTATAGCTTTCCAGGTTTGCTACCAATGTGAGCTCCAAGAAGGGAATTTTTAATCTATAGAGAAAGTAAAAAAAAAAAATTGATATTGATATTAGAGAACAGTGGATATATAAAATTTTCCACTCCCCCAAACAAGGCTTGCTTTATGCAGTCTTGCCAAGAGAAGATGGGGAAACTGCTTGAGATTTTACAGCATTTTAATTGTAAGAGGCAGGTTTAAAAGGCACTGATAAAGAGAGGTAACAAGTGCCTTCCTATTTTCAGTCTATTGAATTAGCACTTCCAACAAGCCTAATGTGTATAAAAATAAATAAGGTTAGTGTAAGAATTGCCCAGTACACTGCCTGGTGCATCATAGATCCTCCAGAAACAGCTGTAGTTCATGCTAGTGCCATTTTATGAGACTTAGAGAAGACTTCTTTTTTTATTTTTTATTTATAAAAAGGAAACACTGACAAAAAACATAGGATAAGAGGGGTACAACTCCACACAATTCCCACTACCATATCCCATCCCCTCCCCTGATAGCTTTCCTATTCTTTATCCCTCTGCCTCATATCCCTATTCAAATTGCCTGCTTCTTCCTGTATGTGACTATTCCATGGAAATTTCTTTGCCATCTCCATTAATTTAATCAAAATATAGACTATAGATGTATCTTCCTTCACAGTTTCATAGCTCCCAGCCACAATAATGGGGATTTTTCAAGACAAGCACGTTATTGAGAATTTTTAAATACCCAGCAACCTCATAAGCACTTTTCATGCATTAGTTTATTTATGTCTCACCAACACCCTGAGAGGAAATCAAACAATGTGCATAAGAATAAGGGTCGCTGGAATGTTCCTGAAATCGTTCAGCTGGTTACAGACTCAGTGTTTGAATACAGGACTCAACATGCAGCAAGAGAACGAAGTTACAGAGGTCTTACACCCACACAGTGAGTCCCACACACATCAGGATAAACATTCTCTCTCTGCTATGTATGCATATCCTCTGAAGATTGCTTTTCATTATAGAATCAAGTGGTATATGCAGCTGCCATTGCAGCACTGTGCACATGGGAAGTATATTTTGTAATCTCATCACATGTCTGCAAGATAAAAACCAGCTTTCTTGGCTTAGCAGGTAAAATCAATGTTAAAAAAAAAAAAAAAAAAACTTTGAGCCTCTATTATTTAATGTAATGGTCCAAGCAGAAACTCTGCTTGTCCAGAAAGAAAAAAAAGAAAGGAAGGAAGGAAGGAAGAAGAAAGAAAGGGGACAAAGAAAGGAAGAAATATATGTATATATTTGTATATATAATAAGAATCACTTTGTTCTAATTATAAGCATATCTCCAGGTTCATTGCCTTACTCATACCACTTGGATGAGTGTTTACATAATGAATCAGCCCTTTGGATCCTGTTGTTTTTGCTTTGTCTTTCAGCTCTCTGCAGTCTTATATTCCCAGAGGCAGACCAGGACGGTTAGCTAACTCCTCAAAAGTGAGCAAATTGCATGGGTGAGTTGCTGATAAATGCAGGACTTGAATGAATTCTACATACCTCAGGTATTTGTTGTACAATCCCTCATTCATTCTACACCCTCACTGCTATATCTTCCCAATTAGTGCTGTCTGGATTACTGAGGTGCTATACTCAAGTGCATACACTCTCCTAGAGAAGAAGAAAGTACTCCTGAAAAAAGCATTTCCATTGCTTTTATTGGGTGGGGGGGGGGCGGTTGCGGAATAGCATTTTCTTGCTTAGAATGCTGCAGTCTATCCAGCTGATAAAAGGACTTCCGTTATGATTTGGCCAATTGTGATGTGGAATTTCATTAGCTCCCCTCTCCCGATGTAAGTGACTCCTTGGAAAACAGGTGCACTAATGCATATGAACTGACATATCTTCTGGGAGAAAAATGAATAATATTACAGATTTATTTTTGCTTATTATTTATACATCTGCTCCCGTTGTTAGAGAGATGCTAGTCTGATTTGAAACTGCCTGTGTTTGGGATGCTATCTTTTCATATCCTTCCTTTAGCCCAAGGCATAGAGATTAGATTTGATTTTATGAGCTATTCCTGCTCATCTTTTCCTGCCTGAATCAAAATGCTTATAAGGCATCAGAAAGAAGACTGGCAATATATACCCATAACTTTGGATGCAAAATGGAGTTTGAATGATGTAGCATTGACTTCATCTTGGCTTTTGTGCAGGCTGCCATGGTGATGAGGAAAAAGAAAGTGGTTAATCCTCTGAAAATGACCTCTGCTACACTTCCTACCCCCCCTGGAAATTGTGTTCAGAAACAAGTATATTTCATGGAAGGAACACAGGGAATTGTTTTCTAGATTTGGGGCAAACTGAATGCCTTAATCTCTTTAAAAATTCCTTTGGCTCAAAATATTGTATTGCTGTGTGTGTTTAATTAATTTAGTGTCTTGGTAGCATCGTTCTTAATGCATACATATTTATTCTAATAACCAAGTAAATACTAAACTGAAGCCATGCTAGAAGGTCATGCTGGCTTTATCTAATAACGAGCACTATTTTTTTGTTGCCCTTGATTTTATTGTTGTAGTTATTATTATTGTCTTTGTTGGATAGGACAGAGAAAAATGTAGAGAGGATGGGAAGACAGAGAGTGAGAGAGAGAGATAGACGCCTGCAGACCTGCTTCACCACTTGTGAAGCGACTCCCCTGCAGGTGGGGAGCCTGGGGCCTCCAATGGGGATCCTTATACTCGTTCTTGCCCTTAGAGCCACCTGCGCTTAACCTGCTGTGCTACCGCCTGACTCCCAACAAGCACTATGATTTACTGATCATCAAACTCCATCACACATATCAATAGATCCTCACATATGTCATGTGTATATTTTATCACAACCAAGTAAATGTGTATAATCATTTACAGTTTAGGGCAGGGTAGATAGCATTATGGTTATGCAAAGAGACTGTCATGGCTGAGGTCCAAAGTCCCAGGTTCAATTCTCTTTACCAGCAGAAAAGGGAAAAAAAAAAAAGTACAGTTTTTTGAGGAGGAAACTGTGATAAGATTATGCAAATTACTTTAGCAAAATAACATAACAGCTTGTTGACAGATTTAGGATCCCATCTACTTTTGTCTCTGTAATTGTCACCACAGAACTATCACCCCAGAATGGAACTCTAGAAAGTTTTCTGAAATTAAGTCTCATTTTTCCAACTCTATAAATGAGAGAACAGTAAGTGTGCTGTTCATTTTCAAGGATGGCACAGCAAACAGTTGAAATCATGTATGAGAAATTGAATTGCAAGCTCCATAATGGTATAAGATGTGTTGCTACAATGGAAACGGAAGAGATATATACAGCCCTCTGGCTGAATAGAATCCAGAATGTTCATTGCTGATTAACAGGCAGTCCAGAGGAGGAACAAGCATTCATTTCTACTTTCAAACCATCCTGCTGGGAGTCGGGCAGTAGTGCAGCGGGTTAAGCTCACATGGCTTAAAGTGTAAGGACCAGAGTAAGTATCCCAGTTTGAGCTCCTAGCTCCCCACCTACAGGGGAGTCGCTTCACAGGTGGTGAAGCAGATCTGCAGGTGTCTATCTTTCTCATCCTCTCTCTGTCTTCCCCTCCTCTCTCCATTTCTCTCTGTCCTATCCAACAACGAAAGGCATCATCAACAACAACAATAATAACTACAACAATAAAACAAGGGCAACAAAAGGGAATAAATAAATAAATATATTTAAAAAAAAAAACATCCAACCATCCTGCCAAAAACCTGGCTTGACACTCATAACATAATTTTATGTCCCTCTCTGTTATTCAGTATAGCAGAAGGTTGAAAGTTTTAATGGTTGATACTGCTCATTCTGTTGATGACTTCTCAAATGATTCTTTCCAGAAGCCTTTCTTTCAAAAGAGAGGTGTTTAAATAGAACTTTTTCCTTGAGTTTTATAACAAAAGGTAAAATTCATTGAAATAGTCTCCTCACTCACCTATGACACAGGTTAAGGACACTTTGACATCCCACATCTACTTCAGGTAACAAAAAAAAAGTTTATAAAAATATAAAAAGAAAGATGTCATAAAGCTGCTGTTGACTTTGAAACCAACCCCAATCAGAAATCAGAAGTACTCCTGCTGCTAGTTCCCACTCTGTCAGACTCCGTAAAACATGAGCAGGTTGCATAATTCCCTACTTCACACCAGCACTTTTCTCATCATAGTTCTTTTCAACACATTCATCAGGACACTGGGGATTTCTTTAGCCATTGATTCACACATTAAACTTTCTAGCTTTTGGATTCCCGAAGTAAGTGGTGATGCTGAAAGTAAGCTTTAAGGAGGAACTTGCATGACTCCCTGCAGACACTCCTTGTTGGATTTCAGTTTCCCTAAATCTATAGCTGATGACAATAAATACCCTTGTCGAGAACCTCATATAGCCATGGGAGACAATCTATTTGGGAACAATATATCAAGAAAGAATGAGATTCACTAATTTCTTCCTCTACCAGTCCTGTTACACTGGTTTATGTTAACTTTATAGTGTGACCATGTCTTAGCTTTTCATGAAATCAACTGATCCAGTGAAGGATCAATTGATTTGATGATTCATAACAATGTGCATAAAACAGTGGGTATGATTATGATGGATGAGAAATTTGGTTTTAAACGTCTTCAAAGAAATATATCATAAAGACTTGAAAATTATTTGCCAAAAGGTGTTAATTATCAATAAAATACTAGGAAATGAGAAAAATCTCTATAACTATAGATATCCGTAAAATATTGTATGGGGGTGACTCCTAAACTTATCTCTTGAATTTGTATCCACAACGTTAATCATATACTACAAACATAAAGACACTTACATGTCATGGTCCCAGTTTCCAAAGAACTGACATTCCAAGAGACATTAGTTAAAACAGTCTCCAGATAAACTTGGGAGTGAGGCTCAGCATGCTATGACTATTGCAAAAAGGGCATTATGATCATTGCATTTATCAATTTTGAGCACTTGTCCATATTCAGTATTTGGCATACAATATTTTATATAATCTATTATATACATCAAGCTTATGAAATATATAATTTATTTCTATTATATAAATGAATAAGGAATTAGACAAAGGTCATCTTGTTAATAATTAAAAGATATAACTTTGAGTTTAAACCAGACCCCAACTTGGCATTGCTCTGATAATCTGATTCAGAAGTCGTATTTTGTTAAGAAACACTAAGGCAGAGCAGAACACATGACACAGATGTTTTGATTACAGAAAACTAAAAGGAAATGAATTTACTTTTATGACATACATTTTTTCTATAAATTTCACTGAAGATTCTTTTATATCATATTGCTATAACAACTGGAATACAATTTCCTTTAAATCAGATTCCAATGACCTTTTTGCACAGGTCACTGAGTAAAATTTTGCTTTTTCCAGTCTGTTGTGCAATCAATGTAGGCTTTACTGCTTTCCTTGAGATTTTTTTTTTTAATTTGATAGTACAGAGAAAAACTGAATAGAAAGGAAGATAAAGAAGGAGAAAGAGAGTCCTATAGAAATGTTTCACCATGTGTGAAGCTATCCCCTTGCAGATGGGGGCTGGGAGCTTGATTCTGGGTCCTTGTGAATGGTAACATGAGTACTTAATCAAATGCACCAGCACCAATGCCCAGACTCCTTCTTAAATATTTTCAGGGCCCAGGTGGTGGCGCACCTAGCTGAATACACATGTTAACAAATGCACAAGGACCCAGATTCTAGGCCCTGGACCCCACCTGCAGAGGGAAAGCTTCACAAGTGGTGAAGCAGTGTTTCAGGTGTCTCTCTCTTCTATCACCCCCCTCCCTCTCAATTTCTGGCTGTCTCTATCTAATAAATAAATAAATAAGGTTTTTTTTAAAGCCTACATAGCAAGAAAAAAAGTTTTTTATCATTAGACATTCAACTTGCTGTCACCTGGATTTTACACCCCAAAGATTTGAACTGGCACCTATTTTTTTTAATATTTATTTTATTTATTTATTCCCTTTTGTTGCCCTTGTTGTTTTATTGTTGTAGTTATTATTGTTGTTGTCGTTGTTTGATAGGACAGAGAGAAATGGAGAGAGGAGGGGAAGACAGAGAGGAGGAGAGAAAGATAGACACCTGCAGACCTGCTTCACCACCTGTGAAGCGACTCCCCTGCAGGTGGGGAGCTGGGGTTCGAACCGGGATCCTTATGCCGGTTCTTGTGCTTTGCGCCACCTGCGCTTAACCTGCTGCGCTACAGCCCGACTCCCACTGGCACCTATTTTAACATTAAATATTTGCTGTATATCACAGAAATACAGGAGCTATAAACTATCTTAACACAGATCCCCTATTGCTGCTACTTGGGAGTGCCTGCTGCAAGCCAAGCATAGAGTAGGTCTGCAGTAGGTGTGGAATGAAAGTATGTGCTGCCTAGCTTGGCGCAAGCCCAGTAAATACCAGCTGAGCTGTCCTCTCAAGACAAAAAAAGAACATAATTGCAAGCACCAAAGAATACATAGAAACCAAAATGCAAGACTATCAGGAATGGTCATAGTGAGAGGAGGTGACTTAAAATTGATAAATTGTGTTAGACTAAGGTAAGAAGGAATTGTTCTACAAGGAACACCTACTATGTTAGAAGTGAATTTGGAAAATACAAGCACAACAATGAAAACCACATATTCTCCATCCCATTTCTACCTCAAAATAATGAAGAATAATTAAATCCTGCTGCAGGGATTTTGTATCAGGGGAAAATCATTTACCTTCAACGTGTGCTTTCTGCATCTCTCTCTTACCCTATTACTTAGTCTGATTTCTCCAAAGACAGACTATTTACCAAATCTCAGACAAGCACCAGCATTGTGACTAAAGTGGTGGAGAAATTGGCTAGAGAAAGATCCTGATGAGAAGTGAAGTTCAATGTCGAATACAGGATGAAAACAAAAGAACAAAAGGAACCCATTGATTGTTGCCAGCACGTTGAAATATTTCTCTTTGGTTTTACATTCTACTAGATTGTAAACTCTTTAGAATATTACACAGTTAGCACAATCCCCTTGTCTTAAGGATGCACTAGGAAGCACATGTGCAAATAACTACCAACAACAATTCAGTATTTTCTGAGAATCTACTCTGCAGAGAATTGGTCTTTCTGCCATGCTCGGTACCATCAAATAAGTGATTGTTTAAGAGGTAATGATTAAAAATAATGTATGGGAATCAATCACATATACTAGATGACATAACATTTTAGTAGAAGAAAGATTTTAAAGAAATGCTTTTAAAACAAAAATTACAAGAAAGTTTTATCTGGTCAAATCCAGTGTGACATAACCCCTACATTTTGGAGAGAAAATCTAGCCTGTCATTGAGACTTATACCATACTTCTCCTCTCCATTCTGATTGTCTTCACTTTTTCTCAAGGGCATTATGGAGTCTAGTGAGTTGAGAATTTTAGAGAAAAAAAATCCAGCATTTTAAAATGTTTCCAATATCCATACAAAATGAAAATTAAATACAAAATCAAGCGACTAAAAATAAAATATAATTTGTAGAACTACTATATACACATACATATACATACACATACACATACATATACACATATACATATATATATATATATATATATACACAAATCAATAGTAAGACGTTGATTTTACTAACTTTTCTTAAACATTTTCTATTTTGGATACCACTGCTTTTTCTGGCATGAAATTCAGTTGATCTTTTGAGCATCTCTCCATTAAGTGATTTTTCTGTTTGTTTTTTTTATATTGTATTTATTCTATTTGATTTTTTTCTCAAGGGCACTATGGAGTCTAATGAGTTGAGATTTCTAGAGAAAAAAATCCAACATTTTAAAATGTCTGATATTTGATTGAATTTGACAGAGAGAAATTTAGAGAGAAGCAAGAGATAGAGATGATAGAGACAGACACCTGCAGCACGGCTTCACCACTGTGAAGCATTACCCCTGCACCTGGGGACCAGGGATTTGAACCCAGATCATTGTGCATGGTAATATGTATGCTCAACCTGCTCCACCACTACTTGGCCCCCACATTTTTTTTCTTTTTCAATTGTGCTTTCTCATTCTATTACCTACTTTATTTATACAATCATCCACAGAGATCATCCCTCCTTTCTTTTACTTAATGATGGGTTCATCTTGTTTCTCTATTCCACATTTTAATTTTCCTATGTATTGGTTCCTGTTGGAGACAGTACTATACACAACATCTAATTTATTTAATGTACTGAATAGGCTAAATTTCAGGAGCCTGGGTGGAGGAAAAAGTCTGAATAAATAAAACATAGACAAATGAAGGTAGTTAGCTTTTTTTAACCAAATTGGTTGCTGAGAACAAGCAGTTCAACACATTATTTCTGAGAAAAATAATAGAGACTTGGGAGAATCTATGTCTGGTTTTACTTTAGTTAAATAAATACAAAAGTGTTATCTAAGTCATAGGGAAGGGTTACTCCTGCAGATAATAATTTTCCAAATCACAAAAAGATAGGTTTCTTTTTAAATATTTATTTATTTATTCTTTTTTGTTGCCCTTGTTTATTTGTTATTGTATTTATTTTTATTTATTTATATAAAGTAAACATTGACAAAAACCATAGGATAAGAGGGGTACAACTCCACATAATTCCCACCACCAGAACTCCGTATCCCATCTCCTCCCCCAATAGCCTTCCTATTCTTTTTTAAATTATTTTTTATTTATTATTTTTTTTTTTATTGGACAGAGGCAGAGAAATTGAGAGAGAAGGGAGAGATAGAGGGGAAGAGAGACAGAGAGACACCTGCAGACCTGCTTCACTGCTTGTGAAGCGACTCCCCTGCAGGTGGGGAGCTGGGGAGCTTTCCTATTCTTTAACCTTCTGAGAGTATGGACACAAGGTCATTGTGGGATGCAGAAGATGGAAGGTCTGGCTTTTGTAATTGCTTCCCAATGAATATGGACATTGATAGGTTGATTCATACTCCCAGCCTGCCTCTCTCTTTCTTTACTGGGGCTAGGCTCTGGGGAATTGGAGCTTTATGACTCATTGGTGGGGTTGTCTGTCCATGGAAGTCTGGTTGGCATCATAGTAGCATCTGGAACCTGGTGGCTGAAAAGGGATTTAGTGTTTAAAGCCAAACAAGTTGTAGACTAATCATGAACCTAAAGGCTGAACTAGTGCAGATAAAGAGTTGTGTGTGTGTGTGTGTGTGTGTGTGTGTGTGTGTGTGTGTGTGTGTGTGTGTATGTGGGTGTCTCCGTTTTGTAGATAGCTTGTAGGCATATTTTAGTTATATTCCAAAAGGCCTATGACTATACTGGTGTTTTTGTTTTGTTTTGTTTTGTTTTGTTTTGTTTTGTTTTGTTTTGTTTTTTAACCTGAGACTGAGATCTGATATGCAGGTGGATCCTAGTTTTTATCCGGGGGGATGATGTCATGGCTAGAAAAAGGAGCAGAAAGCTGGATCAGGGAAGAGAGTAGCTCCCAAATATAGAAAAGGGATATAAATATTGTTGACTGTAAACCCCATTGATTTTATATGATCTGGGTTCCATATTCATCTTAGGAGCCTATGTGACCTCTGCATCCCTGTAGATCCAAGTTCACGTTCTGTGGTAATGAGTAGGAACGTTCCAAGCTGCCCCAATATCAGGACCCATCTTCATCAGGTATAGCATAGAGTATGTTGTCCAGCTTCCCTTCGGAGGATGAAGCATTCTCTACCTTTGTTGATCCAAGTTAAGGGCAAGGTCCTATGGGGACCCACAAAGGGGTCTATTTTGTTGTTTCTGATAGAGATGACTGGTACCAATGGAGAGAGGGATTTGTTCAAGGTCTAGGCCCATCATGTCTGTTTGGGAATCTTAAGACTCCCCAATTAGGACCCCAGCTGATGGGATGCCTATTGTAGTTATTATTGTTGTTATTGATGTCATCGTTGTGGATAGGACAGAAAGAAATGGAGAGAGGAGGGAGAGACGGGGGGTGGGGAGAAAGATAGACACCTGCAGATCTGCTTTACCACTATGAAGTGACTCTCTTGCAGGTGGGGAGGAAGGGGGCTGGAATTGGGATCTTTATCCTGGTACTTGCACTTCCCTCCACTTGTGCTTAACCCACTGTTCTCCTTCTTAACAATTTTTGTTGTTTTCAGAAACACAGGAAGTTTAACGTTGTCATCCAAATGCTACTCTGACTATAAGTGGAGGGCAGAAGTAGATAAAGCAAGATAGAGCCATGCTAGACCCTACATCCATCTGAAGAACCCCCAGAAGTCTAGAAAGGGACCTTCTCCCTAACCTAGCAATTCTGCTGGAGATATAGCCTAAGGAACAAAAAAAAATACCCATTCAAAAAGATCTGTGTATACCTATGTTCATAGAAGTAGAGTTTTTAAGAGACAAAGCTTGGAAGCAAGCCAATTGTCCAACAACAGATGAACGGCTAAGAAAGTTGCAGTATATGACACAATGGATTAATACTCAGCTATTAGGACTGGTGAGTTTACATTCTTCACATCATCTTAGATGAAGTTTGAGGTGAGACCAGCTGGAAAGAGAAGGATGAATGTGGGATGATTTCGCACGTAGACAGAAGTTGAGAAATAAGAACAGAAAGGGGAAATGCAAAGCAGAACTTGGACTGGGTTTGGTGCATTTTACCAAAGTAAAAGGCTTTGGGGAGCAAGGGGCTTTCAGCTTCTGGTGCATAATGGTAGAGGAAGATCTAGGCTAGGGATGAGAGTATTTTTCAGAAAATTGAGAAAATTAACATGTGTCAACAACTGTATTTACTGCAAACTATTGATTCTTCCAATAAAATTTTAAAAAGAAGTTTCAATAAAACCCAAGGAGAGTACTTTGATGTCCTCCAGATAGGTCTGCTGTTGAGAAAATAAGAAGAAGAGAAGGGAAGGGAAGGGAAGGGAAGGGAAGGGAAGAAAAGGGAAGGGAAGGGAAGGGAAGGGAAGGGAAGGGAAGGGAAGGGAAGGGAAGAAAAGGGGAAGGGGAAGGGGAAGGGAAGGGAAGGGAAGGGAAGGGAAGGGAAGGGAAGGGAAGGGAAGGGAAGGGAAGGGAAGGGAAGGGAAGGGAAGGGAAGGGAAGAGGAGGGAAGAGATTGTATACCAGCCTTTAGGGGGGAAAGGCCAAATTTGTGTTATTGAACAGTGTTAGGTTATAATATTTTTTTCATTCAAATCAAACTTTGGCCATCCAGATGAGTGGATTTGGCATCAAACAGGCACCAACCCCAATGATAACCCTGTGCATTGCTCATAGCTACTTTTTTTCACCACATTAACAAACTGAGAAGTCATCTACAAAGCCTAAAATATTTGCTGTCTCAACTTTTATAGAAGATAAAGCTTATTGTTGCATTAGAATAAGATTAAGAAGAAACAAGGCCATCTAATATCTAATTTTAATATAGAATCTAATTTTGATCATTCTTCCCTGGTTCTGAGGTATGTGTACATGTATCATTTGATTCCTAAATCATTAAGAATAACTTTGGAATAACTAGATGCTTTTTATGAATTTTAATGTCAGTGTTTTACAACACCCACTTCTGCTGCCAGTGTGTAGAAACTGCAGACTTTTCAAAGGTGCCTTAGGAAATGGGTGTGGCACCAATACTTTAGGGAACCTCTTTGATTGAAGGCCTGCCAGAAAGTTCTAGTTAGGGTTTATTGCTAAGTTTTTCACTATCTTTGTCTCAATTAAAAGCTTAAAGCTCTCTCCAAAGTGTATACTGAGGTGAGTCTTTGGGTATAAACATAAATGCCAAACAGGAATGAAATAATGAGCAGGAAAAGAACAAAGTAAATAAATGTATTTATAATGATTAACTCATACTGTTGGTAATGGTACTCAGAGAGATCCTCTAAAAGAGAATAAAAGACACTCAGGATTATCTAGAGGGGTCAGAAACTAGCACATCTCCTATACATTCTGCTCCTTGTAGGTACTGAAGAACAAAACTGTATTCATCTTGTAGCCCTCTGGGTTCTTCAGAGGCTGAAAAAATAAATGTCAGAAAAAATGATGAGAAAAAATTTTAAAAAGAAGTTTATGAATAGCATGTAGGACACTTGTTGTCAAAGAACTCACAGGAACAGCTGTATATAAAATAAGTTTATTAATGGTTTGAAACAACACTAGGGGTTGAGAAACTTGGTGACAAACTTCAAAGAAAAGGAAGTGGGGATCTGGTTTTATACTGAATAGTTAGAGTGATGCAATAGTAATATTCTATACATATTTATGAATGTTTTTGGGGAAAATCTCCTATATTTATGAGGAGGAGAGGTAGGCATACTCAGTACAGAATACACAGAACACAAACATAAAATGGTAGAAAAATATCTTAAGGTCATATGCCATAGGTTTAAGAGTCCTCCACTGCAAAGTCTAACCAGCCTTCCTGGCCCAGAGTCTGGGACCCTCAATGCAAGGTTCAGTATTGGTTCATTCAAAGTCAAAACAATGTGACAGTAGTAGGAATATATATTTTTTAATTTCTTTATTGGGGAATTAACGTTTTACATTCCACAGTAAATACAACAGTTTGTACATGTGTAACATTTCCCAGTTTTCCATATAACAATACAACCCCCACAAGGTTCTCTGTCATCCTTTTTTGGACCTATATTCTCCCCCCTCATCCAACCCAGAGTCTTTTACTTTGGTGCAATATGCCAATTCCAGTTCACGTTCTACTTGTGTTTTCTCTTCTGATCTTGTTTTTCAACTTCTGCCTGAGAGTAAGATAATCCCATATTCCTCCTTATGTTTCTGACTTATTTCACTTAACATGAATTTTTTCCAAGGTCCATCCAAGTTCAGCTGAAAATGGTGAAGTCACCATTTTTTATAGCTGACTAGTATTCCATTATGTAGATAGACCATAACTTGCTAGGCCACTCATCTACTGTTGGACACCTGGGTTGCTTCCAGGTTTTGGCTATTACAAATTGTGTTGCTAAGAACATATGTGTTCACCAATCTGTTTGAATGGCTGTTTGGGGTTCCTTAAGATATATCCCCAGGAGAGGACTTGCAGGATCATAGAGTAGGTCCATTTCTAGCCTTCTAAGAGTTCTCAAGACTGTTATCCACAGAGGTTAGGCCAAATGACATATTTCTGGTTCCAGATAATCATTTGTAGCATTTGTTTATACTCCTAAAAATGTGGTTGGCATCTTGATGGGGATAGCATTAAATTTGTATATGGCTCTGGATAGTATATTCATTTTGATGATATTAATTCTTCCAAATCATGAACATGGAACATATTTCCATTTCTTTATGTCTTTTTATATTTCCTTGAGGAGTGACTCATAATTTTCAGTGTACAAGTCTTTCCCTTCTTTGGTTAGGTTTATTCCTAGAAATTTTATTGTTTTTGTTGCTATAATAAAAGGAATTGATTTCTGTATTTCAACTTCTTCTACCTTAGTGTATGCATAGAAGAATGCCACTGACTTTTGTATGTTAATTTTGTAGCCTGACACCTTACTATATTGACTGATGATTTCCAAATGCTTCTTGCTGGATTCCATAGGTTTTTTTTTCTATGTCATATGCAAATAGGGAGAGTTTGACTTTTTATCTTCCAATCTGTATGCCTTTAATTCCTTGCTCCTGTCTGATTGCTATGGCAAGAACTTCTAACACTATGTTGAATAGAAATGGTGATAGTGGGCAGCCCTGTCTAGTACCTGATCTGAGGGGAAATGCTTCCAGTTTTTCACCATGATGTTGGCTGTAGGTTTGCTATATATAGACTCCAATATCTTAAGGAATTTTCCATCTATTCTTATATTTTGTAGTGTTTTGATCATAAAGGGATATTCTATTATGTCAAAGGCTTTCTCTGTGTCTATTGATATGACCATGTGGTTTTTGGTCTTGCTTTTATTGATTTGGTATATCACATTGATTGATTTACCTATATTAAATCAAACTTGCATCCCTGAAATAAACCCCACTTGGTCATGATGAACAATGTTTTCCATGTATTGCTGTATGCAGTTGGCTAGAATTTTCTTCAATATTTTAGCATCTCTGTTCATCAGAGATATTGGTCTGTAGTTTTCTTTTTTGGTTGTGTCCCTGTCTGCTTTTTATATCAGAGTGATGTTGGCTTCATAGAAGCTGGAAGGAAGTATTCCTGTGTCTTCAATCTTCTGCAATACTTTTAAAAGCAGAGGTAGTAGATCTTCTTTGAAGATTTAGAAGAATTCATTTGTAAAACCATCTGGTCCAGGACTTTTATTTTTGGGAAGGTTTTTGATAACTGTTTTAATTTCATTAGCTGTAATGGGCCTGTTCATATTATCTAGTTCCTCTTTATTTAATTTTGGAAGTTGGTAAGTATCTAGGAAATTGTCCATTTCTTCCAGGTTCTCGAACTTGTTGGCATATAGTTGTTCATATAAGTTTCACATGTTATGCTGAATTTCTGTGGTGTCTGTTGTGTTATCTCCTCTTTCATCTATGATCCAATTTATTTTAGTCTTCTCTTATTTTTTGTTTTCTGAGTCTGGCTAGAGGGTTGTAGATTTTGTTTACTCTTTTGAAGTACCAACATTTACTTTTGTTGATCTTTTGTATGGTTTTTCTTATTTCCAATGTTATTTATTTATGCCCTAACTTTACTTATTTTTTTCCTTCTGGTTGTTTTAGGGTTCATTTCTTCTTCTTCTAGTATGTGCAATCAGGCTGTTTATTTGTGCTTTTTCTTGTTTCCTAATGTGTGCTTGTATGGCTATGAACTTTCCTCTCAGTACTGACTTAGCTGCATCCCAAATAGTTTGGTAACTATGTCTTCATTTTCATTGAACTCTCAAAATACTTTGATTTCTTCGTTTATTTCCTCTTTGACCCAATAGTTGTTAAGTAGTATACTGTTAAGCTTCCACATTTTGGGACTATTACAATTTTTTTGTTGATTTTAAGTCTTATCTTAATTCCACTGTGGTCTGAGAAGATGCTTGGGATGATTTCAATGCTCTTGAATTTGCTGATGCTGTTCTTATGGCCTAACATATGGTCTATCCTTGAGAATGACCCATGTGTACTTGAGTAAAATGTGTATTTCAGTTTCTTGGGGTGAGTGACTCTGAAAATGTCCAATAGTTCTAGTTTATCTATTTCCTCATTTAGCTTCCTCATGTCTTTATTGATTTTCTGCCTGGATCATCTGTGAAGTTGGGAAAGTGAGGTGTTGAAGTCCCCTACTATTATTGTATTGCTGGTAATATATTGCTCTTTCAGTAGACGTTTGATGTATTTAGATGGCTTCTTACTGAGTGCATAGATGTTAATAATTGTTAAGTCCTCTTGATTAACTGATCCACTGAGCATTAAGTAGTGTCCATCCCTATCTTCTAATTTTATTTATTTTAAAGTCTATCTTGCCAGATATGAAAACAGCTGTTCCTGCCTTTTTTTTTTTTTTTTGTGGGCCATTGGCCTGAATGATAGTTTTCCATCCTTTCACTTTGAGTCTGTTTTTGTATTGTTGAGTTAGTTGGGTTTCCTGTAGACAGCATATTGTTGGGTTGTGTTTTCTGATCCATCATCCTACTCTGTTCCTTTTACTACGTGAATTCGTGCCATTGACATTTATTGATATCAGAGATTGAAGACATTTTCACACCATTCAAGCAGAGTTTTAGAATGTTCTAATATATGGCCTATTTATGGTGGTCTGACTGTTCACAGGAGAACTTTAGAACTTCTTTCAGAGAAGTCTTGGCGATAGTTTATTCTTTCAACTATTGCTTGTCTGATAAGGTTTTTATGTCTCCATATAGTCAGAATTACAGTCTATCAGGATACAGTAGTCTTGGTTGAAAGCCTTTTTCTTTGAGCACTCGATAGATATCTTGACATTCTCTTCTGGCCTCTAATGTTTGTGTGGAGAAGTCTGCTGCTAATCTTATGGGCTTTCCTCTGTAGGTGACTCTTTGTCTTTTTTCTTGCAGCCTTCAGGATCCTTTCTTTATCCTTATTCCTTTCCATTTTAAATATGATATGTCTTGGTGTCTTTAACTCTGGGTTAATTCTGTTTGGGACCCTCTGTGCTTCTTGAACCTTTATGTCTTTGATGTTGTCAAGACTAGAGAAGTCCTCAGCTATTATGTCCTGAAGAATGTTTTCTTACCCTCACTCTCTTTCTTCTTCTGGTAAACCAATAATGCATATATTGTTTCTTTTGAAGTCATCCTATGGGTCTCTGTTGTTGTTTTCCATATCTCTTAATCTCTTTTTTTCAGATCTCATATTTTCTAATTGTCTCTAAGTCATCCTCAATCTTGCTAATTCTGTCTTCAGCCTCATTTATTCTATTCTCTCTCCCTTCTACTGTTTTCTGGAGGTCATCTATTTTGTTACCCTGTTCTGATACTGTTTTAGCTTTTTCAGTTAGTTGTGTTCTTAACTCGGCTATTGCAGCTTTCAGCTCTCTAATAACCTTGAGATAGTGTTTTCTTCCAGGGTCTCATTCTTTATTTCTGCATTTCTGATGATAATTCTTTCAAACTTTTTACTCAGTCCTGTGATTATTTCCTTAACTAGTGTTTGGATGTTGACCTCATTATTTTGTGCTTCAAACTTTGGGTAGTTTTTTGCTGGACTCTTGTCCTGGTTCATTTCTCCAATATTTCTTCTTTTTGTTTAACCATTTTATATAGTATGTAATGAGGTCTCTCTCTCTCAGTACTTTTCAAATTACTGATCATTCTTTCCTGGATTGACTTGTGTCTATGTAAGGCAATTAAAGGGTTAACATTTGTGGAAATTGACAGTTGTTTCAATATTATTTTAATCCCTGAGTTGGAGCTCAGTGGCTTAAATGCCTCTTTTGTTCTTTTTCTTCCCTGTAGGCTATGGGAGCCTGAGGGCTGTTAAACTATAAGTAGGCTTCTTAGCTTAATCACTGACTCCTGACCAAGAGATAAAGCAGGGTGGGGCAGTGATAATCCAGTAATTATGCAAAGAGACTCTCACAGTCCCACTGCTCACCCACCAAGGTATAAATCTTCTCCTGAGTTTCCTGGTTAGTTTTCTATCCCCTGGTGTCTGCACAGGACCTCCCCACAGCTGCCCCAGATTCTGAGGGCAGTAGAATGGAAATTGACAATTGTATTTGGTGAGTCTTAGGGGAGTCCTCTTTTCCCTTCAGCCATCTTTTTGTTGGTGAAACAGACTGGAGGTGTTGTCTGAACTGGTAAAATGCCAGACTGTTACCAGCCATTTATCTCTCCCTAGGCTCCTCTCTGTCCATGAGCCACACATGTTGGCACTCACCGGTGATTTGGTGGGTTCCTGAAGTTGTTGTAGTCCTATCTTGTTGTGGTCCTAGGTGATCTCCTTTAGTATTCCTAGTTGACCTGGGAGAGGAGAGCAGAGGAGAGGAGAGGAAAGGAGAGGAAAGAGGAGAGGAGAGGAGAGGAGAGGAGAGGAGAGGAGAGGAGAGGAGAGGAGAGGAGAGGAGAGAAACACAGTTTCTGATGCTCCATAGCCCTGCCTCCAGTAGGAATATTTTAAATATAATGATTATCACATCCTCCAAACTACAAGCTTTTACAAGCTTTGGTCATTATTTGTTTTTCACAACCTCTGTGTTTGGTTTATCCAGGAAAAGGAGGGATGCAAAGTAACCTAAGGTTTTGATACTCTTCTTTACAGAGAAGTAACACACCCCAATAGGAACTCACCCATATGGTTTCAGGGGTTGGGAGCAGTAAATTGTGGCAAGTTAAATTTACCAGAGAAGGCAATAAAAAATTGTAGATTTAAATCCCACCTACTCTATGGGAAAAGAGAGTAGGGAATTAAATCTTCCCTTGTTACACTGAGGAACAAAAACAGAGGAATTCTTTTTTATTTTTAATTTTCTTTATTTATTGGATAGAGACAGCAAGAAATCAAAAGGGCAATAGAATGGGAGAGAGACACCTGCAGCACTATTTTTCACTTACAAAGCTTTCCCCTTACAGGTGGGGGCTGGGGGCTTGAATCCAGGTCCTTGCACATTGTAATAAGTGCACTTAACCAGGTGTGCCACGACTCGGCCTGTGGCATTCTTTCTTTCCTTTTAAAAAAGAAACTTCTTTTTAAAATGTTATTTATTTTCGCTTTTGTTGCCCTTGTTTTTTTATTGTTGATGTAGTTATTGTTGTTGTTATTGATGTCATCATTGTTAGATAAGACAGAGAAAAATAGAGAGAGGAGGGGAAGACAGAGAGGAGGAGAGAAAGACACCTGAAGACCTTCTTCATAGCTTGTGATACAACTCCCCTGCAGGTGAGGAGCCAGGAGCTTGAGCCAGGATCCTTATGCATTACTTGCGCTTCACACCATGTTCACTTAACTTGCTATGCTACCACCCAACTCCCAGTATTTTTTCTATATACATGTGCCTTTTTCAAATACAGCTTCCACAAAGCTTTCAGAGTCCCGACCATGATATCAATCTTTTGGCAAATACACATTTGGGGGGTGGAAATAAAATCTAGATTTGAATTACTCTTGAGAGTTTTAGATCTCTCTTTGGCTTTCCCCAAGTAGAAAAAAACCTCTAGGCAGAGGTTCACTAGTGCTCAGTGTAGGAAATTTTGCTCCTCTTAGAATTCATATTTGAACATTGCAGCTGACATTTGGAGTGAATCCTCAGAAAAGGAGCTACACTGACATTTGGCATTACCACATCATTTCTTGAACATTCCTGCTCACTTCTAAACATCTCTTTGTAAAATGAGAACATTAATCTTGATGTAGTTTCATATTTCTGCATTTAAAATGAACATTTTATTTTCCCCACTTGGCATTCTCCTCTGAGTCAAAATCCAACTCATTCTAGACCTTTTCCTCAGCTCAGAGCTCTGGTATTATATTATCTAAAAATCCTTTTGCAAATGGATACTAGTTAAAATGTAAACACATATGAGTCTACATTTGAAACAGCTGCAAAATTGTGACTTCTGCATGTGGGTTACAGATAATGCTTGTCTGTCTTACTCTGGTCATTTAGCATCAGTCATTCCAGGCACTTACCTCTCTCTCTAATCAGAAGTAGAAGGAAAGGGAGAGAGTGAACTGCAAAAAACAAACAAGCAAAAATCCCCAGTTATCTGAATAGATTTTAGACATAGCTTGTCTATTGAACAAAAAGATTCTTAGGCAAGTAAGCAGGTGAATAGTGATTGTTGATATATTGGGCATGGTTGTCAGGACTCCTAATTTGAATAAAAGGGCATCTTTGCTCTGTTCTGCAAGACCTCCCAGATGGTTCCTTTGTCCAGCCTGCAACCAAGCTGAGTCAGTAGATTGAGGAAAGTGCATAGCCTTGCAAAGTCAGCTGCCCTATTGGCTTGAATTGTTTCCCAAAGGAAAAAGAGGCCTTTCTTTTTAATGTTTTTTTTTCTTTCTTGTCTTATACATTCCCTTTCATCATCCATGGTTTTATATCCTAAAAGGATTTCTACAGAGTACATGCTCTGAACACTGGAAGTTCACTTTTGCCTCATTTATGAATCCCAGGGTCCACTAACTAGATGGAATCAACAACAACAAAAAAGTATTTTTAACTCACAGGTCTCAAGGGACTAGGGGACAAGATTCCAAGTTTTTCATTTCTGTCCTGTAGATATTGGATTCCTGTTCTTTCAGATAAATGACAATTTTTCTGTTTTTTTTTCTGTCTGAATTATCAAGTTTAGCTATATGATCATATGCAATATCTAGGCATTGCTATTTAGAATATGAAGGTGAATAAGTACTCACCAAGTCTGCTTTTATAATCTAATCTATTACCTATTTTTTGTAAATTAAATGAGGCATACTGATAAAGAGGTGTACCAGTAGATGGATGGCAGCGTAGGCAGGCACTCATTTAACTCATGAAAAAGCCTGCATGCTACTCTTTCATTCCGAGTCACTGATGGAAAAACTGGGAAATGGAGAAATTCAATAGGTAGTGTGTGATCATTAGATAATGAGATGAGAAGCTGGTCACTGGGATGGAAGTCAGGTGGTCACTCATCAGGCTGTGTTCTTAACCACTACGTGTCATTGCCCTCAATTTGTTAAAAAAATGCATATTGCAAAGTTATTTATTATAAGCACATATAATTTATTATCTAGTCAAAAGAGCCACCAGGGCTCATTTTGCTTATAGTTCCAGCTGGGTAATTAGGATTACTTAGAGGCCTGGTAGGGGGATGCCCTGGGTATAGGAGGAAGGAACTCAGAAAGTCTTGGTAATACCCTACTCATAGGCCATTTCTAGGAGAAAATGACTTAAGGTAGAAATCAGACTGATGTCAGGGGGATTTCACTCTGTCCTATTCATCAAAATAAAAAATCTGAGCCCAGCCTAGAAGCAAAATAAATAAATAAATATCAGAATGATGTCTAATATGAAATATAAATAGGGACATGCTTATTTGTCGGATAATTTACAGTTCTGCATGAAAAGCTGATAATAGTATATTGATGTTCAAGACTGTTATCAGGAAAACCAGGTAAAATAGCTCCCTCATAGGTTTTGGGGAAGGTACTCATGACTGTGTACCATGTGCTGTTTAAACATTAGATTGCTTTTATAAGCAAAGTTGATGAGGAAATAGAAGAACGTATCTGTTAATGGACTGACCACCAGAATATCATTCTTCAAATCCTCAAAGATACAATATTAAAGCTGGGGAGACAGCTTAATCTTATAAAAAAGATTTTCATGACTGAGGCTCAAAGGTCTTAGGTTCAATCCCCAGAAACACCATTAGCCAGAGTTAAGCAGTGCTCTGTTATTTTTCTCTATGCTTTTCTTTTTGTATATTCTCTCTCTACCTATCTCTGTCTTTCTCATTCAAATAAATAAACAAATGAGTATATATTAAAAAATACAGGAAGAGACTCAGAGCCCCATCCTCAGGTTTCCAGTAGCCATTACTGTCACAAGATGGTTCGAACAAATGAAGGTGGGTTACATTATATCATCTGTCCCAGGTTTAAATATATTTGAAAATTAGAGGAGGAGTCGGGCTGTAGTACAGCGGGTTAAGCACAGGTGGTGCTAAGCCCAAGAACCCACATAAGGATCATGGTTCGAGGCCCAGCTCCCGACCTACAGGGCAGTCACTTCACAAGTGGAGAAGCAGGTCTGCAGGTGTCTGTTTTTCTCTCCCTCTCTCTGTCTTAATACCCATCAAAGTTCCACCAAGCTTCTTTAAGAGAATAGAACAAAAACTACAATCATTTATCTGGAACATGAAAACACCTAGAATTGCCAAAACCATCTTAAGGAAAAGAAACAGAAATGGAGGCATCACACTCCCAGACCTTAAACTATATTATAAAGCCATCATCATCGAAACAGCATGGTACTGGAACAAAAATAGGCACACAGACCAGTGGAACAGAATTAAAAGCCCAGAAATAAATCCCAACACCTACGGACATCTAATCTTTGAAAAGGGGGCCCAAAGTATTAAATGGAAAAAGGAGGCTCTCTTCAATAAATGGTGCTGGGAAAACTGGGTTGTAACATGCAGAAGAATGAAATTGAACCACTTTATCTCACCAGAAACAAAAATCAACTCCAAATGGATCAAAGACCTAGATGTCAGACCAGAAACAATCAAATACTTAGAGGAAAACATTGGTAAAACACTTTCCCACCTATACCTCAAGGACATCTTTGATGAATCAAACCCAATTGCAAGGAAGACTAAAGCAGAAACAAACCAATGGGACTACATCAAATTGAAAAGCTTCTGCACATCCAAAGAAACTATTAAACAAACAAAGAGACCCCTCACAGAATGGGAGAAGATCTTCACATGCCAGACATTAGACAAGAAACTAATCACCAAAATATATAAACAGCTCAGCAAACTTAGCACCAAAAAAAGCAAATGACCCCATCCAAAAATGGGCAGAGGATATGAACAAAACATTCACCTCAGAGGAGATCCAAAAGGCTAACAAACATATGAAAAACTGCTCTAGGTCACTGATTATCAGAGAAAAGCAAATTAAGACAACACTAAGATACCACCTCACTCCTGTAAGAATGGCATACATCAAAAAGGACAGCAGCAACAAATGCTGGAGAGGTTGTGGGGACAGAGGAACCCTTTTACACTGCTGGTGGGAATGTAAATTGGTCCAGCCTATGTGGAGAGCAGTCTGGAAAACTCTCAGAAGGCTAGACATGGACCTTCCATATGATCCAGTAATTCCTCTCCTGGGCTTCTACCCCAAGGACTCCATAACACCCAACCAAAAAGAGGTGTGTACTCCTATGTTCATAGCAGCACAATTCATAATAGCTAAAACCTGGAAGCAACCCAGGTGCCCAACAACAGATGAGTGGCTGAGAAAGCTGTGGTATATACACAATGGAATACTATGCAGCTATCAAGAACAATGAACCCACCTCCTCTGACCCATCTTGGATGGAGCTAGAAGGTATTATGTTAAGTGAGCTAAGTCAGAAAGATAAAGATGAGTATGGGATGATCCCACTCATCAATAGAAGTTGAGGAAGAAGATCTGAAAGGGAAACTAAAAGCAGGACCTGACCAAATTTAAGTAGGGCACCAAAGTAATAACCCTGAGGTGAGGGGTAGACATGCAGCTTCCTGGGACAGTAGGGGGTGGGAGTGGGTGGGAGGGATGGGTCACAGTCTTTTGGTGTTGGGAATGGTGTTTATGTACACTCCTAGTAAAATGTAGTCATATACATCACTAGTTAATTAATACGAGAGGGGGAAAATTAATTGTATGTCTCGAAGTTTTTCAAAACACAAAATGAATCTTTTCTCAATATATGCAGTGTAATTGATATGCAGACTCTCTCAAAAGCCTAGACCTAGTAGATCAGAAGCATCCAATAGCACAGCTATATAAAAGATACTGGGTACTGTACAGCAAACCCTAACAAAAGGACTTTTCAAAGTTAACCCAATTACCAAATAATGTGATGATAACATTAACTATCAATTGTCTTTTTGAACCCTAAGACAGCAGGAACCTCACATCTCCATTATAGAGCCTCTACTTCCCCGAGTCCTGGAACCATTGGATAGGGCCCACTTTCCCATATGCCTCTCCCAATCCATATCAAATAATACTGCATCTGCCGATCACAACCTAACCAACGCAACGATGGTCACCTCAACATGCTTCACTTCAGACTGTGTCCAGAGACTTCACGTGTGGAATGACAACCCTTCAGCTTCATTACTCGGGTGAGACCTTTCCTTTCATAGTATACTCTAATTCCATCTCAGGTGGTTCGCTTTCTAACAAAGTCCCAAAACCTAGATATAGACCAGTTTCTGTGAGAGAGAGCTTATGTTCACACGTATCCATAAACTACTGCAAAATATATACCTGAAAGCAGAAGTAAACTAGAGTTTGCAGTGAGTACCCCCCTAACACTTCATCTCCACTATTCGAAGCCTTGGGTCCATGATTGCTCAACAACTTGTTTGGCTTCGTATGTTAACTCTCTTTTCAGTCACCAGGTTCCAGATGTCATCAGGATGCCAGCCAGGCTTCCCTGGACTGAAGACCCCACCAATGTGTCCTGGAGCTCTGCTTCCCCAGAGACCCACCCTTCTAGGGAAAGAGAGAGGCAGACTGAGAGTATGGACAGACCAGTCAACTCCCATGTTCAGCGGGGAAGCAATTACAGAAGCCAGACCTTCTACCTTCTGCAACCTACAATGACCCTGGGTCCATGCTCCCAGAGGGATAGAGAATGGGAAAGCTATGAGGGGAGGGGGTGGAATATGGAGAATGGGTGGTGGAAATTGTGTGGAATTGTATAACTCCTACCCTATGGTTTTGTTAATTAATACTTTCTTAAATTAAAAAAAAAAAAGAAAATTAGAGGAAGGTAGGTAACATATTAGTAAAATTCCAAAATCTTTAGAATTAATAGAGTGAAAAGTGGAGAAGAAACATGCAAACGGTGTTTAGGGATGAACAGGAGAATCTGGAAAGTGAGACTTTTTTTTTAACACTACTAAATCTCAGTTTTCCATTTCTAAGCAGAGATAATGGAGCTCAGTTTTATAGTTAAGAATAAATGTTAATGCAAGCCAGACCGATGGTGCTGACTCAATTCAAGCTGTGTTGTTAATGTAACTATTTGACTAATACTATATAAGTAGCTTCATATCCACAGGATTACAGTTTAATTTATACAATAACATATATTCATTTACTTAGATATTTTATTATACTCAGAAGCACTAGTATTCAGTAACTAGTTCTCCTGACTCTGAAGTCCCATTAGCTGTGGCTTTGAAGTTCTATTAGTTGTGATTGTAGGATTTCCTTATGTAGTAATCCAGTTGCTATTCCCCAATAAAGAACTGTTTATTTCTACCCACTTATTACTACTGTTGCAAGACATTTTTTGGAGAAGAAATGGGGCTCTTTGGGGGGAGGGTAAGTGAAAACTGAATTTTATTTTAAAAAATCTTTATTGAGTGATGTTTTACAGTAGTCTTTTTTTTACTACTCTCATCACCAAAGGTCTGTGTTCTCACCCCCACACCCACATCCACAGATAATCACTATAGTTATCCCATAGTTTTAGATATAAATTCACTTTTTTCCCCACAGGGTTCTCCTTTAAAGGAGATTGCCAATACATGTTCATCTTTAAGATCTACTAGAAATCAATTATGTTTGGTGTCCATTGTAACATCTATAAAGTGCCTATGGGTCACACAGCTGCTTTGGACTAAGAAGAGAGCTTTATATTTATCTTGCTGCTTCTTAGAACGTATGCCTTAAAATACTTTTCTTGAAGCAAGTAGGGTAAAGACCCTAGGGGGTGTGTCTGCAAAAGTCAATATGGTCCCTCCTTCCTGAATGGGGGAGGCCTCATCTCGTGAAATCTGAGGTCAAGCTTTGCTGCAAGACCATCTGTCACTGTACAGAATCTACTGCCTCCTGAGAGCTCCCTGTTTTTATTACACAGGTGCAACATCTCATTGAGACATTTTCTACATGAAAGATTTGAGCGTGACTTCATCTGGTTTCATTTTTTATAAAATTTAATAAATAGACTCATTTGTTGTATTCTTTAAATCATGTATAATTATTTTCTCTTTTCCTCTCTTCCAGGCATAACACAAATGCAACCTATACATATGCAAATTTTTGATAAAATACAAACATTTGAATCACATATAAGCATAGACTAGGGAGAACAGAAGCAACTGGTGGCATTACTTTATAAGATACAGCTATATGTAAATAGCATTAAAGAACATAAGTTATGGTGAGGTCTTGTATGATATAGCAAATACCAACAACAGGATTTTCAAAGTTAAACCAACTGCCAAATAATTTGATTATAACAATAACTATCTATGCTCTTCTTAAATCCTTAGACGGCAAGGACCTTCCCCATTTTCTACAAAGCTCATATTTCTCCCAGTCCTGGAACCTCTGAGGTGGGGATCATCTTACTACATGCTTCTCTCAATACATAACAATTGATAAAACATCTGCTGATCCCAATCTATTCAATGAAACCAGTACCACCTTGACATGTTTCACTTTGGATTGTGTCCAGAGACATCAGGTGTGGAATGTCAACCCTTCAACTTCATTACTCTGGTGAGAACTTTCCTAGGCTCATGGGACTCCTCAATTCCCTCTCAGGTGGTGCACTTCCTAACAAAGCCTCAGAACCTAGATATAGACCAGAGCCCATGAGATAGGGCTTATGTACACATGTATCTACAAATTGGGGAAAATATATATATACCTTAAAGCAATAGCACAAAAACAGTTTCCAGTGAGTCAATAAATTCAGCAAGCAAGTAGAAAGACCTAAAAAAGGCACCATAAAGCATGTAATGAAATATTTTCTACCTACACCAAGATACCTACCTCATCTACTTCCTATTTCACTTCCCTCAATCACTCCAAAGCCAAAATTGTCAGACAAAATGAGGATTACAAAAGCTGGATATGAGCAAGAAAAACTGGCACATTTTAATGATGGCCCTATTGGTCACCCCATGACTTGAGCCCCTAGTCAGGGAATACTGAGATTATTACACAGGCATGATGGACTTAGACCTCTGACAGATCCCTCTCACCACTGCCACTTATCATATCCATCAGGAACAACATAATGGACCCCTTTATGGGCCCCTATAAGACCTTACCCTTAATGTGGATCAACAATGGTAGGGAATGTTCTATTCTTCAAAGGGAGGGTGGGCAGCATACTCAACCACTCAAGAAAGATGGCTTCTGAAATTAGTGCAGCCTGGAAGGTTCCTAGTAATGACAACAGAATGTGAGCTCAGACATACAGGGATGCAGAGGTTACATAGACTCCTGTGTGGAATATGGGCCCCAGATCAAACCAGTGGGATTTAAGTTAATAATATTTATATACTTTTCCATATTTGGGAGCTACTCTTTTCCATGATACAACTTTCTAGTCCTTTTTCCAAATATGACACCATCTCCTCAAACAATACTTTGGGTCCATCTGCATGTTAACTGTCAGACTCAGGCAAAAACTAGTTAAGTCATGGGCCCCTTGAAATATACTTAAAACAGGCCTACTAGCTTTTTCCAAAATGAAGACCCCATGTCTTCATCTGCAATATTCTTGCCTTTAGGCTCATGATTAGTCAACAGTTTGTTCTGTTTTATATCTTAACACTTTTCAGCCACCAGGTTCCGGATGATACCATGATGCCATCCTGACTTCCTTAGGCAGACGACCCCATCAATGTGTCCTGGAACCCTGCCTCTCAAGATCTCTGACCCACTACGTAAAAAGAGAGACAGGCTGGGAGTATGGATTGACCTGACAATGCCCACATTCACTGCAGAAGCAGTTACAGAAGCCAGACCTTCCACCTTCTGCACCCCACAATGATCCAGGGTCCATGCTCCCAAAGGGATAAAGAATAGGAAAGCTTTCAAGGGAGGAGATAGGATATGGAGCTCTGGTGGTGGGAACTGTGTGGGAATATAGCTCTCTTATCCTATAGTCTTGTCAATATTTCCATTTTATAAATAAATAAATAAATATGTTTCACAAACAATAGAAAAAAGAACAGAAAAGAAAAAAGCATTTGAAAAATAAGATAAAAAATTCATAAGCCCACTACTTTAACACATTTATCAGTATTTACAAGAACTTTTTATTCTTGATTTTTACAAAATTATAATTAAGACATTGTGCATGTAGACTTTGATTTCAATAACAGATTACATAAAATATTTTTTTACACTTCCCTAGACAGATTGTTCCATTCTCCCTTTTGTCAACAACATAAAATTCCATAAAGTAGATAACATAATTTCCATCTCTGTTCTACTGGTGTTGGATATTTCAGTTTCTTCTCAATGAAGACTTTTAGAGGCATGTTCATGATGTTGTAGCAACTTCACAGTTATTTCTCCATCAACTATATAAAGTAACAACAAGAAAAACACCTGAAACTTTTCCAAACTGCAACTAAGTCTCCTAAAAAAAAAAAATCAGAGTGGTGGAGCCAAGATGATGACTTGGAAACAATACCTGGCTTCTTGAGCTCCTAAAAGAAGAGGCTTACAACCTGGGATTTTCTGGAGAGGGTAGTGTAACTGGATCAGGGTCCAAAAGTCTTATAACCCACACTTGATCTGGCAAGCAGAGGCCAAATGGACAAAGAAAGGAAAATCTTTGGCTTCATTGTTTCTGAACTCCCCCCCCATCTCCCCCCCACACACACACACACCAGAACCACCCTCAAGGGCTGGCCAGCTGCTCTTAGCAGGCTGCCTGTGGTATTTTCTTTACCAATATTCCTGGCTCAGCAGGGTTGTCATTCCATGCCTATTTCTTTTCTCTCTCTCTCTCTCTCTCTCTCTCTCTCTCTCTGGCTAGAGCTCTGAGTGACAAGATACCTGACCAATCAGAGCCTCAGGCTTGCCTGGGAAAGACTACCTGGAGTTTTATTTGTGTTTGTTTGTTTTCTGTTTGTTTGTGGTTGTTTTGTGTGTTTGTTTTTTGATACTTCTTATAATTGGTTGTCTTTGCTCAGGCTGAGTGCAGCCAATCTGGTGCAGTCCAAGCTGCAGACTGACTGTTAGGGTTTTTTACTCTATTTTATTTTATTATGATGACTAATATATATTTGTGTCTCTTTTCCCTCCTCTTCAGGTTGACAAAAATTAACCGATGTTGCCTTTTACCTTGATAGTTGACTGGGTTTCATATCCATTGTGAGAGGAACCTGTTTCTCTCTCCCTCTTCCCTCCACCCTCCTTTTTCTCTCCTCCTAGATAATTAATTTTTTACTTTCATTGCTCTTTTTTTTTCCTTCTTCATATTTCTTCCTTCTTTTGCTTTCTGAATTCACTGACACTCATTTGTGAATTATTTTGTGGAAGAAATCTGACCTGGAATGAACTCTGTGTGTGTCTCTCTCTTTTCTACTTTCCTTTCTCCTCTTGCTATCCCTAGAATTTATAATGGACAGTAGATTTGCATAATTGTCTACTTTTTATTTCCCTTTTTTCCTTTCCCTTTCTTTTGCTTTTGTTTGCTATTTTTTCTTGGACTGAAGGTGTTGCTTGGCCAACTGGCATTGGTTGAACTTCTGAGGTTTGTGAAATCACATTCACTGTTGCAGCAAAATCAATAAAATATCTAGGAATAAACCTGATCAAAGAAGTGAAAGACTTGTATACTGAAAACTATGAATCACTATTCAAGGAAATAGAAAATGATACCAAGAAATGGAAAAACACCCCATATTCATGTATTGGAAGAATTAATATCATCAAAATGAATATTCCCCCCAGAGCCATATACAAATTTAATGTGATATCCATCAAAGTTTCACCAATCTTTTTAAGAATATAGAACAAAAATTATAATCATTTATCTGGAACCAGAAAACACTTAGAATAACCAAAACTATCTTGAGAAAAATCAGAAATGGAGGCATCACACTCCCAGACCTCAAACTATATTATAAGGTCATCATCATAAAAACAGCCTAGTACTGGAACAAAAATAGGCACACAGACTAGTGGAACAGAATTTACCACAGGTCCTTGATCCATTTGGAGTTAACTTTTGTTTCTGGTGACAGAAAGTGGTCCATTTCATTCTTCCCCATGTTTCAACCCAGTTTTTCCAGCACCCTTTATTGAAGAGAGCCTCCTTCCTTTATTTAATACTTTGGGCACCCTTATCAAAGATTAGATGTCCATAGGTGTGGGAGTTTAGTTCTAAGCTTTCAATTCTGTTCCACTTGTCTGTGGCAAATCAGTGCTGCAGGTGTCTCTCTATCTCTCTTCCTCTCTTTCTGCCCCTGCCCTATTTTTTTGACTGTGTTTGACTTTTTGACTGTCTCTTTCTGGTAAGCAAGAAAATTTAAAATGATATACAGAAATAAAAGAAAACTGAGAAATATTACTCCTGTGCCCACTATTACATTTGACTGATGATTGTAAACCTTTAATCCCCCAATAAATAACAGTAAATTATTGAGCTTAAAATATATTTTAAGTAAAATAGTGACAATTATTTAGAACCTTGGAATTAAAATCCATTGTGCATTGGATGTCACTATCATGAACAATCTAAGACAATTTTCAGTATTTGTGACAGGAAATGTATTGTGCATCAAAAGTCCCAGTCAATTAGAAATTAAAATAATCTGAGCAGAATAAAATACTCCCCATGGGATATCTGAATAAATAAATAAATAAAATAAATAAATAAATAAATAAATAAATTGGGAGGATCTAGGAAGGATTATGAAAAACAGAAAAAAATGAAATTACAAGAAGACCGGATTATGGCAGAATCATATAGACTGACTGCTAATAATATAAGGGCTGCTTCAAATATTCCAGACACTTGAATGTTCATGGAAATTAAGATTTCTGGAGAATGAAAACAAATGCACATGTATTGAACTTGAGGCTAGAAAAGAAAGAAGCAAGTTCTGTGAAATGAGGGATACAATAAGGATGCTATCTGAAAATGCATAATCCATTAAAAGTTTCTATTTTTTATAATTGTACTGAATCTTGGTCCAAGTATGGGGCCAAGTATTTATGAAAAAGGAGTCTGGTAAAAATGTGATAATTCTGAATAAAGACAAATACATCGGTCAACAATTCTTAAAATACTATATATATATATATGTACATATATATATACATATGTACATATATATATATATGTACATATATATACATATGTACATATATATATATATATATATGTACATATGTATATATGCCCTGCCAGCAGGTCAGGGAAGGGCAAGGCAATATAAATGTGTGTGTGTGTATGTGTGTGTGTGTTTGTGTGTAAGCTAAGTGATAGCATATGTAGCATATGCCTGGTCTGTGTAGTTGTAGGTTTAATTGCTAGCCCCTCTAGGCCTGACTGCTGCTCTGGGTGATATATATATATAATTATTATAAATTCTGAGAGATACAGGCATGTATATGAGGAGACAGCATATTGCTTGTGACAAAGACTTACAAAGCTGAGGCTCCAGAACCCCAGGTACAATCGCCAACACAACAAACAAGAGCTCAGCAGTGCTTTGGTAACTCTTTGTGTATATCTGGGCCTGTCAGTAAAATAAATATGTAAGTAAAATATTAATGAGTGGAGACAGAGTGAGAGAGAACAAGTGAGAGATAAAGAGACAGAGAATGAGAGAGAAGCAGAAGTAGACCTTGGAAGAGACCATAGCGCTAAAACCTCTTGCACTGCTATAATTCATGACAGGTTCAAACCTGGGTTGTAGAGATGGTAGGGCTGTAGAACTGGCCATCTAGCCTACAGGGCTCATCGGCATTGGCCATCTTACCACTGGTGCTCCATCCTGTTGGCCATCTTGCCTCTTGGGCTCCATGGCAGTGGCCATCTTGACTATGGGGCTCCTATCTGTCGGTCATCTTGCCTCTGGGGCTCCATCCTGTTGGCCATCTAGCCTGTGGATCCTGTATCATCAGCCATATAGCCTCTGGGTCTTTGTGACATTGGCCATTTTGCCTCTGGGGGTCCATCCTGTTGGCCATCATTCCTCTGAGGCTCCAAGGTGTTGGCCATCTTATCTCTGGGGCTCCATGGCATCAGCCATCTTGCCTCTTGTGCTCTGTAGCTTCAGTCATCTAACTTCTGGTGCTCTGTGGCATTGGCCATCTTACCTCTGTGGCTCTGTCACATTGGCAATCTTGTCTCTGGGGCTCTGTGGCATTAGCCATCTTTCCTCTGAGTCCTGTGGCATCAGCCATGTTGCCTCTGGGGCTCATTGGCATTGGCCATCTAACCACTGGGGATCTGTCCCATTGGCCATCTTTTCTTTTGGTTCCATGACGTAGATCATCTTGCTTCTGGGCTCTGAGGCATCAAGAATCTTGCCTCTGGGGCACTATCCTGTTGGAAATCATCCCTCTGGGGCTCTGTGGCATCAATTTTCTTGCCTCTGGATTTCGTGGCATCAGCCATCTTACCTCTTTGCTTCTGTGGGGTTGGCCATGTAGCCTCTGGGGTTCCACAGTGTTGGCCATCTTGCCTCTGGGACTTCGTAGCATCAGCTATCTTACCTCTGGGGCCATCTAGCCTATGGCTTTTGTAGCATTGGCCGTCTTGCCTCAGGGGCTCTGTGGTGTTGACCATCTTATCTCTTGGTCTTTGTGGCATTGGTTATCTTGCCTCTTGGTTCCGCGGCATCAGCCATCTTGCTTCTAGGGTTTGATTGAGATGGCCATCTTGCCTCTGGGGCTCTGTCCCACTGGCCATCTAGCTTCTGGTGCTTCATGCATTGGCCATTTGCCCCTGGGGTTCCATGGGGTCAGCTATCTTCCCTCTGGGGCTCTGTTGCAGTGGCCATCTTGCCTCGTATGCTCCATAGTGTTGGCCATTTAATATCTGGTACTCCGAGGTGTCAGCCATCTTGCCTTTTGGACTCCATCCTGTCAGCTATCATTCCTCTGGGTCTCTGTGGCATTGGTCATCTTGTCTCTGAATACTGTGGCATCGCTCATCTTGCCTTTTGGCCTACATAGCATTGGCCATCTTCTCTCTTGAGCTCTGTGGCTTCAGCTATCTTGTCTCTGGATTCCATGGTTTTGGCCATCTTGCCTCTAGGGCTCAGTGGGGTCTGCTGTCTTCCCTCTGGGGCTTGTTTGCATCAGCCATCTAGCCACTGGGGGTCTTTCCTGTCACCTATCTTGTCATTTGGTTCCATGGCGCCAACCATCTTGCTTCTGGGGCTCCAATGCATTGGCAACCTTGCTTCAGGGGCACTGTCCTGTTGGCCATCATTCTTCTGGGGCTTTTTGGTGTCATTCATCTTGCCTATGGATTCTGTGGCATCAGCCATCTTACCTCTGGACCTTCATGGCATTGGCCATCTTACCTCTTGGGTTCCATGGCATTGGCCATCTTGCCTCTGGGTTCCGTGGCTTCAGTCATCTTGCCTCTGGGGCTCTATCCAGTCTGCCATCTTACCTCTGGGGCACCGTGGTGTTGGTCATGTTGCATCTGGGGATTCGTGGTGTCAGCCATTACCTTTGGAGATCCGTCCTGTAGGGCATCTAGACTGTGGGTTTTTTAGTGTCAGCCATCTTGCCTCTGTGGCCCCATGGTGTCAGCCATGTTGCCTCTTGGGCTCCGTGGTTTTGGATATCTTGCCTCTTGGTTATGCACATTGGCCATCTTGCTTCTAGGGCTTTATGGAGATGGCCATCTTGCTTCTGGGGTTCTGTCCCACTGGCCATCTAGTCTCTGGTGCTTTGTGGCATCAGCCATATTGTCTCTGGGGTCAGTGGCATGGGCCATCATGCCTCTGATGATCCGTCACATTGGCCATCTTGCCTGTCGATCTCCATGGCATCAACTATCATGCCTCTTGGTCTCTGTGGCATCACCTCTCTTGCCTCTTGGTTCCATGGCCTTGGTCATCTTGCCTTTGGGGCTCAGTGGTGTTGGCCATCTTGCCTCTGCTGCTCCATCCTGTTGGCCATCTTGGTGCTTGGTTCTGCAACATTGGCCATCTTGATCCAGGGCTAAGTGGGGACAGATATCTTGCCATCTGGGGCTAGTTGGCTTCACTGGAGCTTGGTGCAGGCCTCATGAATCCACCACTTCTAGCAGTCATTTTATTTTTTCCTTTCTCTCTCTCTCTCTTTCTCTTCCTTTCTCTCTTTCCTTCTTTTCAAATATTTCTGGTAATTCTCTTTTAATTTTTTTTTTACCTTTATTTATTTATTGGATGGAGACTGCCAGAAATCAAGAGAGAAAGGGGAGAGAGAGAGAGAGAGGGAGAGAGACTCATGCAACACTGTCTTACCATTCACAAAGCTTTTGCCATTCAGGTGGGGATGGAGGGCTAAGAATCGGGGGTTGAGGATCCAAGAACCTGGATCCTTGCAAATTGTAACATATGAGCTCAACCAGCTGTGCTATCACTGGTCTACTCTTTCTGTTCTTTTGATAGAACAGAGAGAAACTGGGAGAAGAGGAGAGAGAAAGAGAGACCTACAGACCTATTTTACTTCCCTTTGCAGGTAAGGACCTAGGGTTTGAACCTGATTCTTGTACTCAAGAAGGTGTGCCATCACCCAGTTCCCTTACTTAATTTTAGTTTTGATTTCCACTAGGGCTACCATCAGTGCTCAGTACCTATGTAATGAATCCAAAACTTTTTGCAATGATAAAATCCCCTTTTCCTTTCATTTTTTCTTTTTGACTAACACAGAAAGAAACTGAGAAAGGAGGGGTAGATAGACAGAGAGAGACACACCTGCTGCTTCATCTCTCTTGAAGCTTCCACCCCCTCCAAGTGGGGACTAAGGGCTTGAACCCAGGTCCTTGAGCATGATAATGCATATGCTTTAGAGGATATGCCACAATTTGGCTCCTAGACAGTGATTTTAAATTATATTATGAGACAGTCATAGTGATAAAAAGGAATGTAGATCTATCAATATATGTATTATCTGGAGGGGCATAATTTTTTAAAATTTAATTTAATTTTTAAAATGTATTTATAAAATGGAAACATTTACAAGACCATAGGTTAAGAGGGGTACATTTCCACAGAATGCCCACCCCTAGAGCTCCATATTCTATCCAATCCCTTGACAGATTCCCTATTCTTTATCCCTCTGAGTATGGACCCAGGATCATTGTGGGGTGCAGAAGGTGGGAGGTCTGTCTTCTGTAACTGCTTCTCTGCTGGACATGGGCATTGGCAGGTCAATCCATACTCCCAGCCTGTTTCTCTCTTTCCCTAGTGGGTCAGGAACATGGGAGAGGTGAAGTTCCAGGACACATTGTGGGGTCCTTTGCCCAAGGAAGTCAGATTGGCATCATGGTATCATCTGGGCCTGATGACTGAAAAAGAGTTAAGATATAAAGCAGAACAAATGTTCATTAATCATGGACCTAAAGGCATGAATATTGCAGATGAAGATTGGGGTCTCTGTTTTGGAAAAAGCAAGTATGTTTGTTTTAGGTATATTCCAGAGAGCCCATGACTGCTACATTTTGCCTGAGCTTGACATGTAATATGCAGTTGGACCCAGGTTATTGTCTGGGGAGATGGTATCATAGTTGGAAAAAGAACTATAAAGCTGGATCAGGGAAGATAGTAGCTCCCAAATATGGGACAGTATATAAATATTGTTAACTATAAACCCCACTGATTTGATCTGGGCCTCATATTCAGCACAGGAGCCTATGTAACCTCTGTATTCCTATAGATCTGAGATCACATTCTGTGGTCATGACTAGGAACATTCCAGCTGCACTAGTTTCATGACCCATCATCCTTGGGTAGTAGATAGAGTATGTTCTCCAACCTCCCTTAAGAGAATGGAACATTACTTACCATTATTGATCCATATTGAGGGAAAGGTCCTATGGAGGCCCACAAAGGTGTCCATTGTGTTGTTCTTTGGCAGAGGCTAAGTCAAATCTGCTGTATGGCATAGTCCCCAGCAGGCCAGGACCTACTGCAAAGCAGGAAGTACTAGATTAAACTGAAGCTATTCATCCTTTTGTTTCCAATTACATTGGTTATTTGAGGACTTATTGGCTATTATGGAAATACACAAATATTGTGTAGAGACAATAAAAGGAGATCCCCAGAGGAAGTACACAGTGACAACAATTATGGCAGTGAATGTAACAAGACTGAAAATGGCCTAGGAGCAGAAGCTGCTGTACCCACTAGGAGGCTTTCAGAAAAAGAACTATTTGTCACCACTACAGCTTCTCTATTAGCTGGACTCAGACCAAAAGCCAGAACTGTGGGTGGCTTATAGTATGAGTGGCAGGCTGTGGTCTCTACCTAGATATAAGGAGGTCCTATTACTTACCCTCACCCACAGACCCCCTGCTTTCACTTACAGGTATCTATGGTGAATATAGAGGTTGTGTAGTTAAATAGCTATGTTAGGGTACATGGGTAGAAGTTAGAAAACTTTCTTTTATGAAAAGGTTAGCCAGAAAAGAGCCCCCATGGTGGGGCTTAATTTACAGCAGAGGATTTCTTTAGGTACACAGCTTACTAGATATTACAAAAGACTTGTTTTATGATCTAGTTAGACCCATCTAAGAATGGGTTAAGTAGAAAAGCTATTAGACTGAGTTACAGGGAAGAATGCTGATTCATACAGAAGGTCCAATCAGGGATATGGTCAAAACACAGAAGGTCATTCTGAGGGAACTTTCAAGGGAAGATTTAGTCTACCCTAGACCAAGGGAACTTTCAAGGGAAGATTTAGGCTACCCCAGACCAAGGTAACTTTCAAGGGAAGATTTAGGCTACCCCAGACCAAGGAAACTTTCAAGGGAAGATTTAGGCTACCCCAGACCAAGGAAACTTTCAAAGGGAGATTAGGATGCCCCAGACCAAGGGAACTTTCTAAGGAAAACATACCTAAACTTATAATAGTATTGTTTAAGGTTATTCTTGATGTTAATGAAAACAATCTTGCATGATGTTAACTATATCCAGGTAAAAATTGTTTAAAAATAAAGCTCTGCAGATAGAAAAAATATGAGAGACTTCTCTCCTGCACCTATAGCAGCTGACAAGTCACTCACTTCATTATCTCGCCAATGCCCCTTTTCCTTTCAGGGACCCCCTATAACTTTCACCAGGGCTGGACTCCGACAGTTCCTGATGAAGTTGACCAGTGACAGTGGCAAGAGGGATATGTTAGAGGTCTAGGCCCATCGTGTCTGTGTGGGAACCCTGGGGATCCCCGACTAGGTGATGGTGTGGCCTGATTATGACTAAATTGTCATTAAAGTATATCAGTCTCTTGCCCTCATTTAGCCCCTGTAGTCCTCATCCCTTATGACACAGTCAGATTTGGAGTGACTAGAGGAAGTACAACAGGAGATAGGTGATACGTAGATGTATGTCCAAGCACAAACTACTTCACTAGGTACTCCAAGGTGTCCCATCAGTTCTTTCTACCTTCTTGCCTCATCTTTCAACCCATTGCAAATCACCATGCACTTCTATTTAAGGTATATATTTCCCCCCAACCTATGGACACGTGTACACATACCCCATCTCATGGACCCTGGTCTATATTTAGGTTTTGAGGCCTTGTTAAGAAGTATGCCACTCGAAATGGAGTTGAGGAGTCCTATGAGCTAGGAATAGTCTCACAACAGTAATAAAGCTGAAGGGGACATAAGCTTAACTAGTTTGAGTAAATAACATGCTAGTACAAAGGAGATAATAAATATAAATGTGTTAAGGAGCAAGTGTACATGAGTCACTAAAGAACTGAATATAAAGAGCTCTGGAGCCTGATAAAAGGAAGAATCACACTAGCTAAAACTGACGGGTAGCAGAAATCATACTGAACATGGTTTTATCAATCATGTTAAGGAGTTTAACAATTACTTTAGGAAGAGACATGACAATATGCATATTTTGGAACTTCCAAGATTGCACCATGGATGGCAAATGTTCTAAGGCAAGGTTAGAACAGTAGTATTTTGGTCATAATCACATAAGACTGTATATAAAATTGAAAGGCAAAGAATTCTGCATGTGTGTCTCCCAAATATCTTCAACAAAGACTAACTCTAAAGCTCTTGGTCTTTGCATAATGTGATTGTGATCGTACAACTGACTTTACCAGTAAGCATGACTTTGTCAGATGCTTTCTTTTTAGAGAAAAGGTGACATATATTTAAAAACTTCTTTGACTCAGCTGTGTACCCATCATAGCTCTTTATCAGCAATTCACAGCATATCAATTTAAATATAGTATTTTCTCCATCTTTAAGTTTCCAGTTAAGTTCTGGAAATGTGGGAATGCAAATCTCATGTAAATGTTCTTAATTATGATTCACTGACTACAAGAAAATGGTCAGGCAGAGATAATGAAAAATATTTGATGATGTGCTGGAAACGTTTGATAGAAATGCTGAACAACTTTGACTTGTCAGATTTCTTTTTATGTAACATTTTTCTGTAATATACAAGAGAAAAAATTATTGAAAAAATAGGACTTGAAGTGGGGTAATAATGGGGTTTGTGGCAAAGAGATATATACTAATATGATTACTTAAGTCAGGAAAGGCATTTACATGTCAGAGAAAGAAAAGGCCATAACCCAGCAGGCTATGCATTAAAGTGAATTTAAGAACACAAGGAGTGTCATCCAAACTCATTCTCAGTCCTACCCTTATCTCTATTGTTAGGTGCTCTTGTAATATAATGTCTACTAGTGTATTAAACATATTGGTCTTGGACTCCTATCAAAAGGAGGATACTTTCCAAAAAATTATACCTAAGGTTCCAAAAGTGACCCATGTTTCATCATTTAAGGTTAAAATAAAAACACTCATAACCAACCGCTTAGGGTGGAGATGGGTAAAATGCTCCTCTGTTGGGTCAAGTGTCAAGGGCCCAGGAGAGGGACTTAGTCTACTAAAACCTAATCCACTCAATAGGACCTGTAACTGGAAGTGGATATTTTCCAAAGTAAAATGACTAGACTGATGTGGGGTTGGCAAAAATGTGAGTTATCATATGGAAGGTCCATGTCTAGCCTTCTGAGAGTTTTCCAGACTGTTCTCCACAGAGGCTGTACCAATTTACATTCCCACCAGCAATGTAAAAGGGTTCCTCTGTCCCCACATCCTCTCCAGCATTTGTTGCTGCTGTCCTTTTTGATGGTTGCCATTCTTACAGGAGTGAGGTGGTATCTTAGTGTTGTCTTAATTTGCATTTCTCTGACAATCAGTGACCTAGAGCAGTTTTTCATATGTTTGTTAGCCTTTTGGATCTCCTCTGAGGTGAATGTTTTGTTCATATCCTCTGCCCATTTTTGGATGGGGTCATTTGCTTTTTTTGGTGATAAGTTTGCTGAGCTCTTTATATATTTTGGTGATTAGTTTCTTGTCTGATGTATGGCATGTGAAGTTCTTCTCCCATTCTGTGAGGGATCTCTCTGTTTGTTTAATAGTTTCTTTGGATGTGCAGAAGCTTTTCAATTTGATGTAGTCCCATTGGTTTGTTTCTGCTTTAGTCTTCCTTGCAATTGGGTTACACCAGTTTCTGTGAGAGAGAGCTTATGTGCACACGTATCCATAAACTACTGCAAAATATATACCTGAAAGCAGTAGTACACTAGAGTTTGCAGTGAGTACCTCCCTATCACTTCCTCTCCAGTATTCCAAGCTTGGGATCCATGATTGCTCAACAAATTGTTTGGCTTCGTATGTTAACTCTCTTTTCAATCACCAGGTTCCAGATGCCACCAGAATGCTGGCCAGGCTTCCCTGGATTGAAGACCCCACCAATGTGTCCTGGAGCTCAGCTTCCCCAGAGACACACCTTACTAGGGAAAGAGAGAGACAGACTGGGAGTATGGACCGACCAGTCAACGCCCATGTTCAGCGGGGAAGCAATTACAGAAGCCAGACCTTCTACCTTCTGCAACCCTCAACGACCCTGGGTCCATGCTCCCAGAGGGCTAGAGAATGGGAAAGCTATCATGGGAGGGGGTGGGTTATGGAGATTGGGTGGTGGGAATTGTGTGGAGTTGTACCCCTCCTACCTTATGTTTTTGTTCATTAATCCTTTCTTAAATAAAAAATTTAAAAAAAATATGAGTTATCAACGACAAGAGTTAATGAAGTTTTATTTCAGTAATTTCTGCAGTCATAAGTAAAATGTTCCAGAAATTTCTTTTTTCCCCCTACTCCCCTTATTTTTAAAGAATTTAATTTATTAGAGGGCTGAGTAGTGGCACAGTTGGTTAAGTGCATGCATTAGCATGCACAACGACCCAGGTTCAAGCCTCTGGTCCCCACCTGCATGGGGAAAGCTTTGTGAGTGGTGAAGCAGTGCTGTAGGTGTCTCTTTCTCCTTCTCTATCTCCCCTCCCTCTCCATTTCTCTTTGTTCTATCAGATAAAATAAATAAAGTTTAAAAAATCATTTATTCATTCACACAATACTCTGTTTTGAGACAGGACAGCAAAGAACTTATAATTATAAGGTCATGTTCTATATATATATATGTGAAGTAACATGAATTTAAAAAATGGAAATAAGAGGATAGGTAAATAAAAGTGAAAGAAGAAAAAGAATCCTACTAATACATGTCCTGCAAAAGCTATCAATTTAGCTATTATTATTTGGAAGACTAAGCTAGTCTTAGGGATTACACCTTTATTCTTTACTATTCTAGGAGAGCAGATCATCCAGGAATGTTTCTTACAAGATGTTGTGTCTTGTCTCCTCAAATGCAAACATCAAAGAGAGCTATGGTACATTCCACACAGCTTCTTTGCATAATAGCCTTTGATGCAATTATACTCCTCCAGAATAATTCAGTCAGAGCAATTATGGAGAAACCAATTTTGCAAAGAAATCAGTTTTTTTAATGGTAGAGTTTCATTGATGAATAATTTTGACAGTTGTCCTTGAGGTGGAAGCTGAAATATATAGGTTTCAGGTTAGAGAGAATAATAATAGTAATAAAATAATAATAAATATCGGTAATAAAAGTTGTTAACAATATAATTATACTCACAGCGATCATTGTGTTAGATGCTAAGTGTTTATATGAATCGATTATCTCACTGATTCCTCAGAAAATTCAGTCAGGTCACAGAATTAATATCACAGTATCAGGAAATATGAACAAGCAAAGTATAAGGTCTAACGTAAAAAAATCTGGATAATGTAAGCCTCATGCACTCCATAGGAAAATAAGTGCTGAAGTGGGCATATTTTAAATGTTGAGGAATCTTCTGGAACATATACACAGCAAAATGGTAAAGATCTACATTCTCCTATCATAGCTGTGAATACTTGGATTTAGTGAGATGTAATAACTAAAGTTAATGAAATATTGAGATGACATTTACATTCAACATTCTAGACTTGTCTCCATCAAAGTCGGTGACTTTCACTGGCCACTTCCATCAGGAACAGCATCACAAGCTCTACTGAGGGTCATCCCAGGATCTTGCCTTCACCATAAAGCAGCAATGGTAGGGACTGTCCCAGTTTCCTAAGGGAGGCTGGAGTATCCTGCCCTGCCGCTCAAGGAAGACTGGTCCTGAAATGAGTGTAGCCTTCAGTGTTTGCAGCTGTGACCATGAACTGCTAGCTAAGATCAATAGGGACTCAGAGGTTACAACAGGCTCTGGTGATATGTATATATATCCTGGGATGGGTGGATGGAGATAAATATTTAATTTTATCCACAGATTTTTTTCAAGAATAGGAGCTATTGTCTGCCCTAATTCAACTTTCTAGCCCTTTTCTCTACTCTGACTCCATTTTTTTAGACAACATATTTATCCAGGTTGAAAAAGTGAGGGGCACTTGGGTGTAGTAATAGGGTCATGAGTGGCTTAGAGGCAAAGAGAGGACTGGAGCTGGAAGAAAAGGGGGCAATTATGTATAAATCTAGACAGATAGTTATAGAGATGACAGTAACCCATGTCTGCAAACTTGGGAGAACTATGGTGGTTTGCAATGGAGGGACTGAAGATTCAGAACTCTGGAGCTGAGAACAGTGTGGAATTACACCTGATGACATGTAATTTTGTAAATAAATAGTAAATTACTAATAAAAAATAAAGTTGGTGTGCTTAAGATAATTCAATGTCTTTCTTCATAAAACTGGAGCAATCGAACATTCACTAGATAAGGAATGATTTCGTTTTCAACAGAACTATTAAGTGAGTTGCACTTGGGATTTATTGTTCTCCCAGAAATATACATTTCACACATGATGACAAATGAAACATAGTGACAACTGTGTCATTAATTCAATATTACAAGGAACAAAGAAGAGCTCCACAATGAGTCCATCTCAGATGAGATAATTAGAAGGATTGGCCTTCAGTACTGCTTGATCATCTCTGCTCCGCTTGGTAGATAGTGATGAATAGGAACTTGAAGAAAAACTAAATTAACTATAACAGCAACAACACAAAAACACTCTCTGAGGATGAGGGATGTCTTAATATCTTGGTGTATAATGATGGAAAAGATTCAAGATTGAGAGTGAAAGTGTTCTACAGACATCTACCCATGGGATAGGGGAAGCTGTACCCATAACTGTAAACTATTTACCTACCCCCAAGAAAACAAAAAAAAAAAAAAGGAAAAAAATACACCTCTGTAGAGAGAGTTCTCTAGAACTAAAGACCCTACATATTACTCCAGAAGAGGTGCGAGGTCGATAATGTTGAAACTTGGAATAAAAGAAAGTAAACTGTTGAAACAAATGCTGCTTTTGATCATAGAGAAGGAGCAATGGACAAAAATTCTTAATCTCTCAGTCTAATATTTGATTCACTGCTAATTTTCAGAGAACCAAAATTAGACCTAAATCAGAAGGAATGACTTCCAGTTTAAGCAAAAACATGAAGCTGCAATCTTTTACTCTGAAGTTGAGTAAGTATTTGCATACTGCCACCTATTTTGTTTTATATATACATACATATATATATTGTTTTGTTTTTAAATTTTTTATTTATACAAAGGAAACACTGATAAAACCATAAAATAAGAGGGATACAACTCTATACAGTTCCCACCACCAGAACTCCATATCCTATCCCCTCCCCTGATAGCTTTCCTATTCTTTATCCCTTTGGAAGTATGGACCCAGGGCCATTATGGGGTACAGAGGGTGGAAGGTCTGACTTCTGTAATTGCTTCCCTGCTGAACATGGGAGTTGGCAGGTCAATCCTTACTCCCAGCCTATCTTTTTTTTTTTTTTTCCCTAGTGGGGCAGGGCTCTGGGGAAGTGGGGCTCCAGGACGCATTGGTGTATATATATTTAGAACTTTTTCAGAAAGTTCATCAGAACATCTCACACCTATGATTTACTCCTTAGCTGATCACCACTTTATCTGAGATACCACGTTTCCACTTGGTACTCACAAAGAGAGATTAACAGAAAGGGATAGGAAGCGCTGAGGATGAGTCATCCAGGAGAAGCTAGCCATGAGGCCTGGAGGTTCAAGCCCTTACTCCACATGGGAACACCATGGAAGGTACTGGGGGAGCTCCATGGGTGGAGCTGCCTCTCTTCTCCTCCCCTCCCCTACCCTGCCCTCTCCTCTCCTCTCCTCTCCTCTCCTCTCCTCTTCTCTCCTCTCCTCTCCTCTCCTCTCCTCTCCTCTCCTCTCCTCTTCTCTCCATCTCATCTCTATTTTTATCCTTTTCCTCCCTCTTTATCTCCATCAAAAGAAAAAATATGAATAAACATGGGGGTTACAGGGAATGTCAGTTAAATGGAGGATGTTTCTGCTATGGTTTAATGCTATCATGTTCCTCCTTTTGTTCCCTTGTGCCACAAAGTCAGTCATTTTGACTAAGTATAGTTCAGCTTCTAAAACCACTCTTGTTCTGGTGAGTTTGCTGCTACTCAGCAAGAAAACAAATTGAGGGTAGTGGAGGAGATGAGAAATGATCATAGCCTTGACACCCCAGATTGTGTCTGCTTTTTCTTGGGAATTTATTTATCTGACCGATCAATTCTTGGCTGCTCTAGAGTAAAATTGTGTCCTAGCTACTTCTCATTCATCTTCACAAAGATCTGAAGGGAAATCTTGGTCTTTTCCTTGCTCAAGCAGCGATCTTGTCATCCTGATGTTTTCTGGCCTGGTAAGGCAGTTACTTTAGATGAACTAAGGTCTCCTCAGAGTTTGAATAGAAATGGGGCAGTGAAATAGCCCCCTCAGATAGCTTGCTGCTTGGCCATGTGCATGAGCTTTAAGGCAGAGAAGGCAACCAAATCTAGCTTTGAAAGTCAGTATTTATCCAGAGTCACAGGGGAGCAAGTCTTCAATTTCACACATTTCTTTTTTTTAATTTTTTTTATTTAAGAAAGGATTAATTAACAAAACCATAGGGTAGGAGGGGTACAACACACACATTTCTTATAAACACATATCAGAGAAGAATGGCAGAGACTGCATTATATAAAAAGCTGGGATAGTGTGGTGTGGTGTAGTTCTAAGTCTAAAAGAGTTTTGTTCAAATTAATCTGGATTCAAATCTCTATTCAGCATGTAACATTTGCCATTGAACAAGCTATTTTTATTACTATCTATACAATGGTTTTTGTTTTACTATTCAGCATAAAACAGATGCTCATAATTATAATCATTGTAATTCTATATATTGCCATTTTATCAATAAATTATGAATTACTGAAGACACAAAGAAAATTCTTATGAGGCCTTACCCCAGGTTTAATCCTCAGCACCATCATACAGCAGAGCTAAGCAATTCTCTTCTCTTTCCCTCTCCCTCTTCTCTCTCTCTCTCCCACTATCTTTTATTAAAGTATATAAAAAAATAAAGAAATTCAATAAATGTAGGATCTTAAAATATAATAACACACAGTGTTTATTCTTCCTTCTGGCATGTTTTTTTCCCATTAAGTGCTAAAAAAAGATAATTTTGCAGCAAATAAGATGCAATCTTAGTGTAGTTGTCGAAGGGAACTCATCAAGGGTCTAAGAGAAGCCCTCTCCTCTCACCCCACCCCCACCCCCCAGGGTAAGTATACTCCTAAGAGGAGGCTTCTATGTTGAAGGGGGAAAGGTTAGGTCCCTGAAAAGCCCCAGGGCTATCCATTTACTCCATGGAGGGATGGGTCACAGTGCTTTATCTGAAAAAATTACAAGAGATTCCCTGATCATGTATGTGGGACTTCAACTTTTTTCTATTACAAAGATGTGAGGTAAGACATGCAGAAACAATATTATAGTTCACAGGAAAGTTTGTGGTGATGGACTCATAAGGGCTGTAGAGAGAGAGAAAGAAGGTCTACCTTGGATGACACTAGGGATTAGATTCCCATTGACTCACTGAGATCACCTGTCTTTCCGACTGGGTTTCAGTTTATCAGGTGTAGTTTCATTTTTCAAACTCCCCCCACCATGTAAGGTGCATCCTTTGTTCTCTCCAAAAACTGTCTTACCATTTCCCAGTGATAACTTTAAGCCATTCACCACTGGTATAGGGAAACATATGAATCATCAAATGAAGTGATTATGTCCCTAATGCAATGATAATTTCTGCTTATTTGTTTTCTCTAATTTATTTTTATCATTATAGAAAATTTTATAGATACAATTAGGTGGTTCTAACTAGGTATAGTGATGACTAAAATTTTGGTCACCTATAATACAATTTTGGGACTTTATTTCTTTTATTTAGTATTTAATTTTATTATGATTTAATTTGATTTACAAAGTTACAAGATAACTGGGATACAACTCCACATCGTGCCCACCACGAGTTCTGAATCTCCAACCCCTCCACTGTAAGCTGCAGTAGTTCTCTTAAGGTTACAGATGTTGGGGAACTTTTATTTCTACAACTTTCTGTCCATAATTGTATATAGTTGCACTTTTTTTCTTTCTTTGCAGCCAGGGTTAATTCTGGATCTCGGTGCCTGCACTATGAATCCACTACTCCTGGTGGCTATTTTTTCCCATTTTATTGGATAGGATAGAGAGAATTTGAGAGAGGAGGGGGATACAGAGATGGGAAGAGAAATTTAGATGCCTGCATATCTGTTTTACCACTTGCAAAGTGTCCCCTGCTGATGGAGAGCCAAGGGCTATAACTGGGATTCTTGTGGGGGTCCTTGTGCTTCTTACTATATGCACTTATCCAGCTGTACCACTGCCTGACCAACCCCACTTTTTTTTTCTGTGATCCTATCTTCTTTTAATTTTCAAATCACACATATACCTATTACTAAATCCAAATATCCCTCCCATTTCCATCTTCTCTCTCTGGGTCCTGATGGAGTTGGAGTTCAGAGGCCTCTGGTCATCTTCTCATTATTTCTCCCCCATTGTGAGTATGGATCAAATTACTTTGGGGTGCAGGAAGTGAAAGTTCTGGCTTCTGTAATTGCTTCTCTGATGGACATGGGTGTTGATCTTTACTCCCAGACTGTTTCTATAGTTCCCTAATTGTGCAGGGTTCTGGAGATGTGAGATTTCAGGACACATTAATGGGATCATCTGCTCAGGGAAGTCAGGATGGAATTATGATAGCATCTGCAACTTGGTGGCTGAAAGGCGGCAAAATAAAAAACAGGGAAAAATGACTAATGAACAGGAACCCAAAAGTAGGAATAGAGCAGATGAGAATAGGGAGTTTAGGGTAGAAAGAAGCTAGGAAGGGGGCTGGGTGGTGGCATACCTGGTTGAGTGCACATCCAGTCCTCACCAGCAGGGGGAAAGCAGGGCTGCATGTGTTTCTTCTCTATTATACCTTTCCATCTTGAGTTCTGGCGGTCTCTATCCAATAAATAAAGATAATAAAAAATAAAGAAGCTAAGAAGTGCGTTTTAGGTACGTTACTAAGGGCCCACAACTATAATATTTTTTGCTTGACTTTGATAGCTAACATGGGGTTGGGCAAAAAATATTGTCTGAGAAGATGGTGTCAGAGTAGAGAAAAGGGCTAGAGTGTTGGATTAGGAAAAAGAGTAGCTCCCAATTCCGAAGAAAAACTATGAAGTGGTCCGGGAGGTGATGCAGTGGATAAAGCATTGGACTCTCAAGCATGAGGTCTTGAGGCCAAGTACATGCACCAGAGTGGTGCCTGGTTATTTCTCTCTCTCCTCCTAACTTTCTCATTAATAAATAAATAAAAGAAAAACTATGAATAAAATTAACTGTTTACTTCATTTACCTGACCAAAGCCCATATATACATTTATGTTTAGCACAGGAGCCAGTGTAATTTCTGTGTCCCTACTGGTTTGAGCTCTCAGTTTATTGTCAGAGCTGGGCACATTGCAGGCTGCACACATGTAAGAAACAATCTTTCTCAAATGGCAGGGCAGTCCCTACAATTGCTGCTTATGGTGAAGGCATGGCCCTGGAAAGGTCTTCAGGAGGGTATATGATGAAGTTTCTGATGGAAGTTACCTGAGATGGTGGAGACAGGGATCCATTAGAGGTCCAGGCCCATCATATTTCTGTGGGGATCCAAGGATTCTATGACTAAGGCCCCAGCTGAAGGAGTGGTCTGATATTGGCCAAAAAGGCCATCATTAAGGTGATACAGTCTCTTACCCTTATCCAGCTTTTGTAAACTTTATTTTCTTTTTCATTATTTTTTCTTTGTGATAATGAAAGCTGTTATTTTTCCTCCTGAAGGAGAAAACTTGATGAGTGGTGAAGCAATGCTGTACGTGTCTCCCTTTCTCTCCCTCTTCTCAATTTATCTGTGCCCTATAAAATAAATGTAATTTAAAAAGAAGAAAAAAAAGATTGCTAGGAGCAGAGGACTCATCATGCAGGCACTAAGACCCAGTAATAACCCTGGTGCTAAGGAAAGGCTAGAAAAGGAAAGGAAAGGAAAGGGAAGGAAAAGGAAAGAAAGGAAAGGAAAGGAAAGGAAAGGAAAGGAAAGGAAAGGAAAGGAAAGGAAAGGGAAGAGTAGAAATAGAAAGGGAAGGAAAGAAAAGGAAAGGAAAAAGGAAGGGAGGAAGGAAGGAAGGAAGGAAGAAAGGGAGGAAGGAAGGAAGCCATATACTAATCCTATTTATTTTATATCACTTGGCTTATGTCAGTTCACAGACACCCCATGACAAGTTAAATTTTAATTTCAATTTTATTTTTACCAGAGCACTGCTCAGCCTTGGCTTATGAATTGTGCCTGTGAACTCAGAGTTTTAAAAATAAAATTCAACCGCACTATTTTACACTATCACGTGGGGCCCCTAGTGGCATTTTTTCCCTTCCAGTTCACAGTCTTTTGAATCAAGCAGACTTGGTGTGAAATACCAGCTCTGCCATTTTTTATTTCTTTTGAAATACTGAGCAAAGAACTCAGCTGCTTGGGAACTAATAATTTCTTCTTCCAAGAACTGTTCTCAAAAATAATAAAACACAGGATAGAAAATACATGGCAGCAGGGCCTGGCAGTGGCTCACCTGGCTAAGCACACAAATCACCATGCACAAGGACTGGGGTTCCAGCTCTGGCTCCCCATTGACAGGGCGGATTCTTCGTCTGCAGTGAAGCAAGTCTGCAAGTGTCTTTCTCCTGTTCTATATCTTCCCTTTCCTCTCGATTTCTCTCTTTTCTGTCTAATAAAATAGAAAAAAATGGAAGAGGGGCTGGGTGGTGGTACAACTGGTTGAGCATACATGTTATAGTGCTCAAGGACCCGGGTTCAAGCCCCCTGTCCCCACCTGCAAGGGGAAAGCTTTGCAAGTGGTGAAACAGGGCTGCGGGTGTCTGTCTCTGTTACTTTTTCCTATCACCCCCTTTCCTCTCAATTTCTGGCTGTCTCTATCAAATAAATAAAGATAAAAAATTAAAACTTAAGGCAAAAAAAGGGAATATGGCCACTGGGAGCTTTGGATTCACAGTGCCAATATTGAGCCCCAGCAATAACCCTGGTGGCAATAAAATTAAAAATAAAAAAATTTTTTAAATGACATCTAGTAAGTTACCAACTGATACTACTTTATTCTTTTTAATATTTATTTATTTATTCCCTTTTGTTGCCCTTGTTATTTTTTATTGTTGTAGTTATATTTGCTGTTGTTGATGTTGTTGTTGTTGGATAGGTCAGAGAGAAATGGAGAGAGGAGGGGAAGACAGAGGGGGGAGAGAAAGACAGACACCTGCAGACCTGCTTCATCACCTGTGAAGCAACTGCCCTGCAGATGGGGAGCCAGGGGATTGAACCAGGATCCTTACTCAGGTCCTTGCACTTTGCACCATGTGCACTTAACCCACTGTGCTACCGACCGACTCCCCTGATACTACTTTCTTAAGAAACTTTTTATAAATAAGTCAAAAATATTTAACTGCATTGATATCTGCAGTTTTGAGAGGCTAGATGATTGAGAAATGTAGATTAAAGATTGAACCTCTTCATAATTTCTTCACTCTGCTTTTATTATATATATTGCCTCCAGGGTTATTGCTGGGGCTCAGGGCCTGCATTAGAATTCATTGCTTCTGGTAGCCTTTCTATTTTCCCTTCTCCTTTTTCCCTTATATTTTATTCAATGGGAGGGGGGAGAGAGAGAGAGGAAGTTGAGGGGGGATAGGGAGATAGAGAGGGAGAGAGAAATATGGATACCTGCAGAACTGCATCACCACTTGAGAAGCATCCCCTCTGGCAGTGGGGAGTCGGGCTCAAACTTGTGTCCTTGCACATAGTAATAGGTGAGCTTAACTGGGTGTGCCACTGGCAAGGGTCAGAGACCTCATGTTTGTATTACTTTAGCTCTAGTCACTATGACACCTCCTAGACTGCTACAATTTTTTTTTTTTTTTTTACTTTTAGAGATGGGTTTCTTTAGAAAACTCTAAAGTATCTTATTTAATGTATCTTTAACAGTTATTCAAAAACTTGGTATTGTATTTCCCTTAAGCTACGCATGTGTTTAAAATTTGAATATGGCAGAAAATTTGGCAATAGTCTGTTTAGAGATTTGATCCAGCCTCAAGTATTTTGAAGTCTAATTCAACCCATACCTCGATTATTTTTAGCTCTTGAAAGTCCAGTTATTTAATCTCCTACCCAAACTGCTTGATGTTTCCATTTCTAAATAAATGGAATACTAATAAATAATGAGCCAAAAAGCAAAGTTCACCCGTTTAAGGGAACAAGTCGAAATCTGATGGAAAATAAATATGAGTTTGATAAAAATAACACTTGTCTCCTTTGATTTTCAGCTTTAAGTAAAGGAAGAAGTGGGGTGGGAGCCTGCACACATTATCTTTGGTCAAGTTCACCCTCGTAGAGTTTCCCATTCATGGTAAGTGCACTCCATCTGCTCAAGAACTAGAAGAGCTCTGGAGGACCTTAAAAGTCTGTTAACTTGACCTTGACCACTAGCATAGACTCTCTTCCCATGGATCATTCTATTTTATTTTAAGCTACCATTATTTTTTCCTTACATTGTCTGAGAAAATATAATAATCTGGAGAGTACGTATAATATGTGATTGTGATTAATTGACTCAGCTAGCTGTCAAATATGGAAAAACTTAATGTGTATAAGAGCCTGTGTCAAGTATGGAAGTATAATCTCTGTCCTCGGGAAAGTCACAGAGCTGTGGGTTGCACAGTTAATTTCACTAAGGAATGAATAACTAGTCACAGAAATTAAATAATGACTCTTGAAAGACCATAGAGAAATCCAGAGCAATAAAGAGAACACAGACTAACAGTCATAAGAACTGGACTTCAGCTTCAGTTATATCATAAATTAACTCTATAGATTTGAACATATTATCTTCCCCTTTGCTTCTCTTTCCTCACCTTGAAAACAAATAGATTGAGGAAAGAAGGAGCAGGCAACTGTGAAGATTTTTTTTACAAGTGTTTTCTTTTTAAAAAAAAATTATTTATTTATTCATGAGAAAGATAGAAGGAGAGACTGAAAGAACTTCACTCTGGTACATGTGTTGCCAGGGATTGAACTCGGGACCTCATGCTTAAGAGTCCTTATCCACTGCGACACCTCCCGGACCACATCCAAGTGCTTTCTATTTGTCTTTTTTATGTAGCATCTGTGCATTTTTTTCCCTGATGGAAAGAATTCCATAGTAACCTTGGAGAGTCACGGAAAGAAGAAATAAAATCCCTCCACAAAATGAGTTGACCCCAGAGAAAAAAAAATTAGGAAGATAATAATCTTGATAACATAGAGAACATGTTTTCTCCAGTTGTCAGCTTTGATCCTAGCCATATCAAATAGTCATTGCATTCAGAGACATGATACAAAGGAATCGAAACTAACAAAGTTATATTTCACTGACAGGAAACACATTCCATTCCATTCCATTTCATTCCAAATAACAAATGAATTTACTGCAACAACCCTCTAATTCAAGACCTGAGGTGGAGATATGACATTGTTGTAAGTAGAGTTGACAACTCGAGAATAATTTTTCTTAGGTAAGCTGAATATATATGGAAGAATTTGACTATATCAACAATATATGGATAACATATATATATATATAATCATATACAAATATAAATTCTCCATATGTTAACTCAAACATTACTTTCAATAGTCTTTTTATTGAAGTGTAACAAAATGACTAAAAAAGGGAACAAAGCAAGAGTAAATGGTGAAACTCAATAAAACTTTGTAAAGTGTGCACATCTATGCAAACAGCATCTAGTTCTTTTCTCTCATTTTTATTTAACAGTGCTTTTTAAAATTATAATATTTCAGGGGTATAACTTCATACTAACACAGGGTATATATGAATCACCACACCCCCAAAATGCTGACACCCCCAAAATGATTCCATACTTCTCACAAAGTCCAAGTGACAGTTTCAGTGCCTTTAAAAAAATTCTTTCTCCCTTTTTCTTTCTTTCTTTCTTTCTTTCTTTCTTTCTTTCTTTCTTTCTTTCTTTCCTTCTTTCTTTCTTTCTCTTCCTTTCTTTTTTACTTTCTTTCTCTCTCACTTTCTTTCTTTCTCTCTTTCTTTATTTCTTAGAAGGTCATTTGTTTTAGCTATCTATATTCAACCTATAAACAAAAAAGCCTGGTAGGTCTTGAATTCTTTACTTAATTCACTTAACATAATCATCTACAATTTCATCCATTTTGTTCCAAATGATACACAATCTCACCATTTTTATTACAGAGTAGTAGTCCATTGAATACATGTACTATAACTTCTTAAGCTTTTTTATTGTTTAAAAAAGCACTAGTGCTTTAACAGTGGTTTAAATGATTATAAGGTTACAGAAGTAATGTTCCCACTGCACTGGTCACCAAAGTTCACCATCTGTATCAAGTCATCTGTCCTTAGATATTTAGGGCACATACATATTTTGGAAGAGGTATTTCCAACCACTTTTATATGCTGAGGTATTCTACAAACTATTTTCTTTTTTTTTTAAATATTTATTTTATTTATTTATTCCCTTTTGTTGCCCTTGTTGTCTTATTGTTGTAGTTATTATTGTTGTTGGATAGGACAGAGAGAAATGGAGAGAGGAGGGGAAGACAGAGAGGAGAGAAAGATAGACACCTGCAGACCTGCTTCACCGCCTGTGAAGCGACTCCCCTGCAGGTGGGGAGCTGGGGTTTCGAACCGGGAGCCTTATGCCGGTCCTTGTGCTTTGCACCACCTGCGCTTAACCCGCTGCGCTACCGCCCGACTCCCCTTCTACAAACTATTTTCCTAAAATATCTCCACCAATTTCCATCACCTAGAATTTTTTTTTTTTTTAAGAATAATGTGTAACATTGTCTGAAATCTGGATTTCCTCTTGGGCCCCTTCCACATACTGACCTCTACTTTATGTCATCAGAAATAAGTTTGATCCATTTGGGAAGTTTGTGTGTAAATAATGATAAATTAATTATATAGCCTGATGCATTAATCTGCATCATTGCCAGTGGTGAACTGTACTAGTTACTATCATTTTATAGTAAACTTGGATTCTGACATTAGATGTCTTTTAACTTTGTAGTTCTCTGACTTTATTCAGGCTTTTATTTAGCATGAGTAGTAGAATCAGATTTTCAATAGTCATTTGAGAGAAAAACCACAAATAATCCATGTTTGATTTGGACTGCATGGGGTATGCAAATATGCTTGAGAGAAACTGGTACTTAACTGTTGGTATGCATGAGACCCCTTCTGTTTCATTTGGTTTAAATCCCCCCTGCTTAACACTATTCTATTTACATAACCACTTCATTCTATTTATATAACCGCTGTTAACAAGTACCTCCCTCCAGGGCATTGGTTCAATCCCCACTGTTTCATGATATGTTTTTGCTCCACCCCCCCTCCTTGTCACACCCTGATCCTCTCCTTGTCACACTCTGATTGTCACCAGTCACTTTTCTCTCCACCCTCTCTATGTCACACCCTGTTTCCACCCTACTTGGCAAGTATATATAAAGACAGCATTGTGAGTTTTAGAGTACTTTACCTTGAGTTTAGCTTAGCTCGGCTTAGATTGTGCTGCATCCTGCATGAATAAAGAGATACTGCCTACAGCTCAACTATGAGTCCCTGGTCGTCTGTTACCCGCCCGTGAAGCCAGCCCGGCGAAAACAACCTAACCCGTCGAAAACGACATATGGCGCAACAACGTGGGACCAGACCTGCGCAACTCCCAGATAAGTGAAGACTTTGCCTACCTATGCACTATGGTCTTCTCTTCTACTTATGAAGAGGTTTGCCAAAGCCTCTACTGTTTCATTATGAGACAGTTTCTCTGTCTCTGGAACATTTTACTCTGGGCCACACTTCGGTTCCCTCACCGGGAACTTTGGTTTCTTATGACCGGGATCATAGAGCTTGGGAGATGCACGGAGATTTCTCCTTGGACTTTCTGGATTCCCTCTCCCATGTTTTCTGAGGAAAAGGACTACATTTTGCTCCAGGCCACAATTTGGTTCTTTATGACCATAATCATAGACCTTGGGATATGCATGGGGATTTCCACTGGGACTTTCTGGACTTCTTCTCGAATGTTCCCCATGGAGAAGGACTACTCTAATTTGAAGAGCATTCTCCAGTACCCTGGCAGTTCCCAAGTATGGAGACATGTGGTTAGTTCTACTCTCCTGATTAGATTCTTTCTTCAATGGGAAGACGCTTTTAAAAATGGGTGCCTGAAGCAATCCAGCAGGAACAGTCAGAAACACCCTAAATGGAATTTCGAGGACCTTTTTGGACTAGGTCGCCCTCCGGGGATTCTTAATCCTACATGGTGAGATCTTGATAATCTGGTTCAAGTTGCGTTTCATAAGAGAATGATTTGAATGACTGAATTTTTGTTTGACATTGACTTAAAAAAAAAAAAAATGCTGGACGCAGCCATGATTTCTAGAGACATCCAGAAACAATTCAAAAATTGTTTTTTCCCTCCTATGATTTCTCTTTTACGTCTTGACATGAATCTGAAACGTTTAATCCTGAAAACTGTATGAGTTATGGGTGGGGCAGATAGTGCAATGATTATGTTAATTATTCTCATGCCTAAGGCTTTTAACCGTGGTTCTTCTGTTTACCTTTCCACATTTTATTGAGTTTAAAGTGTTTTAACAACCTTGAAATGATACTAGAAAGGACTTCCAATTATAATGGAGTTATCAATGATAGTAAACTTCTAATCTGCTACAAGTTTTGTTTGACAAGTAAGTGAATTTCAGCTGTCAAGTCTTCACATGAAAAAGCATCTACTCAAATGGAATTCCCGGAAATCCATTTGGACCCCTGTTCTCTGACATCGCCCCCGGAAACCAATAATGTGACCTGGCACGACCTGAAGAAACAGATTCACAGACTCCAAAGCTCACTCTCTACAGAAAAGCAGAATTCTGATGGCCAACATTCCCCATCGAGACAGACGTGCAGCGTTTCATCCTCCGGCATTTTCTTCTGTGGTCAGCTACTTTGGACTGACACCTCCATCGGACTTACTGGTACACACAGCTGTGTTTCTCAAAGACTAACTTCAGCCAATTGCCTTGAGACTTTATAGACCATGTCCCCTCGCCTGCAGGCTCTGTCCCAGAGGCAGAAAACTCCCCCTCCTTATTAGGTTATTCCCACAGAGGCATGAAGCGCCCCAAGAGGCAAGAGATGCCCACAGAGGCAGGAAACGCCCTTTGAGGCAAGAGATGCCCCCAGAGGCATGAAGCGTTCCCAGAGGCAAGAAATGCCCTTTCGCCTGCTAGGCCTTGCCCTTTGAGGCAAGAAAAGCTCCACTTGGCATCACACTGGTTATTGCTGTTCGCCTATTTTGTTTTCCATGTCTTATGCCAGTTCTTTTGAAAACGCCTGTACAATATACATTTCTGTTCACCCCGCAATGGCCATTAGTTAAAAAGAAAGGGGGAATTGTTGGTATGCATGAGACCCCTTCTGTTTCATTTGGTTTAAATCCCCCCTGCTTAACACTATTCTATTTACATAACCACTTCATTCTATTTATATAACCGCTGTTAACAAGTACCTCCCTCCAGGGCATTGGTTCAATCCCCACTGTTTCATGATATGTTTTTGCTCCACCCCCCCTCCTTGTCACACCCTGATCCTCTCCTTGTCACACTCTGATTGTCACCAGTCACTTTTCTCTCCACCCTCTCTATGTCACACCCTGTTTCCACCCTACTTGGCAAGTATATATAAAGACAGCATTGTGAGTTTTAGAGTACTTTACCTTGAGTTTAGCTTAGCTCGGCTTAGATTGTGCTGCATCCTGCATGAATAAAGAGATACTGCCTACAGCTCAACTATGAGTCCCTGGTCGTCTGTTACCCGCCCGTGAAGCCAGCCCGGCGAAAACAACCTAACCCGTCGAAAACGACACTTAACGAGTAAATCTTTTAATTTATGGACGTGATTAATCTCTCATTTGGTTAACTATTCTTTAATTTTCTCAATTAAAGAGTATAGCATTTATTTTATAGTAAGTATAGAAGCCTAGCAATATTTTTAAACTTATCCTTATTTATTTCTAATGTTATAATTAAGTATCAATTTTATTTTCTATTATTAATGTACAGAAATAAAAATTATTTCAACAGCCAAGGACTTATTGAATGCATTCAATAAATCTAACACTAAGTATAAATTAAATTAACAATTAAACAGGGAAATTTTACACTTCTCATAGATTAAAAAATATGAAGAGCCATTTTAAGAGAATTTGCTCCCCCATTTTTATTAGCCATTTAACAGAATTTTATAAAATTATAATTGGGGGGGGCATAATTTTTACATGAATGCAAATAAGTGTATCCTACACGCGACAGGTGGTAAGTCACAACATCTTCCACCAAAGTTCTGTGCTCAAGTCCAGTACACATTGCAAATTCATTTGTTTTAGCCATCTATATTCCACATCTGAGCAAAAACACTGGGCAGCCAATTAGACAGTGTGTTTTAAAGTCAAGTGAACTTGGGTTTTAAGTTCTAGATTCTACCACTTAAGAACTTAGATAAGTCACTGAAGTTTCTTTTACTAAATTTTGGTATTAACTTTATTTTTATCCATTGAATAGAGACAGCCAGAAACGGAGAGGAAGGGGGAGATAGGGAGGGAGAGAGACAGATAGACATTTGAGCAGTGCTCCACCACTAGTGAAGGTTTCCCTTTGAAGGTGGGGCCAGGGGTTTGAACCAGGGTCCTTATACATTGTAACACATGCACTCAACCAGGTGCACCACTACCTGGCCCCAGTCACTTACCTTTCTAGTCAGTAAAGCAGAGATAATAATGGTACCTATCACATAGGTTGCTGTTGGCATATGAATACTTTATTATGACGTTTTTGTTTTGCCACCAGAGTTATTGCCAGGTCTTAATTCTTGCATGACTTCATTCACTGAATGCTCTATCAAATGAGCTATAGCCCAACCCTATTTTTTTTTAATTTTCCCTTTTTTAAATACTTATTTATTCCCTTTTGTTGTCCTTGCTTTTTTTATTGTTGTCGTTATTGATGTCGTTGTTGTTGGATAGGACAGAGAGAAAAGGTGAGAGGAGAGGAAGACAGAAAGGGGGAGAGAAAGACAGACACCTGCAGACCTGCTTCATTGCCTGTGAAGCCACTCCCCTGCAGGTGGGGAGCCGGGGGCTCAAACCAGGATCCTTATGTCTGTCCTTGCGCTTTGCTCCACCTGTGCTTAACCTGATGAGCTACCGCCTGACTCCCCCAACTCTATTTTTAACCAGCACACTGTTTAGTTCTAGTTTATGGTGGTGCCAGAGATTGAAATGAGAATATCTGATGCTTTGGACATATTTTACCATTCCTTAACACAAGGGTTGGCAAGTTGTTCTTTGGTTTTATTAATGTTAGTTGTTAGATTAAAATTAAAAGTTATTTGATGGGTGCCGGGCGGTAGTGCAGCAGGTTAAGCACACATGACACAAAACACAGGGTTCGAGCCCTGGCTCTCCATCGTCAGAGAGGTTGCCTCACAAGTGGTGAAGCAGGTCAGCAGGTGTCTATCTTTCTCTCCCCCTCTGTCTTCCCCTCCTCTCTCCATTTCTCTCTGTCTTATCCAGCAATGACAGCAATAACAACAACAGTGATAAGCAACAAGGGCAACAAAGGGAAAAAGTAGCCTCCAGGAGCAGTGGATTCCTGGTGCAGGCACAGAGCCCCAGCAATAAACTTGGAGGAAAAAAAAGGTATTTGACACATTATAGTGTGTAATGAGTCAAAGTCTTCTAATCCATAATGATTACTTAAGATTCAGCATGATCTCAAGAGATTCAGAATGGCTAACACTGACCTACAGCCTGAAAAGAGACTGTATGATGCAGCAGTAAACACTGGGTTTCTCGTCTTTTATTAGTTACTTACAGGATTCATCAAAGGAATTCTAGAACAGCTTAAATTAGCAAAAGAGCAGAATGGTTTGTTTAAGAGATCAAATGTTTAAGGGAGAATAGATGAAATAGAAATATCTGCATGAAGCACCCCCATTGAGTTTTTTCTAATTGTCATTCTTTTAATCTCTCTCTCTCTCTCTCTCTCTCTCTCTCCTTCTCTCTCTCTCCCTCCCTCCCTCCAGGATTATTGCTGGAGCTCAGTGCCTGCATCATGAATCCACTGCTCCTGGAGGCTATTTTTTCCCCTTTTGTTGACCTTGTTGTAGCCTTGTTATGGTTATTATTGTTATTGTTGATGTCGTTCGTTGTTGGATAGGACAGAGAAAAATGGAGCTAGAGGGGGAAGACAGAGAGAGGGAGAGAAAGACAAACACCTGCAAACCTGCTTCACCACCTGTGAAGGGACTCCCCTGCAGGTGGGGGGGGGGGTGGGGGGGTTCGAACCGGATCCTCACTCTGGTCCTTACACTTTGCGCCATTTGTGCTTAACCTGCTGTGCTACTGCCGGACCCCCTTAAGTTCTCTCTTAACTAGCACACCTAAGGGAATCTCAGCAGATTTATGGCTGCAATGCCAGCAATTCAAGGACTCCGTCATTCACATTATATATTAAAATAGCTGTGGCCTGGAGCTTTGGCTCCATTGACATCTACTAGTGTTTGAGAATTTCCAGATCTCTGCCAACCATGCAAAATAATTTGGCCATGGTTTGTATAAGCCTGTGGCAGTTACAAACCTGGCAAATACAAGGCTGGCATGTTGAGATAACTTCCCTGGAAAGTTTCCCTACATAATAGTTTTAGACATCTTTGCTCACCTACCACTCATACAGAGCTTTCATTAAAACACTTTTGACATTAAAGGTAAATCAAAAACATAAAATATTTTTGGTCATGAAAAAATTGTAAATATATATATACATATATATATATATATATTCTAAGATCAGATCATTTGTGTAAAAAAGAAGAAAGATTAACTATAAAATACTATAGTCTACTTTTCTTCTTACTTTTCAGGTTTGAACAGGAAATAACATGGTGCTTTTTAATATGATTCATTATACTTCTTCTCCCTCTCCCTTTCCCTCTCCTTTTTCTCCTCCTTCTTCTTGTCTTCAAAGGTTATTGCTGGGGCTCCACGCAAGTGATACAAATCCACTGCTCCTAGCAGTCATTTTATTGGCTATGACAGACAGAAATTGAGAGAGGAGGGGGGGAAGAAGGAAAGAGAAAGACAACTAGAGACGTGTTTCACTGCTTGTGAAGCATCCCACCCTGTAGGTGGGGTGACAGGGGCTCGAACCTGGATCTTTGCATGGGTCCTTCTACTTAGTAGAATGTGCTCTTCACCAGGTGCATCATCATCTGGCCCCTCTTTCTATCTCTTATCAAAATTGTAGCCTACAATTTTGGTCAGCATACTTTGTAGTATACTTTGGTCAGTTTATCACCAAATAATAATCTATTGTATAAGTATTCCATAGTCTGTTTTATCCACATAGGTATTTGGGTTGATTCAGCTCTTAATATTCTGGATAATGTTTAAACAGTTGTATGCAAATTGCTTCCCTTTCTCTTAGCATCAGATGTCTTTATCCACTCATCAGTGCTCAACTTAATCTGTAAAAGTATAACAAATTTGGAGTTAAGTATATCAAAGTTCACTTATCTTTTTTAAATTTTAAAAAAATATTTATTTATTCCCTTTTGTTGCCCTTGTTCTTTTATTGTTGTAGTTATTTTGATGTCGCCATTGTTGGATAGGACAGACAGAAATGGAGAGAGGAGAGAAATACAGAGAGGGGGAGAGAAAGATAGACACTTGCAGACCTGTTTCTCTGCCTGTGAAGCGACTCCCCTGCATGTGGGGAGCCGGGAGCTCGAACCAGTATACTTAAGCGGGTCCTTGCACTTTGTGCCACCTATGCTTAACCCGCTGCACTACTGCCCGACTACCATTCAGTTGTCTTTTAACTTTGTTCACTTCCAAGTTTACCATAAGTAAGAATCTATAATGGACATGAGGAGGGAGGCAATGGTCTCTAGGAGAGGAATTACTGGGTCTTATGATCACTCTAAATTTCATTATTTAGGAAATGACAGACTATTTTCCAAAACAGTTATATTACTTGCATTCTCATATGATTTTCTCTAAAAAGGATTCAGAACACATTTTCCATTCAAGACCTAGAGAAACATATAATATGCACTATAGCTAAAATACACTCTGATCTTCACAATTGAGTCCCTCACTACTTAAGTACTGCGCCCATGAGGAGAGAAAGAAATGGGAACCAAAGTGTACACATATGGACTTTTATAAATCAACCTTTCTGTAACTGGAGACTCACTGGAAAAGAGTGGTAAACTTATCCAAAAAAAAAAAAAAAAAGTAGGAAAGCACTCTTGGCTGAAACCAGATTAGAATTTTCCAGAACTAATTAATTTAAAACATGAGCTCCCCATTTCAATGATCCTGGGAAGGAGGAAGAGGTAACATTTTTTACAGAAATGTACCTCTAAGATGAACTGGGAAAATTGGGTAAGATGTAGCCCTGAGCTAAGCCTAACACAATCTCAATATTTTAAAACTACACTTTGGAAATATCATTTTACTTATGTGTAAAGGAAGTAATTAAATTTTAAAAGTGTGCATTGTAAAGAGAATGTGCTACCTAACATTTCCAGAAGTAGAGAGAATTGCTGCTCAAATTGAGGCTATAACCCTTTTGAGAATCTGTGCTCATTATGTATGCTGGAATGAGGGTGGTATCTTCATTTTTCTTTCTTTTTTTTTAATTTAAGAAAGGATTAATTAACAAAACCATAGGGTAGGAGGGGTACAATTCCACACAATTCCCACCACCCAATCTCCATATCCCACCCCCTCCCCTGATAGCTTTCCCATTCTCTATCCCTCTGGGAGCATGGACCCAAGGTCATTGTGGGCAGCAGAAGGTAGAAGGTCTGGCTTCTGTAATTGTTTCCCCACTGAACATGGGCGTTGACTGGTTGGTCCATACTCCCAGTCTGCCTCTCTCTTTCCCTAGTAGGGTGGGTCTCTGGGGAAGCTGAGCTCCAGGACACATTGGTGGGGTCTTCAGTCCAGGGAAGCTTGGCCGGCATCCTGATGACATCTGGAACCTGGTGACTGAAAAGAGAGTTAACATACGAAGCCAAACAAATTGTTGAGCAGTCATGGACCCAAAGGTTGGAATAGTGGAGAGGAAGTGTTAGGGGGATACTCACTGCAAACTCTAGTGTTCTTCTGCTTTCAGGTATATATTTTGCAGTAGTTTATGGATACGTGTGAACATATGCTCTCTCTCACAGAACCTGGTCTATATCTAGGTTTTGGGACTTTGTTAGAAAGTGAACCACCTGAGATGGAAATAGAGTATACTATGAAAGGAAAGGTCTCACCCGAGTAATGAAGCTGAAGGGTTGTCATTCCACACGTGAAGTCTCTGGACACAGTGTGAAGTGAAGCATGTTGAGGTGGCCATTGTTGCGTTGGTTAGTTTGTGATTGGCAGATGCAATATTATTTGATATGGATTGGGAGAGGCATATGGGAAAGTGGGCCCTATCCAATGGTTCTAGGACTGGGGGAAGTAGAGGCTCTATAGTGGAGATGTGAGGTTCCTGCTGTCTTAGGGTTCAAAAAGACAATAGATAGTTAATGTTATCATCACATTATTTGGTAATTGGGTTAACTTTGAAAAGTCCTTTGCTGTACATTATCCAGTATCTTGTATATAGCTGTGCTATTGGTTGCTTCTGATCTACTAGGTCTAGGCTTTTGAGAGAGTCTGCATATCAGTAGCACAGCCTATATATTAAAAAGATTCAGTTTGTGTTTTGAAAAACTTTTGTTGTTGGGAAGGTTCTTAATAATGGTTTCTATTTCTTTGTCTGTGATTGGTGCATTTAGATTTTGTAGTTCTTCTTGGTTCAGTTTTGGAAGGGCATATACTTCTAGGAATTGTTCCATTTCTTCCAGATTCTCTAGCTTGGTGGCATATAGTTCTTTATAGAAGTTTCGCAGGATTCTCTGGATTTCTGTGGTGTCAGTTGTGATATCTCCTCCATCGTTTACAGTTCTATTAATTTGATTCTTCTCTCTTTTTTGTTTGGTGAGTCTGGCTGGGGGTTTGTCAATTTTGTTTAATATTTCAAAGAACCAACATTTAGCTTCATTAATCTTTTGTATGGTTCTTTTATTTTCGATGTTGTTTATTTCTGCTCTAACTTTAGTGATTTCTGTCCTTCTGGTTGCTTTAGGGTTCCTTTGTTCCTCTTCCTCTAAGTCCTTGAGGTGTGCAGTAAGGTCGTTCATTTGAGCTTCTTCTTGGTGTTTAATATGTGATTGTATGGCTATAAGTTTCCCTCTCAGAACTGCTTTAGCTGTGTCCCAAATATTTTGATAGGTTGTGTCTTCATTTTCATTAGTTTCCAGGAACATTTGAATTTCCTGTTTGAGTGAATCTCTGACCCAGTGGTTCTTAAGGAGTATGTTATTTAGTTTCCAAATTCCGTGACTTTTAATAATTTTCTGTTTGTTGTTAAATGTTAGTTTTACTCCACTGTTGTCTTAGAAGATACTTGGAATGATTTCAATGTTCTAGAATTTATTGATGCTGTCTTTGTGGCCTAATATGTGGTCTATCCTTGAGTATGTGTTATGTGGATTTGAAAAGAAGGTGTATTCCAGTTTTTTGGGGTGAAGGACTCTGAAAATGTCCAAGAGGTCTAGTCTGTCAATCTCTTCATTCAATTCTCTTTTATCTTTGTTGGTTTTCTGCTTTGTAGATCTGTCTAAGTGTGGGAGTGGGGTATTGAAGTCTCCCACTATTATTGTATTACTATTGATGATTTTTTGAAATTCTTTCAGTAAGTACTTGACATATTTAGATGGTCCGTCACTGGGTGCAAAAATGTTAATAATTATTAAGTCTTCTTGGCTGATTGATCCTCTAATCATTATGTAATGTCCTTGCCTATCTTTTATTACTTTACTTAATTAAAAATCTATCATGTCTGAGATGAGAATGGCTGTTCCTGCCCTTTTTTGTGGTTCGTTAGCCTGTATGATCGTTTTCCATCCTTTCACTTTAAGTCTGTGTTTATCTTGTTGTGATAGATGGGATTCTTGCAAGCAGCATATGGTTGGATTATGTTTTCTGATCCATCCCCCAACTCTGTGCCTTTTGATGGGTGAGTTTAAGCCATTGACATTTATTGATATTATGGATTTAATGTATTGTAGTGCCATTGTTCAAAAAAAAATTTTTTTGTTTGCTCTGATATATTGCCAGTATTATAGTGATGTTCTTGTTTATAATAGGTCTTTTAGAACAGCTTTCAGGGCTGGTTTGGTGATGGTTGCCTCCTTTAACTGTTGTTTGTCTAAGAAGGTTTTGATCCCTCCATCTAGTTTGAATGAAAGTCTAGCAGGATATATTATCCTTGGTTGATACCCTTTTTCATTCAGGGCTCGATAGATATCTTGCCATTCTCTTCTGGCTTTTAGAGTTTGAGTGGAGAAGTCTGCAGATAATCTTATGGGTTTTCCCTTATATGTGACTTTTTGTTTCTCTCTTGCAGCCTTTAGGATCCTTTCTTCATCCTTACTTCTTCTCATTGTGACTATGATGTGTCTTGGTGTCTTCAGGTCTGGGTTGATTCTGTTTTGTACTCTCTGGGCCTCTTGGATCTTGATGTCCTTTCTGTTATTCAGGTCTGGGAATTATTCTTCTATTATTTCCTCTTGAATGTTTGCTTCCCCTTCCTCTCTTTCTTCCTCTGGCATGCCAATTATGCGAATGTTACTTCTTTTGAGATCATCCCAATGTCTCTGTTGTTGTTTTAGGTGTCTCTCAATCTCTTTTTAAGCTCTTTCACCTCTTTCTTAGTTTTCTCTAACTTATCCTCTGTCTGACTAATTCTGTTTTCTGTTTCTGTTAGTCTGCTTTCCCTTGCCTCATCTTCTTTCTTCATTACAGCTATTTCAGCTTTCAATTCTCTAATTGCCTCAAGATAATCAGTATTTTCCTTGGGGGTCTCAACTGTTGTTTCCCTAATACTGCCATTCCTTTCCTCCAATGTTGTTTTCATTTCTGTGATTAATAAGTTTATTATTGCTTGCATACTTTTCTTATCTATGGTTACTTCTGGCTGATTTGTACTTTCTTCTGGGCTTTTGTCTTCATTCATTGGAGTAGCAGTTTTATTTGTTTTTGATCTACCCATTTTCTGATTTATGTGTTTCTTTTTTTATGCTCTGTTGTTCCTCAGTTGTTGTGTCTTGAGTACAAGCAACACTGTACTTAATACCTTTATGACAATTGCACTCACCAACCTCAGGAATTACATTAGCAACTGAAGCAAGTATTGAAGTAGTTTAATCACTACCAGTTAGCCAAACAATTTCTCCAGACCGTGAAAAAATAGTAACCAAATCCCAGTGAAGAAGAAAGAGAAAAGAAAGAAGGAATAGCAAGAGTAGACAGTTATGTGAATCTACTATCCACTGTATATTCTAGGGGAAACAAGAGGGGAAAGGGAAGTAGAGCAGAGATACACACATAGAGAGTCCACTCTGTGTCAGATTTCTTCTCCAAAATAATTCACAAATTTAGAAAGGCAAAGAAGAAGGAATAAGTGTATGACAAGATAAAAAAAAAAGAAAAAAGAGACAAGAGAGAGAAAGGAGAAAAGATAAGAAAAAGCTGTAATTAAAAAGCAGTGAAAGAAAAGGTTTTTTGATTACTTTATTTTTAATTTAATTTAACTTAACTTTTTAATTAGCTAGGAGAAGGAGGGAGGGGAGAGTCTGTAGAGGAGGTAGGAGTAATGAGACAAGTTCCTCCCACAATAGATAAGATGCCCACTACCCTAGCAATTAAAGATACCCTAAGAGTTAATTCTGATCAACCTAAAGGGGGGGAGATATATGCCTTTATATAATATTAATAATATGATAGAGCTGGGTAAAAAAACCTGTCCCAGATTACCTCAAATCTCATGATCAGAGGCAGCTGATTGTTAAGAAAGACAGAGAAAAAAAAAAAAACACCTCAGGACTAGACAAGGATAACTGAAATAGACAGTTATGTAGATCTACTATCCACTGTATATTATAGGGGTAGCTAAAGGAGGAAGGAATGTTGAGCAGAGATACTCGCAGTGAGAGTCCAACTCTGAGTCAGAATTCTTCCCCAAAATAATTCCCAAGTTTGTATCAGTGAATTCATAAAAGCATAGTATTTGGTGGTGTGGGGGATGGGGCCTGTGGCTTTGGAAGCTGTAGGATTAAGGAAGAAAGGATGGCAAGAATGAGAAAAAGAAAAAAAAAAGAAAGAGAGAGAACAAAGAAAAAGATAAGAAAAAGAACAGTCATAAAAGAGAGGTGAAAGGAAACAGTTTATTTATTTATTTATTTTTAATTATTTAATTAGCTATGCGGGGTGAGGTGGGGGGGGTTGGCTACTTAGAAAGATAAAAGGCCAGAGGTTTCAGAAGGGTATAGACTTAGAATGAATGATACTCCCTGGTGGGACAGGAATTTGGTAAAGAAAGAAGCTCCTAGCAGGGGAGCCTGCTAGGAGCTGGTCCCCAGGGACTGCTTATGGGGAGGGGGGGGGCTGGGGAGGAGGTGTGCTTAATAATTTAAAAGAAAGAAAAAAAAATTTTCCCCTTTTTTCCTACTCTATATTTTAACCCAAATTAAGTTATAGTCACCGCTAGGACCCCTTATTAACTGGCCTACTAAAGGCAGAAAATCCTACCGTTTCCAGAAGATGCGGTCCGAGCTCAAGCCACTAGCAGCTTCTCAGTCCGCCATCTTCTGGGAACCCCCCCCCCCCCCCCGGTATCTTCATTTTTCAAAGCTCGCAGCCACACACACACACACACACACACACGCACACAGAGGAACACACAAATACACACATGGAAGTTTTTTGTTTTTTTTTCTTCCAGGGTTATCACTGGGGCTCTGTGCCTGCACTACACTATTAATCCACTGCTCATGGAGGCCATTTTCCCCATTTCTGTTGCCCTTGTTGCTTATTGTTGTTATTATCATTGTTGTTCTTGTCATCATTATTGTTGGATAGGACAGAGAGAAATCAAGAGAAGAAGGGAAGACAGAGAGGGGAAGAGAAAGGTAGACACCTGCAGACCTGTTTCTCTGCCTGAGAAGTGACCCTCCCTACAGGTGGGGAGCTGGAGGCTCAAACCCAGATCCTTAGGTAGGTCCTTGGGCTTTGTGGCATGTGTGCTTAACCCACTGCACCACCACCCAGCCTCCCACACAGAAAGTTTAAAGATCAAATGTATTTGCACTCTGCTTACTTATTTTCTTAAGCTTTTAAAAATCAGTGATTTGTTCTTGTATATTTTCTTGTCCTACAGGAAGATAAATTAATTACTCTCATTTTTTTGTATAAATCACCATCTCATGTAATAAGAAAATTGGTTTTCCTCCTGTTTCCTGTTTGGGCTGGAGATGTAAATGAAGTAAATTACTCTAGTCTTTTCTTTTTCCTTTTGTGTGCAAAGCGAATTATGCTTTTGTTCGACATCTCTTTACTATTACTTAGGACTGATGATAAGTGAAATGCTGCAGAGGAGAGATTTACTCTCATTGCAATATTAACTATAATTTCTCTGTTCTCTAAAGCAATTGTTTCTGTCATATTTCTTCAAGAAGTAAGTTGAAAAATGATGCTGTAAAAAAGATGGAAGTCTTTTCAGATATTAAAGTTTAGATTTCTCCTGTCTTCTAAAAAAAAAAATCACCAAGTCGTGCACTGCAAAAATCTGCATTACAAAACATAATGTGCTAAGAATAAAGTAAAAAAAAAAATAAGTTAAATTAAGACACTCAAATCCAGTGGTGTGAGAGCAGGAACTGGAAGGTTCCTTCAGGGCTAGGGCAAGGGGTTTATTGAACTGTCCTTTGCCTACCCAGAATCAGCAAAGGGATTTTAAAACAAGGCATATAAAGATAGGAGGCATCTGCATAGACTTCAAACTTGTTAAAGGTTCAAGTGGTGCCAAGTCCATGGGCCAACGGGCTTATACTCAGCAGAATAAAGATAATCAGAACATTTTCACTTTCTTCCCCCTCTACCAGCATGTAATTTGGGAAATAGATACTACCCTGGAAAGTGTTCTTTGATTCTTATGTGAGGTTACTTTTACATTAAAAGCAATGTATTTATATACTCAAACAGTTAACTTGCTTTAGAAGTAACACAAAGAAAGGAGGGGGGAGGGCAGTTGCATACACAGTTGAGCACATGCATTCTAAGACTCATGAACCTGGGTTCAAGCCCCAGGAGTGTTGAAACAGTGTTGCAGGTGTATCTTTCTCTCTCCCTCTCTATTCCCTTCCCCTCTCAATTTCTATCTATCCTATCAAATAAAAGAATGAAAAAAAATTAATCACAGGGAGCTATGATTTGTAGTGCAGGCTCTGATTCCCAGTGACAACCCTGGTAACAATAAAAATAAGTAAATAAAAACATAAAGAAAGGGATATGAGGGTGACTGTCCCCTGCCTATAACTTCTTATGCTCACACTTCCAGGATTATATTTTAAGCAGTGCTTGGAGACTATCAAGCAGTAGAATTCCTGACTTTAAAAATATTTATCTTAACATTGCTTTTTTATCTTTTTAAAAATTACTAATATAAATTATGAAAACTTTTTTAATGTTCCAATATGTTTAGTTTATAATATGAGTTAGCCTCTAGGTGTGTTTTAATCCTTAAAAAAGCCTAACTATATAAATGCCTTTGTTGCCCCCAATTTCTCAATTATGAAACAGACTGTTTTAGAGAATTTAGAGCACTTGTGCAAAATAATATGATTATGAATGACAGTGTGAAAATCCTAGATTCTCTAACCATTAAATGCATTATCTCAGTGATTTCGATATATTATTATTAGACAAATATCTAGCAAAGAAAACAACCCAGCTCCCTTATTCTATTTACCAATCCAAAAAGATCTAGATCTAAAAAATATATTACATACCACAATTCAGAGGCAAAATGATAGAGTTATTGAGGGACTAGGTTTTTTAACAGTAGGTACATGCCCTTCACATACCAAACTGCTTCCTTATCTTTGTCCTCTGTCTGGAAATATTTTTGTTGACTCTCTTACTTTAAATCAGTAAGTAATGTGGAGAAAATTGTGTCAAAAGTTTTGGGTACTTTTCTGGTTGAGCAATCAAAACTCTTATTTTAAAAAAAAATGGGTTTAATCAGCAGGAAGATGGTGAGTTGATTTTAAGGGCTTCTTGGTACAGTTTTGGAGAAAGTGGTGCTAGCTCATTCTGGACCAGCATGGACAGAGTTCTGACAATTACTTTCTTCAAGAATCAGAGCTCTTTATCCATTAAGAGAGACAGTTAAGTGGTGTGGTTCCACTAGCCAGAATTTTCTCAAGAAGTGGTACAACTTGGTTTGAAATAAAAATTCCTATGATTCCCCTTCAACCTATAGATTTAAACCTAGTGCATTCCACCTTTATTGGGATTATCCTGAATTTCATATTTAGGGGCCAGTGTTAAAGTTAATGATATGTTTATTAGTCAGAACTTATTCAGTTGAAAGTGAAACAAAATACAACTCTTTTTGTTTGTTTTAATAAGGAATATGGTTTCACTTTTATACAATACATGTACACAACTAAACTCACCACCATTTTAGTACCATCACACCAATTACAACCATACCTCTATCCTCTCTGAACATAGCCCTAGATTTCAAATAGTCTACAAGTCAGTTTAGCTATTATTATTATACAATGTATACTATTACATTTTTCAGTGATGTAAAGTACACTATAGTTTTATTAATTTTTGTTCAGAACATGCAGTATAAACACCCTAAAATAGGCTTCTTTAGTATATTGATTATTTGGAATTGTCTAATTTTGAGAGGTTGTAGACACAGAAGAAGTTCTAGAAACCCAGGTAGAAATTAACCTTTCAGTAAAATATTTACATTCATATAGAAAACCTCTATTTTGTATGAGTGTGTTCCTTCATACCTTCAGAAAGAGGGTGACTAAATATGTTAGGCACTTATTAGTGAAGAAGGATTGGACTTAAAATTGCATAACCAAACCATTGTTTACCAGGCCATGGCTGATAATCTTCTGTAACTAGTCTCCTCTGCCCCCAACATTTTATTTTACCTTAAGTTAGAGATGGTATTTAAGGGAATTACTAAGCATTCTTGGATATCCCCCATTTAGAATGTAGAGGTTTAATTATAATTAAATGTATTCATGTTTTCTTTCTGATGCTTACCTTTTGTTCAAGGAACTGTCACTCAAGAATCTGGAAGGGTAGAGGAAATTTTTCTATTTTAAGAAAATACCTTATTTGTTTTTATTTATTTACTTCTTGGATAGAGAGAAATTGATCAATAAGGGACCATAGAGAGGGATACAGAAAGAGAGATAACGGCAGCATTATTTTGTGGCAACTTGGGATTGGAGACTTGAACCCTGGTCCTTGCATATAGTAACATGTACTCAAGTAGATGAACCACCTCCTGTCCCCTAGAAAACTTTCTTGTATTTCTCTACACAGTTTTGTGCAAAAAAAGAAGAAACTATGGGTCATTTAAGTGACATCTTTAATAGTAGTGTTTTTCATAGGGGGTAGTGACTGATATAATATTAAGAGATGATTTTTGTCCCCCTTTTTGCCCTCCATTGTATCAACTTTATTCTCAGATGAATCCTGATTTTTTAGAGTTAGATTGTGGTGGTTGCAGCCCAAGCTTAAATACAATGGAGTACATAAAAAAAAGTATGCCTTCCCAGCAGTGCAAAGAATCCTGGAACTAAATCACATTGTTCCATGTGCTCAAAATGGAAAGCAATCACTATGGGTAAGTTCACTTGCTGGAAGATCAAAAGGAAAATGTAGTGAGAAAATAGGACTTTACCGAAAAGGCAATTAGAGGCTTGGATGGGATTTAGCTGAGCTAGTTGTACTATGTGTGGCCTTGGGTAAGTTAATTTACCTTTCTAGATCTAAATTTTATTCCTTTTGAAATAAAGAACTAAGTCACATCTGAGAGATGTCCCAGTTCTAATGTGTGCTACATTTTTTTAAATCTGTGGAATGTTTTGCATTTTAAAGATAAAAAGATATATTAAATGATTTATGAAATGATAGAAGACAGCAGTTGCCTATTTCACCAATAGAGCAATAAAACCTGGTGTCTGGGAAGTGGAAAGAGCCGCTAATCATACTCAAAGGGACTTAAGGCTGGGGAGAACTATTTAGTCATATGAAAGATGAAACTTAACAGAAAGTGAGTTAATCCTGAGCTCTTAATATAATTCATGAAAACAAAACAAACAAAAAACGCTTGTATACTGTAGTATAGAAGACACTAATTTATGGGGCACTAGGCTGTCAGTTATAAGATCCTGAGTTTAATTACCATCATAATGTATACCTAAGTGATGATCTGCTCTCTCTCCTTTACTTTCTCTCTTGTGCTAATAAGAACTACTGAACAAATTAAATAAATATACAAAAGCCTACTATGGCAGAATATTACTATTTTTTTCTTTGTTGGGGAATTAAAGGTTTACAGCTGACAGTAAATTACAATAGTTTGTATATGTTTAGCATTTCCACATAATACACCCTCACTAGGTCCTCCTCTGCCACCATGTTCCAGGACTTAGGACCCCACCCACCCCCGAGTCTTTTACTTCAGTACAATACACCAAGTCCAGTCCAAGTTCTGCTTAGTGTTTCCCCTTCTGATCTTTTCAATTTCTGCCTGTGAGTGAGATCACCCCATATTCATTCTTTCATTTATGTTTGCTATCATACAACATGGTATCTTCAAGTTCCATTCATAATGAAGTGAAGAAGGTGAATTCACCATTTTTAATAGCTGAGTAATATCCCATTGTGTATATACACCACAACTTACTCAGCCACTCATCTATTGTTGGGCACTTAAGTTGCTTCCAGGTTTCGGCTATTACAAATTGTGATGCTATGAACATAGGTATGTTTAGCTCCTTAGGATATATCACCAGGAGAGGAATTGCCAGGTCATAGGATAGGTCCATTTCTAGTCTTGTGAGTTCTCCATTGTGTTCTTCACAAGGGTTGAACCAATTTACATTCCCACCAGCTGTGTAGAAGGGATTAATCTATATATTAATAATGATCGACAAGATTGTGGGATAAGAGAGGTACAGTGGCACACAGTTCCCACCACCATAATTCACATCCCATCCCCTCCATTGGAAGCTTTCCTATTCTTTATCTCTCTGGGAGTATGGACACAGGATCATTACGGGGTGTAGAAGATGGGAGTTCTGGCTTCTGTAATTGCTTCTCCACTGGACATGGGCCTTGGCAGGTTGATCCATAGACCCAGCCTATTCCTATCTTTCTCTAGGGGTTAGGGATCTGGGAAAGTGGGGATCCAGAACTCATTGGTGATATCTTCTGACCAGGAAAGTAAGGTTAACATCATGGGAGCATCTTCCACTTGGTGCCTGAAAACTATATTAAGAGATAAAGCAGAACAAATTGTTTAGTAATCAGAAACCTAAAGGTAAGAATATATAGCAGATGATATTTGGGGTGTCCATTTTGGAAAAAGCTAGTAGGTATACTTTAGGTATATTCCAAGGGGATCCATGACTTTACTGATTTTTTCCTGAGCCCAAAAGCTATCATGCAGATGGGCTGAACATATTGTCTAAGAAGATAGTCTCAAGTTGGGAACAGGACTAGAAAGCTGGGTCAGGACAGACAGTACAGGAGCCTCTGCATCCCCATTGGACTGAACTCGAATACCATTCTCACAGCTAGGAACATTCTAGATTTTTAAAGAATATCTTATTTATTTATTTGAGACAGAAAATTTTAGACAGGAAAGGGTGATAGATAGGAAAAGAGAGAAAGATACCTGCAGACCTGCTTCATTACTTGTGAAACTTTTCCCCAAAAGTTAGAGACCAGGATCTTGAACTCAGTCTTTGCTCACTGTGATGTGTGTACTTAACCTGGTGCACCAGAACCTGCCCCCCTCCTCATAGTATTTTTTTAAAACTCTTTTCTTTTGCCTAGCACACAATGCAACATTGGATGTTGATGCTTCTGAGGGACTTCTTGCATACACTACTGCCGTGCCACCTCCATCCCAATGTCACATTATCATACATTGTCATAAGGATCCTCAAAACACTGGGACAATCTTCACAAGAAATTTCTTTCAGTTATATGGAAACAGTTGCTCATCAGTAACTCACACGTATCTCTTCTAGAAAAAAATTCTCTAAGCAACATTTAACTGAACTGTTAAATATTCTTCTTTTGCCACTCTGAGCACTGCCTCTACTATGGAATTTAGTCCTCTAGAACATAAAGCATTTCCTTTCTCCTTTGTGTGGGTATGTTTTGTATTCCTACAAGAAGAGTTGTTCTTGACCCCATAGCATCATCATCACTGCAAATGATTTCTTTAGTGTGAGGATATTCTCTTTTCTTGACTGTCTTGCTCTTTTTATTATCCTTTTCCCTCTCTGAAAGATTTCCACAGTCCCATTTACATACTTCTCTTTATCTCCTTATTTTCTTATTGTTGCCTGCTTTCTCAGGCTGCTTTCTTAAACCCGTTTTTCATCTTCACTTTTACACTGTTGTTATATAACTGTGCCCATCTCCAGATTTTTATTTTAATTACATTATATTTGAGATAATTTTGATTTACAAGATTATATGTTTTAAAAACATAATTCTACACCTCTTCAAAAATAGGTGCTACCATATCATACATAAAACTAAAGTTCCAATACTTTTCACCAAATTCTCTTGGATCACTTTTACCTGAAGACCTACCACCACCCTTTGATAATCTCAGTTCTGACATCTATAAGTTATAATTTATGGAAACCCCTTTAGTATTATTGTAGTATAACTTAGCAGTAATGAATTTAACTATTTGTAAAATTTTTCATCAGTCCCTCAAGTCTGTGTGATTATATATATCATCAATCACTTTTGTACTTTATATTTTCTGTTTGATTAATCAGCTGAGGAGTCTATGGAAGTCCCTTTTATGTAACTCATTATCTTGATGTGCCTGTAGGTTCAGGTCAGAAAGTAGACTAGGGTTTCTGTCCCAGGGCTGGCAAGAAGAATCTGGCAGACTATGGACCAACATGGAAGTAATGCAGAAAGTGGAAGTGCGGATCCTTAACTCTACATCTATGCTTTAGAAAGCCCATAGAGTGCATGTTAACTTTGTAAGACTTTTTCTCTTTTTTTCTAATATTCATGTGTGGACTGTCAAGAGCAATGCCTATTTGTCTGCCATAAGTTAGTACTCTTGGCACTCAGTTTCTAGCTAAAACAACAATTTACTTGTAGTGAGAGGAATTCTGCTTCCAAAGTCTGTCTTCAGGGTCTGTTAAAGTGGATGTTAAATTCTAATGTAACATCTACAAACTACTATGTTTAACAAGATTGTAGAAGTCATAAGAAAGAAGGATTTAATGACTCCCACCAGTTTTATAGCGTATGGTTTCCTACCTCCTGTAATGGTGGTGTAATTATTGGCTAGTAAAAAAATTCAGGTTCTAGTAGTGCAATCCACTTTCTACTCCCCAGATTAAAGTTTCATACCTTAAAGGTCTATTCCAGATTGTAGCTTATCATATGATAGAGTTTCTTTCTTAAGGGATATCTTTATGTTCACTTCCTGGTTGCTGATTCATTGTCTTGTTCTTCTGGGTTCCAGGTTCTTCTTTGTACACATTTTCCTCAGTCGGGTATAGTCTTACTGTTATTATGGGAGCAGGTAAACACAGGTCCTCCCAATTTGATTATCTTAATCCTTTTCCATGTTTTTAATTATCATTTATTTTCTAGGAATTCCTGAAGTTGTGTGTCTGTACCATAGCTTTTTCTGAAATTCTACATGTTTGTATTTACTGTATTTATCTGCTTGAACTTTTTGCCACTACTAAAAACTCTAAATACTCAAAATAAATTCATGAATTCTCCTATTGACTTGCATGTTAAGGTGTGAGAAACTAAGCCATGAAGTTCCTTTAACTTTAAAAAGGATTTAAATAAAACTTCTAGTATTTAGCCATACTTGATCTATATTCAGTAAGTCTAAGATAGGTCCTAGTATTCTGCATTTTAATGAACCACAAAATTACTCTCTTTTAGGAGGTGTAAAGATCACAGTTGGAGATAGTTTCACAAGGATCAGTGCTATCCTACTGCATGCCTATGGGTACCCTCATCTTCACAGTTCATGGGTCACAGAATAAAACACCCGTTTTAAGTTATTTTTATCTAGTTCTTTCATGTATGTTTTAACAAAATTTCCTGGACGAAGAGTATACTTCCTGCAAATTTAGTTGTATTGTTCTGCAGTGCTATTTAGTCAATGTGTCTATGTAACAATGACCTCTTCTTTATTGTCTTTCATTAGTATGAGATTATTGCACATATCTACATATATATGTAGTTAATTTTATTATGAGATTATGTTATATGTATTACATATATATATATGTACATACATATATATATATAATTCTCTAATCATATTCTCAAACACTTTAAATGTTATTTCCCTCTGTTCTTAGTGTCTCACCCTCTAATGGGCACAGATCTAATAATAAATATGTTAAACGGCATCATAGTTCCCACGAAGCTTCTAGTTCTTTGACAGAGGCAACAAGGAAATAAGAACAAAATATAGCACATTCTTTAGTTACAGTGGTAAAAGTGCCATGAAGAAAAATATAGTATGTGTGATAGCAAATGCCATGGGGGCTGTGTACATACAAATGTATTCACACACTGTTGGATTTATCTTTTTCATTCTTATACCACATAGAGAAAAAGGAGGCTTTATGACCAGAAGATTGTATTATCTTAGATTTGTCAGTTGATGAAGGATACTGTTAGCTGCATGGCATTGTACTGGGTCCTAAAATAGCCTTTTGTGTTTGGTATAAAATTTAAGATGCTGATAATTTTTTCACATTTGATTGAAAATAAGTAATATACATTAAATTATTTCTCTGGTACAAGAAGTGTCTTTTAAAAAGGGGGGTTGTCTTATGCCCTTAATAAGCATGCTGCTGTCTCCTCAGCCTGCCTGGAAAAATAACTATTTTTATTTTTATTTTATTGAGTGGTTAATGGTTTGCAGTGTACTCTAACACATAGGCACAGCTTCTCACCTCCTCTTGACTGGTGTCTAGGAGACATTCCAAGACCACAATGTCCCGTCATCCTGTTCCCTCTTTTTCCCAGAGTATTTTGCTTTGGTGTAATATATCATGTCAAGTCCAAGTATTCACCTTCTGTTTTCCTTTACTGCCTTTTATTCTTTTTTCCCCTCACTGGGGCTCAGTGCTGGCTCTACAGATCCATGTTATTGAATAAGACAGAGAAAATTTGAGAAAGGATAGGGGAAAGAAGAAATCAAGGTGGGGAGACAGAAAGGGAGAGAGACATCTGCAACTCTGCTTTACCACATGTGAAATCTTTATCCTGCGGGAGGGGGCTGGGGGCTTGAACCTAAGTCCTTGTACATTGTAGCATGTACACTCGACCAGGTGTGCCATCACCCAGTCCTCTCCCCCCATTTTTTATATGATCCTGTCTTCCTTTTTTTAAAGTCACACCTACACCTATAACTACTTCTGAATGCCCTTCCTTAATTCCTCTTCTCTCTCTGGGTCCTGAGAAAAGTGTATTTTTTTGGTGAGTGACTTATTAATGCTTGAACCTTAATAATTATATAATGAAGATAATGATGATGGTGATAATGTGGTCTATCATGTCTAAGTATTTCCTTTTATGAACATTTTTCTTTCACTTTCATATATATATATGTATATATGAAATATATATATATTTGGCAGAGAGAGAGATACGGCAAAGAGACAGAAGGAGAGATGCCACAGCATATTCCTCATTCATGCAGCTCTTCTTTGTTCCATGCACAACGCTTCCAATATAGAGTCAGGGACTCGAATGTGTCCTCAAACATGGCAAATGTGCTCTACTGGTGAACTATGTCCCAGTACTCATGAACCATTTTATCTTTGCTACAACTTCTGTGCATCCCACACAGGTGTGTTTCTTGCTGAGCATTGTGAACTGAGTCAAAAGGGCACTACAGCCCTTGTGCTTATGGCTTTTTCCGTATCAATAGATTTTTTACATTTGTGTCAGTTGGCTAAATGTCAGGCTCAATAAGCAGGCATGCTGGTTTTCAAATATACTGTTTTATTTGGGGCTGGATCAAAGCTGTCTGTAGTGAAGAGCTCTTTCATCTTCCTTGTCTCTCTTGTGCCTTCAGTGGGACACAGCAGGAAAACATTATTAACTAAGGCAGAGGCCTGTAACAGTTTTTGCAACTCACAGAGATGATTTCAGATTGCCGTTATCCAGAAATGGTATGCATTATTTATTTAAATACTAACTTTGGGCTGAAAATGAGTCACAACTTTCTTTATCTATTTATCAAGTTTACTGTTTAGTCCCTGTGCGGAGGAACCCCATATGATACAGGACTTTGTGTTCCTGAATGCCTTGTTCAAATAATTTAAGAGATATTCAGAAGCAATGAGGATACACTGATTTTCTTTTTAACTATAGTGCCATAATATTATGAGTTCATTTGTTTATTCAACAATGTTTATAGATGTCCTTATATGTCAGTATATAGATATATACCAGAATTATATATCTATAAGTCACAATGAAAGTTTATAAGATTTAAATCTTATATAGGAAGGAGAGAAACAAAGTCATCTCAGAATGAACAAATCCATTCATAAAATAAAATATTAGTGGGCATTTTAACCTGTCTCCAGATCTGTTCCTAGTCAGAGAAATTTAATTGTGAGTTAGTTATATATAGTTATTATCAAAATAAATATTCTTAATGTGCATTTAAGATAACAAGTTGGAAATTAAAGTTAAATTTTGTATTCAAAAAAAGAAAGAAAGGAAGAAAGAAAAATAAAAAGAAAGAAAGAAAGAAAGAAAGAAAGAGAAAGGAAGGAAGAAAGAAAGAAAGAAAGAAAGAAAGAAAGAAAGAAAGAAAGAAAGAAAGAAAGGAAGATTGCTTTGGGCAGACACAGAGTTTGGTATAGTAGAAGTAAATACCCACAAGTATCTAAGCACTTTAGTATTTACACATTTTGTGAAAACTGACTGAGTAACTCACCTAAAAGGAACAAGAATCCATGGAAGAATCATTAATTCCAGACCTGAGGAAGGAAATGAACAATGTGAGCCTGAGTCAGGTTTCCGTATCTAACAGGAAGTAATCCAAGACTAAAGGAGTCATAACATAACAGCCAGGCTAAAGGTCCCTCAATGATCAAAGATACATCAATTTGAATATCAAACAGATAAACTTTTTTTTCTCCTTTTTTAACAGTGTCTTAGAAAACTATAATATTTCAGTAGTTAATTTCACACTCATACATGGTAAATGTCAGTAACTATACCTTCTAACAACATTCTGTACCCCCCCCCCCACACCTGATAACCACCATAGCTCACACAAAATCCAAGAGAAAGTTTGAGTACTACATTTAACAAGTCCATTTGTTTTAATCATGTATATTCCATATATAAACACAGTCACCTAGTAAATGCTCTTCACCACTTTACTTATTTCACTGTACATGTTTAGCTCTAGTTCTTCCCGTTTTTTTCAAATAATATAGCCTCATATTTTTTATTGCAGAGTAATGGTCCACTGAATAACTATCCCATAGATTCTCTATCAAGTTGTCCATCATTGGCCATTTAGGTTGCTTCCATATTTTGGCTATTGTAAATAGTGCAGCTAGAGGTATATATAAGTTAGTATTTAATTATTTGGATAGAGACAGAAAGAAGTTTAAAGGGAAGGGAGAAATAGAGATGGGGATAAAGAGAGAGAAAAGGAGAGGAAGAGGGAGAGAGAAGGGGAAGACAAAGACAGAAATGGAGACTAAGAAAGAAGAGAGACCTGCAGCACTTTTTTGCCATCCATGAAGCTTCCCACCTGCAAGTGGGTACCAGGGGCTTGAACCTTGGTCCTTCTGCACTGTAATGTGTGCACTCAATTAGGTGTGCCACTCCCTACCCCCCAATATTCTTTTGAATTAAGGCTTTCATGTCCTTTGCATATATGCCTAGAAATGGTCTTTATTGATGGGTTATAAGATATTTTCACTTTATTTGTTTAATGACCATTCATACTATTTCCCATAGGGACTCCACCATTTTTCATTCCTGTCAACAAACCATGTAAGGAAATGCCTTTTACTGCAAATTCTTGGTAACACTTCCCATCTCTTATTTTGCTAATAACACAAATAAAAGATGGAATCTCATTTGAGGATTTAATTTGCATTTTCCTAATGATAAGTGCATTGGAACATTATTTTTCACATGTCTTTGGGCCATGTGAATAGCATATCTTTACAGATATTTTGCTACTTTTTTACTAGTATATTTGCGGTTTTGTTTTAAAACTGATTTATTTATAAATTTATATATTAACCTCTTGTTAAATGTGCATTTTGTAAATATCTTCTCCCAGCTGCTTGGCCAGTTTTTTGTTTTTATAGAAGTTTCTTTCAATGTGCAGAAACTTTTAATCTGATGTAATCTCATTTACTTATTCTTTTGTTCATTTTTCTTGCCCAATGGCCATCTTAAAGGTCCTGACATTCTTCTCATATGCTTTCTTCTATATATTTTTAAATTTCAGGTCTAATACTTAAGTCTTTAATCTACTTGGAGTTAATTTTAGTGTGTGGTATTAAGTGATGTCAGTATATTTATAAAAATCTCTACGTTTATAACAGAAATTCTATTAGTTTTGTGACAATCATTTTTAAAAGTTTATAGACCTTTATGTGCCCAAGTGCAAAAAAAATTTTTGGTTATCATTCCAGGCAACTACTCTCTTTGAAAATTGTTAACTATGAGAAAATAATTAAAAATTTAATTAAATACTTTACCTTTCCTGGGTAAGCATTATTTCAATGTGATCAAATAACCTTAGATGATAAACAGTACTTTACAAAAGAATTCTAGCTAATTAATATGGAACAACTGAAGAACAGATAAATTTAAAAATCACTACTTTGCAAATTTGAATAAATGATTAATTTAGGTAAAGAATATCAGTGAACAAGCACAAGTTTGAAATATGAGGTTAATTTTCAGTGAAGGATTCAGGTTCCTACCACCTAAAGCAAGTGATAAATTTAAGCATTATCCCAGCAGCAAATCCAGAATTTCTAGCCAGCTGAACCAAACTAAGGAATCAAAGGAATTACATAAAAGATCAAACTTGTATACAAATGTTTACCCTTTCAAGCTAAACTTTTGTTTATAAAAGTACCACTGTAGAGGGCCACGCAGTGGTGTACCTGGTTAAACACACATAGTACAAAATGAAAGGATCCACACAAGGTTCCTTGTTCAAGCCACTAGCTCCCCACCTGCAGGGTGGTCACTTCACAAGTAGTGAAGCAGGTCTGTAGGTGTCTTTCTCCCCCTCTCTCTTCCCTTCCCCTCTCAATTTCTCTCTGTCCTATAAAAAAAATTGGAAAATGGCCCCAGAAGCAGTGGATTCATAGTGCAGGCATTGAATCCCAGCTATAACCATGGAGGCAAAAAAAAAAAAAAAGGTACTATTTTACAAGAAATGAATCAAGTTTCATTATAAGAAAATAGCAAGAAGGAGATTGGACAGTGGCACTCCTGGCAGAGCTCATATGTCACCACATGCCTATATGCAAGAACTGGGCTTAAATCCACCAGTGCCCACCTGCAGTGGGGAAGCATCAGATGGTGACACAGTGTTACATATTCCCCCCCACCCCACTTCTCCCTCTCCCTTATCTCTCAATCTCCAATAGAATGCATACATAGATAAAACAAAGTCATAAAAAACAAATAGGACAACTTAGAATATGAGGTTTTTTTTTAATAAGCATCTTTGGTACGACAGTATTTGTTTGTTTGTTTGTTTGTATGTTTTTGCCAAGCAGGTTTGTTGCTGTGGCTCAATGCTTGCACAATGAATCCATTGCTCCTGGTAGCCATTTTGTTTTTCTTTATATGACAGAATAGAGATAAATTGAGAGGCGGGGAAGAGGGAGAGAGACATAGGAGACACCTGAAGTACCTGTTTGACAGCTTGTGAAGCTTTCCCTTGTTGGTGGGGTGTGGGGTCTTGAACCCAGGTGCACCATTGCCTGTCCCCTAACAATATATATATTTTTTAATTCAAATGCTGAAAGAGGTACTGCACTAGGTTAAACAATTTTAATAAATACAAAAATTCTTGAATATAGATATAATTTGTCTTTTGAACAAGTCAAATGTAAAAAACATAATTTCCTATAATCAGGAAATATGAATATATAACTTTTAAGAGAAATCAAAGAATTGTGTTAATTTTGTTGGAGCTGGTTAGCCTTGGAGTTACAAAAGAAAATATCTATTTTAATAAGTTTTTATTAGTGATTTAATAATAATTAACAAGATTGTAATTAGCAGGGGTACAATTCCATATAGTTCCCACCACCAGAGTTCCATGCCCCATTCCCTTCATTGGAAGCTTCTCTATCCTTCTGGGAGTATAGACCAAAATTCTTTTTTTTTTTTTTGGATAGGACAGAGAGAAGTTGAGAGGGGAGGGGGGAAAAGAGAAGGTGAGAGTAAGGTAGACACTTGCAGACTCCTCTCACCTCTTGTGAAGCAACGCCCGCTGCAGGTGGGCAGCAGAATGCTGGAACCGGGATCCTTGCGCAGGTCCTTGCACTTTAAACTACATGCGCTTAACCCACTGCGCTACCACCTGATACCCCCAAATTCTTTATGGGGTGCAGAAGGTGGGAAGTGTGGCTTCTGTAGCTGCTTCTCCACTGAACATGGATGTTGGCTGGTCGATCCATACTCCCAGCCTGTTTCTGTTTTTCCCTAGTGGGATAGAGCTCTGGAGAGGTGAGGTCAAGATGGCGCCATGGTAGCCTCTGCAGTTTGGTGGTTGACAGGCAGTAAGTTATAAAACAAATTTTTCAATAAACAGAAAGGTAGGAAAAGAGCAAATGAAACTAAGGGTCTTTGTTTAGGAAAAACCTAGGAAGTCTGTTTTAGACATGTTCCAAGAGGCCTAGGTCTAGTAATTTTTGTCTGAGCCTGAGAGTTAACATTTAGGTGGACTGAAAATATCGTCTGGCAAGATCGTGTTAGAGTTGAGAATAGGACTAGAAAGATGGATTAGGGCAGAGAGTAGCTCCCAAATATGAAGAAAGTGTTGTAATTAAAATTAAAGGGCCTTGGCTGAAGTGCATAAAGGACTTGGCTGTGGCATAACTGGGAGAGGGAATAAACAATCAAAGCTTTATTAGGCAGTACTATATTATGGAATTATATATTTTATGTGCGGCAAAACAGGCAATTATCAGCAGGGATATAGGTTATTTATTGTGGCTGTTGAGAGTATTAAGAACTTACTACCTAGTTAAGTCACACTTTTTTAGTTCCCAGGAGAGGTAGCCATGGTGGGCACCTCAAGTACCCTTAGCCTAGATATGTCTTAGCAGAAACAGAAGCAGGGGCTAAAAGGGCCAGACTTCCAGCTGCCTGTGCCCACTCAATCTACCCACAATCCCTTGTGGGTTTGCGCAGATTGTAGTATGCTCTGTCTACTGACTAATTTCAGCTGTGTGCTGTATCCAACTTCCCATCATCAGCTACTATACTGTGTCACACAGAAAATATACAAAAAACATAAATAAAGGCATAGTAAAGTATAAAATGAGTGAACTGACATTAATTTTGAGATTGAAATTACTTATCCTATGGACTGGAGAAACAGAATTGTTATGCAAAAAGACTCATCTTCTAAGGTCCCAGGTTGCATCCCTAGTGCCACCATTAGCCAGAGCTGAGCAGTTCTCTGGTCTTTCTCTGTGTTTATCCCTTTATGTCTCTCTTATTAAAATAAAATGAAAATATTTTTAAAAAATAAGCTGACAAGGAGGTGTCAGTGTCAACAGTGTTGTAAATTCTAGGAAGCTGTGAATTCTGGGAGTATTTTACGGTTGTTTTCTTTATTGTTTGCTCTTCTGTATGTATTTGAAAATTTTCAAAGTAACTCTAACTGTTGGGAGTATGCAGCCACTATTTTGTTCAGAAATACTATCTCCAAAAATGGAAGAGAAAGTTGTGGCATAACAATTGAATCTTGAATAGAGAAAATTTTGTTCACTGGCTGATTCCGGGTGCATCTGGGTGACAAGTCTAGCAGATGGAGACTTGTCTCAAGTGGCCTCCCCCAGGGCTCTGTTCTGGCTCCTACGCTATTTAATATTTACATCAATGACCTTCCAGAAACTTCTTCAAGGAAGTTCATCTACGCCGATGACATCTGCTGTGCCACTCAGGCATCCAAGTTTGACATCCTCGAGGAAACACTCACGAAAGACATGTCTCTGATATCTGAATACTGTAAAAAATGGCAACTAATCCCTAGCACTGCAAAAACGGTATCATCTGTTTTCCATCTACACCATGCCTCGGCCTCGCGTGAGCTTAATGTGCAGCTTGACGATACAAGAATCTGGCATGAAGCCCAGCCAGTCTATCTTGGCGTTACTCTCGATCACACCCTGTCATTTCACGAACATCTCATAAAAACTGCAGCAAAGGTGGGCGCGAGGAATAACATCATTGCAAGACTGGCCAGCTCCTCATGGGGCGCGAGCGCTTCCACACTATGATCATCATCTCTGGCATTACGCTATTCTACTGCAGAATACTGTGCCCCAGTATGGTTCCGTAGCCCCCATGTCCACTTGGTCGATTCCAAATTATACTCCTCCATGAGGATAATTTCTGGAACCATCCATTCCACCCCGGTTCCATGGCTGCCAGTTCTTAGCAACATCGCCCCGCCAGATATTCGTCGGGATGCAGCATCATCTAAGTTCATTTCCCACGTCTACGCTCGACCAGACCTGCCAATATACGCAGATATCTTCGCCCACCCTGTCCAACGCTTGACGTCTCGTCACCCAATCTGGTCTCCTACGCCTACACTGAACTTCTCTGTTCCAGACTCTTGGAAACAGAGTTGGCAGTCAGCTGAGGTAAAGAACAAACACTTCATCACAGACCCCTGCAAGCGTCAACCCGGCTTTAACCTGGCACGTTATGATTGGGCCCTCCTTAATCGCTATCGAACAGGCCATGGCCGGTGCGCCGCTATGTTCCATCACTGGGGAGCCAGAGAGGACCTGAACTGCCCCTGCGGCTACAGACAGACTATGACCCACATAGTCAACGACTGCCACCTCTCCAGATTCAAAGGAGGTCTCGAAACTTTAAATCAGGCTCAACCTGACGCTGTTGACTGGCTACGAAAGAAAGGCAAACGCTAGAAGAAGAAGAACTGGCTAAAATATAGACAAGACCCTAAATTCTGGTTCTTTTTCAACAACAGGAAAAGCCTTAGGCACACTGATCAGATATAAACATACGCCCATCTGCTCTATACTCGAAGTGCTCATGACTCTGTCTCAAGTATTGAGAATATGGAAATCTTTAATGTGGGTTGAAAGAAATTTACATGGTCACACAGAAATATCTGTGGACAAAACTTCACATTTTCACGATGTCTGTAATTTTCATTTGCTTTAAAATTCTGAGAAATTTCTCTGGGTCAGCTTAGAGGTGGGGATATTAACATATTTGAAATATAACCAGTTTTACTTTCAATAAAATGAAAACTGACTGGTACTAATGCCTACTGCAGAGCTGTCATCCACTTAGTGACCTTCCAAAAATTAAGTCATTCAACCCAAAGTAAATTTTAATTAAAAGATTAACAGTCCAGATAAGTGATTTTAGAAAACCCAAGAGCTAAGACCACTGCAAATCTAACATGTATTTTTCTTTCTCTATAAACTCATGGGCGATGACAGCAGAAATACAACGTATTTGTGATACTGTGATCGTGGAATGCGGCTCCTAGGCTGACACTCTCAGAGTCTGCGCATTTTATAGTAGACAAAAGGATTTTGTCTATTGTCATTGGTTTACAGCAGTCTATGCCTAACTTATGAGATTTCTTGAGATGTGGCTAAAAAGTCAATGTTACCAAAAATATATATTTACAGACTGAACTAATTAAAGAAGTTAAAGAATTATCACTATACGGGCCAGATGGTGGCATATCCAGTTAAGCACATATGTTGCCATGCAAAAGGACTCAGGTTTGAGCCTCTCAGTCCCTACCTGTAAGGGGGATTCTTCATGAGCAGTGAAGTAGGTTTGCAGGAGACTCTCTCCTTCTCCCTCTCTCTCTCTCTCGCCCTCTCAATTTCTTTCTGTCCTATTGAACTAAAAATAAGAAAAGAAAAATAACGTCTGCTTGGGAGCGGTGGATTCTTAGTGACAACATGGAGCCCAGCAATAACCCTGGTATCAGAAGGGAAAAAAATAATTATTACTATACTGTAAACTCCATGAGAAACCATGTCTGCCTTGCTTATCAAAGCATCACCAACATTAACACAATACTTGGGCCAGAGTAGAAAATTAGCATTGAGTACAATGAATTTTCTCTCCTTATAATATTATCAAAGATCTTATCTGTTCCTTGCCAAGTAAATCCTCATAAGGGAACAGTGAGAGAAAATTTTGTTGCTTAAAATTTTCAAACCACAAAAAGAAATAGATACTTTGATAGTGTATAAAATCATTAGTACTTCTCAAATGTTGATGACTATAGCTAAAACTGGTGCTTGTTTATCTCATGCATCTTTTCACTTCAATTAATCATCAGGTTTGCCTTTGCCTCAAGACCAACTCACACTTAGTCCATATACTCCTCTACTCATCTTAAGATTTGACAATTCAAAATTTCTCCAAATTCATCATTGTTTAATGATTATCCAGAAATGCCCAGTATGGCAGTTTTTTTCACTGGTATCCTTTCTGCCAATCCAGTCAGTCTTCCTAGACTATACCAACAGGAGTTTTCTCCATCCAAAGTTGTTCTTGGTAGCTAGCCCCAGTTCTGGAAGGTCTTGACCAGTCAACAAATCCTTACAAAAGAGTTGAGACAGAGTACATTGGCTAAGCCTCCATTTGGAGAGTGGGACAGTTTCTACCACTGTAGTTCTACATTGGGGGAGGGGGTTACTTCACAGGCAGTAAAGCAGGTCTGCAGGTGTCTATCTTTCTCTCTCCCAGTCTTCCCCTCCACTCTCAATTTCTCTCTAACCTACCCAATACAAAATGGAAAAAATGGCCTCCAGGAGCAGTGGATTCATAGTGCTGGCACCCAGCCCCAGCAATAACCCTGTAGGCATAAATAAAGTAAAATAGAACATTGAGGATAATGTCTTCTAGAGGCCCACCACAGAAGGATTTATGATTTTGTTCCTAATGGAGATAAGTGATGATGGAAAGAACGATCTATCAGAGATCTAGGTTCAATATATCTTTGTGGGAATTCCAGGATTCCAGACTGGTCCTGAAATGACTGCAGCCTAGACTGTTCCTAGCTAGAACCATGGAATGCAAGTTCATAGCTGTGGGGATGCAGAGGTTGCACAGGCTCCTGTGCTAAGTATGGATAGACATGGGCCCTAGGTCAGATCAGTAGAGTCTACAGTCAATGGTATTTACATACTTTGCCCATATTTGGGAGCTACTCTCTGCCCCAACCCAACTTTCTAGTCCTACTTCCAACTCTGACACCATCTTCCCAGATAATACTTTCAACACCAGCAAGTCAGCTATCGGGCTCAGGCAAATATTAATGAAGTCATGGGCCTCTTAGAAATACCTAAAAGAGGTTTCTTAGCTTCTTCCAACATGAAGACTCCAAATCTCATCTGTTATATTCTTACTTTTAGGTTCCTTCTTACTACACAATTTATTCTGCTTTATATTTTAATGTTTTTCAGCCGCCAAATTTCAGAGGCTACCATGACACCAGCCTGATTTGCCTCGTCAGATAACCTCACCAATGTACCCTAAAACCCCACCTCCCCAGAGGCTCAACCTACTAGAGAAAGATAAAAATAGGGTCCATGCTCCCAGAGGAATAGAGAATGGGAAAGCTATCAGGGGAGGGGGTGGGATATGGAGATTGGTTGGTGGGAATTGTGTGGCGTTGTACCCCTTATACCCTATGGTTTGTTAATTTATCCTTTCTTAAATAAAAAATAAATTAAAAAATAAAGATAAGCCTTAAAAAAAAGCAGGCTGAGAATATGGATCAACCTGTCAATGCCAATGTCCAGCAGAGAAGCAAGTACAGAACCCAGACCTCCCACCTTCTGCACCCCATAAAGATCTTAGGTCCATACTCCTTGAGGGATAAGGAATGGGAAGACCTCTAGTGGAGGGGATGGCATAGGATATGGAGCTCCAGTGCTGGAAATTTGTGGATTTGTACCCTTCTTATCTCACAATATTGTAGATCATTATTAAATCACTAATTGAAAAAAATGTTCAGGCAACTGTGCTTAGTTCCTTCAAATTCCCAAATTCTTGGTGATTCTGTCTATCTAGAAATGTCACTTGTGGGAGCCAAACAGTGGTGTGCCCAGTAAAGCATACATACTACAGTGTTCAAGGACCAGAGTTAAAGCCCCTGGTCCCCACCTGTAGAGGAAAATCTTCACAGGTGGTGAAGCAGGTCTGCAGGTATCTTTTGTCTCTCTCCTTCTCAAGCTCCCCCCTTCTCAATTTCTCTCTGTCTCTAATAAGTAAATAAGTAGATGCATGTAATTTAAAAAATGCATGCCACTAGAGCTGAATCACATTTAAATACATAAATAATTTCAACAACTTAAGGTATTATTTTTCTTTTATCATCACTACAGTTATTGCTAGGGCTTAGTGCCTGCATGAAGAATACACTCCTCATGGTAGACATTTTTCCTTTTCTTTCTCTCTCTTTCTTTCTTCCTCCCATTCCTTCTTTTAATTAAACAGGGCAGGAAGACTTTGAGATCTAAGGGGAAGGTAGAGAGGGGAGAGTAAAAAGCTTCGTCCCTGAAGGTGGGAGCAGCAGACTCAAACCTGGGTACTCACATATGGTGGCATATGGACTTAACTGGGTGTCCCACTGCTTCACCCCCAACTCAAGTTTCTAGTTGACATTTCCATGCTAAGTCCAACTGTGTGAAAAAATACATATTTAAGAAAGATCTGTCTTAATTTATGCCCCACATCTTCTCCTGTATTTGTCAACTCAGATGCCAAGACAAATATTACAAATATTAGTAACCTAAGAATGTCTTTTCTTATAGTATTGGAGGCTAGAATTCTAAGATCAGGATATAAACATTATTGACATCTGCTGAGAACACTCTTTCTGCCTTGCATTCTTGCTGATTAACCACTGCTTACATGATGAAAAATAGGAGCAATAAGCTCAGCAATAGATGAATAAATTAAGAAATTGTGGTGTATATATATTTTGTTTGTTTGTAACTTTTTATTTTTTATTTATAAAAAGGAAACATTGACAAAGCCATAGGATAAAAGAGGCACAACTCCACACAATTCCCACCATCAGAATATCATCTCCCCTCCCCTCCCCTAATAGCTTTCTTATTCTTTATCCCTCTGGGAGTATAGACCCAGGGTCATTATGGGGTGCAGAAGGTGGAAGGTCTGGCCTATGTAATTGCTTCCTTACTTGTGTTTGCAAGGCTGTTGATTTCCAAGGCCAACATGAAATTTATAGTTTAAGGATGGGTAGGGCAGCTTAAAATGTCACAATGTTCAAAGATTTTAGTGATATTTAGTCATTTTTTAAAAAAATATATGTGATTCATAAATTCTTTAATTAGTATTCAGTGTTTTGAATTTTTTTCAGTTTTTCCAGTATTTTAATTGTTTTATGTAGGAGTAGTTGTTAATTTGGCAAGGGTTTTGCTGTTGTTGCTGTTTGTTTTTTCTCCATATTTGTAGATAGAAAATTTTCACCAAGTCTGAGAGAGTTTGGATCCCTTTATTATCTTTTTTTGCAAGTTCATATGTTCTACAGTGTGTCAATCAGTATTTTATAATCAATAAATAATATTTGAATTATTGTTAATAATTGTGAGGAGGGAAATGCTATTGTGATGCAAGAAGAAAGAAAATTATCTTAGTTGCATATCAGAAAGACAGTTTACTTAAGATTCATTGATTTCTGAGTATATGTTTATATCTATCTACCTCATTCTACCTTTATCTATTCATCTATCTATATTTGTCTATCTGTCATCTATCATCTATCTACCTTTATCTGTACACCTGTCTATAACTATCATCTCTCTTTAAATCCTGAGAAGCAAGAGAATGTGATAATATCCTTCATTATTTCCAACCTCATCAGTTACCATTGATCCTACAGCACTGTCAAGTGGTTCTAGAGGTGAGCTAGTAGATGGAGCAATGCTAGAAAAGGCTAGGTTTTTGGTTTGGGGATGGGGGTCAGGGGAGCAGTGTGCTAGTGTTTATAAGTCCCTATTGCATTTCCTTAGCACATACTGTAGAAGTAAAGAGGTGAAACACTTCAGCAGAAGTAAAAAAAAAAAAGTTCATAAAGGATGTCAGGCCAGGCTGCAAAGGTCACTTTTTAACTTGTAACTTCATAGTATCCTTCATAACATCAGAAAATTATGTAAACATGACCATTTTTTCCATTAATTGCTTTCCTTCCTCTGAAATGCTCACAATGTCTTGAGAGAAAAATAATTTGCTCACTTGTTCTGATATATTGCAGTTGATTTCAGGGTTCTCCTAAGACTCAGATGAATTTCTCTAGGTAGCATTGTAAAAATGGAGTCTTTCAGAAAAGGCACTTGGAAATTCTACAATAAAACCAGACACCTTTGAAACTGACTTATCAAAACCTTTAAAGGACTATTTCAAGGCAAGTGGCAAAGGCAATGATGTTGAACAAAGGGAGTACATCCTGAGGCAGAAATGTATTTCATGATCTGAAAAAATAACAGTGAGAGAGAAACATATGAAGTACCATTTTGTTCATGTCTTTTTAGTAGTTCTGAGCGTAAACTATACAATTTTTTAAAACCCATTCAAAGCCTCTTGGACATAAATAAAAACACTCATTTCAGCTTCACATAAGGATACAAGTAAAATTTTTTTCTTCTCAATTTGAAGGTAATTATAGAGAGTTACTTTTCAGTTCTTTTAAGTAGGAATAGTCAAAAATAACCTCATGGTTTTTTTGAAAGTTAACCAAAGGGAGCATCTTCTAGGAATAAATCTGCACATCAATAAAAGCATAAACAACACACATTATACTTTATATTTAAAGCTCTCTTGGTAAAAGATAGCAAAGGGGGGCCATGTAGCTCAAGAGAACAAAGGTACTTGGATATGTTCCACCAGTACATAGAGTCCTCAGGAAGGACTGAGCTGCAAAAGCTTGTTCAATGAATGCAGTGAGTCAGCATCTGGGAAAGAGAATCAAGAGAGAGCAGAGTTCTGAAAAGGTGACTTCTACAGTGAAGATGAACAGCTTTCTGGGGGGAGGGGAGGGTGGAACCATCAGACATTTGAAGTCTCTAGACCATCCACTACTAATTTCCATGGAGAGGTCTCAAGGAAAATCAAGTCTTCAATATCTAGAGTTTTCAAGCTTGGAGGAATATTGGAGCTTTTCTAGTCTTTTCTCTCAGCTACATTGACCAAGAAACTTAGACAGGAATGGTAAAAACCAAAGTTAAGAGTTTATATGTTCTATATACTGTTCTTACCACTTTACATGTGACAGTAAATAACACAATAACTCATGCAATCTTTATAATGGTCTTTAAAGTTGATGTTCATAAGTAATTATCTTTCTATTGATGGCAGGAGTGAGTAGGCCTGAGCCTACTTTATATGGACATTAACATTACTCATGATCTTTCTACTTTCATTATTTAATCATCTCTCAAAAGTCACACTTATAATATAATCATTTTTGGTTTTAGGATTTATAAACCAGAGAATAGGTCCTTGCCAGGTGCAAAATCTGCTGACGACTGACCTATTCATCGTCTAGAACTATAAGTAGTAAGTTTATATTATTTATAAGTTATCCAATGTATAGTATCCTGCCATGGCAATTATCATCAATTTAGAGGATGAGAGTGTTATTGAATCTATTTGAGACATTTCCCAATAAAGGGTATTGAAGATTCTTCAGTAACAATTACTAATCCATCTTTCCTAAGGCTACTTTTTTACTCCATTGCTTCTGAATTTGCTTTTCAGGTGGTCTGTAGATTCCTTTGTCACCAACCAAGTGTACAGATAAAAGATGACTTCAAAGTTACTCTGTTTATCAAGGGAGACTAAACCTTCAATGATTAACATGAGAAAGTTGATATAATCCATGAGGTAGGATAGTTAAGGCATACTGATCATCCTGTAAGTAGAAAGCAAACTGTTTTATAATGTATTTCCGTGTTTCTTTATTTAAGGACTCTCCAGACTCAAATTTTTTTAGTTAGGTAAGTCAAATTTTTTTACAACTGTGCAGATATCTTTGAAAGCCCATACATTTGCAACTAGGATTGATTTGGAGAATTACCAATAAAGTAGTGAATATATGAATTAGTTGGTACTGTAAGTGGATTTTCAAATGCAGAATATGAGACTGCACTATATATAATCTTGGATTTCAGTGTCTTAAATAATAAGGCTACTCCTCAGGTATTTTTTAATATTTATTTATTCATTTATTCCCTTTTGTTGCCCTTGTTTTATTGTTGTAGTTATTGATGTCATCATTGTTGGATAGGACATAGAGAAATGGAGAGAGGAGGGGAAGACAGAGAGGGGGAGAGAAAGATAGACACATGCAGACCTGCTTCACCACCTGTGAAGTGACTCTTCTGCAGGTGGGGAACCTGGAGCTTGAACCTGGATCCTTACACTGGTCCTTGAGCTTTGCGCAAGATGTGCTTAACCCACTGCACTACCGCCCAACTCCCTAATCCCCAGTTTTATATCCTATTATGTCCTTGTATTAAACTCCTACTAAAATGCTCCATTTTATTAATTCACTTCCTATTTTCCCCCATATGTGTGCTCAAATAAGTGTGCCAACACTTGGATCTGATGTGAGCATGTCTTGGCCAGAAGGATAGACACAGTGCATACACAACAAAACAAACAACAAAATCACAGACTTTTAACTTAAAGTGAAAAATCTTCATTGATCTTCATAAAGCAGAGCATAGAAAAAGATTCACAGGAGTCTCTGTTCTAGTTGTGTTAAAGTTTATTCATAATTTAGCAAATCAATTTAATACAGTGGAATGGAATTGAAATAAAGGTATAATTTGGTTCTATGCATGTACACATATATTTATGTATAGGTTATTATCTTATCTGGAGTAGTTAGCACTTAATGAATCTCAATGTCTAATTATAAATAACTCTAACGAAAATTAGATGTAACCTAGTCTTTTATTTTGAGGGAAGCCACACACAAACATTTAAAAAAGTAGCAAAAAAGAAGTATAAAAATGCAAATCTAACAGTAATTATAATTACTGAAGTAATTATTCACCCAGGAAATGATGTGGACTGATAGGATGTCATATTCCTTTTATCTAACTAAATTCTATTTCATCATGGGTCAGAGTATCAAAATCTGGATTCACAACAAAGAACCAATACAAATTCTTCAAATATTCAAAGATCTTCTCCGAGTAAAATTTACAAACTTTGACTAGCAAGTCTGTGATGAAGTAGGGTGTGCTCTGGATAAGACACTCTCACATCAGAACCTTCCACCACAGTATTCCACTCATTCTCAAAGATTTTTATTTCCAAAAATGACTGTCATTCAAAACAGCAGAAACTTAATGAAAGCAACTGAAATTTCATAGAAAAGGTCTAGTTTAAAGATCTTGGCCAACAGGATACAGCAACATATCAAAAAGATTGTTTATCATGACCAAGTGGGATTCATCCCAGGAATGCCAGGCTGGTTCAACATCTGTAAGTCAATGTCATTTACCACATCAATAAAAGCAAAGCCAAAAACCACATGATTATCTCAATAGATGCAGAGAAAGCCTTTGACAAAATCCAACACCCATTAATGCTCAAAACTCTACAAAAAATGGAAATAGATGGGAAATTCCTCAATATAGTGGAGTCTATATATAGCAACCTACAACCAACATCATACTCAATGGACAGAAGCTGAAAGCATTCCCCCGCAGATCAGGGACTAGACAGGGCTGTCCACTGTCACTGTTACTCTTCAACGTAGTATTGGAAGTTCTTGCCATAGCAATCAGGCAAGAGAAAGAAGTCAAAGGAATACAGATTGGAAGGGAAGAAGTCAAGCTCTCACTATTTGCAGATGATATGATAGTATACATAGAAAAACCTAAAGAATCCAGCAGAAAACTACTGGAAGTTATTAGGCAATATAGCAAGGTATCAGGCTACAAAATCAATGTACAAAAATAAGTGGCATTTCTTTATGCAAACACTAAGTCTGAAGAAGAAGACATCCAGAAATCACTCATATTTACTGTTTCAGCAAAATCAATCAAATACCTAGGAATAAAGTTGACCAAAGAAGTGAAAGACTTGTATGCTGAAAACTATGAGTCACTACTCAAGGAAATAGAAACTGATACCAAGAAATGGAAAGATGTCCCATGCTCATGGATTAGAAGAATAAATATCATCAAAATGAATATTCTCCCCAGAGCCATATACAAATTTAATGCAATACCCATCAAAGTTCCACCAAGCTTCTTTAAGAGAATAGAACAAAAACTACAATCATTTATCTGGAACCTGAAAACACCTAGAATTGCCAAAACCATCTTGAGGAAAAGAAACAGAAATGGAGGCATCACACTCCCAGACCTTAAACTATATTATAAAGCCATCATCATCAAAACAGCATGGTACTGGAACAAAAATAGGCACACAGACCAGTGGAACAGAATTGAAAGCCCAGAAATAAATCCCCACACTTATGGTCATCTAATCTTTGATAAGGGGGCCCAAAGTATTAAATGGGAAATGGAGGCTCTCTTCAATAAATGGTGCTGGGAAAACTGGGTTGTAACATGCAGAAGAATGAAATTGAACCACTTTATCTCACCAGAAACAAAAATCAACTCCAAATGGATCAAAGACCTAGATGTCAGACCAGAAACAATCAAATACTTAGAGGAAAACATTGGTAAAACACTTTCCCACCTATACCTCAAGGACATCTTTGATGAATCAAACCCAATTGCAAGGAATTCTAAAGCAGAACAAACCAATGGGACTACATCAATTTGAAAAGCTTCTGCATAGCCAAAGTGTTGGTATGCTTCTAAAAACCCCTTCTGTTTCATTAGTTTAATCCCCCCTGCTTAACACTATTCTATTTACATAACCACTTCATTCTATTTACGTAACCACTGTTAACAAGCACCACCCTCCCTCCAGGGCATTGGTGGTTCAGTGGTAGAATTCTTGCCTGCTCCGCCCCCTCTCCTTGTCACACCCTGATTTTCACCAGTCACTTTTCTCTCCACCCTCTCTGCGTCACATCCTGTTCCCACCCTACTGGGCTAGTATATTTATAAGGACAAGATGGTAGTTTTTAATTTAGCTTATCTTGGTATAGATTGTGCTGCGTCCTGCATGAATAAAGAGATACTGCATACAACCCAGCCATGAGTCCCGGGTCATCTGTTACCCACCCGCGAAGCCAGCCCGGTGAAAACAACAGCAAAGAAACTATCACACAAACAAAGAGACCCCTCACAGAATGGGAGAAGATCTTCACATGCCATACATCAGACAAGAAACTAATCACCAAAATATATAAAGAGCTCAGCAAACTTAGCACCAAAAAAGCAAATGACCCCATCCAAAAATGGGCAGAGGATATGAACAAAACATTCACCTCAGAGGAGATCCAAAAGGCTAACAAACATATGAAAAACTGCTCTAGGTCACTGATTGTCAGAGAAATGCAAATTAAGACAACTCTAAGATACCTCCTCACTCCTGTAAGAATGGCATACATCAAAAAGGACAGCAGCAACAAATGCTGGAGAGGTTGTAGGGACAGAGGAACCCTTTTACACTGCTGGTGGGAATGTAAATTGGTACAGCCTCTGTGGATAGGAGTCTGGAAAACTCTCAGAAGGCTAGACATGAACCTTCCATATGATCCAGTAATTCCTCTCCTGGGGTTATACCCCAAGGACTCCATAACACCCAACCAAAAAGAGGTGTGTACTCCTATGTTCAGAGCAGCACAATTCATAATAGCTAAAACCTGGAAGCAACCCAGGTGCCCAACAACAGATGAGTGGCTGAGAAAGCTGTGGTATATATACACAATGGAATACTACTCAGCTATCAAGAACAATGAACCCACCTTCTCTGACCCATCTTGGACAGAGCTAGAAGGAATTATGTTAAGTAAGCTAAGTCAGAAAGATAAAGATGAGTATGGGATGATCCCACTCATCAACAGAAGTTGAGTAAGAAGATCTGAAAGGGAAACTAAAAGCAGGACCTCACCAAATTTTAAGTACGGCACCAAAGTAAAAACCTGGTGTTGAGGGATAGACATGCATCTTCCTGGGACAGTGGGGGGTGGGAGTGGGTGGGAGGGATGGGTCACAGTCTTTTGGTGGTGGGAATGGTGTTTATGTACACTCCTAGTAAAATGTAGTCATATAAATCACTAGTTAATTAATATGAGGGGGAAAATTAATTGTACGTCTTGAAGTTTTTCAAAACACAAACTGAATCTTTTTAATATATAGGCTGTGTAACTGTTATGCAGACTCTCTCAAAAGACTAGACCAAGTACATTAGAAGCAACCACTAGCACAGCTATATACAAGATATTGGGTACTGTACAGCAAACCCTAACAAAAGGACTTTTCAAAGTTAACCCAATTACCAAATAATGTGATGATAACATTAACTATCGATTGTCTTTTTGAACCCTAAGACAGCAAGAACCTCACATCTCCACTATAGAGCCTCTACTTCCCCCAGTCCCGGAACCCTTGGATAGGACCCACTTTCCCGTATGTCTCTCCAAATCCATATCAAATAATATTGCATCTGCCGATCACAACCTAACCAACGCAACGATGGCCACCTCAACATGCTTCACTTCAGACTGTGTCCAGAGACTTCACGTATGGAATGACAACTCTTCAGCTTCATTACTCGGGTGAGACCTTTCCTTTCATAGTATACTCTATTTCCATCTCAGGTGGTTCACTTTCTAACAAAGTCCCAAAACCTAGATATACACCAGTTTCTGTGAGAGAGAGCTTATGTGCACACGTATCCATAAACTACTGCAAAATAAATACCTGAAAGCAGAAGTACACTAGAGTTTGCAGTGAGTATCCCCCTAACACTTCCTCTCTAGTATTCCAAGCTTTGGGTCCATGATTGCTCAACAATTTGTTTGACTTCGTATGTTAACTCTCTTTTCAGTCATCATGTACCAGATGTCATCAGGATGCCAGCCAGGCTTCCCTGGACTGAAGACCCCACCAATGTGTCCTGGTGCTCTGCTTCCCCAGAGACTTACCCTACTAGGGAAAGATAGAGGCAGACTGGGAGTATGGCTCGAACAATCAACGCCCATGTTCAGCGGGGAAGCAATTACAGACGCCAGACCTTATACCTTCTGCAACCCACAATGACCCTGGGTGCATGCTCCCAGAGGGATAGTGAGTGGGAAAACTATCAGGGGAGGGGGTGGGATATGGAGATTGGGTGGTGGGAATTGTGTGGAGTTGTACCCCTCCTACCCTATGGTTTTGTTAATTAATCCTTTCTTAAATAAAAAAAGAAAAAAAAAAGAAAAAGAAATAAAATAAAATAAATTTAAAAAAAGAAAAGTTCTAGTTTAGTGTTTTAGAAAAAAAATTATTTCTTCTAGTTTCTGTAAGTGAAGTCAGCCACAGACCATAATACCTCAATATCCTAACAAAATATTGTTGTGGATTTATGCTACTCAACTTTTACAGAGGACTGTCCTCCTGCACCCACCAGACCCCTGTCAACCTCAAAAGAAACTGTTATTTTGAGGGCTAGGGATCAAGATGCCTAATTGCCACTTACAAGAGAAAATTTTCACAAGTGGTGGAACAGTGCTCCAGTTCTTCTTTCCGTCTCCCTCTCCCTCTCCCTCTCTCTCTCTCTCTCTCTCTCTCTCTCTCTCTCTATATATATATATATATATATATATATATATGTATATATATGTCCCCCTCTCAATTTCTTCCCATCTCTGTAAAAAATAATATAAATTCAAATTTTAAAAAGCATTACTTTTTACATTTGTCTTTTTATCTTAGAAAATGTTCATATGTGTGTGTGTGTGTGTGTGTGTGTGTGTGTGTGTGTGTGTATGATTCACTAGATAACTAATACCCCTTATACAGACTTCTACAGGGTAAATTTTTAGTGGAGTGTAAAGAAAAAATTTGCTTCTGTAGACAATTTTGATGTTTTCTTGTTAGATAATAAGCATTGTACAAACCATAATTTCTCGTCTTGTCTTTCAGAACATTCAGGGGCAGAATTTAGTCATTGAGTGTATCTATTGCAAAGTCATTCACTCCTCAGGAGTAAAAGATTTGTACTCATATTGTCTCTTTCATTGCTCTATTTTATGCAGTGTTTAATTTTTGAAGTCTTTTCAAATGCCTTTGTAGTAGGTGGGGATAATGAAGATCTAATTTATTATCCTTCCTGCATTAATTCAAACTCCTGTCAGGTTCCAAAATCAGGTAACATTTCCCTGAATGTTTATTTAAATGCTGTTTAGCAATGGGAAAGGAGGCAAAGAAACTAATCTGTATTTTACTTTCTTGGAAAAACACTGAGTAAGAACATTTGTCTGAGCATCAATGATGATTAGATTTTAATTGTAAGGATCTGTTTCTAGTAACATTCATTTCCCAGTGGGTAGGTTGGGCTGATTTGAGCCTGAGATTCATTTTGTCCTTCACCATGAAGTTGTGAGGAAGTGGATACCAACATTCAAAGTGAGAGGTGGAGGTACAGATCATGAACTTGCATCAAGTCTTTGGAGGCCATTCTCAGGTTAAACAAAACCAGATTTATCGAGAAGGGACATTATGTGCTTACTGTTAGATTATAATGCTACTTTGTGCAAGTATTTAAGCAATCCATAGTTACACAATAACTATGGATTGCTTACACAAAAAGCAATATAAGTCAGTTTAATTACAAGAATTTGAACATCCCTTATAGGTAAGATAGTACTTCATCTCATAGGTAGCATAATGTGGGTCTAGAGAAGAAACCCCCCCATGATATTCAATGATAACAGTGAACCTGGGGGTAGAATCTGGGGCTTTAAATAATCTTCAATAAATGTTTTGTTTCCTCCCTACATATCATCATTGGATTTGAAACAGGTGAACTTGGCCCATTTAAGTTGGTTGATCCCGGTCACTTTGAACTTTCTAGCTATAGCATGGTATTCCTCATGTCCCAGGAGAACCCTCTAGCATGGTTGGGATTGTTGGTCACTCTAAATGAACCATTGTATGTATTATGACTCTTTCTCTCGTGTATGTGTTGACCTGTGTTCTTTTCCCCAATGGTGTGTTACTAGCAATAAGAAAATCATTGTGTGGGGTCATACCCCTTTTATCCTATGGTTTTGTCAGTGTTTCCTTTTTATAAATAAAAAAATAAACTTAAAACAAAATAAAATCGTTGTCATTAACTGGGTGATGACTAATCTGATAGAGTGTACACCATGCATGAGAATCTGGTTCAAGCCCATGGTTTCTACCAGTAGTGGGAAAAAAATTGACAAGTGGTGCGGTAGTGCTGTACGTGTCTCTCATTCACTTTCTCTATCTGAGTATCTGAGTGTGTGTGTGTGTGTTCCACTATCAAGGAAGTAAGAAAGGAAAGAAGGAAGGAAAGGCAAAATTGATCACCAGGAATTGTGGCATTATGCAGGGTTCAAATTCCAGTGATAACCCTGATGTCAAGAAGGCAAAAGTAAACAAACAAAACAAATAAATCTTTTTCAAAAAACAATCAAAATAACCAAGATGGATATTTACCCACAAGGTATTAGTTAGCAATTAATGTGGATAGAAAACAGTAAGTCTATTGTGAGGAGACAAACTTTAAATTCAGAATAATTATTGTTTCAAGAAATTAGATGGGGGGTCAGGTGGTAGCACAGCAGACTAAATGCACATGGTGCAAAATGCAATGTCAGGTGTTAGGATCCTGGTTTGAGCTCCCGACTCCTCACCTGCAGAAGAGTCTCTTCACAAGCAGTGAAGCAGGTCTTCAGATGTCTTATCTTTCTCTCCCCATCTCTGTCTTCCCCTCCTCTCTCATCTCTCCCTCTTCTATCCAACAATGAATCAATGGCAACAATAACAACAGTGGCGAAAAGATGGGGGGAAATGGCCTCTAGGAGCAGTGGATTCATAGTGCAGGCACCAAGCCCTAGCAATAGCTCTGGAGGCAAAAAGAAAAAAAAATTAAAAAAAAAGAAATTAGAGGGCAACATTTCATTGCGTTGAAACAAATATGTGTCGCTTGCAGCAGTGGTGGGACATGAAGGAGAAAGAATCCAAACACATAGGGAACACAAATCTTTATTGTTGGGTCAGACAGGTAGTTCATGCCACATGGAGCCAGCCAAAAATGGCCATCCCCTGCTACCTCACCACCGGGCAAGAGAGAACAAGAGCGCAGAAGTGGGAGGGATTTATAGGGCAACAACCAGGAGTGACGTGTCAGGACAGGATTGGTTGAAAAAGGCACTGCAAGAATATCGGGGGAAGTTGCAAACCTGAGGGCAAAGACTGCATCTGCATAATTCCCCAACATCTCCTCCTTTTCCTTTATATCTAATGGACACAGTAATGAAATATAGAGTGGAGCAGGCTTAAATGTTTTTAAGGAATGTCGTGCTCAGGTGGGAAGATGTAGGACATTTTTGTGGGGGAGGGAAGACTTACATGGCCGCCAACCTTGTGAGATTTATGTGTCCCCCCTGTGCTCAACCCCTCTGTAGAGAAAGAGACTTACCTGGAGGGACTCATAGGTTAAGCTCTGCCAGGCTCCACCATCTCCTCACAGTATTTCTACATCTTTCCTTATCTTTCTATCTAGTCATCTCATTAGGATGGGTCAATGTCTGTAAAAGACTCCATCTGTGACAGAGGAATAGTAGTATAGGTAATAGTAATAGTAGTGAGCAGAAACCTTTTGGGCATAAACCTGAATGATATAACAAAAGAGAAAGGGACAAATAGGGGAGCAGTAAGAGCCAGTGTGATGTCAAGGGAAGGCTTGGTGCACAAAAGAACGTTCCCTGTCTCTGGGGGGAGCAAGGGTTCGTAATGAGGGGGCATTTCCTGACTCAAAGGGCAGGACCTGAAGGCAGGAAGGCATGGCCCACCAAGCAGAGGGGCTATTTGGCATTGTATAGTCCTCAAGGCAACAGTCTGTAAAGTCTATGAACTACTCAAGGTCAGTCTTTGAAAAGCCAGCAGCATGAAGGGAAGGAAGCTGCTGTAAAATTGTGTATAGTGTCCAAAGGGTAAACCAGCAAGTCCAATAGAAGTGACATTCCAAAGTAGGTGACTAGGGGGAGAAATGGCAGGGGATGAAATGCTGCATGAGGAAGGTCAGCTGCTGGAATTCCGCTTTTCTGTAGAGAGTGAGCTGGAACTGCCAAAACATGACAGGCAAAGCAGAAGCATGAAGGACAGACAGGCAGTAAGAAAGTTCTGTCCCTGGAGTCTGTGAATCAGGTTCTTTAGATCATGTAAGGTGACATCTAGGGTTTTGGGGGGTGTGCCACTGTAGTAGTGGGTGATGTCAGAGTGTGCCTGTGTCCAGATGGTTTTTCCCAGGATTCCTGTGAAAGAAACACAAACAATCTGCTTCTCATGGTTAGCAGGGCATCTGATTTGAATTTTTTATAGAAGAGGTTTGGTGCCTTAGCCAACTGAGTATTGGGGATGTATCTTCCCTATTTATTTATTAATTATTATTATTATTATTATTTATTTATTACTTAATTGAGCCTAGGCATTTGGAGGGCTTTCTCAACAGGCATTTGTCTTTGGGGGTAGTAAGAGATGTCTGTGGCATGGGTGATGTTATAAAGGGAAATATCTTTAAATTGTTGGCTGACAAAGGCAGGCCTATAGTGGCAAGACGAGATACATCAGTTAAGTGTAGAAGAATATGTGAATGTTGTTAATTCACATAAGTTGTATATGGAGGAACTTTTTATAGTTTAATACCTTACCATATGAACAGATGATTCTTCATGTGAAGGATTGATAGCTGTAATCACTTACTTGTGAAAAAAAGATAAAACTTGTAACTAGTTAAAGGTTTACTATAATTGATAGCTCGATGATTATAATTGGTTTAAGTATATTTATGATTTTTTTTAAAGGTCATCTAATGTGACCTCTTGTAGCAGTCTCTACAGCAGGATCTTGAGACCAATTTTAGTTAAAATATATATTTTGATTTTTTTAACTATTTTTACTTTCGACTATAAACAGACTCAGGTTACTCAGAGAGTTAACACATGTTAGTGACAGTTGTTTTAACATTTACAGTGCCAGATTGATGCCAGATCTGTTGTGGATTAATTTCCACAAGATAGCTTACAGGGCACTTTTGGGGGCCCTCCAAAAGCGCCCTATATAGAGAATTTGCGTTTTAGTTTTAGGGGTTTTTGTCACGTTAAATATTTAGACTTTACCTTAAATAGTTACTTTTAGCAAATTAATTTTACCTTGCCTGGTAGTAATGTAGCTTCAAGGTTACACTTTTAACCATTAAGTTAATGTTTACCAAACTTGAAACATACCCATAAACATTTAGTTACAACACACTGGAGGAGAAAAACTTTTGTTATGAAAACATATCATTTTAAAAACAAATTTAGATCCGTCTTTACTCACACGGTTTAAGACTAAGAACTTTCCATATATACCAAGACTTATATATACCAAGACAAAAGAGAGAGAGAGAGAGAGAGAAAAATTTTTTTGGAATGTTTCTGGATGTCTCCAGAAACCTTGGCTGAGTCCAGCATTTTTATATAAAGTCAATTACGTTTTAGAGTACTCTGAGCAGATGGGTCATACAAAATTTTTTGGTCATTCAACACACTGACTCACAAAACACAACTGGTCAGTCACAACATAAGACATCCAGAGAAAGGGTAGGAGAGAGGACTCTGTGAGCCAGATTTTCCAGATTCCTCCATGTCATATTATGGATCCTAGGATGCATCCTGCATCTAGTCCTCTTGTAGTATTTCTTGTTCTTCAGGGATAGCAGCGCCATCATGCAGGTATTGTCGGGTATTGTCAGACATGGCGGGCAGGAACCCAGGCAGGTTTGGAGTAATTCTGTGTCTGGGCAACATTTCTGGACATCAGGCTGGGCCACCCTGTGGGTGTGAGTGTGAGACACGTTGAGCACCAGGTGTCGCTTGCAGCGGTGGTGGGACTTGAAGGAGAGAGAATCCAAGCAGAGAGGGAAAGCAAATCGTTATTGTTGGGTGAGACGGGTGGTTCAGGCCATGTGGAGCCAGCCAAAAATGGCTATCCCCTGCTACCTCACCACCGGGCAAGAGAGAGCAAGAGCGCGGAAGTGGGAAGGCCTTATAGGGCAACAACCAGGAGTGCCATGTCAGAACAGGATTGGTTGAAAAGGCACTGTGAGAATATCGTGGGAAGTTGCAAAACCTGAGGGCAAAGACTGCATCTGCATAATTCCCCAACAAATATTTCTTAGGCAGCACATACAGCTATAACAAACCTCCATATCCTGGGTGGTTTAAACAACAGAGATATATTTCTTATAGTAACAGAGGACAGAAGTCCAAGATCAGAGTTAGCACAGTCAGGTTCTGGAGGTGAGGAGTCTGGTTTTAGGTTAATGGAAACTTCCTTCACACTACATCCTCACATATTCTTTCAACTACGCCTTTACATAATTTCTCTCATTCCTTTGTTCTTCACAGACCCATGAACCCTATCAGATTAGGACTCCATCATTCTGGCCTCAGATTTGATCAGCTCTTCATAGAACCTTCCTCCAAGTATAGATACATTGACAGTAGGGCATCACCACATGAGTTTGGGAAGGCAGGAAGGGACATTTAGCAAAATGCTTCCAGACATCCATGTGGTCATCGCACCTAGCCACACTTGGATAAAGTAGATGGCAAAGCAACACAATATCCAAATGAACTATTTTGTTGACCTGCAGAATATTTCAGCCTATTTTTCCATCCATTTGGTGGCATTGCCCTTAATGGAAATATATCTTGAAAATTATAGGTATAGAAGTTACCTGGGAATCTTATTAAGAACAAATTCCTATTCAGCATGTCAGGCTGTCAGTATTTCTTTTGTTTGTTTGTTTATTTTTATTTTTTTAATTGGAGAATTAATGTTTTACATTCAAAAGTATGTACAATAGTTTGCACATGCATAACATTTCCCAGTTTCCCATATAACAGTACAACCCCCACTAGGTCCTCTGAATCCTTCTTGGACCTGTATTATCCCCACCTACCCACCCCAGAGTCTTTTACTTTGGTGCAATATGCCCATTCCAGTTCAGGTTCTACTTCTGTTTTCTTCTCTGATCTTGTTTTTCAACTTTGGCCTGAGAGTGAGATCATTCCATGTTCATCCTTCTGTTTCTGACTTATTTCACTCAACATGATTTTTTCAAGGTCCATCCCAGATCGGCTGAAAACGGTGAAGTCACCATTTTTTATAGCTGAGTAATATTCTGTTGTGTATATAGACCACAACTTGCTCAGCCACTCATCTGTTTTAAAAATCTTCCAGAAGATTGAAGACACTGGAATACTCCCTGCCAGCTTCTCTGAAGCCATCATCACTCTGATACCAAAAGCAGACAGGGACATAACCAAAAAAGAAAACTACAGACCAATATCTCTGATGAACATAGATGCTAAAATACTGAACAAAATTCTAGCCAACCGGATATAGCAGTATATTAAAAAGATTGCTCATCATGACCAAGTGGGGTTTATCCTAGGCATGCAAGGTTGGTTTAATATATGTAAATCAATCAACGTGATCCACCACATCAACAAAAACAAGACGAAAAACCACATGGTCATATCAATAGACACAGAGAAAGCCTTTGACAAAATCCAACATCTCTTTATGATCAAAACACTACAAAAAATGGGAATAGATGGAAAATTCCTGAAGATAGTGGAATCTATTTATAGCAAACCTACAGCCAACATCATACTCAATGGTGAAAACTGGAAGCATTTCCACTCAGATCAGGTACTAGACAGGGCTGCCCACTATCACTATTACTATTCAACATAGGCTGTCAGTATTTCTAACAAACTCCTTGGTTTGCTAAAGAAGCATTTTGAATAGCCAGGTTTCATATGGTATTAACAAATTCTCTCATCAGTGCTCTGTAGGCTTCAGGGGATGATAGTGACCTAAGAGCTTTGTAGATACATCTTTCTCTTCAATATAGTTGCCAGTCTAGCTGTAGTCCCTGCTTTTGCTGCCTCTTGGTATATCTTTTACCACTAAATTCTGCTTCTCTTCCTAACATAGCTTCCCAACTTTGCACTCCTTGATTATCCAAGAGAGAACCTATTTGTGAAGTTCACTCATGATTTGCAGGATTTGGGAAGGAGACAATGCTCAGGAGTTGGTTCTAGATAGACCCCAACAAGCTGTTCAGACAAGGGGAACCACCTCAGGACAATGCCCACTACAGGACATCAATTTACTCCTTAAAATTGTCTGGTCTGCAAGTAATAACCCAACAGCCCTCATGTGCCTCAAACTGGAGTGAATTACCTGAGTTCATCTGGCTTCTTTGTACTTCTTTTAATCTATTTTTTCTCTATTTTTAACTCTTTTTTTTTTTTCATCTTTTGATAGAGGGTGAGAGAGGTGGGGGCAAGAGAGAGTGAGAGAAAAGGAGTGCTACCTACAGTACTATTCCACTGCTCATAAAGTTCACACTGCAGGAAGGAGTCAGGAGCTTGAAGCTGGGTCATCATGCATGGTAATGTTGTGTTCACTGTATCTGGTACACTAACACTCAGCCCTTATTTCAATCTTTTCTAGTAAAGCAACACTCTGATAACTTAGTGACATAGAACTTTTGTGTTTGGCTGTGTCAAGGATATTAAGATTAAGGAAATGTCCATTCTAGACTCTTTCAAAAAATTAATGTGAAAAAAATTTTTTTTACAAGCCATTTTATTGGGAAGTAGTGGGTACAATTTTTCATCTTCTTGTGATAGGTATCAGCACAATACTTTCATCTCCAAATTTCAGCCCCACACCCAGTCCAAGTTTCACCTTGTGTTTTCCTTTTCCTTCTTTCTTAAGTTTGACCTAAAAGAAGTATTACACTGTATCCATTGTTCTCTTTTTTAATTTTAATTATCTTCATTTATTTATTGGATAGAGACAGGAAGAAATTGAGGAGGGGGATCAAGAGAGGGAGAGAGACAGGGAGACACCTGGCAGCACTGCTTCACACTTGTGAAGCTTCCCCCCTGCAGGTGAGGACTGGGGGCTTGAACCCAGGTCCATGAGCATAACATATGTTCTCAACCAGGTCAGCCACCACCCAGCCCCCAGTACTCATCATTATCTTTGGCTTATCTCACTTAACAGGGTTCCTTTGAGACCCATCCAAGATGTAACAAAGGAGATGACTGCTATTTTTAACATTTGAGTACTATTCCATTGTACATATATACTACTTTTTTTTAAAAACTCCTCATCTGTCATTGGGCTTCTGGCTTGCTTCCAACTTTAAGCTATTACATATTGAGTTTATATGTACATAGAACATAGATGTGCATAGCTCTCTTTGGATAGGCATTTTACTTCTAAATCCCTTGGAGAGAAATTTCCAGGTCACATGGTACGTTCAAATTGGGAGCTGGAAGGACACCTGTGCATTTTTCTCACTACTATTGCCACATACCATTATGCCACTGGAAATAACAGTATTTATTCTAGAACGCAAGATCACATGGGACAGCCTTTCTCTCAGAAAGTTTCATTTTTGAACAATAGTGTTACTACCTCTTCCTATTGTATATCCACCTCCAGATGCAGTGTCAGCTTCCTGCTATTTCTAATCTCTGAATTGCCTTACTATCCTTTTTTTTAAACTTCTCATCTTTCCTATTCTGGTTTAGCCAATTTTTTGAGTCAAATTTCTTATGCTAGAAAGTCCTAAATTGGTTCCTATTTCCTAGCTGATACAATAGTCATTGAAACCACTCCATACTAAAAGAATTAAATAATAAAAAGAAAGATATCAGCATAAAGTGCTCAGAGCATAGAAAATTCTTAAAGGAATAGCAAAACCATTAATGAACTTTGTCATATTGAAGAAGTAATTTTTAAGGTAATGAATTTCATCTATAATACATTATTCTGAAATTGAACTATTAAGTATACTTCTATATATCAGTCAGTGATCACTTACACTGCCTCTTAAACCTAGTTTCACAGTTCTGACTTTCGTCTTTTCTGGAAGAAAGAAAGAAAGAAAGAAAGAAAGAAAGAAAGAAAGAAAGAAAGAAAGAAAGAAAGAAAGAAGGAAAGGAAAAGAGAAAGATCAGAAAGAGTCTTAGACTGGGAGAACAAAGTGGTCTACCACTTAACTCTATGCTTTTGAATTTTCCCTTTTATTCCACCGGTCACAGTTTTTACATTTGTCAACTAAGCTGATTCAACAAAGTGATTTCTATAGCACCTTTAGCTCTAACTTTATATTTTCCTGTGACTGGTTTAACTATATTTGGGGAAGGTGAAGAATGAGACAATACCTTGCCTTTGAAAACAAAAATAATAATGTAGAACACAAGTCCTACATGTCTAGCCAGGAAATAAATTCATATTTTTCTGTGAGGAGGGCTCCATGCCCCAAGTATTTTTCCTAAGTGACTTCCACTTGCTAACAGTACTCATTAAACTGGTCTATGCATTAATCCAAAACAGTACAATTTGTGATTTAGCAGTGAGACAGAGAGCTAAATGATGGGTGAATGATAGAGTTCAGGCAAAACCACAGACAGAGAAGTGGATTGAAATTCAGTATATCCCCTTCATACCACAGGACACCAAGCTGTTGGCCAAAGTTATATATGTGAGGAAAAGCAAGGACAATGTTTTCATGTGCAGAAAATTAAGGGGAAAATATGAACTCACTTCTGAATATAGGCACAACTAGATTGAAGTCTTGGCTCTGCCTCTTACTAGCCAAGAACTTTTATCTTTTAACCTCAGTCCCTTTATCTCAAAGCTCTCTTTAAAGCAATGGTGCCTTACCAAGTATGATAAAGAAATCTATCTTTTCTGGATACATTTGAATATGTCTGAAGACATTTATAGTTGTCAGAAATGGATGGAGAAGTAGGGCTGCTGGCATCTGTGGGTCTAACCAGGGGTTATCTTCCAACAATTAAAAAAAAGTCCCTCACAGTGAAGAATTATGCAGGCCCCAGATGTCAACTATTTCAAGACTAAGAACTCCTGGTCTAATTATACTATATACTCTTTATGCATTATGAGGATTAAATATAAACCTCAGTGTATTATAAGAATTGACAGGGGGTCGGATGATAGCATAGCGGGTTAAGTGCATGTGGTACTAAGTGTGGCATTAAGTGCATGTGGCACTAAGGACTGGTGTAAGGATACCTGTTTGAGCCCCTGGCTCCCCACCTCCAGGGGTATCCCTTCACAGGTGGTGAAGCAGGTCAGCAGGTGTCTTTCTCTCCCCACTCTGTCTTCCCCTCCTCTCTGCATTTCTCTCTGTCCTATCTAATAACTATAACATAATGACAGCAACAATAATAACTACGACAACAATAAAAAGGGCAACAAAAGGGAAAATAAATTAATTTAAAAAAAATATTTGAATAAGGTAATAAACCACAAGTTCCAGGACATCAATGGTACATGGTAGACCATTTTGGAAATAAGTCAAAATTATACATGCTTAAAAAAAAATTTACACATGCTGGCACTGAGCATAGCAGTATTCTGAAGTTTTGAGGCCTTTTCCCTCACTCCTTATCTTACCTGTATTAACTTATGGCATTTAAATGTTAACCCCTGAAAAGTTATGGAGAGACCTTTTTTAAAAAACATGTTTATTGGGTCCGGGTGATGTCACACCTAGTTGAGTGTACATGTTACAGTGCACAAGGACCTGGGTTCAAGGCCCTAGTCCCCACCTGCAGAGGGAAAGCCTCACTAGTGGTGAAGCAGATCAGAAAGTGTCTCTTTGTTTCTCTGCCTCTCTATCTCCCCTTCCTCTCCATTTCTGGTTGTCTTTATAAAATAAAGATATCAATTCTTTTTAAAATAAAAATATCTATTTATTTATTTATTTATTCAATAGATACAGAAAGAAAGTGAGAGGAGAGTGTGAGGTAAAGAGGAAGAGAGACAGAGAGACCTGAAGCCCTGCTTGACCTCTTGTGAAGCTTTCACCCTGCAGGTGGTGACCAGGCTTGAGCCTGATTCCTTACGCACTGCGATTATGTGCTTAATTGGGTGTACCACCACCTGGCCCCTCTCCAAGTTTTAGACCAACTTTTAGCAGAGAAAGACTATATTAAATTAGAGAGCAAATGTCAAATCAATCATTTCTCTTCTAAAGGTCTTTCAAATGGCAATGTAATGGTAACAATTCATGTCACAACATTAAACATATGAGCACAACAGAAACATACATATTAGCAAGTGTTTGATCTCCGTTTTTTATTTGTACAAATAAAAAAGAGTATTTGGATTAGAAATTATGTTTTTGGAACTTCTCAAGGTTTCAAATTACTTAATGGAAACAGTCTGCTGAATTCAAATACTAGATTGTACATCCCATATTCACCTATAAGCCATTGCTCAGTATGGATAATGAAAATGCTGCCTAAGTAAGTAACTACTTGGAATGAAAAGTAGATCGTTGCGATTCAGAGTAGATTTTTAGGATTTCATTACCAGCTTCTTAACTAAAACTTTAGTAGACTTTCCATGTAACTGAGATGAACTTGAATATTGAATTTATTTTTTCTTCACTTCTGCTAATAAGAAACTGTTTATTTCTTGGAAATCTAGTAATATTTCCCATCTTGCCAAGGATATGTTTGTTTTTATAGCTGTGTGTATATGTGCTCATGTAAGAATATACAGAGGAAAGGAGCAAGGCAGTTAAAAAAAAAACAGCCTCAGCCTTCTGCATCTCACAATGACCTTGGGTCCATAATGCCAGAGGGTTAAGGAATAGGAAAGCTATCAAGAGAGGGAATGGGATGCAGAGTTCTGGTGGTGGGAATTGTGTGGAGTTGTACCCCTCTTATCCTATGGTTTTGTCAGTGTTTCATTTTTATGAATAAATAAATAAATAAAATAAAAAACACCCTAAAGAAGATACTTAGTATCCAGCCAGGGATAACACAGAAAAATCAGTTTCATAATAGAGAAATACACTGTTAGAAGCAGCATCAGAACATGTTTGTTCTCCCTTCATTCTCACTCCCTGAAGAACATATTTTTTAGACATAGAGGGATCTTTTTGCCACCCTCTTCATCCAGAATATCCTCTGCTCTGCAGCTTGACAAAGAAATGAGGAGAGAATCTTCCCCAAACAACTCTTTCCTGATATTCCAGTTATGATAATGGCAACTTAAAATCAATACTGGCCCTACTTTAAAAATCAGCTCAGAGTTATGTATATACACAATCATCCTTTGCAAAACAAAAAGGCACAAAACAAAAAACAAACACCCCCCCCCGTGTTGGGAGGTAGGTTTTCTTATATTGTACATACTTTGTCATGCAGGAAGACCTGAGTTTCAGCCTCTAGTAGCACAGAGGAGCATGATGCTTGGTACCAAGTAGAAAATTTCATAAATGATAGAACAGTGCTGTGGTATCTTTTCTCTCTCTCTCTCTCTCTTTCTCTGCCTCCATCTAAAATTGAAAGAAAAACATAAGACTCTACCAAGAGTTGTTTCCACTTTGCAAAGACAAAAATAAATTATATAAATAAGAAAAAAGGACAAGGAATCTGGGAAATCCGGTTGGCATCATAGTAGCATCTGGAACCTGGTGGCTGAAAATGACTTAAGATCATTTTAAGATCAAGGGCAGTGATGCAACAGGTTAAGCGCATATGGCATGAATCGCATGGAAGGATCCCGGTTCGAGCCCCAGCTTCCCACCTGCAGGGGGTTCCATTCACAAGCAGTGAAGCAGGTCTGCAGGTGTCTATCTTTCTCTCCCCTCTCTGTCTTCCCCTCCTCTCTCAATTTCTCTCTGTCCTATCCAACACCAATGACAGCAATAACAACAACAATAATAAATACAAAAATGATAAACAATAAGGGCAACAAAAGAGAAAAAAAAATAAGTTTCTCTAAAATAAAGTAATGAAAGGTGGTCCGGGAGGTGGCAGTGTGTATAAAGCATTGATTTCTCAACCATGAGGTCCCGAGTTCTATCCCCAGCAGCACATGTACCAGAGTGATGTCTTGTTCTTTCTCTCATCCTATCTCTCTCACAAATAAATATATTCTTTAAAAAAAAAGAATAAAAGTAAAGAAAGCAGAGAAAACTGTTAACTAATCATGAACCTAAGGGCAATAATATAGAAGATTAGGATTTTGGGTCTCCATTTTGGAAAAAGCTAGTAGGTCTATTTTAGGTATATTCCAAGGGACCTATGACTCAACTAGTTTTGCCTGCACCTGACATCTAATATGCAAGTGACCCAAGCTATTGTCTGGGGGGATGGTGTCACAGTTGGAAAAAGGACAAGAAAGCTGGATCAGGGAAGAGAGCAGCTCCCAAACACGGGAAAAGTATATAAATATTGTTAACTGTAAACCCATCAATCTGATCTGGGGCCCATAGTCAACACAGGAGCCCATGTAACCTCTGCATCCCTGTAGGTCTGAGCCCACATTCCATGGTCACTGCTAGGAACATTCCAGGCTGTGCTAATTTCAGGACCCATAATCCTTGGATGATAGGCAAAGTAGCTATCCATCTATTATGGCCCATAGAGGGATCCATTATGTTGTTCCTGATGAAGATGACCAGTGACAGTGATAAAAGAGATCTGTTAGGGCAACAAAAGGGAATAAATAAAATAATTTTTTTTTTTTTTAAAAAAGAGAGATCTGTTAAAGGTCTAGGCCCATCATGTCAGTGTGGGAATCCCAGGACTCCGTGACTAGGGTTCCAGGTGATAGGGTGGCCCGGTAATGACTAAAGAGTCATCATTAAAGTATGCCAGTGTCTTGTCCTTATTCAGATTTTGTAGTCCTTACTTTGTCTGATAGAGTTAGCTTTGGAGCGATTGAGGATGTGCAATAGAAGGTAGGTGAGGAGGGTATCTAGGTCTTAAGTAGAAACTATTTTATTAGGTACTTTATGGTGTCTTCTTAGGTCTTTGTGCTTGCTTGCTACATTTATTTACTCACTAAAAATTTATTTACTGTGCACTTTTGGTTTAAGGTATATATATTTTCCCCAACTCATGGATATATGTACTTTTGTCCCATCTCATGGACCCTGGTCTATATCTAGGTTTTAAGTTTTGTTTTTAAATTGCTGAGTAGTTATCCACTGAGTAAATGTCTCATAACTTTATTATTCAGTCATTTCTTGATAGACATTTAGGCTGCTTTTTTTAGATTTAAAAAATATATATTTATTCATTCCCTTTTGTTGCCTTTGTTATTTTATTGTTGTAGTTATCACTGTTGTTGTTGTTAGTACAGAGAGAAATGGAGAGAGAAGTGGAAGGCAGAGAGGGGACAGAAAGATAGACAACTACATACCTGCTCCACAGCTTGTGAAGCAACTCCCCTGCAGGTGGGGATCCAGGAGCTGGAACAGGGATCCTTAAGCAGGTCCTGTGCTTTGCACCACCAGCGCTTAATCTGCTGCGCTACTGCCCAACTCCCATTGGCTGCTTTTATAATTTCATTTGTATGTGGAACATAGAGAATTAAAACAAATTAATTTGAGGAAAAAATAGCCATAACATATCTAAGGCCTTGGGAGAATTATGGTGATTATCGTTGGGGGGAAGATGGGCACAGAACTCTGGTGGTGGGGATGATGTGTAACTATATCCTTATTATAACTTTTTAAATTACTATTAAATCACTAATATACATGAATAAAATGAATTCATACAAAACATAGTTATCTCTATTGATAGGCATTGACACTGATTTAATCCATTATCTAACTATTGTGCCTTATACAGAGTGACATCACAAATTTCTAACATGGGGCAGCTGCTAAAATAAAAGAGGTGTGCTTGTCTCAAGTATAGTACTAATTATATAGTCAGAACTAAGTAACTAGTTAAAACACTCATACAAAATACAGATTATGCTGTTTGTACTGAACTAAAGGCAATATCCTTGTCATCACAATAAAAGTCCAACAGACATTGAGGATGAGAGAATAGACGGTGGATGGGTGATGTGTGCACAGACAAGACTGAATTCAAATACTACTTTGCATTTAAAAAGGTTTTATGCAAACCTTTAGGTCTCCGCACTGTAATTTTTCTTTTAAATTTATTGAAATTATAGTACACATTCTTTTGTTTCCAGGCTACTTTTTATTATTTTGCTTAAGGCATATTTACCAAGGGATTTTAATTTATTATTCCATGTTGTGACATCCACAACTGAGCTCTTTGAGGCTTTTATATAGCTATTAATCCCCTTCAAGGATTATTTTTCATGGTTCTTTTTAAAAAAATAAGGGGAGGTGTATTTCCTGCCAAAGCTAACAGAAACGGATGGAGGAGGTCATTAGTTGACTAAAAAAATAAATAAATAGAAAGTCATGGAAAATGCTACACAAAATCTATTCAATGTATATGTATATACATTCACATTTATCAAAGACATTTACTGAGAGAGAGGGAAAGGTGGGGGGGAGAGAGAGAGAGGAAAATACAGTGCTTCTCAGATCAAGAATAAGGGGGTATCAGGTATAAAACCCATGGTCTCTGGGACTTCAGGCTCACAAGCTGGTGCCCTGACAGGCTGTTATTTTCCCAGACCAATACGGTACATTTCCAAGCTTACTATACAGTAGCCACTCTGTATATTCATTAAGAGTATATATATTTTAAATTTTATTTATTTATTATAAAATAGAGACAGAGAGAGAAAGAGAGAGAGCGAGAGAGAGGGAGAGAGACCTGCAGCTCTGCTTCACCACTTGTGAAGCTTTCCCCCTGCAGGTGGGGACCAGGAACTTGAACCTTGGTCCTTGCACACTGTAGTGTGTGTGTTTAACCAGGTAAAGTACCACCTGGCCCCTAAAAGAGTGCATTTTAAATTAAATTCGAATTAAGACAATTCCTGTCATACATTTACACTGTTAGACAAATGCACAGTTTTTCTTCCTCCCTTTCTTCCTCTCTCTCTCTCTCTCTCTCTTTCTCTCTTTCTCTCTCTTCCTCTTTCTCTCCCTCTCTTTCTTTCTTCCTTCTTTGGTCCAAAATAATCTCATCTATGATTAAGTTTTCCAGTAGCCAAAATAATAGCTACAGTTTTCCTAAAGGTGGAAAGTGAACAGTATATGAACTTTTATTTTCTTACTTATTTTCAATCCTGGCTTCAGAGTTACAAGTTCTATGACTAAATAAGTTATTTGGTCCCTGTGAACCTCTGTCCACACTGGGAAGTGGGTATATTATCTTCTACTCCACTATCCAGACTCGAGGAACAAACATAATAGAATGAGTTTTCAATACATACAGCTTATATAATCATTTTGTGACTTTTTAAAGTATTTTTATTTATTTATTATTGGATAGAGACAGAGAAATTGAAAGGGAAGAGAGTGAAAGAGAGAGAGAGAAAGACACCTGCAACCCTGCTTGACCACTCATCTCCTCCTGCAGGTGGGGACCAGGGACTTGAACCTGGGTCCTTGGGCACTGTAATGTGAGCACTTAATCAGGTGTGCCACTGCTTGGCCCCTCAATCTGTGGTTTTATGCATCTTACACAGCATCTAGATCAGGATGGAACAAAATCAAGCACTACAGAACTTGAACCTTGCTTATTTAATTGCTAGAGGAGCAGAGATTTGACCTGATTTATTTTGCACCTCTTCAATCCCTTTAAGAAAATAACTTTAATCTTAATATAAGACTGTTGAAAGCGATCTTCTGTTGGTAGAAAAAAAATGTTCGTCTGGAAGCTTTTATCTATCTTAGCTTTGTGGATTAGTAAAAGTAGATGACCAATACAATCCCTTAGGGAAAATATCCCAATATATACAATTTTGACTTTTTTAAAATCTTCTTTTTTTCTTGTTAAGTAGGTACTCTGGCAGTATCTCTTGGGGAAATATCCTGTGAACAGAAATAACAATTTGTGCAAAAGTAGGGGTCTTGCTGGTAAATATCTGGGGAGGTAGGTTCTGATATCTTCAAGAGACTGCACTAAATACATGAGTAGAGGCGGTGGCAACTCCCAAGGCAGTAATTGTAGTATTGGATTGCTAACCCTACTGAATCCCACTATAATACTGTTTAATCCGTACAGCAACCCTAAATGGCACATCCACTCACAGGATGGGGGAAATGAAGAGAATAAAATGCAGCTTCCCAGGGTGGTGTTGGTGTTCAGAGAGTTTGTGCAAATAAAGCATTTAACACAATAATTAATGTTTACTACTTAGTCACTAAATATAAACCGTGATCTAAACATGTTTGTATCCTATGATCTGGTTGTAGTTTTGATTGAAAGTAGCTGGTTGTCGGGCAGTAATGCAGCTGGTTAAACACACGTGGCACGAAGCATAAGGACTGGCATAAGGATCCCAGTTTGAGCCACCTGCCCGGGAATCGCTTCACAAGTGGTGAAGCAGGTCTGCAGGTGTCTTTCTCTCCCCCGTCTCTATCTTCCCCTCCTCTCTCTATTTCTCTCTGTCCTATCTAACAATGACGACATCAATAACAACAACAGTAACTACAACAACAATAAAAAAACAAAGGCAACAAAAGGGAAAATAAATAATTAAAAAAAAGAAAGTAGTAAACATTTGACTCCTGCTGTTTTTTTCTAAGTAAAAAGAGCGAGGGAATTAGAGAAAGAAACACACTGAACTTGCAGAATCAAAGGAAAAGCTAAAAAGCTGAAGGCCAGGCTTCCCTCTTCTCCATGTGGGCTAAGACTCTGAGACTGAAAGAGCCTTTGGTGTGTAAAGATGCATGTGGCTTGTGTCTAGGAAACTGTAAATATTCGCCAGAAAAGGAATTGATCTTCTTTCTTTTTGCCGGGATAGCCTGAGGTACTTCTTCCCGACCTAGTGCTCTCTGGGTTGGAGAGAACTCAACTGGAGCCGATCTAGGCTGCTGCATGGGAGAGGGATCAGGAACTCGTGCCGCACTAACTTCGCAGGAGATACACTCCAGAACTCTCGGAGCCAGAAAGCAATTTCCAAGTGTCTTTAATCAGAAGAGTAGCTGTTTTTAAACTCTCCAAGTAGGGTGGAAACAGGATGTGATATAGAGAGGGTGGAGTGAAAAGTGACTGGTGGAAGATCAGGGTGTGACAAGGAGAGGATCAGGGTGTGACAAGGAGAGGGGGTGGAGTAGGTGAGAATTCTACCACTAAACCACCAATGCCCTGGAGGGAGTGTGGTGCTTTATGTAAATGTAAAAGTGATTTATGTAAATAGACCAAAGCTTTGAATGGGATTAAATCTATCCCTATATAGGCATATGGTTAAGCAGAAGCCAGGGGGAGCTGGCATACTATCCAACATCTTTTTTTTTCATTGTTATTATTTTCGATAGAGACTGAGAGAAACTGAGAGGAGGGGCCAGGTGGTGGCTCACCTTGGTAAGCACTCACATGACAGTGAACAAGGACCCAGGCTCAAGCCCCTGGTCCCCACCAGTAGTGGAAAAGTTTCATGAGTGGTGAAGCAGGGCTGCATGTGTTTTTGAGTTTTTTCCCCCCCTCTTTATCTCCCCCTTCAATTTATCTCTGTCTCTATTCAATAATAAATAATTTTTAAAAGTAAAGAAATTGAGAGGAAAGGGGAAGATAGAAAGCGAGAGAGATACCTGCAGCATTGCACCACTACAGATGGGGACCAGCACTTGAACCCATATCCTTTCACATGGTAATATGGATGCTTAACCAGGCCCACCACTATCTCATCTCCTTTCTTTCACCGCACAAATTGAAAGATACTACTATTATTTCTTTGTCTTTCTGTCTCCACATCCCTTATCAAAAAGCACTTGTCATATGGCACATATTCAAAAAACTTAAAAGTTTACTGAGCTAAATAGCCAGCATGCCAATATGTATATGTGGATATGACTGGGAAATGCATCAAGAGCACATACAGAAATAACAATATATCTGATTTGGTGGTGTATATGCAAGCCAGGTTGAGGGGTAGCCTAAGTCAAAATTCCCTCTTCCTAACTATACAATGAGGTGAAGAAGACACTTCCAATGCAGCCTGAATATGTAGACATCACTATTGTGTTCCCTTATTTCTGTGTTTGGAATAGTCCTCTGCTCTGGGGGAAGCTGGGATACAAGACCTGTTTCCCTTAATCAGCCCTAGGGGCACAGAGTCAGTCAGATTATTGCATTACAGAAGCTGTCTACCTCAATTGCATCGCCAAGACATACCAGGCCCATGCACACATACTGATCTTTCTAATCTCTTTAGTTCTATCACCTGGACATTTTATTTGAAATTGATTTTTAAATGTCCGAGTAATTGAGGCTTATGTGTAGTTGCTTCTCTGTGACAGAGGTAAGCTGAGGCTGCTTATGTCCTCATTAAGTGCTGATTAGAAGTGATTGCATTACTGGAGGCTCAATTGGTGCCATTCCTCAAGGGTCCCATCAGAGAACAGATTCTATGCTTGGCAGACTGAGTGTCTAGGGAGACAGAAATTGGACTTTGCATTCCCTGTGCATCTTCCCTGGAAGACCTACTACAATAGGAAGCTTTTTAAGTCTCCTGTGGGTTCTGTGTCTGGGACATCTACATTCGTGAGTTTCTGGTAAAGGCAAAAAAGTACATTTAAAAATGATTCTCTACTTTGAATCTTAAAACCAAAATTTTGAGGCGAGAATGCCTAAGTCTTTTGGCTCTGACCTTGGATAAGACCTGAAGCCTCACAGTCTTGCTTTCTATTTACCCCTAGTGTCCCTTTCACATTCTTATGTTTGTGAGCTCAGACTCATTTCCTTACCAAATAAATTGACATTCAAGGAATACATCATCCAGGGAACACATGAGATCAACAGAAAAAAAAATCTTGACTTAAAATCATCCTCTATCCCACATGTTTTTATGAGTAGTTGCCCTACTATAGTCTGTTCTGGAAGAAATTAAGTTATAGGACTGAAAGTGAAATGGGAAGAAAAGCTCCAGTTTTCAGTTAAAAAATTATAGATTTGAATTTGATTCAGCCCATTAAGAGCTGGGTAATTATGGGTAAAATCCTAAACCTGTCTTTGATTCAGTATCTTCATCTATGGATGGAAATACTAAAGCTAATTTCACAGGGTCAGTGTGAAGAGAAAAAAAAATGAGGTCTGTAAGTGGCTAGTTAGGTTCTGTAGCTGTTGAGGCATCTTTGTTAGTACTTTCTTCTGTGAGATTCTGATTTCAGTTCCAAACACCATATCTGATACAAGAGTCTTCTTGTCTTTCTCCTGCTCTTATATACATTAGATAAATATAATGTTAAAATAGCAGCTCTGGTTTGTAGTGGTGCAGGGGATTGAACCTAGGTCTTTGGAGCCTCAAGTATGGTCTCTTTGCATAACCATTATACTTTCTACTCCTGACCCCCCTTTTTTTTTACTATTTTATATATTATGACTTAATATGATATTTTCATTGAGAAAATCGTAATGTTTTGCAAAGAAGCATGAGCTACAATAACTATTAAGAAGTTCATAAATTGGGAGTCGGGCTGTAGCGCAGCGGGTTAAGCGCAGGCGGCGCAAAGCATAAGGACCGGCATAAGGATCCCGGTTCGAACCCCGGCTCCCCACCTGCCGGGGAGTCACTTCACAGGCGGTGAAGCAGGTCTGCAGGTGTCTATCTTTCTCTCCCCCTCTCTGTTTTCCCCTCCTCTCTCCGTTTCTCTCTGTCCTATCCAACAACGACGACAACAACAATAATAACTACAACAATAAAACAACAAGGGCAACAAAAGGGAATAAATAAATAAAATAAAAAATATAAAAAAAAGAAGTTCATAAATTAACAAACTCCCACTCCTGTCACACTGTAGTGCCTTATCAGTGCACCGAGTGGCAGAAAGTCCTTGACATGTATGTGAGACCTCCCTGCCCATTTGAGCTAGAGCATTACTAAAGGTTTTGCCTCACAGAAAGGAAAATGGAGACAGACCAGATAATTAAAGGCTAAGACTCTAAGACGTGGAGCTCCTCTCTGCTTTTAAGCCCAAATCCACAATCAAGGTTCTTTCTTTGTGCTTGGTTATTTTCAAAATCATCCATGATGTGTTTTTAATCTCTATTCTAATGAACTCCACTGAGGTAGGTGTTGATTGAGATGCCATCAAGCGATGGATTGTAAGGCTCCAACCAAGTAGATGAGACTTGTCCTCATGGCCTGTGCTAAGTATATGTGCCACAATACCAGTGAGCCAAGAGGCCAAACAGCCAGAAGCTCCAAGGAGAGAGGTAGTAGAAAGAACCTCACAGAGGAGATGGTGATTGAGATGAACCTGCAAGAGATTTATAAATTGGAAAGACAAAGAGATGGCAAATTATTCTTTTTTTTCCTCTTTTTTTTCTTTTTTATTTAAGAGAGGATTAATTAACAAAACTATAGGGTAGGAGGGGTACAACTGCACACAATTCCCACCACCCAATCTCCATATCCCACCCCCTCCCCTGATAGCTTTCCCATTCTCTATCCCTCTGGGAGCATGCACCCAGGGTCATTGTGGGTTGCAGAAGATGGAAGGTCTGGCTTCTGTAATTGCTTCCCCGTGGAACATGGGCATTGATTGGTCGGTCCATACTCCCAGTCTGCCTCTCTCTTTCCCTAGTAGGGTGGGTCTCTGGGGAAGCGGAGCTCCAGGACACATTGGTGGGGTCTTCAGTCCAGGGAAGCCTGGCCGGCATCCTGACGACATCTGGAACCTGGTGACTGAAAAGAGAGCTAACATACAAAGCCAAACAAATTGTTGTCATGGACCCAAAGCTTGGAATAGTGGAGAGGAAGTGTTAGGGGGATACTCACTGCATACTCTAGTGTACTTCTGCTTTCAGGTATATATTTTGCAGTAGTTTATGGATACGTGTGAACATATGCTCTCTCTCACAGAAACTGGTGTATATCTAGGTTTTGGGACTTTGTTAGAAAGTGAACCACCTGAGATGGAATTAGAGTATAATATGAAAGGAATGGTCTCACCCGAGTAATGAAGCTGAAGGGTTGTTATTCCACACATGAAGTCTCTGGACACAGTGTGAAGTGAAGCATGTTGAGGTGGCAATCGTTGTGTTGATTAGGTTGTGATCGGCAGATGCAATATTATTTGATATGGATTGGGAGAGGCATATGGGAAAGTGGGCCCTATCCAAGGGTTCCAGGACTGGGGGAAGTAGAGGCTCTATAGTGGAGATGTGAGGTTCCTGCTGTCTTAGGGTTCAAAAAGACAATCGATAGTTAATGTACACAATGGAATATTATGCAGCTATCAAGAACAATGAACCCACCTTCTCTGACCCATCTTGGACAGAGCTAGAAGGAATTATGTTAAGTGAGCTAAGTCAGAAAGATAAAGATGAGTATGGGATGATCCCACTCATCAACAGAAGTTGAGTCAGAAGATCTTAAAGGGAAACTAAAAGCAGGCAAATTATTCTTGTCAGGAGCCCGAGGAAGAGCCCAAATGTGGAGGTAGGGCTACAGTGTGTCTAACAAAAAGATTCATATGATATGAGTGAATGAGATTCAAAATAAAGGAGAGAGTATGTCTAACTCGATAAGATAAAAAACGTGGCATTTCTGTCTTCACTTTTCATCAGAAAAGTTGATAACTATCAAAGCTGTACAAATATCTTCTCTAGGATTTAACCAACAGTCTAAACCCATTTCTAAAAATGAAAAAGACTGTAAGAAATAAAGCTGCCTTTCAATGGCTATTGGTAGGCACCTTATACTTTATTAAATACTTGATAAAACATGGGCTTTTTATCCCAAAGTACTATACTAGTCAAGCATTTATTTATCTACTCACTGTAGGCATACTTTATGTTAAATTGTCCTGGCTATACAGTTGTATATAGAACAACAAAAGCTCCTATTCTTGTGGAACTTAGTTATAAGGGAGAAAGTAACAATAAGCTGACATTTGGTTAACACTAATAAATATGAGTTTGCTATACTGATCACTTAATTAGAGGGAAGAGACAGACGTGGACTAATGCAAAATACCCTTGGTCATCTCAAGTCAGCTACAAACCCAAGATGGGTTAGTGATTTACAGAATTATAAGACATTGAGGGTATAATTCTATACCATTCATGCCCTCCAGCAAAAACTGCAGTGAAACTTCCAATATAGCAAATATAAGTTATATATCTATGTCTATGTTTATATCTAATATGTACATATTGTTTCCATTTTTATTCACTTCTATGGTTCTCCCTTTACTTCCTTTCTGTCATACCTATACCTATTACCACTTGTCCCCTTCCTTTCTTTATCCTTTTCCTTTTTAGATAAGCAAAACAGTGCCCAACTTCCTCTAGTGTTTTCCAGATTCACTTCCATTTCAGTGATGGTATAGAAACAAAGATTTTTGGTGAAAAATGTTTCAGGTCCCAGTGAAACTGGGGTTCAGAGTCATCTGGTCATCTTCTCCTATCACTCCTCCCCTTTGGGAGTGTGGATTAAAATTCTTTATGAGCTGTAGAAGGTCAAGTTCTGGCTTCTGTAACTGCTTCTATGGACATGGAGATTGTCAGTTCAACCAATACTTCCCGGTCTGTCTCTATCTTTTCCTAGTAGGATAGGTCTCTGGAGAGATGAGGTTCTGAGACACACTGGCAGTCATCTGCCTCTGGAGGTCAGAATGGAACCATACTAGCATATACAACTTGGTGACTGAGAGACAGTGTGATATTAAGAAGGACACATTGTTTAAGAAATAGAAACCAAAGAATAGGAATAAAGCAGACGAGAAGAAGACCCTAGGGTGGAAAGAATCTAGGATGTCTATTTTAGGTATGTCCCAGGGTCCAAAGACTTGAATAATATTTGCTTGAGTTTGATAGCTAATAGGTGGGTGGACTAGAAATATTGTCTGAGAAGATGTTATCAGAGTTGAGAATAGGGATTCTTCTTCTAGCGTTTGCCCTTCTTCCGTAGCCAGTCAACAGCAAAGCTGTCAGGAGCTGCTTGTTGCTGGCTTTGAAAGTGACTGGGATCCATGTGGATTCAGTCGGCTAGGAAGGATCGTCAGTTTCCCCAATGAATAGGGATTGATAGCCAGGTTAGGACAGAAAGTAACTCCAAAAACTTGAAAACATAAATGCATAAATAGAATAAACTATTTACCACATTGATCTGACTCCAGGCCCATTAATATGCATATGTCACACAGGAGCCTGTATAACCTTCAAGTACCTGCCAGTCTGAGCACACAGTCCATAGAGGCATCTGGGAACATTCTAGGCTGCACTCATTATGAGGCTCTTCTTCCTTGAGTATCAGAGTAGGGTGACTCAACCTTCCCTTGGACAGAGCAGCAATCCTTTCCTAGTCCTGGAGAATCCTACAAAAGGACACATGACGACATTCCTGATTGAAGAGACCAGTAATGGTGAAGAGAGTGATCTGTTAGAGGTCTGGGCCCATAGCATCTGTGGGGGAAAACCAAGGATTCCCTAATTAAAACCCCAGGCTATGAGTTGGCCTGGTCTAAGATGAGTGTCTCATCTGTCCTCTTACCTTGACATCATTTCAAATACATCTTGGACTTTTCCATTGATATGTTGTCATCCTTTATCCTGAGGAGACTGCCAGTAACTGCTGAATCCCTTCTAGAAACATCTCTGGTACTGCATATGCTCACAGGGTGATTTTGAACTCTGTAGAACCCACTTCTTTATGGGGCCCAAAACACTAATCCATGGCTCCTCTTGAGATTGTTACATCATTACTTTTAATCCCTATCAGGTCAGCTCCAGATACTAAATATAAACTGTTGTTTCCATATCATGGTGGTATCGCTGTGGCTTAATAATATAAGTTCATAGTTTTTCTGGATAAGTTATTTATTGGCATAGATGAGTTATCATGGTGGTATCATTATGGCTTAATAATATAAGTTCATAGTTTTTCTGGATCAGTTATTTATTGGCATAGATGAGTTATTTCCCTTTCCCACCAGAAGTAAGCATACCCCATTTCCTAACCAGAAGAAAACATACTAAAGTTCAAACTTAAAAGAATCCTCTCTGCATTTTCTATTCTGAGAGTTAGCCTCCTAGAACAGTATATTTTGTATATTTAAACAAGCTTGGATAGAGTGAGAGACATAGAGCTCTGCTTCACCACTCCTGAGACCCACCCCTCTTACCTCCCCGCAGCTGAGGCTTAAGAACTTGGACCCTGGTGCTCATGCATAGTAATGTGTGTTCTCTAATGGTGTATCACCACCTGTTCCCGAAATATCTTTAAGAAACATTGAATTTTGGAGGTGGAATTTCCAGTGACAATAGAGAGCTTCCAATTACATAATGTTACAAGTGCCATACAGTGTTTGTAAAATTATTTCAGAAAACTCTGGTTGTGGAGAAGTGTGGAATTATCACCTGTAATCATACAGTCTTAAAAACCACTAATATTTTAAAAATTAGAATAAACTGAGGGAAAATGAGTTCAAATCATCTATGTATTTGTACATCACACTCTTTGTCTCAATATAAAAAAAGTCAGAGAATTAAAACGATTGCAGAGCATCCAGATGCCAGGTTCACTGTAATCCTACATTTATTGGCTTGTCTTGGGGAGCAAGAAGAGTTTTGCTTTGCCTCTCAGTTGTTGTTCTCCTTTGCTCATTAAAATGTGGCATGTACGTGAAAGCTGTTTTCTTCCAAAAGATAAATCATTAAAAAAAAGAAAAAGAAAAAAAGGAGAAAATCCACCCTCTTCCTTAGCACTTTGAGGGAAAATTGTCATAATAATTACTAAAACGCACGAGGTGCAAGGACCGGCGTAAGGATCCAGGTTCGAGCCCCCGGCTCCCCACCTGCAGAGGAGTCACTTCACAGGCAGTGAAGCAGGTCTGTAGGAGTCTATCTTTCTCTCTCCCTCTCTGTCTTCCCCTCCTCTCTCCATTTCTCTCTGTCCTATCCAACAACGATGACACCTATAACAACAACAATAAAACAACAAAGGCAACAAAAGGGAATAAATAAAATATTTTTATAAGATTAAAAAAAAAGAAGTACTAAAGCATGCAGCATTTTTTAAATAAAACACCTTATGTAATACTAATATTGAGCATTAAAAAGCACTGACTCTCCAATGACTATCTGTAAGAGGTAGAACTGTAACTGTGTGGTAAACACCAAGGAAGCATATTCATGAACAAAGGCAGAGGCATACAGTATCCACAGGATCTGTACTACACAGTTATTTTTTTTTATCATTTTTATTTGGGAAGTTAGTGTATTTTAGCATAGTTATTCACATATGAGTACAGTTGCTCATCCTCTCTCCCATGATAGCTGTCTGCATACACAAATTTTTATCATACCTGTAAATGCTCTCCAAGAAGACACATCCCTGCAACCACCAAAAGCCGTAGCTGAGCAGTACTCCAGTCTTTCTTTCTCTGTCTCTTTCTTCTATGTATTTCTCTATGTCATTAAAATGAAAAATAAAATATTTTTACAGGTCCCTAGGAACATACCTATAATAGATTTCCTCACTTCTTTCCACCCTAAGATCTCTATTCTTAACTGTTCTATTCCTACTTTTTGGTTCTTGCTCATTAATAATTTTGTCTGGCTTTATGCCTTACTTTCTTTTTTTTGTTGTTGTTGTGAGCTTATTTATTTAATTTTTAAGATTTTATTTATTTATTTTAACTTTTTATTTATAAAAAGGAGACATTGACAAAACCATAGGATAAGAAGGGTACAGCTTCACACAATTCCCACCAGTAGACCTTACTTTCTTTTAGCCACCAAGTTGTAGATGCTATCATGATTCCATCCTGACTTCCCTAGGCAGATGACCTCACCAAAGTACCCTGAAATCTCATCCTTCCAGAGCCCTACTTCACTAGGAAAAGATAGAAACAAGCTAGGGATATGGCCTAAACTTCCAGAACCCATGTCCAGTACAGAAGCAATTATAACTCCCACATTCTGCTCCCCCCAAATAATTTTGGTTCATACTTTTAGTGCAGGAAATGTGATAGAGGGTTGATAAACTCCATCAGGATCAAGAGAGAAAAGAGGAAAAAGTGAGGGACATTCAGAAGTAGTAAAGGTATAAGTGTGACTTGGAAAGGAAGAGATGACAAGGCTATGGGAAAAATGGACAAATATATACAAGCATAGACAAATAGTTGTAAAAATACTAGCTAATCCATATCTGCAATCTTAAGAGAACTGCTGTAGCTTCCAATGAAGTGAATGGGGATACAGTACTCTGGTGGTGGGAAAGGCATTGAATTATACCCTTGTTATCTTACAATTTTGTAAATCATTATTAAATAACTAAAAAATAATAAATACAAAATTAAAAATAAATAAACTAATCAAAATACATACACATAAGCCCTGTAAATTATCCAAATTATCAACATTGTCCTCTTCAATGACCTTCAATTGCAAATGGAATATTCAGTTCCACCCAACTTTCAAAGCTTCAAAGGTTGAGAGTTCTGTCTCATCTCCTCTCTGATGTCTCCTTTGTGAAGGCTACCACCTTTCTCTAATGGTGTTCAAGGTTATTTCCTTTAAAATAGATACAGAAAGATAAAGGCAAAGAGAGAGACAGAGAGAGAGAGAGAGAGAGAGAGAGAGAGGAAGAGAGAGAGAGAAAGAGAGAGAGAGGAAGAGAGAGAGAGAGAATATATATCCCCTCCCTTTTTTTACAGCCCTGCCTTCACTTCCTTCCTAAGTCATACCTACACATATTAGTACTTCTAAGTGAGAGGAAGAGAGAGAGAGAGAGAGAGAGGGAGAGAGAGAGAGGGAGAGAGGAAGACACACACACAGAGAGAGAGAGAGAGAGAGGAAGACACACACAGAGAGAGAGAGAGAGAGATGATAGCATCTATGTTTCTTTCAATGCACTGAAGGCTCAAACTAAGGCTGCACTCATGGCAAAACAGTACACTACCCTAGTGAGTTATTTCACCAGGCCAGTGTTTTAAATTTCAACTAGTTCAGGATATCATTATACTAGTTCTTACAGAATTGTGTCTTTTCCTGCCTCTGTTCATTTCATGTTTTCCTACTCCAGAAATAACTTTTCTTTTTAGCTACCCACCTTGTCCACCTATTAAGTTCACATGCATACCTCATGATGTAACATTCAAACTCCCTAGAAATTCAGCAAAAAACAACTCTTACTTTCCTGTCTGATTCCACTGGGTGGTACCCCTACAACATTTTGTAAATTCTGTATTCTCTAGTTATGGTTATATCACTTATTGTTACTTAAATACTCAAAAGATACTTACTGAACTCTAAAGGCAAAAGACAACTTCAGAATGGTAATGGGATGATAGAAAAATTGTTAATCCAAATGTCCATCTCTGAGAGAGTGAATAGATAAGTAATGTCACACAGTAAAATACAAAATAGCACTGAATAAAATTGGTTGCATTTGCATACCAAGCTGGGTGACTCACTGAATTATAAATGAATAAAAATAAGCCCCTGAAAATTAAAGCTTAGTAGGGGAAGGGAGGCAGGGACTGGTTGAGGCCCACCAGGTTAAGCACACACAATACTAAGCATAAGGACCCACTCAAAGATCTGAGTTTGAGCCCCTGGCTCCCTACCAACAGGGAAGAATTCTCACAAGTGGAAAAACTGGTCTGCAGGTGTCTTTCTCTATCACTCTCTATCTTCCCCTCTTCTCTTAATTTCTCTCTGTCCTATCCAATCAAATGGAAAAGGCGGTCATAAGGAGCTGTGGATTCGTAGTGCCAGCACTGAGCTCCAGTGATAATCCTGGAGGAAAAAAAAAAAAGAAAAATATATAAACTTAGTAGGACAATATAGCAAGTAAAGCAAAAGACTGATAAAAACAAATTTTGGTTTAGGGTGAATAAGATAGTAAGCCATGATAGTAATCATCACTAGTCATATTTTGATTTATCAAGTATATCTGAAGTTTATTTAGATAAATTTGGGAAATAAATAAACTTCTGGTACTTAAACAACCAGGCCCATTTGGAAGATTCTTTCACCTACCCGTAGAACCCCTAATTTTGTTCTTATCAGTAAAGGTATGGGCTTTCTCAGACTTATTCAAAATCATCTTCACTGACTTAATATGACATAAATAACACCACTTTATCCACTTCTGGTTTATTTGTATTTTAAAAACACAAATTGCCACAAGATACCCAGCAAAAACAAAGTTATTGAGTTATAGCAGTTTGCATTCATGAGTTTATTTATTTATTATTTTTTAAAGAATTTATTTATTTATTTATTTATTTATTCATGAGAGAGACAGGAGGAGAGAAAGAAACAGACATCACTCTGGTACATGCGCTGCCAGGAATCGAACTCGAGACCTCATGGTTGAGAATCCAATGCTTTATCCACTGCGTCACCACCCGCACCACATTCATGTTTCTATTTATTCAGCATGTATTTATTTATCAAGCACAATGCTACCTAATGTCTATTAAAGTCCTCCAGGGTCGGGTGGTGGTGCATCTTATAGAACATATATGTTACAATGTGCAAAGATCCAGGTTCAAGCCCTTGGTCCCCAGCTGCTGAGGAAATGCTTCATGAGTGGTGAAGCAATGCTGCAGGTGTCTCTCTGTATCTTTCTCTATCTTTAATTCCCCTCAGTTTCTTTTTGTCTCTATCCAAAAAAAAAGGGACTGAATAAAATAAAAATGTGTATTTTAAAAAAGTCTTCTTCAAAATGAATAAGAACTCTTTTTTTTCTAGAACATAAATACTAATGGAAAAGACAGGAAATGTACACAGAAACACATGAAGTGACTATATCACTTCAAATTGAAAAGGTCAGTGAAGAAGAACGTGGTGCCATGAGAGAAACAAGGACACTGACTTTTGTGTTGTTAAACGTAGTATCTTGAGGAGGGAGTAAGCAAAGCAAAGAATGATGCCGTGTTGCTGGGTTGACTTGTACTTGACCTTGCATAAATAGACATCGCTGTAATTTAAGGAGCATCAGAGGTATCTCAGATGAGGCATCCTGATGACTTATGAAGTTTTCCCATCAGTTGTGCCAATCCCATAGATGTTTCTGTCTGATCTCTGCTCACTATGGCTGGAGAAGTCTGAACAGAGAAGAATAGGTATGTCAGAAAAGGAAATATAAACTTACTGTGGGATTAATGCAAAGCCCTACAATAAAGATGAGGGTGTTTATGCAGTGAAAGCACGTGTTCTAATTTACATGATTTACATTAAGGTGTTGACCTGACTACTGTAGAGGAAATGAAGTAAATAGGGGAATAAGTAAAATCAGGAATTCCAACAAGGAGGGCAAAAGGGCAGAGTCAAAAGAGGGAGGATAGTGCTTTTACCTGGGCTGCTATCTCTAGGGAAAAGAATAAAGTTTCAATATGTCTTAGAGGTAGAGTCAATAAAAGTTACCGAAGAATAGAAAATGAGAGTTGATTAAAGAGAGAGCTCAGTGATCACTAAACTTATGGCTTAACGAATTGAAAGCACTATAGTACTATTTACTAATATTTGGATAAGCTGGATAAAAGGATATTTGGCTGGGAGAGAACAATGGAATGTTGCATTCTCATTTAGATAAATAAAATTTGAGATAATCATTGAACACAAGATAAATGCAATTGAGGGATTTTGAAGAAAACTGAGTTAAGACATATCTGGAAGTTAAATATTTATCACTGGTATTGAAAATCATGGTATGTGACAATTTAGTTAATCAAAAAGTAGATAGAGACCCATCAGAGCATCCCCCAAACAAAACAAAGGGAGAAAAAAAAGAAAGTCACTAGATGAAGCCTTGGCTTACCCCCATATGTATAGAGCAGTCATAATAGAAAAAAGGCAGAAAGGAAACTGTATAAGGAGCATCCCTGAGATTAGAGGAAATAAAAGAGAACATGAATCCCAGATCCCAAAAGGAAGACGGAGAGGAAGGAGTGTCAAAATATAGTGAGACATTAAATAAAGACTAATGCATAGCTTTTGGTTTTTTAAATATGAACATCATGAAACCATTCAGGATCTCAGGGCCAAGTCAGTGGTGCACCTGATTACACTACAGTACTCAAGGACCTGGGCTCAAGCCCCTGGTCCCCACCTGTAGGGGGGAAGCTGCAGGTGTCTCTCTCCCAATCTCCCCTTCCACTCTCAGTGTATGTCTATATCCAATAACAAATAAAAATTTAAAAAAGAAAGAAAAAAAAGAAACCATCTCTAATTAATATAGAGAGGAGAATTTACAGAGAAGACCAGATTAAGGAGTAGAGTTCATTTATGTATTATAATGTGTGAATTATTTATAGGATAACTCGTCTATATAATTAACCAGTCCATAGTGTGGGGTAAAAATATATGTTCATATGGAATTGTTATATACTTAATGAATAATTTAATATATAATGCCAAATACAGTAAATATCTTACTTGAATTCTCATTGAATCAAGTCAACATAGAGAAATAAATTGGAGGAGGGGGTGGGCAGTGGTGCACTGGGTTAAGAACACATAGTACGGAGCACAAGAACCCACGCAAGGATCATTTGAGCACAGAGCTCCCCACCTGCAGGTGGGTTGCTTCACAAGCAGTGAAGCAGGTCTGCAGGTTCCTATCTTTCTCTTCCCCTCTCTGTCTTCCCTTCCTCTCTCAATTTCTCTCTGTCCTATCCAACAACAACAACAACAACAGCAATAGCAACAATAACAACAACCACAATGGCAACAAAATGGGAAAAATGGCCTCTTGGAGCAGGGTATTCGTAGTGCAGGCACTGAGCCCCAGAGGTAACCCTGGAGGGAAAGAGAGAGACACGAGGGGGCAGGAACAAAGAGAGAAATAAACTACGAATATAACTGAGGAAATAAAAACCTATAGTTGATGCTAGATAACATTAAGAAATTTTTGCTAATTGCAAAATCTGTGATATTTTCCTAGTTATATAAGAAAATGCACATAAGTTTAAGATATTCATTGAAATATATAAAAATGAAATGTTATAAGGACACATACTTGTTTACTGTTAAAGGAAAGGGGAGAGAAAGAGACAGACTATGACCAAAAATTAGTATTCTTTTCATTCTATAAGTACCTGTGGTCTCATTATATAACTCTACTTTTATGTTTACTTAATATTTTCATAATAAATGCTACAAAACAGTTGCACTGTGAAGAAAAACAGAAGTAGGACAGAAGTTAAAGAAAAATATAGGTCAAGCTAAATACCTTAGTTTTGAAAGACCTAAAATACTTATTTTAAGCTCAAAGCAAACCTGAAATGAAATACAGTGATTTTTTTCTATTATCTCTCACCTTACTTATTTACAATTTTCCCCACTTCACCATTACCCCCATTCCACCCTTACCCAGAATGTTTGTCACCAGGAATCTTGTTTTTATACCATCAATGAAAGGGAAGCTTATCTGAAAACACCAGTGGAAGCTAGACACTGTTTCTCTTATTGAGAGAGAAGAGAAAAAAAAGAGACAGACATTCAGAAGTAGTAATAGGTATATGGGATGACTTAGAAAGGAAATGAAATCAGAAACAAAAAATATATATGGGAATAAAAATATATATTTAATATGTTAATCTATAACTATCTGTATATGTATATGTATATACATATAGATAGATATTTATAGAATCAGCCTATATTTGTGAACTTGGAAGAATCACTGTGGTTTCTAATGGAGGGGATAGGGACACAGGACTCTAGTAGTGAGAACCGTATGGAATTATACCTCTATTGTCTTCCAACTTTATAAATATTAAATCAATAAAGCAAAAGAGGTGACAAATAGTTCTAGCAACTACTCAAAGTTTATGTGTTTACAATACATGTACATATAGATAGAAAATGACAGAAAGAGGAAGTCAAATAGAAAAATAAAAAATAGGGTCTATACCAGCCGAGCAAGAACATAAGGTGGAGGTAATGGAAAGTGAGATGTGTTAGCTTGATGGGTTAGAAAGCTTGATCTTAGCTTCACATTTGTTGAGGAAAATCCATGTATTTACAACTATACCGAGTATTAATACATTTACCTTCTTAAAGTCCTATTTCCTTTTAAAGTTGAGTAAACTGAAGGGCAGAGGGTCTAGGAAACTTATTCACATACCAATGAGTATGCAATAATGCAGTGATAGGAATATAGTTGAAGAAACAATTCAAAGAAACAAACTCTAGGGAAATGTCCAGATTATATCCTTGTCCTGTTCCTTACATCCACATATTTAATATCTAATCCTTTTTCCCAAATTAACCAAGAAGAATTTATGGAAATATTTACATGCTATTGAAAGCAAGAATTGACTTTAATTAATTCATTTGATTATGCATTAAAATCTTCTAAAACCTTTCCATCCTACACCTGAGTTGCTTCTTGTTTCATAGTGAGCTTTAATTCAGTCAAATGCATTAACACTGATAGCCTGAACAATATTAGCTGCAAGTCAATCTCCCTGAATAAATTAGGTCTCCTTTCCTGTCTACAGAGTTTGAGATGAGTCAAATAAACCTTGAAATGAATATTTGACCTCTTCCTGACAGAAGCCAAGCTAGACATGTGGGTTTTGAGATTCATTGGCCACCAGCCACTTGTAATTAAGGAGTTCCACCCTGACCTGGGAATAGTTCAAATAAACTAAAAGCAACTCACATTTTTCTTCCCATTTTCTCCACTAATGGAAACCTTTTAGGATGAATTTTATTGTCTATTTACTACTGTCATTTGTTATTGTCTGTACCCAAGATGATAGATCTGTCACTAAATCCACTTCTTGCTAAGCCGAGGTGGAAATTGAATTGACATTCAAGTACAAACAGCTCAGATACCAGCCACAGTATATTCCCAGGCACAACAGCCCATGATCATATCAATTTCAGTCATTTATAAACAATACAACAATTTGTGAGTGGTAAAGACAAAATCAAAGGAAAAGAGGCTAATATTGGCATTAGCAGGAGTCAGCGAATCCCTCAAGGCACTCCCTAATGGCCTCTCCACTGATATCACTTCATCAGTTAAAATACATTTGTCTATAATTTTATAGTATTAAATTGTCTTAGAGTGGTGATCTTTCATCTTATTGTGGGCTGTGTTATTATCATGGTGTGATTGTATACTATGGTTAAATCTGATTGAAATTTCTAAACCATAATTCTCTCTGTCTTTCTGTTTCCATCAAGAAAGGAGGAAAAATAATTTTTAAAAATTAAAATGCATTTAACAGCATTTCATAAGTTAGGACCCATGCAAATGCTTGTCTACCTATGTAACTTTCTTTTACTGTTTTAAATATCATTTATTTATTATTGGGTAGATCTAGAGGAATGGAGAGGGAGATAGAGATGGGAGGAGAAAAAGAATCACCTGCAGCCCTGCTTCACCACTCATTAAGCTTTCCCACTCTGCAGGTGGAGACCAGGGACTTGAACCTGGGTATGTCACTCATACTGTAATGAGTGTGCCTAACCAGATGCACCACCACCTGACCACCCTATGTATCTTTCTTCTTAAGGATCATTGATGCTGTGTTGGAAATTTTGTTGTACATAGAATTAAGATCAATTTCAATGAGTTCTGCTGTCAATGTGGAGTGGACTTAGAAATGTCATTAAGATTTGTAGGAGGGTGGTCCATCTGCATTTCTCCACTGAGAACTTTCAGCATCAAACATTTCCCCCACACCCCCAATGTTCAGCTTTTTCCTCTTCATGCTTTTCTCTATAGATTCCACTTTATTGGCTAACTCTGAATTCTAGGCCTTATTGGCTCTGAGAAACATCTTCACTCTACCTGGTATCCAATTTATTCTGCTGAGATCAGACTTTTTTCCAGGCAGTTTTCTCCATCAGAGAGATCACAGTCTTTCATGACTATTTTCTAATGGCTAAGAATGTTGCCTTTTGTAGAGTGCTTGGTAAATGTATACTTACATGTGCAAAGCTGAATATGGGTCCCAGATCAGATCAAATCAGTGGGAGTTTATAGTCAACAACATTTATACACCTTACCCATATTTGGAAACTATTCTCTTCCCTGATCCAACTTTCTGGTCATTTTTCCAGCCATGACATCATGTCCCCAGACAATACCTTGGTTCCACCTGCATATCAAATGCCAGGCTTAGGAAAACAAACAAACAAATGAAACAATGGGCCCTTTGGAATATAACTAAAATAGGCCTACTAACTATCTACAAAACAGAGACCCCCCCAAATCTTCATCTGAACTATTCCAGCCTTTAGATTCATGATTACCCAACAATTTATTTGGCTTTATAGGTTAACTCTTCTTTCATCCACCAGGTTCCAGATGCTACCATGATGAAATTCCCTGGGCAAACAATCCCACCAATGTGTTCTGGGGCTCTGCTTCCCCAGTGCCCTGCCCCGCCAGGTAAAGAGTGAGACAGGCTGTGAGTATGGATCAACCTGCCAATGCCCATGTTCAGTGGGGAAACAATTACAGAAGCCAGACCTTCCACCTTCTGTACCCCATAATGTCCCTTGATCCATGCTCCCAGAGGGATAAAGAATAGGAAATCTTTAAGGGGAGAAGATGGGGTAGGAAGATTGGTGGTGGGAATTGTGTGGATTTGTACCCCTCTTATCCTATGATTTTTGTCAATTTCCTTTTTATAAATAAAAATTATATATAAAAATAAAATAATAACAAATGAAACTGTCTAGAGAAGAGGTTCTAAACAAAATTATCTATGACACTTCAGGATACTTTCTAATTAACTCTAAAGAAAGCCAAAGATGAAATGGCCAAGTGTTCTTATTATGAGAAATTATAAACAGAATATTGAGATACACATTTTTTGGCTTCACCCCTTAAAATAAGTATTTGCACTTATGCAGCACTCCATCCACTAAGACAAAACAGAGTATAAATGTCCAATATAATGTCTAAGCTAGTTGTCAATCTTCTTTGTAAAACCTAAAATCCCATCATTATAAGTGGATTAGATTTACTGTTTTATAACTTCCAGATGTTCAGGTAGAAATTGTTCCACCGTTTAGGTCTCTCTTTCTTGAAAGTTCAGTCAGTATTCATTTCTAAAAGATAAATTCAGGAGGACCCAGGCAATAGCACACCTGGTTAAGCGCACACACTACAGTGCACAAGGACCCAGGTTTAAGTGTCTGGTCCCCATTTGCAGAGGGAAAGCTTCACTAGTGGTGAAGCGGGGCTGCAGGTGTCTCTCTTTCTCTCTCTTCCACATTATGACTCCTTCCCTCTCAGTTCTTCTCTGTCCTGTCAAATACAAATAAAGTAGAAAGAAAAAAAGGCAATGACTTCCAGGAGCCAAGGATTTGTAGTGCCAGCACTGAGCCCCAGAAATAACCCTGGTGGTAATAAAAATAAAATAAAATATATAGAAAGATAAATATTATTGAAAGGCCTTTTCAAGCTGTAAGAATAAGTCCAACTCTTTTGAACAGCTGGAGTTTTTAATATTATGCTCTTTGTTTATTTAGTTCTGTTGGATATATATCAGAACATTTTCTTTAAGCAGGTTTCAAGGGGGAGCTAATTATGCTGACAGCCAGATAGTCATCAGTATACAATGGAAAGAAAGCCAGCAAAGGACAAGAGACATTTGGTATATTCATAAGGACAGATGGCCAAACCGGAAGTTTGAGCCACCTGAATACACTGTGTTATTTTATTGTCCATTAAGCAAAGTAATATTTTGCAGTAATATTTAACAACTTGTATTTTTTTCTCCCTCATTTAAAACCACCAGGCCTAAATTGTGTCAAATGAAATCTCAACTCAGAGAGCAGACTGTGTTCCAGGAAATGTCACTAAAGGTTTTGAAGCAGCTCTCACTGTCATTGCAGTTTTATAAGAGCAAAATTTAAGGAATTTATAAGGGTGCCTGACTGATAAGTTGGCTATCTATGAAATCTATACTATTTGACTTTTTAATTTTAATATGGAATGCCACTCATGGTCAACACATCCACCTCCCTCCGAAGAAGAAGAAGGAGGAGGAGGAGGAGGAGGAGGAGGAGGAGGAGGAGGAGGAGGAGGAGGAGGAGGAGGAGGAGGAGGAGAAGAAGAAGAAGAAGAAGAAGAAGAAGAAGAAGAAGAAGAAGAAGAAGAAGAAGAAGAAGAAGAAGAAGAAGAAGAAAAGAAAGAAAGAGAAAAAATACAAGAAAGAAAAAAAAACTGTTCCTGCTAGAAAATATTGCAAACAAATTATTTTAAACCTTCTTATTGCTGGGGACTGAAATAGAGCTAAAACCTCCACTGCTACCCTTTGAACTACAATTGCTCTCATAGAATTCACCAGAATTCAAAACTTGGGAATTAAGCTACATACCCCTGATCTCGCCCAACGTCTCTCTCTTTTCCCTAGCCTAGAGAACATGTGTGCCTTTTTTTCCTTTCTTGTTGATAACCTCAAAAGTGCTTTTCCCAAGAGGATGCTACAGACTGGCTTCAGAACTGCAGTGAAATGTCCAGAGGCCTCATAGGCTCTGGATGTCATTACCATTCCCTGCTGTTCTCTGAGCAGAGTGCTTTCATCTCTCTTTCTTCTCATGCTGCTGCTTCTCAGCTGCCTCCTTTCCTGTCTCTGGGGCTGAGTGTGTCCTCTGCTGCTCATCATCTTTGTCACTTTCATCTTCACTCTGAATCCTTAGTCATCTCCAAGTGGCTTCTGCTTGTGAGTAACAAGCTGTAAACTTCCTTTTTTTACACTCCCTATTTACTGGATTGGACAAGGACCAGGAGTCAAATACCAATGAAAAAATAATTCAAACTCTGCTTAGAAAATGTTGCCAAATCTTGCTTTCTTGAGCATGAAATTTGCCTAGAACCTTACTCCCAGGCTTCTGAAGTGTCATTTTCCCTATTATCTCATCCTTACTGATAGGATTTTGAGCTGAGGAGAGAATAAGAAGTGGAATGCCCAATTAGTCATTTTATATGCTATGTTAAAATGCAGAACCTGACTGACTACTCAGACTGATGCAATTTCATCAACTACAATAAAGTTTTTTATGCAGAATCAGTAAGTCTTCTATTATCAGTCAGGCAGTGTGAGGTGTGTCATGGGTCATCAAAATATCTAAGAAAGTATCCTGAAAAATTTTCACAGAGTTCAGTGGTCCAAAAATAATCCTGTTTTATATGAGTCCTTTTGACTCATATAAAGAGACTTCAAGAGACAGGAAATCTCTACTGAACTAGAGGATTTTTAATACAACCATATGCCTCATTTCTCTGGATCTCCATCTAGAAGCTTCAAGTCCCAAACATGACTTGTCACATCTTAACCTTAGATGTACAAAGTCTTCATTTGTTCAAGTTCAATTTTTAACTCTTTTCTTTCTTTAATTTTATTTATAAAAAGGAAACACTGACAAAACTACAGGATAAGAGGGGTACAACTCCACACAGTTCCCACCACCAGAACTCCGTATCCCATCTCCTCCCCCGATAGCTCTCCTATTCTTTATCCCTCTGGGAGTATGGACTCAGGATCATTGTGGGGGTGCAGAAGGTGGAAGGTCTGGGCTTCTGTAATTGTTTCCCTGATGAACATGGGCGTTGACAGGTTGATCTATACTCCCAGCCTCCCTCTCTCTTTCCCTAGTGGGGCAGGGTTCTGTGGAATTGGAACTCCGGGACGTATTGCTGGGGTTGTCTGTCCAGGGAAGTCTGGTTGGCAGAGGGGAGAGGATGGGATGGGACACAGTCTTTTGGTGGTGGGAATGGTGTTTATGTACTATGTACATTCTTATTAATTTGTGATCATATAAATCAAGTTCAATTTTGAATAATAAAATTGACCCACCATTTTAGAGCATAGGATTTGCATGCCTGAGACCCCAGATTCAATCACTGGCACTACATGTCAGCAACACGCTGCCCTCTTTCTCTTACAATGATGTGTGTGTGTGTGTGTGTGTGTGTGTGTGTGTGTGTGTGTGTGTGTGTGATAGGGAATGTCAGTCTAGGGCGATAGCAGTGGTTCTGCAAAAAGCCTTTCATGCCTTAGCCACTAAAGCTTCCATGTTCAAACCCCAGCATTACCATAAACCAGAGCTGAGAACTGCTCTGGAAATAAAAAGAAGACAGGTACTAACGAATGAGGTTATATATCACCATCTGATTTGCTAGACTGTTGACAAAGGAAAGCAATGTAATTTAAGAAGCATCACTGCAGGAGTCAGGTGGTAGCACAGCAGGTTAAGCGCAGGTGGCACAAAGTGCAAGGACCGGCATAAGGATCCCGGTTCGAGCCCCCGGCTCTCCACCTGCAGGGGAGTCACTTCACAAGCAGTAAAGCAGGTCTTCAGGTGTCTATCTTTCTCTCCCCCTCTCTGTCTTCCCCTCCTCTATCCATTTCTCTCTGTCCTATCCAACAACAATGACATCAATAACAACAATAATAACTACAACAATAAAACAAGGGCAACAAAAAATAAATAAGTAAAGTCTTTAAAGAAAGAAGCATCAGTGCAATGCCTAGCCATTGTGATATTGTCAGTGTACACTATGGTTATTGCAGAGATAAATTCTTAGGATATGTAGGAGTCTCAAGTTTCAGGGATCCTTAGTTGCAAGACATTGGAAGGGGTCATTCTGGTCATTCTGTATATTTATCTGAACAAAGGGCTACCCAACTTGTATATGTGTCTTTTCTCACAGAATCTATATTTGTGTCTGGACATATTTAAAAACAAATCAGTAAGAGATTCTCTCCATAAGGAACTTAGCTTTAGCAGCCAGAAAAAGAAAAATAATAAATACAAAACAATTAAGAGAACCCATAGATATGATAAATCTTCCATTTTCCTAACGACAATATTTTATTGAACATTAAGCTATACATAAAGAAATTGTTGAAATGATAAATATTTAATTTTTAACTTACTTCCAAGAGATACTTAAATTCATGTTACCTAATATAGTGATCCAGAAATACTACATATACTACTCAAATTTCCTTCAAAATTTCCCCATGCTACTTTGACGTCAGCATCTTAATCATCCCTCTAGTCCCTTTTTGAATCATGTAACAAAGTTTCTACACACTGCTGAATACACTGTTTTAAGTACAAAACTTTCTGAGTCTGTGCACAGTTCTGTCACTGGAAGCTGCTTTCTATGTCACTAAATTTCACTAATATAAAAATGTGTGTGTGTGTATGTTTCATTTAGACTGTAGATGTTTACCTTAGGTCCACACAGCTTAGAATATCAGATGTTTTTAATGACTATAAAATATGTTTTATTATAATAGACACCATTTGTAACTGTGAGCACTACTGCCCAAGAAATATTCATTAAATCTAACTAAATTTGCCTACTACTTCTGCAGACAAACCTATAAATGTCAAACCTTAGCAAGCACTAAGTTTGTCTCAAGTTATCTGTAGTTTTTGAGACTTATTTCCAGTGCAATCACAGTGGAGAATATTTTAAACCCTCTGTTACCTGCATCGACTTCTAGAGATTCTGACTTAAATGTTTGGGATATAGTCTGGACATTGGAATTATTTAAAATTCTCTAAGCAATTAATTCAATCTGAAACTAAAATTTAGGTCCACTATCTTTTTTTAATTTTATTTTCATTTTTCCCCTTTTGTTGCCCTTATTGTTTATCATCATCATTGTGGATATTATTGTTGTTGTTGTTGCTGAAATTGTTGTTGGATAGGACAGAGAGAAATAGAGAGAAGAGGGGAAGGCAGAAAGGGAGATAGAAAGATAGATACCTGCAGACCTGCTTCACCGCCTGTGAAGCGACTCCCCTGCAGGTGGGGAGCCGGGGGCTCAAACTGGAATTTTTATACCAGTCCTTACTCTTGGTGCCATGTGCACTTAACCTGCTGCACCACTGCCTGGCTCCCTAGGTCCACTATGTTTTGCAAGCAGCCTTTTACTATACAAAGTAAACTGAGAGGAAAACACTATCTAGAGAAGTTTCAGACTAATTTATATATGAAAGCTGTCTAGTTTCTTTTCTTTTCTTTTCTTTTCTTTTCTTTTCTTTTCTTTCTTCTTTGCTTTTCCTTGTCTTGCAGTGAGAAGTAGAGAAAGCATATGAAAGAGACCACAGCACCAAAGTATCTTTCTTTTTTAAAATTGTTTTGTTTATAAAAAAGAAACACTGACAATACCATAGCATAAAAGGTGTACAACTCCACACAATTTTCACCAGCAGAACTCTGTATCCCCTCCCCTCCCCTGATAGCTTTCCTATTCTTTAACCCTCTGGGAGTATGGATCCAAGGTCATTGTGGAATGCAGAAGATGGAAAATCTGGCTTCTATAATTGCTTCCCCACTGAACAAGGGCATTGACAGGTCGAGCCATACTCCCAGCCTGTCTTTCTCTTTCCCTACTGGGGAAGGGCTCTGGGGAAGCGGAGCTCCAGGACACTTGATGGGGTTGTCTGTCCAGGGAAGTCTGGTTGGCATCCTGCTAACATCTCGAACCTAGGGGTTGAAAAGAGAGTTAACATACAAAGCCAAACAAACTGTTGACCAATCATGGACCTAAAGGCTGTAATAGTACAGGTAAAGAGTTGGGGGGGGGGGTCTTCTGTTTTGTAGATAGCTAGTAGGCACATTTTAGTTATATTCCAAAGGGCCTGTGGCTATACTAGTGTTTTTGTTGTTGTTGTTTGCCTGAAATCTGATATGCAGGTGAATCCTAATTATTGTCTGGGGAGATGATGTCATGGCTAGCAGAAGGACCAGAAAGCTGGATCAGGGAAGAGGGTAGCTCCCAAATATGGTAAAGGTGTATAAATATTGTTGATTGTAAACCCCATCGATTTGATGTGATCTCATCAAAGTATCTTTCAATGACGTAGAGGCCAGACTCAAATCATACACATGGCATAACAATATACTATCCATGTGAGCCATTTTGCTGCACTCCAAATTATCACTTTTCTCAATTTTAAATATATAGAAGTATGACTTATGTAAGCACATGTATAGTATCTCCCCATATGCTGTCTTTTAAATATACTGTTATATTAAAAGTTATACTTATTAAAATAAAACTATTTTAAAAATTGGGATTCTGTCTCATTGAGGGTTCAAAGACAGAGTGACTCAGTATGACTTTCTTTAAGAGGAACTGACATTGTATTTGTAGGGAATAGCAGTGAGATTTAATGTGAGCAGAGGCATTAAGCAAAGTAGGAGTGTCAGGTAAAGAAAATGAATATGTGATACATTTCCCCAAAGAGTAGTGCTTTTGAGATGGTTTCCCATCTCAGTATTCCATGAGTTGCTTTTTTTCTTTTTTAATGCAGTGTCAGGAGTAATCAAATCAGAGCTCAATGCATGGATTCTTCTCCTAAGTCACTTCTCTGATTACTTTGAAAAATAATATGTGTATATATAAGAGACCGGCAAAGAGAGAGAGAGAATATGGAGGGAGGAAGGGAGAGAAAGAAGGACAAAAACTGAGGCTAGGTCGTGGCGCACCTGGTTAATTACACACATTATAGCACGCAAGGACCAGGATTCAAGCCCCTGGTCCCCACCTGTAGGGTGGAAGTTTCATGAGTGATGAAGCAGGGCTGTCGGTGTCTCTCTGCTCTTTCCCTCTCTATTTCTCCCCCCTCAATTTTTCTCTGTCTCTATCCAACAGTTAATTAATTAACTAACTAAATATTTTTAAAAAAGAAAGACAAAAATACTGTTCCACCACCCATGATTTCTGTCCTTGGCAATTCTATGCGGGGCTGGGAACCATTCAAGGGCCCCACATGTGGAAGCTGTATACTCTACCTACTGAACTACCTTTCAGTCCCAAATATTACTTTATGGTTGTTGTTTAGTATGGAACGATAGATGAACACCCATCATTGACTAAAGCATTTTCTCCTTTACTTATAACATAGATGCAATTCCTTGTTTGACTGTATCTGAGTTCACAGGTAATGTTTCTTTGACCAGTAAGGTTTTCGACAAACTTCTCTTGTCTCTCCATCACAGTTTGTTAGATCAGTTGACAGCAGATTATACAAAAAATTAGGAGTCAACCACCCTAAATATCTAAATTGAGAAAATCATATCAAGGTTAGTCACTTTTTTAAATTTCTTTATTGGGAATTAATGTTTTACATTAATTTTACTGTTGTATTTACTGTCGAATGTAAAACATTAATTCCCAAGACAGTAAATACAATAGTTTGTACATGCATAACATTTCTTAGTTTTCCATATAACAATATAACCCCTTTTAGGTCCTCTGTCATCCTTCACATCCATCCAAAAAGATCTGTGTACACATATGTTCTTATTAGCACAATTTGTAATAGCCAAAACCTGGAACCAACCCAGGTATCCAACAACAAATGAGTGACTGAGAAATTTGTGGTATATATACACAATGGAATACTACTCAGCTATAAAGTGGTTAGTCACTTCTATTATGACAGCAGATGTCTTTGGTTGGAATTCACTTAGATGGAAGAAAAAAGGAAAAGTATATGCTAGTGAGGCCCAGGTATTGATTTTCATTGTATGGGTTTAAATACAAGAAAAAATAAAGATAAAGATACTGGGAACTATACAGCAAACCATAACAAAAGGACTTTTCAGTGTTAACCCAATTACCAAATAATGTGATGATAACATTAACTATCGATTGTCTTTTTGAACCCTAAGACAGCAGGAACCTCACATCTCCACTATAGAGCCTCTATTTCCCTCAGTCCTGGAACCCTTGGATAGGGCCCACTTTCCCATATGCCTCTCCCAATCCATATCAAATAATATTGCATCTGCCGATCACAACCTAATCAACACAATGATTGCCACCTCAACATGCTTCACTTCACACTGTGTCCAGAGACTTCACATGTGGAGTGACAACCATTCAGCTTCATTACTCGGGTGAGACCTTTCCTTTCATAGTATACTCTAATTCCATCCCAGGTGGTTCACTTTCTAACAAAGTCCCAAAACCTAGATATAGACCAGGTTCTGTGAGAGAGAGCATATGTTCACACGTATCCATAAACTACTGCAAAATATATACCTGAAAGCAGAAGTACACTAGAGTATGCAGTGAGTATCCCCCTAACACTTCCTCTCCACTATTCCAAGCTTTGGGTCCATGATTGCTCAACAACTTGTTTGGCTTCGTATGTTAACTCTCTTTTCAGCCACCAGGTTCCAGATGTCATCAGGATGCCAGCCAGGCTTCCCTGGATTGAAGACCCCACCAATATGTCCTGGAGCTCCGCTTCCCCATAGACCCACCCTACTAGGGAAAGAGAGAGGCAGACTGGGAGTATGGACCGACCAGTCAATGCCCATGTTCAACGGGGAAGCAATTACAGAAGCCAGACCTTCCACCTTCTACAACCCACATGACCCTGGATCCATGTTCCCAGAGGGATGGAGAATGGGAAAGCTACCAGGGGAGGGGGTGGGATATGGAGACTGGGTGTTGGGAATTGTGTGGAATTGTACCCCTCCTACCCTATGTTTTTGTTAATTAATCCTTTCTTAAATAAAAAAGAAAAAAAAAGTGTATAGGATCATAATGCTCTTGTTTTCCAATTCAGTTGACATCATCATCAGAAGAAATAAAAAGTGTATAATTCCAGTGTTGAGTTAGACGTAACAGAAAAAAATTACTTGTACAGTGTTTTACAATTCTTCAAAGCTTTACTTAAGTTCCATTGATAGTCTTATTAGTTGATGAGGTGTTTTATCAAGTATAGTTATTCTCAGTTCCAGAAATTAGAGATTAAAAGATTTCATTGACTTTTCCAACATCGCAGAACAGAAGAAACTTTAACACACACCCCACCTGACCCCCACCAACCACTTGCTGTGTTCTTTTACTAGTAACCACAAGAGATCCCTCAGTTTCTCTTTCTTTGACTGGTACCATGAATTTTATAAACACACAGAAAGGTCTTGTGTTAAGTGGAGAGAAAACTACAGACTGGATTATTTTCTAAAAGTTGAGATTTTTGTCATTATCTTGAGAATTACATTCACTAAATAAGTTTTATAGATTTGAGGAGACAAATACAAATCACTACAGTTTTCTTAATAATGAACTCAGCATTTGTACTCATTAGCCTTATTTTTCCTATTTACAATTATTATCTTCTAATGTTGAATTGTATATTGTTTCACTTTTATGAGCAAGGAGCAATTCTCTTTGCTTTTACTAACTTAATGAATATTTCATGACTCAGTAATAATGACTATCATTTGTGAAACATCCACAGTATTCTAGGCCCCAGTCTTAGATACCACAATAGCTTTAATAGACAAGAGTTCTTATAACAAATTCACAAGAAAAAAAAAAGAAAAGTAAATAGAAGGGTTCTCTTCCCTGCAGGTAAAATATAAGGGAAAATTGCACAATGTCCACCACTCCTTCTTCCTCTTCCCCACTCCTGGCTCTACTAACCTCACTTGCTCTGCTACACAATTTGTAATTAAGTGACTGTCCCGGTTTTATCCAACCATTACTGTAATGTTGAACATGAAGATTGTTTCTCAAATTACCTATTGCAAATAATGCTAAAAGAAATATTTTTGGACTAGTAATACCTTCTCAATACTACATGAGCATCAAATATTTCCTTAAGGTAAATCATAGAAATGGAATTCCTAGGTCAAAAGACAAATAACTTAATGAAATTTCATTATCATTTCCCCCTTTGGTATACTTCATACAAAAGAAAGCAAAACCTATAATTTCTGTCCCAAAGTGTTTGAAGGCATTTCTTTATTTTTCCCTCTGTTAAATTACATCTGAAAATATCAACTAGTTTATAGTTTTATTGAGGTATAATTAATGTATACAATATTATCCTTGGGTTCCCCGAAGATGGCGGACTGAGAAGCTGCTAGTGGCTTGAGCTCCAACCATATCAACTGGAAATGGTAGGATTTTCTGCCTTTAGTAGGCCAGTCAATAAGGGGTCCTAGTGGTGACACCAAGGAGGTGACTATAACTTAATTTGGGTTAAAAAATAGAGTAAAAAGAAAGGGAAACATTTTTTTTAATTATTATTCCCAAAGTGCACCCCCTCCCCCTTCCCCCCCCCCATTAACTAGTCCCTGGGGACCAGCTCCTAGCAGGCTCCCCTGCTGAACTTCTTTCTTTACCAAGATTCCTGTCCCACCAGGGGGTATCATTCATTCTAAGTCTATTCCCTTCTGAAACCTTTGGCCTTTTTCTTTCTAAGTAGTCAACCAGCTGCCTCTGCTCAGGCAGCTCCCCTCCCTACCTCCCTTCTACCCCCCCGCATAGCTAATTAAATAATAAAAAATAAATAAATAAAAAGCTCTCTCTCACCCTGAAGAGAATGGCAAGATATCTATCGAGCCCTGAATGAAAAAGGGTTTCAACGAAGGGTAATATATCCTGCTAGACTTTCATTCAAACTAGATGGAGGAATCAAAACCTTCTTAGACAAACAACAGTTAAAGGAAGCAACCATCACCAAACAAGCCCTGAAAGAGGTTCTAAAAGACCTCTTATAAACAAGAACATCACTATAATACTTGCAATATCAGAGCAAACAAAAAAAATTTTGAACAATGGCACTACAATACATTAATCCATAATATCAATAAATGTCAATGGCTTAAACTCACCCATCAAAAGGTACAGAGTTGGGGGATGGATCAGAAAACATAACCCAACCATATGCTGCTTGCAAGAATGCCATCTGTCACAACAAGATAAAAACAGACTTAAAGTGAAAGGATGGAAAACTATCATACAGGCTAACGGACCACAAAAAAGGGCAGGAACAGCCATTCTCATCTCAGACACAATAGATTTTAAATTAAATAAAGTAATAAAAGATATTATCCATAGTTATTATATGTGATTTGATGATTTTGGAAGGATGTCTTATGATGCCTTTACTGCAATCAAGGCATATTTATCACCTTTAAGCTTCTTTGTGTACTTTCATTTTAAGTACGTGTATGTGTGACAACACTATAAGATGTACTCTTATCACATTTTTTATTGATATAATGATGACTAGAAAGACCATAGGATAAGAGGGGTACAAATCCACACAATTCTCACTGCCAGAGTTCCATGTCCCAACCCCTCCACTGGAAGTTTTCCTTTTCTTTATCCTTTGAAGAGCATGGACCCAGGATCATTATAGGGTGCAGACAGTAGAAGGTTTGGCTTCTGTAATTGCTTATCCTCTGGACATGGGTGTTGGCAGGAAATCCATGCTTCCAGCCTGTTTCTATTTTTCCCTACTAAGGTCATAAGGTGTAGGGCTCCAGGGTACATTGGTGAGTTCATCTGTCCAGTGAAGTCAGGTTGCAACATAGCAGCATCAGCGACTTGGCAGCTGAAAAAGGATTTAGATAGAAAGCAGTACAAATTGTTTAATAAACAGGAATCTAAAAATAAGACTACAACAGATGAAATTTGGGGTCTACATTTTGGAAAAATCTAGTAGGTCTATTTTAGGTATATTCCAAGGGGTCCATGACTTTACTAATTTTTGCCAGAGCCCAAGAGCTAGCATGCAGGTGGATCAAAGCTATTGTCTGGGGAGATGGTGTCAGAGTGTAAATAGCACTAGAAATCTGGATCAGGGAAGAGAATAGCTCCCAAATATGGAGGGAATTGTATAAATATTGTTAACTGTAAACTCCATTGATTTGATCTTGGACCCATATTCAGCACAGGAACCTATGTAACCTCTGCATCCCTGTAGATCTGAGCTCTCATTCTGTAGCCATAGCTAGAAATATATTAGGCTGCACTCATTAAAGAATCTGTCCTCCTTGAGAGGTTGAGCATTTTGGACAAACCCTTCTTCGGAGAATGGGGAAATCCCTCAATGTTGACCCACAACGAGGGTAAGGTCTTGTAGAGTCCCACAAGAGGGTCCACTATGTTGTTCCTGATCCAGATGGCCCATGACAGTGGGAAGAGGGATTTGTTAGAGGTCTAGGCCCATGACATCTGTGTGGGAATCTCAGGATTCCCTGGCTAAAGGGCCCTGGATAAAGGGGTGGCCTGGTGGCCTGGTAGTGTCCAAAAGAGGCATCATTAAAGTATGCCTATCCAGATTTTGTAGTCCTTACCTTGTCTGACAAGGTTAACCTTGGAGTGATTGAGGGAAGTAAAATAGGAAGTAGGTGAGGAGGGTGTTTAGGTATAAGAGGAAACTATTTGATGAAGTACTTTATGGTACCTATTTTTTTACTTTTTTTTTAAAAAAAGTGCCTTTTTGGGGGTCTTTCAACTTGCTTGCTGCAACTAGTGATTCACTGCAGACTATTGTGTACTTTTACATTAAGGTATAAAATTTCCCTTAACGAGGGTTAAGCACAGCAGGATAAGTGCAAATGGAGAGAAGTGCGAGGACTGGCATAAGAACCTTTGTTCAAGCCCCTGATTCTCCATCTAAAGGGGGGTCACCTCACAAGTGGTGAATCAGATATGCAGGTGTCTATCTTTTCCCCTCTCTGTCCTCCCCTCCTCTCTCAATTTCTCTCTGTCCTATCCAACAACAATAACAACAATTTCAGTAACAACAAGGGGAACAAAATAGAAAAAAATGGCCTCTAGGAGTAGTGGATTCATAGTGCAAACACAGCAATAACCCTGGAGTAGGAAAAAAAAAAGTCCCTTAACTTATGGATACATATGACATGTGTTCTGTCTCATGGGCCCTGGTCTATATCTAGGTTCTGTGGCTTTGTTAGGAAGTGCAATGCCCAATATGAAATTAAGGAGTTCTGTAAGCTAGGAATGGTCTCAACAGAGCACTGGAGCTGAAGGATTGACATTCCACGGCTGATGTCTCTGGACACAATCCGAGGTACTGTTGGTATGTTTCATATTGGTTTGGTCCCCTCCCCCCGACCTCTGAGAGAATTGGTTTGGCCCTTGCTAGTTTCACACCCCACTTTCTCCCCGCCCCCTATGCTAAGGATGTCCAGAGTCCCAGCAGCAGCCTGGGAGAGAGAATGATGGGGAAGCACATGGTGTGGTGATTTGCCCGTTCGTGAATAAAGATTAAACTGCAGCTTCTCAGCCCAGCAGTGTGTCCTCGAATCTCTGTCTCTGTCTACCACCACGATGCTAGCCTGGCCTGCTGGAGCCCCTGAACCTTAACAACAGAGGTACTACTCAGCTATTAAGAAAAAAAATAGTATAGCCACAGGCCCTTTGGAATAGAACTAAAATATGTCTACTAGCTTTCTACAAAACAGAGATGCCCCCAACTCTTCATCTGCACTATTCCAGCCTTTAGGTTCATGATTAGTCAACAATTTGTTTGGCTTTATATGTTAACACTTTTTTTTTCAGCCATCAGGTTCCAGATGCTAGCATGATGCCAACCAAACTTCCCTGAACAGGCAACCCCATCAATATGTCCTGGAGCTCCAATTCCCTAGAACCTTGTCCCACTAGGGAAAGGGAGAGACAGGCTGGGAGTATGGATTGACCTGTCAACACCCAGGTTCATCGGGGAAGCAATTACAGAAATCAGACCTTCCACTTTGTGCACCCCACAATAACTTTGGGTCCATAATCCCAGAGGGTTGAAGAATAGGAAAGCAATCAAGGGAGGGGATTTCTGGTGATGGGAACTATGTGGAGTTTTACCCCTCATATCCTATGGTTTTGTCAGAGTTTCATTTTTATAAATAAAGTTAAAAAAAAAAGAAAAATAGGGATAAATTAGGACTTTTAGAACATACTGACAAATGTCCTGATATAAAATAATCACAAAGCAAAAAAAAAAAAAAAGAACTCACCTCTGGAATTATGTTAAGTAAGGTAAATCAGAAAGAGAAAGATGAGTATGGGATGGATGATCCCATTCACAAACAGAAGTTGATAATAAATAACAGACATGGAAAAGCAAACTAGAATTTGAGTTTGGAATATATCACCAAAGTAAAAAAAAATCTGGGTGGAAGATGAGGGTATATTTTCAGCTTCACTATAGGTGGGTAGGGATAGGGACACAGACCTTTGGTGGTAGGAATGGTGTTAATAGACACTCCTATTAACTTGGAATCTTGTAAATTGTTTAATAAATATGAGGGGAAAATAGATTAAAAGTCTTAAACTTTTTGATGCATATACCCCAGTTCTGAGTATAAATTCCTTCAAGTCTTGGCTATTATGAAAAATGTTGCAATGAACCTTGAAGTGCAGATCTCATCAAGATTTGTATGAAGGGGTCAGGGAGGTGACTTAATAACAAAATACTTGCACTGCATTTATGAAACCCTAGACTTGATCCCAACTACAACCTGAGCAGAAAAAGACAAAATAATAGAATATTGATAGATAGTGGAGAAGTACTTTATTCTCTTTTTCTCAATCGCATAAAATGTACAATAAAATAATAAGAAATATATTTTAATTATTTTGATGCATACAAATAAGATACTATGCAAAAAGGTATTTATATTTCTCTCATACTTCATATTGAGCAATAAACTCAAAATGGATTAAAAACTAAAACAAAATTCTTAGAAAATTCATAAGAGAAAACTTTGTGATGCTGGTCTTGGTAACTATTTCTTAACTATGACATCAAAAGAATAGACCATAAAATCAAACATAGACAAGTGGAATTGTCTCAAAGAAAACACAACAAATGAAGCAATTAACCAAATGAAAAATGTAAACTCTCCAATGGGTTAATTTATCTGTGAACTGTTTGCCAAAATACACAACTCCTACAACTCAATAACCAAAAAAAAAATCAAATAATATTATTACAAAAACAGAGGACTTCTATTCACATTTCTCCAAAGAAAACATACAAGAACCCAACAGATATATATATGAAACAGTGCTCAATAACACTAATCATTAGTGAAATTCAGAGCAAAACCACTATAAGAGACTGTTTCATACTTGTTAGGATAATTTTTTTAGGGGATAAAAAGTATTTTTTCTCTACTTTTCAAAGTTCTCAAGTGGCACTGCTATAACAAAAGGTTAACAAGAGAAATATTTACATACTTATTTAAGTTTTATTTGAACATTAATAAGAAAATGAAGGTCAAAAGAATTGTTACCCTAGTAATCAAAGGGGGGAAATTAAAAAAAAAAAAAAGAACAAGAGATTTCTGATGTACTAAGTATGTATGCACAAGGCACCTGCTAAGGAACATGTTTACTTTGTGAAAATTCATGGAACTGTTCACTATACTATGACTTTCCAGTACAAGGTAGTTTTGTTTTATCAGAATTATATAATTTGAAGTTCTAATTTATGTGTGTGCATATGTATGAATGTGTGTGCATGTGCATGTGTGTGTTGGAGGTTTATCTAAATTGAGTTACATCTAAAATATATAATGCTGAATTACTATGGGATTCTAGAGCATTTAGAATACTCATATATTTTTTAGACACTTTACTATGGGCTTGCTCATAATTGGCTACCATACCAGGCTATATAATATGCCATGCAGTTTCTTTAACTCTACTAAGTAAAGTCCATTTCCCATAAAAATTTCTAAGAAAACACTTGATTTTAGTGAGCGTTGTTACTTCCAAATGACATGCCAGATTAAACTTTTTACCTTAGTCCTACCAGTGGGTCCCCCATGAAGAGACCCAAAGGGACACCTTGAATACTTTCTGTTGCACTGTGTGTGCACTAAGGGTCAAGGCAGACTTACTTCTTGAGCAGTAAATGGAACACATATGATTGAGCAGTAAAATATGGGCATTTTATGAATTAATAAAATATATTCAGTTTATCCTCTTTTATCTATATATATATGAAAGGAATATTCTCTCAACATTAAAAAAATGAAATGGTTAAACCTGAATGTTTTTTCTACAAAGCGTGACAAGGAGCTAGGGGAAGATAATGGCAGTGTTAAGTGAATAAGCATCACAGACGCCATCTTATTCTCCACATGTACACTTTTCCTAATCCCAAAGAAAATTAAAATCCAAAAACTTTTCACATAGATCTCCAGGAAAATATGAAACTGTCATGCAGAACTTTGGAAGAAGGTATTGCTTAATTATTCAATCTCAGAGATCTTTGGACCACAGGCTATGATGATCCATTACTGTACAAAGGAATCCTCTCAACTTCACATCTGGAAAGAACCTGGTAAATGTATTCTAAATAACCTTGGACAAACAACCTCAGAGGAAGGTTTTTTTTTTTTTTTTTTTCAGACCTAATATTACTAACTTCACGGGTTTGGTTAGCACCTGATTAAATGTGTTTTTCATGCACCAGTTCTCTCAATTACTTATTCTTCTGAGTGGTGAGCAGTGAAAGGACCCCTTCCAGTCTGATGGAGTATCTTTGACAGTGCCTTTTACATCAGCCAGATGACTGAATGACTAAACCTTTTCTCCTTTACTTGCCTCCTACCCTTTACAACCCCTGAACCTCAGCTTCACATTAACCCAGTTTAGTGAATCCTGAGTTTGGCATTTCCTTGATTTTGGATAGCACCTGATTAAATCTGCTTCTCTCACACCAACCCTGATCTCTCAGTTCCCTGGTCTCCTTTAAAAAAAAAACACACACCTTTTTGTATCTTTGTTTATTTATTAGATAGAGACAACCAGAAATCAAGAGGGCAGGGGGCAACAGAAAGAGAGACAGAGAGACACCTGCTTCACTACTCTCAAAGCTTTCCCCCTGCAGGTAGGGACTAGGGGCTCAAACCCAAGTCCTTGAGCATTGTAACTTGTATGCTCAGCCAGATCTATCACCACTCTGGCCCTGCCCTGTCTTCTGAGTGCTGAGCAAATTACCTTTGATACAGTGACAAGAAGATGGTGAAATGTGTATAGTAAGTTGGGGGAGACTTAGCAAGGACAGCTCATTGTCATTCCTCTCTGTGCTCCAGTATCTTCCAGGAGATCTGGATTCCTGAGAAGGGACTTGAAGATATGGATTCCTGAGAAGGGAGAGATCCTGAAGGTTCTGTGATCTAATTCAGAGAAAGATCAGAGAGTCCTTTCTGCAGATGCCATTTCTCAAATTCATTCAGCATAAGATAGTGAGTATGTCATGTTACCATAGTAGGTACTGTGTCCTATGCCCTGTTGACGTTACTAAAAGATTATATAAATAAAAGCAAACTTTGGTGAGGTCATAGAGAATATTTGCATGCTTTTTGTAGGTCTACAAATTGACCCAGTCACTATGGAAAGCAGTACGAGAATTTCTTTTTTAAAAAGTTAAAATAAAAACTACCATGTAATCCAGAAATACAGCATCTGGACATTGAAGACTTGAGTTAAAAAGAAAAATTCTGATATGACTGGGTAGACTTAAGTTGTTAGAAAGCACTTGTCTTTTCCTTTTCTACATTTTTTAATATTTATTTATTTTCCCTTTTTGTTGCCCTTGTTTTTTTTCATTGTTGTTGTTGTTGTTGATGATGTCGTCGTTGTTAGATAGGACAGAGAGAAATGCAGAGAGGAGGGGAAGACAGAGAGGGAGGGAGAGACATGCAGCCCTGCTTCACTGCCTGTGAAGCGACTCCCCTGCAGGTGGGGAGCCAGGGGCTCAACCGGGATCCTTACGCTGGCCCTTGCACTTCACACTGCGTGTGCTTAACCTGCTGCACTACTGCCTGACTCCCTCTACATTATTTTTATCTTAGTTTTTTTTTTCTCTCCACTTTTCTTTTTTTACCTTTTTTTTTTTTTTTACTCATCACTGAGATTTCTACCAAGTCAACCTTTTTCTGTCTTGTCCCCTAGACTATTTATTTATTTAACCAGAGCACTGCTCAGCTCTGGTTTATGGTAGTGCAGGGGGTTGAACCTGGGAAAAGTCCCAGGAGCCTCAGGCAGGAGAGTCTTTTTGCATAACCATTATGCTATCTACCCTCCAGGCCCTAGACTAACTTCTAAATGGCCAAGGCATGTTACTGAAGAATAATTTGAACTTTAAATTATTTTCTTTTGCCCTTTCTTGATGGCTGTGGGTGGATTTATGTAAGGATTTTGGAAAACTCTTGAGTATATTGACACTGTTTACTATAAGAGATTATTACAATAGAGTCAGTAGCTTTTCCTAGTGAAGTATAGCCTTTTAAAAGTGGTGATTATGCCAAATCCAATTGTGAATTGGAAGCATCTATTAGACCACAGGAGAAAACGGGCTGCTGGCAGGAGGGTTTTCCTACTGTCCTCATTACTGAAGGCAAGAAGTGTTAGTGAGGCTATTATGATGATTTAGCAGCCCAGAGAGCCTCAGCAAGAGAAGCACCTTGTGCTTTTATAAGAATATGCTCCATCCAGTACATAAGAAATAGGAAGTCCCTAGACTTGGAGCACTGGGAGCCATTCTCTCTCTCTCTCTCTCTCTCTCTCTCTCTCATCACCGGAGCTAGATGCCAGCATGATGAATCTATTGCTCCTAGAAGACATTCCTCTCTCCTCTTCTTTTCTTTTCCATAGAGACAAAGAGAAATTGAGAAGAAATGAGGAGATAGAGAGGGATAGAGATGAGAGATACCTGTATCACTGCTTTACCACTTGTGATGCTTTGCCACTGTAGGTGAGGACTGGGGATTTGAACTCAGGTTCTTGAGAATGGTAATGTACACCACTACCCTACCCCCACTTATGTGTAATTTTAAAGTGGGTCCTTCTAGACACCATTCCTAATCCTCTTCCACCACTGTAATGAATCTGAGTTTTTCTCCATAACCCTAAAATTCTGTCTTCCCCACATCTCACCAATTTGGACAATTATCATTAGCATGTATATATTCATATCAATACAGTATCATTATTGAATATCTGGTACTATATTATTGGTAGGTAACTAAGTTACTTTCACATAATAAGACCTAAGTCATATACCATTATTTCTATACATTCACATTCTGACAGGTACCAAGCTGGCCCAGTGTATCTCCATAGAAAAACCCATGACAATAATGACATTCATTTCCACCTGGGGTATTATAGTTCCTATCTAAGTGGTTGCCCCAAGTCCAGTTTTTCATCTGTATGATTTATCATACATACAGCCACCATCTCCATCCAGGCTTGAGAGAAGTCTCAAGCCTGACAATCGAATTTTCAGAACTTGAATGACTCTCCTAGCTCTAAAAACTTTTTACATTGATATTCAAAATTGTTTTTATTAGTGATTTAATAATGATTAACAGGATTGTAAGATGACAAAGATACAATCCCATAAATTTCTCACCACCAGAGTTCCATATCCCATCCATTCCCTTCATTAGAAGCTTCCCTATTCTTTATCCCTCTGGGAGTATAGAACAAAATTCTTTATGGGGTGAAGAAAATGGAAGGTCTGGCTTCTGCAACTGCTTCACTAGGGGACATGGGCATTGGTAGATTGATCCACACCCCTAGCCTTTCTATCTTTCCCTAGTGGGGTAGAGCTCTAGAGAGGTGAGTTTCCCAGACATATTGGTGGAGGTTGCCTGCCTATCATAGTGGCATTTCCTGTGTCCTTAACATGAGCTGTATTTCTTCCCCTATCACCCAATGAGATATAGCTGTTCAACTAAATGTTTTCCTTTGATCACACTATTTTATCAGCTAGAATATATATACATATATATATACATTTATTATTATTTCAAGACCTAACTCCAATATCAACTTTTTCTGCATTATTTCTGTCTTTCATTAATTTTATTTTCCACTGAGTTTTAAAGACCTTTTAAATTGTGTATGCCAATTAAATTACACTGGTATGTAATATTTGTACATAGTCATTTTACCCTTTTCAACAAGGTCATAAACTTTCTGAAGAAGGCATTGTTGTTGTTGCTGCTGCTGCTGCTGTGTGTGTATTGTGTGTGTGTATGTGTGTGTATGCACACACAAGTATGTATCCCTAGGATTATCATAGTGAAATTAGATTGTAAATTGGCATGATCATGAAAAGTAATAAGCTGAACTGATAAGGACAGTAATTCTATTTTGGATTAGAATGATTTTCATTTGCAATATTCTGTGTTCATATTTTTCCTACAGCAATGTTTGAACCTATCCTTGTATTTCTTTATCTTTTCTGCAATATTTATAACATTATGCTTCTTTTTTCTTTCAGAAATGCCACATCTTCACTAGAATTCTCATTTTAATTAAGATGCATCCGTTCATTGGGAGAGTTAATTAGTTTAATTTTCAAATTTTAGTAATGCACAACACAAGTTCTCAGAGCAAGTCACTAAACCTATACAGATTCAGAGGAAGAGAGCAGATTCCACTACCTTGATTTAAATGTCATTCTGGGTATTGTTCAAAATGCTGTACAGAGTATATTCAATGCCAGATAATCACAAAATTTTTATCCCCTAAATCCCAGAGAAACCACACCCACAAATTTATGCTATGGAGCACTAGCAAGAAGGAAATGCTTTAAGGGGACTTCTGAGTTCATTGCTTTACTTCAAGTATTTATGAACAAAAAGTTGGAAAGAAATTCACAGCTTAAGTGCATTTAGAGATGGCTAAGAGCAGCAGAAAACCAGATGACACATTCTGGAATGGGAGCAATCAAGGTTCTATTCAATCCTTTCCCCTAATCCTGTGCATCAGGATGTATTCCCCCTTTGAAACCTCTTACACAGTTGCACAGGTGTATTGAATTCACATTGATCCACCAAAAAAAGCAAGAAAATTGTTCATATGTCAATAGCATCCAGGAATTTCAGCAAATTCTTTAAGAAGCAAAGATTAAAAATAATTCACTAAAAAGTATTTCTTACTAATAGGATGATGATGATATTTTCCCAATGTGCCAGTCTTTTGAACTAACCATAAAGTAAAATGCTGATCTAAAATAATTGTGCCTAGTTCTGTATCAGGTACTTGGAACATGTGTAGCAAGGATGAGTCAGAATTTTTTTCTATAAAAGACTAGGCAGTAATTATTGTAGAGATGACAAAATACACAAGTTCTTCTGCAGCAATTCAAATCTGTCTTATAACTAGAAACCAGTCATAGACACTATATGAACAAATGAGTATGTCTGTGTTCTGATAAAACTTTATTAACAAAACAGAAAGCTAATCTGCAACCTTGGTTTGCCCTGGATTATAATATATAATTCCCCTCTCTCCTCCTGTCTCTGTCTCTACTTCTGTCTATTTCTTTTTTTTTTAATATTTATTTATTCCCTTTTGTTTTACTTGTTTTATTTCTGTAGTTACTATTGATGTAATTGTTGTTGGATAGGACAGAGAGAAATAGAGAGGGGAGGGGAAGACATAGAGGGAGAGTAAAAGATAGACACCTGCAGACCTGCTTCACTGCCCATGAAGCCACTCCCCTGCAGGTGGGGAGCCAGGGGCTCGAACCGGCATCCTCAAGCCAGTACTTGCACTTTGCACCAGGTGTGCTTAACCCACTGCGCTACCACCCGACTCCCCCTGTCTATTTCGCTATATCTCTATTTCTCTCATTTTAAAATTGTGTCATTGGGGAAATCATGGTTTATAAGACATTCCTTTCACATGAGTACAATTTCTTATCCCTGTTATTGCTATATGTATATCATGCTCACCACCAGCCTATGTCCCTCTTCACCATCATGCACTGGGTCTCCAATGCTCTCTTTTTGCCTCCCATCTGACCTTACCTTTCCCTCAGAATCCTTGACTTCGCTACAATGGCCTAGACTACTAAAAGTTATATTTCTACAGAGATGATATATTTCTTATTTACTATTGTATCTCCAGTGTCTAGGTTTGTTTCTGACAAATATTGGGTGTCAAATAAAGAAATATAAATAAAATATATATATATACACACACACACACACACACACACACATATATATATATAATCATCACCAGGGCTTCTACTCTAGGTTCCCTTTTTCAATTATAAAAAGAGAGACAGAGACTGAATGAATGAGATGAGGAAAGGGGACAAGATATCACAACACCAATACTTTCCTCAATTCTGTGTGGATTGAGCTCCAAACTACTTTAAATGCTTGGCATAGCAGACAACTTCTGAGGTGAGCTATCTCGCTGACCATAGTTATTATTGTTTATTTGTTTGTTTGTTTGTTTGTTTATTAGGGATTCATAGATCTGAGCCTATCTTTTCAGATAGAAAAGGAAAAATAAGAATTGGAAGATGATGGGGAAAGAAGCTTTTTCCCACTCTGTATGATCTAGACCTTAACCAGAATGGCATATCTAACAAAGCATGCAACCTCACAGGCAAATTATCCTTTTAGTCTTAATTAGCTATTTTTAAATAATTTTTATTTATAAAATGGAAACACTGACAAGACCATAGGATAAGAGGAATACAATTCCACATAATCCCCACCACCAAAACTCCATATCCCATCCCCTCCCTTGAAAGATATCCTGTTCTTTATTCCTCTGGGATTATGGGCCCAGGGTCATTGTGGGGTGCAGGAAGTGGAAGGTCTGCCTTCTGTAATTGCTTCCCCGCTGAACATGGGCATTGACAGGTAGATCCATACTCCCAGCCTCCATCTCTCTTTCCCTAGTGGGGCAGGGCTCTGAGGAAGCAGGGCTCCAGGACATATTGGTGGGGTCGTCTGCCCAGGGAAGTCAGGTTGGCATCATGGTAGCATCTCGAGCATGGTGGCAATTAACTATTTTTTTAAATGCTCACCATCAAGTGTTTGGTAGAAATAAAAACAGTAAAATGTAGAATAAGAGAGGGAGGTATGGGGCTGAGTGGTAATAACCCTGTTAAAGCACACATAATACCATGTGCAAGGACTCAGGTTCAAACTCAGGTGTTCAAACACCTGCAGGGGGGACGCTTCATGAGTGGTGAAGCAGATATGCAGATGTCTGTCTTTTTCCTCCCTCTTTATTTCCCTCTCCCTTCTCAATTCCTCCCTGTAATTTGAATAAAATAGAAAAAAGGTGGAGTGAATGGCCAGTAAGAGCATTGGATTTCTAGTGAAGGCCCCAAGCCACAGTGATAATCCTGGAGGCAAAGATTTAATAATGATTAACAAAACTGTAAGAAAACACAGGAACAATTCTGCTGGGGCTCATGCAGGGTGACTCTCAGCCAGGAAGGTAAGCTACCGGTTCTCCCTTGCTAGCTTGAAGGCACAACGATACAGACGAGACACTGGGGAGAATTGGAACACTCTCATTTATTGGAAGGTGGGCTTGGGTTTTTTAGAGATGCAGACAAAGAACATTTTTCAAATATGTCAGAAATTACAAGTTTCTTAAAGGTCAGCTTGCCCCTATGGTAGGCAGCTGATATGACAAGAATTGATGCAGATACATAAAGGTCAAGATAATTAGTCTCCCAATGCAGGCATTTAGTTACCCGAAGGCATTTGAAAGGAGAATAGGGGTTAAACCAGTTAAGGTGAGATAGAGAGAAGATCAGCAAGGTTTGATGTAAATTTAAGGACATCAAAGGGCACTGTTAAGAGTGTGTGATAAGGCGTGTTCTCCTTTATGATCAGAAGGTGAGGTGAACTCTGAGTAGATGAACCTTAAAGCAGGCAGCCATGTGGCCTGCAGTTAGGAGAGAAACTGTGAGATCTCTGTGGTCTTGACAGTCTAACAAGGCAAGCTTAGTCTGGGACACTTCTTCCCTCTTGGCTCATCTCTATGATGAGAGAGGCTAACAAGTGGGGTGTCTTTCCAGACCTCCATCCAAGGATGGGAGAGCTCCCCTAAGCTCTACCAAGCTTTCACATAGTACCATACAATTCTATATAGTTGCAACCAGAAGTTTCATTGGACATTTCTCTATTCTTTCTTATTATTATTATTGCCTTCAGGGTTATTTCCTGCACTACAAATCTACTGATCCTGGAGGCCATTTTCTTCTTCCATTTTTTCACTTTAATTTTGTTATTATTATTCTTGCCATTGCTGTTGTTGTTGAATAGGACAGAGAGAAATTGAGAGAGGAAGGGAAGACAGAGAGGGGAAGAAAAAGATAGACACCTGCAGATCTGCTTCACTTCCTGTGAAGCAAGTGGGAAGCAGGGAGCTCGAACCAGGATCCTTGCACCAGTCCTTGCTGTTTACGCCAAGTGCACTTAATTCCCTATTCTTTTTTTTAATTATCTTTCTTTATTCGTTGCATAGAGACAATCATAATCAAGAGGAGAGAGAGTAATAGAGAGGGAGAAAGACAGAGACACACCTGTAACACTGTTTCACCACTCACAAAACATTCCCCCTGAAGATGGGGATCAGGGGTTCAAACCTAGGTCCTTGCGCATTGTAATATGTGCACCCAACCAAATGTGGCACCACCTGGCCCAAAAGTTACCCTATTCTTTATCCCTCTGGGAATATGGACAAAAATTCTCTTTGAGCTACAAAAGGCGAAAGCTCTGTCTTCTGTAACTGTTTCTCTGCTGGACATGCATGGGTGCTGACAGGTCTATCCATACCCCCAGCCCATTTCTGCCTTTCCCTAGTGGGGCAGGGCTCTGAAGAGTTGAGGTTCCAGGACATATTAATGAGATCATCTGCCCAGGGAAGTCAGGATGGCATCATAGTAGCATCTGCAACTTGGTGACTGAAAGGCAGTAAGATATAAAACATGACAAATTGGTAATAAACATGAACCCAAATGTAGAAATATAGCAGTTGAAATTAAGGGTCTTTGGAGTGGGAAGAAAATAGGAAGTCTATTTTAGGTAGGTTCCAAGCATCCCTTGACTTCAGCAATTTCTGCCCAAGCCTGACAACTAACATGCAATCAGACTAAACATACTGTCTATGAAGACAGTGTCAGAGTCATGTAAATACCACTAATGATTAATCTGATCAGTCTGACCTAGACCCTATATATTTAGCACAGGAGCCTGTGTAACCTGGATGTGAGAGTGCTCTGGCTATGATATCTCACCCATTGATCAACAGGATTGATTTGGCTGACAAGTGCTATTTAATATGCAATCTTCTCCTTAGTCATCACGTTCATCTCCTAGGGTACTGTAGTTACATCTTGATTTGGGACAAGGTGGTGATTAGTATACTAATGAGACTCCCAAAATAAAGTTGATGCAACACACTCAGGATAATTCAAGAATAGTTTATTTATACAAAGATTATTTACAAAAGTGTAAACAAGTTATAAGGAAAACACAAAAGATAAAATGTCCCAAAGTTAATAAGAAATTAATCATTCTCTAAGTCCTAAGACTCATCACTCCCTACGGGAATAAAGAATCATATGAATCCCAAAGAAAAGAATCATCTAGAACAAATAACCATGAGAATAACAGTGATATTACACTGTTGCACCACGTGATAAGGGTGACTTCAGAGGGACAAAAGCAGAGATGTATTTCACTACCTTCACTTACCAGCAGAAGTCTCTGCTTTCCTGAACTGAATCAGAAACCACAGGGAAAGGAAGAAAGTGTGGGAAGAAAGGAAAGGAGAGGAGAGAGGAAGAGAGGAGAGGAGAGGAGAGGAGAGGAGAGGAGAGGAGAGGAGAGGAGAGGAGAGGAGAGGAGAGGAGAGGAGAGGAGAGGAGAGGAGAGGAGGGAGAGAGGAAGGAAGGAAGGAAGGAAGGAAGGAAGGAAGGAAGGAAGGAAGGAAGGAAGGAAGGAAGGGGTGCAGGGAGAGAGAAAGGGAGGAAGTGAGAGAGGATGAGAGGAAGGTAGGATGAGAATAAAAAGAAGGAAGGGAAGAGAAAGGTTCTGGTGTGTTTTATACATGTCAGCCTTCTGGACTGAACAAAGGTAAAGACTATGGAGAGCAGATCTGGAGGAACAAATAGATTCCCAGCACAGCTTAAATCTCAATACTCTGGAGTTGCTTCTGTGAGGGTTGCTTAGTACACTGGAATGACATCAAATAGATCACCCCACACTCCCATTTTTCTCCAGAATAAGATTTGCATCACTGTCTACAAAGAAATGAATTGAGTAAATTTCTGTTCTCTGCAGTCTTGTAAGGAGCATCTCTAACCAGCCACTCTCGTTTAGCAGACAGTAGATAAGAGCATGAAGCCTGTTTAGCTCCTTCTGAGGCAGGGAATGGAAGCTTTTTCTACCTGACAAGGGCCATTTGGATATTTATAACATTATTCAAGGTGCTATATAAAATTTTCAACTTAAAAAATTAGTACCTAATATTGCTATGGGGAAAAAAATAAACAAAAGCTCTAAGACTTAAATAAATTTGGAGCTCCTCCCCAGACATGACTTCAGAGGTTATTAAAGACCTGCTGGACAGACTTTCCCCACCCTTGTTCTATGGCAAGGAGGGAACACTGGAGATGGTTGTCCCAGTTCAGAGCTCTGAGGATGATCTTAAGTAAATAGGTGATCATAGGGAAGTAAATTCTCTCCACTCTTAGCCTCACTTTCTTAAGTAAAATATAATAAAATCACTGGATCAAATGATCTTTAGTGAGTTTCTCAACCTAGCATTTTCCTGAAATTATATAAAGCATCTGATAATTTTGTATTTGTGCCCTGAGGATTTTTTCATCAAAGTGATAAATGGCTGTCCTTGATCCAGTTCTTACTACTAACTAGAAACTTAGGCATTTTACTTAATTTTTTTTCATCTGTTTTTTACCATTCCCACTGTTTCTCTCTCTAATGAATTTTTCAGCAAACTACAGTGCACATTGATCTTCATTGTTTATTTTACCATTGATCAATGTGCCCAAGACACATGGTCAATAAATGGAAGAACCCAAAACCTCAGCACTCTCTTTCTAGCAGCTAAGATCATGCCCTGTTTATCTTTGCCATGTTGCTTCAACCCCCAGGTCAGAGACACCTGGTTTAAGGATGCCAAGTATTCATTGATTGCTCCTGCAAGTTGGACCTCAGGGAATCATGGCGGAGATACTTTCTGGAAGAAAATATCAGGGATTTGGAGTGTTAGTGTTCACTCAAATGTGAAAGAAATTAAGGAGTGCAACTCTGAATTGAGCTGAGTTTTAGCGGTATACTTTTCAGACAGTGACAGGGAAACACCTCAGAGCCAACGTAGAAAGCTGAAAAGTTTTGCCACTGAAAAGGAATCTTCCTCCTGTTGAAGGTGAATCCTCTTCATAACCTATAAATTGTGTGGCACTATTTTATGAAGTACCTATTACCTCATCTCATAAGCCATCTCAGAAGACTCTTCCTAGAGGAAGACATTAAGCTTGCAGACTTCCCTGAGAGCAGGGGTCACAGGAAGCTGAGGTGTTGATATTCAGTTATCTGGCATCCCCAGTTCCTTTTTTTTTAAATTTTTTATTTAAGAAAGGATTAATGAACAAAAACATAAGGTAGGAGGGGTACAACTCCACACAATTCCCACCACCCAATCTCCATAACCCATTCTTTATAACCCATAGCTTTCCCATTCTCTAGCCCTCTGGGAGCATGGACCCAGGGTCGTTGAGGGTTGCAGAAGGTAGAAGGTCTGGCTTCTGTAATTGCTTCCCTGCTGAACATGGGCATTGACTGGTCAGTCCATACTCCCAGTCTGCCTCTCTCTTTCCCTAGTAAGGTGTGTCTCTGGGAAGCTGAGCTCCAGGACACATTGGTGGGGTCTTCAATCCAGGGAAACCTGGCCAGCATCCTGGTGGCATCTGGAACCTGGTGATTGAAAAGAGAGTTAACATACGAAGCCAAACAATTTGTTGAGCAATCATGGATCCCAAGCTTGGAATAGTGGAGAGGAAGTGTTAGGGAGGTACTCACTGCAAACTCTAGTGTACTTCTGCTTTCAGGTATATATTTTGCAGTAGTTTATGGATACGTGTGCACATAAGCTCTCTCTCACAGAAACTGGTGTATATCTAGGTTATGGGACTTTGTTAGAAAGTGAACTACCTGAGATGAAATTAGAGTGTACTATAAAAGGAAAGGTCTCACCCGAGTAATGAAGTTGAAGGGTTGTCATTCCACACGTGAAGTCTCTGGACACAGTCTGAGGTGAAGCATGTTGAGGTGGCAATCATTGCATTGGTCAGGGTGTGATCGGCGGATGCAATATTATTTGGTTTGGATTGGGAGATGCATACGGGAAAGTGGGCCCTATCCAAGGGTTCCAGGACTGGGGGAAGTAGGGGCTCTATAGTGGAGATGTGAGGTTCCTGCTGTCTTAGGGTTCAAAAAGACAATCGATAGTTAATGTTATCATCACATTATTTGTTAATTGGGTTAACTTTGAAAAGTCCTTTTGTTATGGTTTGCTGTACAGTATCCAGTATCTTGTATATAGCTGTGCTATTAGATGCTTCTAATCTATTTGGTCTAGGCTTTTGAGAGAGTCCGCATATCAAATACACAGCCTATATATTAAAAGGATTCAGTTTGTGTTTTAAGAAACTTTGAGACATACAATTGATTTTCCTACTAGAGCCCCATGCTGAGATTTCTTCTCATTCCTCCTCCACAAGCTGCCTCTCCTCGGGGACTTGGCTGCCCTTTGAAAGCCAAACCACTCCATTGCTTATTCCAAACAGGAAATCTGTCAAGCTCCCCTGGTATTCTGGGACCATAAGGACTTTTCTAATCCAGTCTTTGAGTTCCTAAGTAGGAGAAGCACCTCTGAATCAACATGAAAACTTCTGAATGTGGTCAGTTGACATCACTACTATGAGATGCCGGACACACAGTTCCCCTGAGAAAGTCCCATCCTGGATAGCTTAGGGGTTCCTTGCCTCTCTGCCAGAATAATAGAGACCTTACAGTTCACCACCGCTGTACCTTGTAAAAGGACAATCTGCTGGGTACACGCAGTCAGCATAATCAACTGATTTCTTCTAACCAACAGCAGCCATAGCAACAGCAAACCTTGGCAGCCCTGTCTGACCTGGATCACAAATGTAAAATGCTGCTTGGCATGGCAAGGCCTCTTGACTGCAAGTTGTTCTGCCAGGTCTTCTCCACACAGCCTATCAACCCTGTAATCCCTTTCATTATCCCAATGCCATGCTCAGTATGCAGTCTTTTCTTCCTTGGCTACCAGGATGCTGTTCTCAGGGGCACTGGAGAAAGTAGTCAATTACTGTAGCATCTACAACTAAGGAACGTTTGAGCTGAGAGCTAAGGGAAAGAAATAAATTTCTTGAGTCAGCAAAGTTGTATGCTAAATAATTCTTTTATAAAGTTGTCTGCTGAGAAAGGATAACTTTACTGTAGCTGTGCATGAGACTTCTTGGGGAAAGAAAAAAGAGTCATACACTTTCTTATGAGTTGACTCCAAACTTGGGGGAGTTTCTCCATGTTGTCAAGTAAACTAAGTCCAAGAGAGTTCTTTGTAAGCACTTATCAGATGCTACTGAGCACCTACAATGCAATTTGGGGTGTATAGATCTAAATGCTGATGTGAAAATAACCCCTAAAGTCTCTCATCATTAAACCAACATCCTAGATTATTCAATTCAATTATTCAGTTATTCACATGTGTTCTATAGAAGAGCTTAATCACTAAAAGAAATCACCATTTGCTGTAAATTCTTCAGATAAGCAATATATACTGTGCATATGCTGAGCTCAGCTGAACTGTCCAACTTGTCTCACCTACCATGTAACTAATAGCATTTAGTAAATTTGCCGGGGCAACTGGTCTAAAATGTTGTGATTCTCACATGGTAGGTGATGTTATCATCTAACTGGCCTTGGGAACTCAACTTAGCTTATGTCTGCTCCACGTGTTTGTTTTTCCTTCAATGGACTAGTCCTTGCAGTTCTATGTCATTACCACAGCTTTCTACAAGGCAAAATTGTACAAAGGTCAGTTCCTGATTTATGGAGACCTGTAACTCCTGATGGAGGATTCCTCAAAAGTGTATGGCAAATGACATGTATATATTGTTTGGAGAAAGAATTGTGACCTTGGTTTTTTGTTGTTGCTTTTGTGTTGTTGCTTTGTTGTTGTTGTTGCTGCTGCTATTATTTTAGCAATATACTGTAAATATTAGTCGAAAAATCATAAGTATATAAACAACATGTAGACAGATGTTCCCACTCTGGTTCTACATAAAAATCACTTGGAGGACATTTACAAATGTATAACAGGTCCTCTGTCATAGGCCAATTAAAAGATATTAGGCTTGGGGAGTCGGGCGGTAGCGCAGCGGGTTAAGCGCAGGTGGCGCAAAGCACAAGGACCGGCATAAGGATCCCGGTTCAAACCCCGGCTCCCCACCTGCAGGGGAGTCGCTTCACAGGCGGTGAAGCAGGTCTGCAGGTGTCTATCTTTCTCTCCTCCTCTCTGTCTTCCCCTCCTCTCTCCATTTCTCTCTGTCCTATCCAACAACGACAACAACAATAATAACTACAACAATAAAACAACAAGAGTAACAAAAGGGAATAAATAAATAAAATAAATATTTAAAAAAAAGATATTAGGCTTGAAAATCCACAGTTTTACAAGTGACTTCCATACACAGATAATCACTGGAAAGCACCTTCTGAAAGGAAAATATAATAAGGTAGGAAACTCAAGAGCAAAGAGAAAGTTTTGCAAGATTTGAGAGTGAAGGAAAGAGTCTGAAAAATAAACATCTGAATTGAGATCTAACTAAAACCTGAGAGCTTGGTATCAAAAGAAGAGGAGAGAGAAGAGCAAGAAGATGTACTCAGAGGCAGATGGCAGGGAGGGGGTGGGGGCACCAGGAGCTGCTGTGGTTGAAGAATGATCCAGATCACAGAAGTCACACCTTGAGGAAATTTTCTGCTCACTTTCCAAGCATCAAGGTCTTATTGTTTTATCAGTCACACCACTCACTTTTGCAAAGACAATAAAGAACACAATAGTTTGTCTGTAGAAAGGCACAGATTGTTGGTGGTGCCAGGTTAAGTGTACACATTCCCATGTGGAAAGATCCAGATTCAAACCCCTACTTCCTACCTGCAGGTGAGAGGCTTCAAGATCAGTGAAACAGGGCTTTGGATTTCTCTTTCTCTTTCCTACTCTATCTCCCTTTTCCTTTTCAATTTCTGTTCTATCAGTTAAAAATGAATAGTGGATTTGTCATTCAGGCACCGAGTCCCAGAACAGCCCTGATGGCAATAAAAAATAAATAATAATAAAATAAGAATTCACCCATTCACCAGCAGACTCTGGAAAATAGACAATATAGCTGAAGGGGTAAAGTCTATAGGATAAGAGAAATGAAGCAGTAACAGACACAAATAGAACAAGAACAATTTTCAATGCATAGATTCACAATAGTGAGTTCTTCATTTTATGGCAAATACAAGCTCCAAGAGCCAAATGTGAGTGCCAGGTCCCAAGGCTAATTAGTTGCTGAGAGAGACTGGAGGAAAAAATGTTGGGCTCTGCTCCTTTTTAGTCTTCATCCTTCCCTGCTCTCCACCTTTCCACATTCTGAGGACATCCTCAGGTACTTCTAGTCAGCACGTTGATGAATCCCCAGAGGCTCCTTGGTATTTACTTTACCTCCACTTCTCCCCAAACAAAGGGCCCAATCACTGCCTATTTTTAGCTTCCTGGAAGCAGTCAGATCTCTGAAGAAATGTCACTTTACACACCACCATCAGTGTCCTCACTGAGGACAGCACTATCCCCTTGTGGGCCATCTTAAAAGTTAAAGAGAGAGTGATGTGACCCAATTCTCAGTGGTAATGTACCCAAAAAGAAAAATGTTCTGGAAAAAAAGAAGACTAAGGCCAAATCAAGAAACTTCACACCTACCAAGGGCTGGCCACCAAGTGAAAAATAATTGGGCCCCCTTCTCACAGAAAGGCAACTGGAAATTCTAGCAGCCTATTTCTTGTCCAGGGTGGAACCCAAGTGAGCAATACCGGTTTCATTCAGTACTGAGAGTTGTCAGTTCATAGTCTACCTGACCTGGGTTTCCCTAAAGGCATTGAGGACTTGCATCAGAATTAAGCAGGGGGGGAGGTAAGATGGCGACGGCCTGAGAAGTCGCTTAACAGCGAGTGCTCTGATAGCATCGCCGGCAAAGGTAGGATTTTCTGCCTTTGGCAGGCCAGTCAATAAGGGGGAGGGCACCAAAGAAGTTATTACAGTTTAATTTGGGTTAACAATTAGAGCAAAGGTGACACGGACTAGCGGGGCTCCAGAATTCCCAGGCGGCGCCGGGCAAGGCAAGTGCGCCGGGCATTGTCCTCCGCCCGCCCGGGAAGGCGGCTCCTCCGCCGGTTGCAGAGCGCGGCGGGCAGAGGACCCGGAGAGAGCACTTTAGCTCGGGGGCTGCCTCTTGGGAGTTGCCAGGGTTCACCGCGACCCTGAGGGTGGATCCAAAGACTTCTTGAGTATAGCTCTCATTGGATCAAAGGACTTGGAGCTAGTGTTCATTTTTGAGAAATCCTTTAAAAAAGTCTGGAGGGCGGGGTTTCCCGGAAGATGGCGCCCGGAGAAGCAGAAGCGGTTAGCCTTTGAGCTCCGGACACATCTCGTGTAAACAATAGGATTTTCTGCCTTTAGCAGGCCATCCAATAAGGGGCCATAACGGTCATACCAAGGATGTTTCTATAACTTAATTTGGGTTAAGAATTAGAGTAGGGGAAAAAATTCTTTTTTCTTCCTTTTAATTTTCAAGCATACATCCTTCCCGCCGTCCCCCCTCCCCCCATAAGCAGTGCCTGGGACCAGCTACTAGCAGGATACCCCATACCACCAAACAGGGTTTTTTTTTTTTTTTTTTTTTTTTTTTTTTTTCCTTTTTCCTTTTTTTTTTTTTTTTTAATTCACTGATACACATTTGGGAAGTTCCTCGCACTGCTCTTTAATTACAACTCTTCTTCCTATCTTCTCCCTTTTCTCTCTCTTATCTCTCTCAATCTCTCTCTTTTTTTTTCTTTTTTTTTTTTTTTTTTTTTTTTTTAATCTTGTCATACACTTCTTTCTTCTTTGCCTTTCTGAATTTCTGAATTACTTTGGGGAAGAAATCTGACCCAGAGTGGACTCTCTATGTGTGTATCTCTGCTCTAGTTCCCTTTACACTCTTGTTACCCTTAGAATATACACTGGATAGTAGATTTGCATAACTGTCTATTCTTGCTATCCTCTCTTCCTTTTCTCTTTCTTCACTGGGATTTGGTTACTATTTTTTCACGGACTGGAGAAATTGTTTGGCTAACTGGTAACGATTAAACTCCTTCAATACTTACTCCAGTTGCTACGGTTATTCCGGAGGTTGGTGAGTGCAATTGTCATAAAGGTATTTAGTACAGTGTTACTTGTGCTCAAAACACAACAACTGAGGAACAACAGAACATTAAAAAAAAAAAAAAGAGAGAAACACATAAATTAAAAAAAAAATGGGTAGATTAAAAACAAATAAAACTGCTACCCCAATGAATGAAGACAAGAGCCCAGAAGAAACCACAAATCAGTCAGAAGTAACCATAGATAAGAAAAGTATGCAAGCAATAATAAACTTATTAATCACAGAAATGAAAACAACATTGGAGGAAAGAAATGGCAGTATTAGGGAAACAACAGTTGAGACCCCCAAGGAAAATACTGATTATCTTGAGACAATTAGAGAACTGAAAGCTGAAATAGCTGTAATGAAGAAAGAAGCTGAGGCAAGGGAAAGCAGACTAACAGAAGCAGAAAACAGAATTAGTCAGACAGAGGATGAGTTAGAGAAAACTAAGAAAGAGGTGAAAGAGCTTAAAAAGAGATTGAGAGACACTGAAAACAACAACAGAGACATATGGGATGATCTCAAAAGAAGTAACATTCGTATAATTGGCCTGCCAGAGGAAGAAAGAGAGGAAGGGGAAGCAAACATCCTAGAGGAAATAATACAAGAAAATTTCCCAGACCTGAATAACAGAAAGGATATCAAGGTGCAAGAGGCCCAGAGAGTACCAAACAGAATCAACCCAGACCTGAAAACACCAAGACACATCATAGTCACAATGAGAAGAAGTAAGGATAAAGAAAGGATCCTAAAGGCTGCAAGAGAGAAACAAAAAGTCACATACAGGGGAAAACCCATAAGACTTTCTGCAGATTTTTCAACTCAAACTTTAAAAGCCAGAAGGGAGTGGCAAGATATCTATCGAGCCCTGAATGAAAAAGGGTTTCAACCAAGGATTATATATCCTGCTAGACTTTCATTCAAGCTAGATGGAGGGATCAAAACCTTCTTAGACAAACAACAGTTAAAGGAGGCAACTATCACCAAGCCGGCCCTGAAAGAGGTATTAAAAGACCTCTTATAAACAAGAACATCACTATAATACTTGTAATATATCAGAGCAAACAAATTGTTTCTTAGAACAATGGCACTACAATACATTAAATCCATAATATCAATAAATGTCAATGGCTTAAACTCACCCATCAAAAGGCACAGGGTGGGGGGATGGATCAGAAAACATAACCCAACCATATGCTGCTTGCAAGAATCACATCTGTCACAACAAGATAAACACAGACTTAAAGTGAAAGGATGGAAAACTATCATACAGGCTAACGGTCCACAAAAAAGGGCAGGAACAGCCATTCTCATCTCAGACACGATAGATTTTAAATTAAATAAAGTAATAAAAGATAGGCAAGGACATTACATAATGATAAGAGGATCAATCAGCCAAGAAGACTTAACAATTATTAACATCTATGCACCCAACGAGGGACCATCTAAATACATTAAACACCTATTGAAACAATTTCAAAAATACATCAATAGTAATACAATAATAGTGGGAGACTTCAATACCCCACTCTCACACTTAGACAGATCAACAAAGAAGAGAACCAATAAAGATATAAGAGAATTGAATGAAGAGATTGACAGACTAGACCTCTTGGACATTTTCAGACTCCTCCACCCCAAAAAACTGGAATACACCTTCTTTTCAAATCCACATAACACATACTCAAGGATAGACCACATGTTAGGCCACAAAGACAGCATCAATAAATTCAAGAGCATTGAAATCATCCCAAGTATCTTCTCAGACCACAGTGGAGTAAAACTAACTTTTAACAACAAACGGAAAATTATTAAAAGACATAGAATTTGGAAACTAAACAACACGCTCCTTAAGAACCACTGGGTCAGACACTCACTCAAACAGGAAATTCAAATGTTCCTGGAAACTAATGAAAATGAAGACACAACCTATCAAAATATTTGGGACACAGCTAAAGCAGTACTGAGAGGGAAACTTATAGCTATACAATCACATATTAAACACCAAGAAGAAGCCCAAATGAACGAACTTACTACACACCTCAAGGACTTAGAGGAAGAGGAACAAAGGAACCCTAAAGCAACCAGAAGGACAGAAATCACTAAAGTTAGAGCAGAAATAAACAACATCGAAAATAAAAGAACCATACAAAAGATCAATGAAGCCAAATGTTGGTTCTTTGAAAGATTAAACAAAATTGACAAACCCCTAGCCAGACTCACCAAACAAAAAAGAGAGAAGACTCAAATTAATAGAATTGTCAACGATACAGGAGATATCACAACTGACACCACAGAAATCCAGAGAATTCTGCGAAACTTCTATAAAGAACTATATGCCACCAAGCTAGAGAATCTGGAAGAAATGGAACAATTCCTAGAAACCTATGCACTTCCAAAACTGAACCAAGAAGAACTACAAAATCTAAATGCACCAATCACAGACAAAGAAATTGAAACCGTTATTAAGAATCTCCCCAACAACAAAAGTCCTGGACCTGATGGCTTCACAAACGAATTCTACAAAACTTTCAGGAAACAGTTAATACCCATACTTCTTAAGCTATTCCATAAGATTGAAGAAACAGGAATACTCCCTTCCACCTTTTATGAAGCCAACATCACCCTGATACCAAAAGCTGATAGGGACAGAACAAAAAAGGAAAACTACAGACCAATATCTCTGATGAACATAGATGCCAAAATATTAAACAAGATCTTGGCCAACCGGATACAGCAACACATCAAAAAGATTGTTCATCATGACCAAGTGGGATTCATTCCAGGAATGCAAGGCTGGTTCAACATCCGTAAATCAATCAATGTCATTCATCACATCAATAAAAGCAAAGCCAAAAACCACATGATTATCTCAATAGATGCAGAGAAAGCCTTTGACAAAATCCAACACCCATTCATGCTCAAAACTCTACAAAAAATGGGAATAGATGGGAAATTCCTCAAGATAGTGGAGTCTATATATAGCAAACCTACAGCCAACATCATACTCAATGGAGAGAAGCTGAAAGCATTCCCCCTCAGATCAGGGACTAGACAGGGCTGCCCACTGTCACCGTTACTCTTCAACATAGTATTGGAAGTTCTTGCCATAGCAATCAGGCAAGAGAAAGAAATCAAAGGGATACAGATTGGAAGGGAAGAAGTCAAGCTCTCACTATTTGCAGATGATATGATAGTATACATAGAAAGACCTAAAGAATCCAGTAGAAAATTACTGGAAGTTGTTAGGCAATATAGCAAGGTATCAGGCTACAAAATCAATGTACAAAAATCAGTGGCATTTCTTTATGCAAACACTAAATCTGAAGAAGAAGACATCCAGAAATCACTCCCATTCACTGTTTCAGCAAAATCAATCAAATACCTAGGAATAAAGTTGACCAAAGAAGTGAAAGACTTGTATGCTGAAAACTATGAGTCGCTACTCAAGGAGATAGAAACTGATACCAAGAAATGGAAAGATATCCCATGCTCATGGATTGGAAGAATAAATATCATCAAAATGAACATTCTCCCCAGAGCCATATACAAATTTAATGCAATACCCATCAAAGTTCCACCAAGCTTCTTTAAGAGAATAGAACAAACACTACAATCATTTATCTGGAACCTGAAAACACCTAGAATTGCCAAAACCATCTTGAGGAAAAGAAACAGAAATGGAGGCATCACACTCCCAGACCTTAAACTATATTATAAAGCCATCATCATCAAAACAGCATGGTACTGGAACAAAAATAGGCACACAGACCAGTGGAACAGAATTGAAAGCCCAGAAGTAAATCCCAACACCTATGGGCATCTAATCTTTGATAAGGGGGCCCAAAGGATTAAATGGAAGAAGGAGGCTCTCTTCAATAAATGGTGCTGGGAAAACTGGGTTGAAACATGCAGAAGAATGAAATTGAACTACTTTATCTCACCAGAAACAAAAATCAACTCCAAATGGATCAAAGACCTAGATGTCAGACCAGAAACAATCAAATACTTAGAGGAAAACATTGGTAAAACACTTTCCCATCTACACCTCAAGGATATCTTCGATGAATCAAACCCAATTGCAAGGAAGACCAAAGCAGAAACAAACCAATGGGACTACATCAAATTGAAAAGCTTCTGCACATCCAAAGAAACTATTAAACAAACAGAGAGACCCCTCACAGAATGGGAGAAGATCTTTACATGCCAGACATCAGACAAGAAACTAATCACCAAAATATATAAAGAGCTCAGCAAACTTAGCCACAAAAAAGCAAATGACCCCATCCAAAAATGGGCAGAGGAAATGAACAAAACACTCACCACAGAGGAGATCCAAAAGGCTAACAAACATATGAAAAACTGCTCTAGGTCACTGATTGTCAGAGAAATGCAAATTAAGACAACACTAAGATACCACCTCACTCCTGTAAGAATGGCATACATCAAAAAGGACAGCAGCAACAAATGCTGGAGAGGATGTGGGGACAGAGGAACCCTTTTACATTGCTGGTGGGAATGTAAATTGGTACAGCCTCTGTGGAGAGCAGTCTGGAAAACCCTCAGAAGGCTAGACATGGACCTTCCATATGACCCAATAATTCCTCTCCTGGGGTTATACCCCAAGGACTCCATAACACCCAACCAAAAAGAGGTGTGTACTCCTATGTTCATAGCAGCACAATTCATAATAGCTAAAACCTGGAAGCAACCCAGGTGCCCAACAACAGATGAATGGCTGAGAAAGCTGTGGTATATATACACAATGGAATACTATGCAGCTATCAAGAACAATGAACTCACCTTCTCTGACCCATCTTGGACAGAGCTAGAAGGAATTATGTTAAGTGGACTAAGTCAGAAAGTTAAAGATGAGTATGGGATGATCCCACTCATCAACAGAAGCTGACTTAGAAGATTTGAAAGGGAAACTAAAAGCAGGACCTGATCAAATTGTAAGTAGGGCACCAAAGTAAAAACCCAGTGGTGAGGAGTAGACATGTAGCTTCCTGGGCCAGTGGGGGGTGGGAATGGGCGGGAGGGATGGGTCACGGTCCTTTGGTGATGGGAATGGTGTTTATGTACACTCCTAGCAAAATGTAGTCATATAAATCAGTAGTTAATTAATATGAGAGGGGGAAATCAATTGTATGTCTCAAAGGTTCTCAAAAGACAAACTGAATCTTTTTAATAGATAGGCTACGTATTTGATATGCGGACTCTCTCAAAAGCCTAGACCAAGTAGATTAGAAGCTTCCAATAGCACAGCTATATACAAGATACTGGGTACTGTACAGCAAACCATAACAAAGGGACTTTTCAAAGTTAACCCAATTAACAAATAATGTGTGGGTAATATTAACTATTGATTGTCTTTTTGAACCCTAAGACAGCAGGAACCTCACATCTTCACTATAGAGCCCCTACTTCCCCCAGTCCTGGCACCCTTGGATAGGGCTCACTTTCCCGTATGCTTCTCCCATTCCATACCAAATAATATTGCATCCGCCGATCACAACCTAACCAAAGCAACGATTGTCATCTCAACATGCTTCACCTCAGAGTGTATCCAGAGACTTCACGTGTGGAGTGACAACCCTTCAGCTTCATTACTCGGGTGAGACCTTTCCTTTTATAGTACACTCTAATTTCATCTCAGGTAGTTCACTTTCTAACAAAGTCCCATAACCTAGACATATACCAGTTTCTGTGAGAGAGAGCGTATGTGCACACGTATCCATAAACTACTGCAAAATATATACCTGAAAGCAGCATTACACTAGAGTTTGCAGTGAGTACCTCCCCAACACTTCCTCTCCACTATTCCAATCTTGGGATCCATGTTTGCTCAACAAATTGATTGGCTTTGTATGTTAACTCTCTTTTCAATCACCAGGTTCCAGATGCCACCAGGATGCTGGCTAGGCTTCCCTGGATTGAGGACCCCACCAATGTGTCCTGGAGCTCAGCTTCCCCAGAGACACACCTGACTAGGGAAAGAGAGAGGCAGACTGGGAGTATGGACCGACCAGTCAACACCCATGTTCAGCAGGGAAGCAATTACAGAAGCCAGACCTTCTACCTTCTGCAACCCTCAACGACCCTGGGTCCATGCTCCCAGAGGGCTAGAGAATGGGAAGGCTATCATGGGAGAGGGTGGGTTATGGGGATTGGGTGGTGGGAATTGTGTGGAGTTGTACCCCTCCTACCTTATGCCTTTGTTCACTAATCCTTTCTTAAATTAAAAATTTAAATAAAAAAAAAAAAAAAAAAAAAAAAAAAAAAAAAGAATTAAGCAGGAAGAGGATGACTGTTAAATAGACATAATTCAAATCCTTTCCAAACTCACTAAATCAGAAGCTTCACAGTTATGACCTATATTGACTCATTTCAAACAAGCTCCCTGGGTAATTCTGTTGCAAATTAAAAATACAAATTTAGTTCAAGACCCCGGCTCCCCACATATGGGGGGGGTCACTTCACAAGTGGTGAAGCAGGTCTGTAGGTGTCTATCTTTCTCTCGCCCTTTCTGTCTTCCCCTCCTCTCTCAATATCTCTCTGTCCTGTCCAACAAAAACAACAATGATGACAGCAATAACAACAACAATAAGCACAACAAAAATGGAAAAAAAATTGTCTCCAGAAGCAGTGGATTCATAGTGCAGGCACCGAGCCACAGTGATAACCCTGGAGGTAATAATAATAATAATAATAACAACAACAATAATAATAGTTCAATGCAATTCTTAACCCTATAAGAAACCAAGTGATTTTTTTTCTCTTATAGCAGGGAAGGTAATCCCAGACACTAGCAGGAACCTCTATAAGAGGACTGCGTGTCCCAGTTCTCGCAGAAAGAGGACATTTCCCTGAGGAAGCACTTTTAATAAGCTCTGGAAAACGATTTGATGTGTAGTCCACCTCACTTGTAGCAGTCTCTACACTCTACAAAGATCAGGGAAACCTCACTAAACTTCAATGAGGAGACCCCCATGGTCTGGGGTTTTAGCTGGTTTGGACCCGCTTTCTAAATTTAAACCTTGATGTTTTGATACAAATCCCAGAATTTAATTTGAGGAAAAGAGAGAAACAAGCTCCTGGCATGCTGAATTTACAAGAGAAAAGGGTTTGAACAAACTAATTCAATTAGGAGACATGGGCTTCCACTACATGGGGTCTGGTGACAGTGGTGAGAAGTGAGGAAAGAAAAAATGTCAGTGAGAGAATCAAGACCTGTAGGGAGCCCCCCCCCCCCTTCCAGACTGCTAGGTTACATTCTTCTTTATCTCTCTTTTTTTTCTCCTCTCTTTTTCTTTTTTTTTATAAAAATATTTTTATAAAATAGAAATATTGACAAGACTACAGGATAAAAGGGGTACATTTCCACACAATGTCCAAACCCAGAGCTCCATATGTAATCCCCTCCCTTGATAGCTTTCCTATTCTTTATCCCTCTGGGAGCATGGACCCAGGGTCATTATGGGGCGCAGAAGGTGGAAGGTCTGGCTTCTGTAACTGCTTTTCCTCTGAACATGGGAGTTAACAGATCAATCCACACTCCCACTCCCAACCTGTCTCTCTCTTTTCTTAGTGGGTCAGGGATCTGGGAGACAGGGCTTCTTTATCTCTTTTATCTTTTCTCTCCTCTTTCTGTCTTTTCTCTTTTATTCATTTCTTCTTGCATCACTCTTATATTTGCTCCTTTTGCTCTGTATTCTCTTCTCTTTATTTTTCCTCCTTCCCTCCTCTTTTCTCCCTTTCCTTCAATTTTACAATGACAGTTACCAGGTTCCCACTCTTTGTGAGATACAGAACATTTTGGATAGCACTGGAGACAGAGAAAGAGAAAACAGAGCTACCAGTGGCCTCTAAGAAATCCCAGCTCATTATTTTGGGAGAGGAAGCTAATTTGTGTCCACCCTTCTGGATCCATTCATCTGGAAAATGAATGGACACTAAAATGATCAACAAGGAGAAAGACAAATTCTAGTTATGTACGCACAGAGTTCCAAGAATATGGCCCCATCATGTGGTAATTTCAATGAGTTGTATAGTTTGTAAGAAGGAATAATAAGAAAAGGCAGTTCAAACAAAACCAAAAATTTAAAAGAAAGAGTTTTTCAGGGTTATCTCTATAGGTGTCAAAAACAGACTGTACAGGACCAAATCTTGGATTATAAGTTATCTCTTACCACTAGAGATGGAGAAAAGGAATTATGTCCTGTTTATAGGGAGACAGGATTAGATAAACCATTGATCTTGGATCTTCTCTCTCAGTTTCTTTCAGTTCAAAACAGTCACCATGTTATGTTGGCACTTCCTAGTCCTTAGAATGTCCTTGGTCCCAAGACAGGGAAGATCCCAAAAGTAGATTATTGGAATTCACTACAATCAAGAATGAAAAGGCTCTTAAAATTGGCAGCTAATCCAAACTGCAGCTCAAGGAAGTGAGATGTCTATGAAGACAGCTGGGAGGTGAAAGTACAGCAGATCAGTAAAGTCCTGCAGAAGTAGAGAGCCTTTATCTAAAAAATAAAATCACAATTCAAAAGAAAATATGGCATCTCTGAGGGGTTAAGAGGTTCTAGGATGCCCGTGCCGGGTTGTAAAAATGTAATCATGTAAAGGGCACAAGCAAGAGTCAAGAATTGGCCCATCATTTCAAGCATGGTCTCCTAGTTTTGGGTTTTTTGTTTGTTTTTGTTTGGACTGTTGTTAAAATTTTCGGCGGCTCTTGCTGGCCGGGCTAGCTTCACGGCGGGTAACAGAGACACGGAGACAATGGCTGGGCAAGGAAGCTGTATTTCTTTATTCAGGAACAACGATTCATAAACTAAGACAAACTAATCACCAAACAGAACTCTGCTGTCTCTTTGCGGCGGTGCAAGCACTCTCTCTTACTCTGGAACTCAGGAACTCTGCAACTCTTCAACTCTGGAACTCTGACACTCTCCCACTTTGGAACCCTCTCTCGGGGTTCCTCGGGGCGGGGCCAAGCGGGCCGTGCAATTAGCAGGACTGATCTAATTCTCTTGGCGGGGGAGAACTAGAACCCAATGTAAAGCATACAACATTGGACAAAAAATATTAAAGTCCTTGTACGGGAATTTTGCATGAGACTCTCAACCTCTTCACGGTCTGAGGTTGTCCAGTGCTAACCAAATCTGGGATAGTTTTTCTCCCACATCTTATCCTTATTGGGTTCATCTATTACCACTGTCTTCAGATTACCCTCTCTTCCCTGAAATCATCTACGCCCTTGGGTTGAACTTCATGGATATGTTTTGCTTCACAATATATCCAGCCAACATTTACCTAGTGATGCCTCATTACCATTAAGAGAACAATCTTCATAATGTATATTGGGAATCATTACTTATTCTCCTCTTTGGAAAGAGTAGGCATTTTAATATATTGTGTTGTTCTTCAGAATTTGGCTTCAAGTCTGACCCAAAGGCTTGTTAAATAGTTAGATGCATTTCAGAGATATATGGATACTTTCCTAGCAAATAAAATTCATTTAACTGATCAAAGTGATGTTTCTCAGCTTAAGCAAAGATAGTCATAGCATTCCATCACTACTTACTTTCACCTTCATAACTAAAACTGTGAAGAAAACTGAGGGTTGTCTATCAACAATTTCCCCTCCAGAGTTTGATCTAAAGGTAGATTTCATCTAAAATATATTAACTCTATTTTGCCCATCAGTGTTCTTTGAAAGGAGAAGTATTAGAAAGTAGATATAGTATTCTGGGATATATAAGAAAATGAATGTATGTATTTTCTTTGGAGGATATGAACTGAAAATAGTGAACTTCAGGGGTCAGGTGGTGGCTGAGCTAGTTGAGCATGCATGTCACAGTGTCTTTTGGCTGAGAAAGTTGCAGTTGTCAGTCCTCAAGTAAAGAGATGTGACTGGAATACATCTTGGTCCTAAACACATGACTGAAAGTCATAAACACAGAGACCCAAATATCTAAAGGAGTGTTTTGCTCAACCTCTCTTTTATCTAGTCATGAGGGAACTGGGGCTCATGAAAGTGAGAAATTTTTCAAGTCACAGAGCAAATCAATGCTGATGTAAGTAATCTATATGAGTTAGCATTCTTTAAAGAGCTGTCTTCAGCATTACAATGCTCCCTTATGCATTACCATTTTGTAAGTCTTAAGGCTTCAGCTCTATGTGAATTCATAGACAGTGTCAATAAATTACTAGATGCCCACACACAAAGAACTTGTTTTCTAATCATCTTAAGATAATTGGCCATCACTGTTTTTCAACAAATCTACTGACCTGCAGATTATCCTGTATGTTGTATCTAACACAACATTTTTCTTGTCTACAAAGAAATAAGTTTAAACCACAATTACTGTTTGCTGAGCATTTATTGGAATCAACAGATGTTGATTTTAAGCAATGAGCACAAAAGATGATGGGGAAGGGTAATATTTTCTTCTTTTGTAATTGACCAGAAATAGGAGGCAGTAAGGTATAGGCAAGTATAAAGTGTGTGCACATATGCATGTGTACATGATAACAGGCAAAGATGATGCATGCTTACCATTTGCTAGGCTGGAAAAATGCTTGTCTTTGGATATATAACAAATTGGGCTCAACCATTACCTCTATTTCCTGTGTGACTTTAGCCAAAGGTGATGACCACCCTCAATCTTGGTTTCTTCATTTATGAAGAGGAAATAGCACCTAACAGTCATTCACATGGAGTGTTATGAATATTGAAAAAGTAGAAAACATTAAGTCCCTGCATCCAGCTTATCAAGGAGAGGTCAGTTTCTCATTGATGAGTCAAGAACCAGCTTATCAAGGAGAGGTCAGTTTCTCATTGATGAGTCAAGAATGATTAGAAAGAGTGGAGAAAGGAGTAATCTAGTTTCTGTTTCTCCATATATCTTTTAAATTCCCCAGTATTAAGATGTTTTCAATTGTGAGACAGAAGGGAGGCGACAGGAAGGAGACTTTATTAAGAATGAAAAATAGCTACAATTTTGAAAGCAGGCTTGCTGACAGAATGTGAGCATGTTTTCAGAATAATTAACAGAAAGCCAGGACTGAGGAAACTAATTGTTGTTGGTACAACTGCTTTCCAAATGGAAACCTTGAGCCTGATACACTGTGGATCCTCAGTTTCTCCATGGGGGTCAGCTGAGGCTCTGCTGATAAGCGTCTGGCTGCCTTGGGAGGCTGTGGTATTTATGTCCATAATAACAGTATCTTCTTTAGATGGGATAAATCTGTGTGAAGCCATTACCATGTACTCAGTCAGCTCCAGCTTCTTTCTCATGTACAGATTTGAATAATTTATCAGTTTCATAAATTAAGTGTAAATAGCTCTGTTTTGTAGATTAGGGAATTGAAGACTGAGAATTTAACTTGCTTTAGGATACTGGAGATTAGTGGGCATTTAGAGCCCAAGCCTATGTAACTCCAAAGCTTATGCTTTTTTTTTTTTCTCTGCAGAACCACCTTCCATTAAATGTGCAGTGAGCAAGAGGAAAAGTGTGCTTAGGACCTGAGAGACCAAGGTTTTACTTTACTGATAGATTCCCATGTTCTAGGTTTAAGAGTTATCATTCAGCAGTTGAGTGATTGCGGCAAATTACTTAATGTCTCTGATTTCTACCTCACTGTTCACACTTGTAACCACTTTGTGATTTCAAAGACATCATTTTCATTCCCCAGTGATTCTAAGGGCTGTACCTCTCCTAGCCTAGCTAAGAATACTGCCAGAATCTAAATGCACTGGGTAAAAAATGTGTATGGGAAAATGTGTGTGAGACTCTGTTGATATAAGACTATAAAACTCAAGTTGCACATTTTTCCTCAGAGCTATATTCCTCCCCATCTATATTCATTATCTTAGGGCTTAGTTTCCCTTGTTCGTGTATCCAACCTCTCTGTTTAACTTTTCTTTTTTTAAAAAATATTTATTTTTTTTATTTATTCCCTTTTGTTGCCCTTGTTTTATTGTTGTAGTTATTATTGTCGTTGTCATTGTTGGATAGGACAGAGAGAAATGGAGAGAGGAGGGGAAGACAGAGAGTAGGAGAGAAAGATAGACACCTGCAGACCTGCTTCACCGCCTGTGAAGCGACTCCCCTGCAGGTGGGGAGCCGGGGTTCGTGGGGAGCCGGGGTTCGAACCGGAATCCTTATGCTGGTCCTTGTGCTTTGCGCCACCTGCGCTTAACCCGCTGTGCTACAGCCCGACTCCCCTCTGTTTAACTTTTCTAGAGTCTGAGTGCATGAGGTTAGCTGAGTTGAATAACGACTGAGATTTTGTAGTACACAGCACTCAGGATTTGCTGAGTACAAGTGAACTTGAGAGAATATAGAGCTTGAGTCCAATTCTTGGTGAAAACATAGGGAGAGTTCCTGAAATTCAAAAGACAGCCAGACCTACATGATACATAGTAAAAGCAGTTAAGGTAGAATGAGAACTGTATTGACTTTAGAGGCCCTGAGTTTAATTATTAGCTCAAAAATTACTGTCCAAATGAAGAGCTTTAGGCAAGAACTCTTCTAAAAGAGTTTTGCTCAAGAACTTTTCATAGTTCTGGCTGACAATTCTCTTTTTTTATTTTTAATTTTTTTTAATGTTTATTTTTACTTCCAAGGTTATCGCTAGGTCTCTTTGCCTGCACTATTAATCTACTGCTTGCTCCTGGAGGCTATTTTTCTCATTTTGTTCCCCCTGTTGTGGTTGTTATTGTTGTTATAGCTGCTGTTGGATAGGACAGAGAGAAATGGAGAGAAGAGGGGGGAGACAGAGAGGGAGAGAGAAAGATATACACCTGTAGACCTGCTTCACTGCTTTTGAAGCAATCCTCTGCAGGTGGGGATCTGGGGGCTCGAACTGGGATCATTAAGTCTAAGCTGGCTCTTGCACTTTGCACCATATTCATTTAACCCGCGGTGCTACCACCTGGTCCCCTGGCTAACAATTCTATGGAACTGAACTTTTTAAACGTATTTGCTTTATCCTTTCTTTCTTCAATGTATTTTCTCAGATCTTACACCACCTTCATAGTATGAGGACTTGCCCTGTCTCTGAAGTGTTTTCCATTTTTGATCCTTCACAGATTTTCCAAAAGATCTCTTACACATCAAATCGCCCTTGGTATCTGATTTTCATAGTATTCTAACTTGTCCATGGAGTACTGGACAAAGTTTGGGAGTGATGCATCCACTATTTAAATGATAAGAACCATCTCTACCTCATCTTTGACGTGAGACATGTGTCCCTGTACAAGATAATGGTCCAACAGTCAAAGACTCTCTCAGATTACCTCAGATAATTATTAACAGAGAGAGAAGCAGAAGGAAATTCATGCATTTCTGTGTAAAATGGGGTGCTTTCAAAATATAGGGTATCCACTAGGATGTAGCTAACTGGGTAGAATGTGGTGCCAGCATGCTTTTGGATCTTAGGTCCCAGGTTCCATCCGTGGCATTTTATATACCATATCACTATTCTGACCTCTCTTTTTCTATCATAAAATAGGTTAATCTGGGGGGTCGGGCAGTAGCACAGTGGGTTAAGTGCACATGGCTAAGCGCAAGGACCAGGATGGTGTAAGGATCCCGGTTAGAGCACCGGACCGGCTCCCCACCTGCAGGGCAGTCGTTTCACAGGTGATGAAGCAAGTCTGAAAGTGTCTTTCTCTCCCTCTATCTGTCTCCCCCTCCTCTCTCCATTTCTCGCTGTCCTATTCAACAACAATGACATCCATAACAACAAGAATAATAAGTACAACAAGAATAAAAAATAGGTGAATCTTAAATGACAGAGCTATGAGAGAATTCATGGCTACAAAGAAAGCAAAATATTGCAGTGTTGACTAGATATAACTTGTATTGATGCACTCTGAAGAGGCATAATGAGAAAGTAAGGATTTTCAACAAACAGCTAAAGACTAAGTATGAAAGCCAGAAGAATTGTTTGGTAGCCCAAGGAAGATTTGTATTTCCTGTGAAAAAAGAAGATGAAATGCCCTAGCAGTATTGCTTAAGGTTTATTATTATTAGCTTTATCTATTGTATAGAGACAGCCAAAAATCAAGAAGGTAGGTGGAGATACAGAGGAAGAGAAAGAGACATCTGTTGCACTGCTTCACCAATCACAAAGCTTTCTCCCTGCAGATAGGGACCAGTAGCTTCAACCTAGGTTCTTGTGCATTGTAACATGCACGCAACCAGGTGTGACACCATCTGGCCCCTTACCTAATGTTTTATCAACTCTCTCTACCTCTATCGTAACACCAGTCTAAGCCTGAGAAATATCCTAGGCACCTCACAAATATAACGCTGACCCATTACATAATATTCTTTCATTTTTCACATAAACAGAGAGAAATTGAAGGAGGAAGAGATAGAGTGAAAGAAAACGAGAGATACCTGCAGCCCTGCTTCACCACTCATGAAGCTTTCCCCCTGAAGGTGGGGACCAGGGGCTTGAACCTGTGTCCTTGAGCACTGTAATGTGAGTGACTAACCAGGTGTGCCACCACCTGCCCCCTATGGTATACTTGTATTATGAGCAAGACACAACATTTGAGGATCCATCAAGAAGGATCACATCTGTGAGTCAGGAAGAGGACATTTATTCTACTCTGCAGACTCCCTGATTATGGAATTCTACCCTCCAAAACTGGGAGCAAAAAAAAAAATTCATTTTCTTAAGCTGCAGTGTCTATGATATCTTATTGTGGCAGCCTGAACTGACATATATATATCCTGGGTCAGGTGGATGGGATTAAATAGTTAATTTTATTCACAGAACATTTTCTCAATAATGGGAGCTTCTCATTGCCATAATACAACTTTTTAGCCCTTTTCTCCTCTGTGACACCATTCTCTCAGACAGTATTTTGATCCAACTTCAGGCTAGCTATCAAACTCAAGCAATATTACCATAGTTGTGTGCCTCCAGGAATATGCCTAGAATAGACTTCCTAGTTTTCTTCTACCCTAAAATCCCTAATCTCATTTGCTCTAATCCTCCTTTTGGGTTCCTGTTCATTAACTGTTTTGTCTCAACTTTTGTCCTACCACCTTCCAGACAGCAAGTTACAGATGCTACCACGATTCCATCCTGAATTCTCTGGGCAGACCACCTCACCAGTTTGTCCTAGAACCTTGCCTCTCCAGGGTCTAGTCCACTAGTGAAAGATAGAGACAGGCTGGGAGTCTTGATCCACATGACAATGCTCATGTCCAGCAAAGAATCAATTACAGAAACCAGAACTCCTACCGTCTGCACCCTAAAAACAACCTCAATCCATACATCCAGTGGGGGAGAAGTGATAGAAGGACGAGAAGAGGGGTTTGAATTCCAGCTCCATCAGTAGCCAGAGAAAGAGAAGGAAAAAGAGAGGGACATATGGAGGTAGTAATGTTGTCATGAGCCTCTCGGTGGAGAAGCGAGAACTGAATCAGGAAGAAAAAGGGGGCAATTATGTGTAAATGCAGACAGATAATTGTAGAGATGATGATTGGTCCATGTCTACAACCTTCAGGAAACTGTGGTGGTTTGAAACGGGGAGACCAAAGTTGGGAAGGTGTGGGAAGGGTGTGGATTTAAACTCCTGTTGACATATATTTTGTAAAATGAAAATAAATAAATAAATAAATAAATAAATAAATAAAAGAATTTTGTTCATACTCCCAGAGAGGTATAAAGAATAGATAAGGTTCCAATAGAGGGGATGAGACATGCATCTCTGCTGGTGGGACTGTATAGAATTATACCTTTGTTTTCTTACAATCTTGTTAATCATTATTAAATAACTAATAAACATAAATAAATAAAAGAGAAAATAGATTCCTAGATCTCTTTGATCTTCATATTTGCCTACCTCCCTATGAGTCTTAGAATCTGCTGTGCAAGACCATACTTTACTAAAGTTTTGTCTGGCATTATCCTTTGCTTTACTTCTTAGGCTCCACCTAGGAAAGAGATTATCCTGTGTTCATCTTTTCTCTTTCTGACTTATTTTAATTAACATGAATCTCTCCAGTTCCATCCATGTTGTAGCAAAAGAGAGATTCCATCATTTCTTACACCTGAGTAGTATTCCATTGTGTATATATCCCACAGTTTCTTTAACCACTCTTTAGTTGCTTAGCATTTAGGTCATCTCCAACTTTGGGCTATTACAAATGTATTGGTATGAAGACAAGCATGCATAAAACTCTTTGGATATGTGTTTTTAGAAAGATACCTAGGAGATGAATTGCTTCATTGTATAGTAGGCCCATTTCCATTGTTCTGAGGAATCTGAGAACATTGTACATTAGTCTACAGGGGTTATGCCATTTTATCAACACATCTCCACCAACACACAAAAATGGTGTCTTTATTCCACATCCTCACCAGCACTTTTTGGTTTTGTCATTTTTGATGTATGCTATCTCACAGGTGTGAAATAGTATCTTATAATTATCTTAATTTATATCTCCCTGATATTCAGTGACTGAGAATTTTTCCGATTCCCCAGAACCCCGCCCCATTAGAGAAAGAGAGAGAGAGAGGCTGAGAGTATGGATCTACCTGTCAATGGCCATGTTCAGCAGAGAAGCAATTACAGAAGCCAGACCTTCCACCTTCTGCAACCCACAAGGATCTTGGGTCCATACTCCCAGAGGGTTAAGGAATAAGAAAGCTATCAGGGGAGGGGATGGGATATGGAGTTCTGGTGGTGGGAATTGTGTGTAGTTGTACCCCTTTTATCCTATGGTTTAGTACATGTTTCCTTTTTATAAATAAAAAAAAAAATGTTACTTCTTTCACTGTCCTGCTATCAGCTATTATTCTCATTGGTGGCCCTTAAGGTGATTTTTTTTCCTGGCCATTTTATATATTTTTTATTTTTCTTTGATTTTCAGCAGGTTAATATTTTTACATTGACTTAAATTTATCCTGTATATAGGATAGTCTTGAATCTATGTTCCATTGTTTTTCATTAATTTTGTTGTATTTTCTAGCATTTTTAAATGTGGTTTATTCCTCATTTTCTTCTTCCTATTACTTTTCTACGTATTGGGTCACATGGATGCTAGACTGTTGGTACCCAACAGTAGACAATATATCATATTCCATTAGTCTCTTACTCCATTTTATGCTATAAGTTTTTTTTCTGTGCTCTCAGTGGGTGATTCTTATTAAAAGGTCCCTTGTATCTCACTAACTAAGGATAATCTTCCTTCCTGGCAGGTACCTAGAGTAGGTATAATAGCTGAAACATACTCTTCCATCTATCTCTATCTCTGTCTCTCTCTCTTTCTCTCTCTCTCTCTACTGAAAGAATGAGTAAATCAGGCTCTGGGCAATAGCACACCTGGTTGGACCCACACATTACTGTGTTCAGTTGAAACTGAGTTCAAGCTCAGGCTCCCAGTTATTGGGAGGAGAAACTTCACAAGTGGAGAAGCAGCTCTGCAAGTACTTATATATCTCTCTCTTTATCTTCCCTCCTCTTTCAATTTCTCTTTGTCACATCAAATAAAAGGGAATAAAAGAATAATTATTTTAAAAAGGAATTAGTAAATCAAATACTCATAATGCATATTTCATTAATAGAAACTTTTAATACCTCTGTTATCTGGCAAAATCTCCCTGAGGATCCAAACCAACTTTTTATTTTTACTCTATTGGTATCTAATTAACCATCTCTATATTTGACATTTAGTATACTCCTGGTAAATTTTAACTACTTTTAGAAACAACAAACAAGAAGAGTCAGCAACTTTAAGAGAAAATGCCCTCTTGAAGAAGAATCAATCTAAAAACAGGTAATAATTATCAAGGATTCTCAAAACTGCATGTGTTTGTGTATAACTGTCAGATTGTCCTGAGTAGAAGTCATGAATTTCTGCAATTTAGTGCTTTATTCATTTTCCACTCTACACCTTCCATGTTCCTCTGTTCCACTGGAAATGGCAATGTACATATAGTCATAGGACAGGCTCCTGGCCTTGCTAGGTCCCTTTTTGGTATTAAGTAGATTATTAAAAGAAAAATCCAAAAATGTAGTGTTTCATATGAAGTAAATGTACTATTCAAATTAAATCTATAAATCAGGTATGCAAATGATTCTGTGCCCAGGGCAGAATTGCAATCAAACATTCTACCGAGGGAAAGTTAATAAACCCTGCCTTTCTTTCTATTACCTTAGAAGTAACATTTTGAGAGTCCTGGTCTAATGGGTATACAGAATGTGTGGCTCCAGGCATTCCAGTTGCTATTACAACTGTACTAGGACTTGGCAGGGCTCTAAAACTCCAGGAAGGGATGAGCAGCTTGCATCTGTGTCTGCATCAAAAGCATTAAATATACATCTGATCAAGATAATTGGGAATATGAAAACACCTGAGGGAAAACAGTGCATGAAATTATATCCGTATTATATACTTTTCCTTCTGAAATGGCTTTGGGACTAAGATTATCACAGGAGACTTGCTTAGATAATAGAAGATCCTCCAAAGAAGAATAGTTTTCAACAGTTTGAGGGCGAAGGTGCATAATCATGGGTAGATAGTAAAGAGAGAACCTATCTGCTATCAGTATTTTGATTTTGTCATTTGTTGGTAATCATAGATTCATAGCAGCCAAGTTGTCTTATATCTTGGTTTGCCCAAAATGTCCCATTTGGTACCTATTTTTTCTATAAAGTTTCCTATTATCCCCATTGTATTCCCCAAATTGTCCTGGTTAAAATTATAAATTATGTATCCTTCAAAGTAAGGAGCTTTCATGAGCCAGGTGGTGGCCACCTGGTTGAGCACACATGTTGCAATGTCCAAGGACCCAAGTTCAAACCCTTGGTACCCACTTACAGGGGGAAGGCTTCATAAATAGTGAAGCAGTGCTGCAGGTGAATCTCTGTCTCTTTCCTCTCTATATCCCTCTTCCTCTTGATTTCTGGATGCCTCTATCAAATAAATAAAGCTAATAAAAAATTAAAAAGTGTAAGCAGCTCTGATATAATTTACATTTCAGTTAAATCAAACACATACTCCTACAGCACTAGAAGCTTCACATTTCCACTTGAGCTCTATACTCATCATGCTGGCTGAGAATAGTAAATCACCTTGTCTCTGAAATTCAGGCAAGGTCTAGATAAATAAATGACCTAAATTATGTATGTAGATAGTAAACAGTGGTATCTGAGACAATAACTATGTGAGAGATCCTTTCACCTCATTTCAGCAAGAATAAAGATGCTCTCAGAAAGAGACAAAGAGGAGAGACAGTTTCTCGTATTTATAAAAGAAGATAGTATCTGAGGAAGAATCCTAAGTCTAAGTTTCCTTCTTCCTTTTTGAGATGCTGGTCAGGGGAAAAGCAAGGCAGAAGTAAAATGTGATCACAACATATATGTGGATATTGTTTCCCAGGCACTGAACACCAGGAAACCTAGGAGATGATTTTTTTCCATGTCTTAAAGAGTATGAAAAAATCATTGAATCATGTAATGGTCATTACAGCTCCTTTTTATTGTTTTTTCCTTTTTTTACCAGTCTTTCTAATGTTACCAAAAAGAAAGTTTGTATCTCAAAGACATATTGGCACTGACTCTCTTGGTAATCTAACTTTTAGGAAGACTAACGAACTTTCAGATACAGTATCTTTTACAGATACAGATGCTACTTAGAATTAAAGAGCATGTATTTGTATTGTGTGTTTTTATTGTTACTTTCTACTATTGAAACATGGTGCTAAATATACTTTTATTTTTTAATATTTATAAGTACAAATATATTCCTCAATATGTTAATTTGAACTATATTCATCAGAATAAAATAGAAAATTCATAACATTAAAAACTCAAATCTATAAGAGTAGTGAGTGAAAGAACAGAATTTACAAAATAATTTTCTGAACAGATAATCTTCAGGGCATCAGGCTGAAATTAGGGTAGATGGTTGCATGTGTGTGTGTGTATGTGTGTGTGTGTTTCCTCTAGGTTGCTGTAGTAATAGTTAGTAGTCAGTTAATATAGACAAGAAGAGAAATAGGGACAGAAAGATAAAATACAAAGTAAAACTTGGACTAAGGTTAGTGTGATGCACTAAAGCAAAGGACTCTGGGGAGGGAGTGTATGAGAGGAGAATGTGTGTGTATATGAGGGGTATAGAGTCTAAGTTGGGGATGAGAATATTTTGATACCCATTACATGAAGCTAGGAAATTGTACCCATGTATCAACCATTAAATCCCCAGTAAAATTAAAAAAGAAAAAAATACAATAAGGCAGAGACAGAAGTGAACTTAGCTAGGTAACCATCTGTGTGAACCTGGGTGAATTTCCTATTGAATCACTTTATCTAGACTAACATCAGCAAACAATAAAACTAGCCCAGGGTTCATGTGATTACTAAGCCAGATAGTGGGACAATTGGTTACTGTTGTGAAGATCAAACATTTTTTCCACAGAGTCTTGACTAGTCTAACATTTGCTTGGCAGTCAGAAGAAAGTCCCAACCTTTGCCCTTTTACAGTTCAGTCTAGTAGGATATTACCTGAAGACAATTCACAAGGAAAACAAAAATAGGTAGTGTACATGTGTTGGACATTACACCAGCTCCCCCCTGCTCCATTGCTTGATGCTGTGGTATATTTACATAATCATTGTTTTGTCTGAGACCTGCCCTGCCTGCAGGGAATTGGTTTAATCACCATTGGTTAGATGGAAGCTTGCTACTTTCCTTCTCCCCACCCCCTATCCTACCCATTTCCTTTTCTGGCCTGGCACTTCTGCTTCAGAAGATATAAATGCAGATCAATAAAGGCAGCATTGCATTGCATTCCTGCTCAGCCACTAGAGTTCCTGGTTCCTCTCCCACATCGCTGAGTAAGCAGCAGCCTAGGTTGGTTCCGGTCAAATTCTCTCCAACACAGAGAGCATGTACACGGGAAGAAACACCCTCAGGCTAGACCGGCAGACATGAGTAAAGGATTCACCAGAGGCCAGATGTAGAACTAAGTGTGTACACGGATTATCCTTCTTTCTAGTAAGAACTTGATAAGGAAAGCAAGGTGATTGTCAACCTTCTCATAGTACAGATATAAATCCTTATTGGGAAAAGGAACTTGCAGAAGGTTATGGATTGGGTAGATATCAGAGCCAGAACTTAACCCCTCACCTTTCTTCTTAAGCACAAGTTATCCAGGAATATAGAGATGGCATGAGTTCTAACAAGGAAGATGAATTGGTAGTAAAAGTACTTAACAGAATCAGCCCTGCATCCACCCACACATTTTGTGGACTGTGAAACATCAATAGGGAAACCTGTTGGTGCTCATTATTCCTGCAGCATTATTTTTAGAGGCAAATCTTCCCCATGGGACTTCTGAAGCCTGGACTTTATGCAAGCACAGGGGGAAATTCTGTTATTATAGCAATGCTCCTCAGTGTTTCCCAAGCTCTAAAGCAGTAGAAATCACCCAAGAGACCTTTGAAAAAAGTGAAGGTTCTAAATTCACCTAGAAACCAGAGATTCTACATTTCTTTTTTTTTTTTCTTTATTTTTTCTATAAGTGATTTAATAATGACTAGCAATACTGTAGGATAAGAAGGGGATAATACCATATCCCATCCAGTCCATGGGAAGCCTCCCTATTCTTAATCCCTCTGGGACTATGAACCAAAATTCTTTATGAGGTGCAGAAGGTGGGAGGTCTGGCTTCTGTAACCATTTCTCCACTGAAAATGGATGCTGGCAGGTTGATCCATACCCCAGCCTGTTGCTATCTTTTTCTAGTGGGATAGGGCTCTGGGAAGGTGAGGTTCCTGGACACATTGGTGAGGTCATTTGCCCAGGGAAGTAAGGATGGTGTCATGGTAGCATCCACAACTTTGTGGAAGAGTATTAGAGTTGAAGGGTTGACATCTAAGCCTTGGCATCTCCGAATACAGTTTGAAAAGAAACATAAGGTGGCACTGGTTGAATTGATTTGGTTAAGGTCAGCAGGTGCAGTATAAAATGATAGGGATCAAGAGAAGCATGAAGCCTCAGAGCTTCCAAGACTGGGAGAAATACAAATTATAAAGAGAATGAGGAGGGTTCTTTGCTGTCTTGGAGTTTAAGAAGTTTAAGAATTATTATTATAATAATTAATAGTTATTATTATTAAGAATTATTATTATAGTTATTTGGGAATCTTGGTTTACTTTGAAAATTCTATGGATAGGCTTTACTGTACCATACATGATTTCTCCATGACTTATGTCATTTAATGCTATTTACAAATAACTATATCTTAGGTACTGGCAGAACCAGTTATTTCTGGTATCTCTGGTCTAAGATTACAGGTGATTTGATATTTCAAAAAAAATTTTATTAGAATGCATTGAAAATTTAGGCCCAGTGTCAGAATTAAGTCAGTTTATAAATTTGAAATATTAAGTGCTTAGACTGAAGAAATATATACTGAGAACTGAAATTTCTGCATTTAAAGAGCTCAAGATGTGGTCCAGGAGTGGGCACAGTAGATAAAGCATTGGACTCTGAAGCATGAGGTCCTGAGTTTCTTGCCCAGCAGCACATGTACTAAGGTGATGCCTGGCTTTTTCTCTCTATTCTCCTATCCCTCTTCTTAATAGATAAATAAAATTTAAAAAATAGAGAGCTAAAGACATTTAATCTTTTTCCCCCCTCTTATATGAGTGTCTATGATTCTGTTTCAGTGACCACAGTGTGAATACCAATGTGTAAAATCCATAGGGGGCAGGGAAGATAGTACAATGATTATGCAAACAGGCACTCATCCCTGAAGCTACCAGTTTCCAGGTTCAATTCCTGCACCACCATAAATCAGAGCTACAGTGCTCTGGTAGGAAGAGAGAGAGAGAGAGAGAGAGAGAGAGAGAGAGAGAGAAACGAAATGGATAAAGCTCCTCTCCTATGCTACAGCCTACCTCCTGTAGAGGAGGGGAGACACAGAGGGGCAGAGAAAGTTAGACACCTGCAGACCTGCTTCACCACCTGTGAAGTGACTCCTCTACAGCTGGGGAGCCAGGCCTGGATCCTTTCTCCAGTCCTTGGGCTTTGTGCCATGTGCGCTTAACCTGCTGTGTTACTGCCTGACTCCCCACATAGCTGTATCTTATAAAGTAACTCCACCAGCTGCTTCTCTTCTCCCTGGCCTAAGCTTTTAGTAGATTTAATATTTCAAACAAGAAGTAATTATTAGAAATGTATTAACAATTTAAACCCACTGTTAAATGGAAACCCCAAATCTTCATCTGCAATATTCTTGCCTTTAGGTTCATGATTAGTCAACAGTTTGTTCTGCTTTATATCTTAACTCTTTTTCAGCCATCAGGCTACAGATGCTACCATGATGCCAACCTGAATTCCCTGGGCAGCCAAATCCGCCAATGTGTCCTGGAGCCCTGCCTATCCATATCCCTGTCCCACAAGGGAAAGAGGAAGAGAGAGAGGCTGGAAGTATGCATAGACCTGCTAATGTCCATGTTCAGTGGGAAAGCAATTACAGAAGCCAGACCTCCCATCTTCTGCACCCCTTAATGATCCTGGTTTCATACTCCCAGAGGGATAAAGAATAGGAAAGCTTTTAAAGGAGGGGATTGGATATGGAGTTCTGGTGGTGGGAATGGTGTGGAATTGTACCCCTCTTACCCTATAGTCTTGTCAATATTTTCATTTTATAAATAAAAATTTTTTAAAAAGGAAGTACAGCTCAGTCATCTCTGCTGAAGACAAAAGATCAAAATGGGGAGCCTATAGGCTCCTCCATCCCCACCAGCAATTAACCAGAGGGAAGATGACCTGGTGAGTAACTTAGTGTTTATAAGTTGTTCCAATAACCTTCCTGCACTCACAGGAGGGTTCTACAAAGTGTTTGTTACTACGGCTAATGAAAAAGCTTATAAGAATCAGTTAAACTGCACTTATTATGGTAGCTCATTTGAGGATGGAGAGCCTCTCTTTGGTAGTACACTTTTTGCATAATCCATTGGAGACTTCTTTCTCTTTAATTGTAGTTGTCCTGGTGGAGGACTGGTGCTATATTGAACAGGGAAGGGGCATCAGGTTTTCCTGTGAGGTCATTTCCACTGACATTTATAAAAGAGGATGGGAATGGGAAACCTCAGCTGATCCTACCTAATGTGATGCTTCAGATTCAAATCCACATTTGTGGACTCCAGATTGCAGTCTGAAAATTGACTATTGGAGGCAAATCTGGGAACCACCTAATGTTGTTTATAAAGTTGTGTGAAACATGCTTGTAGCCTTTCTCTATTATGGAAAGGCTCACCAAATTTCATCAGATTATTCAAGGTAGCAGCTTCCTATTTACATTGCAGAATGGAAAAAGAAGAGCCTCCAGGGCAGGTTCTCTATTATGGGATTGTTGATGTGACATTGTTTCCAACCCCTCAAGGTAGAGGGAATTTCAGAGTCCATTACCTGAGATAACACACATTGACAAAAGGCACTCCCATTTAGGCCTACTTTGAAGTTAATTTGTTACTTCACTCATTATAGCAGCACCTGCACAAATTTGGTAAATAGGAATGAGTGGATGAGCCAAATATCCTTTTCTTCCCCCCCCCCCCCCACCGGTATGAGGCAGACTAAGTCTAAATGAGGGTCATGACCTCCAATCCAAAACTCCTGTGGCAATATCACCTGCCTACAGCACAAGTCTGTAGAGCCCAAGAAGTGTTTGATGTGCAAATGGATTTAAAATTTCTTGCTAGACTTTTAATGGGGAACTCACAAATGGAGCTAAACCAGACTCAGTTTTGCAAAACAAAATTCAGCAGGACACAAAATTTCCCTCCGCAGCAGAGTAAAGCACATACCGTGTTGGTTAGCAGATAAAATACCTGGCTTCCCTGGGCAGATGAACCCACCAATATGTCCTGGACCCCTTCAACCTCAGAGCCCTGCCCTACTAGGGAAAGTGAGAGGCAGGCTGGGAGTATGGATCAATGCCTATATTTAGTATGGAAGCAATTACAGAAGCCAAGTCTTCCACCTTCTGTACCCCATAATGATATTGAATTCATATTCCCAGAAGGATAAATAATAGGAAAACTATCAAGGGAGGGGGTGGGATATGGGTTTCTGGTAGTGTGGAATTGTACCCCTCTTATCCTATGGTCTTGTCAGTGTTTCCATTTTATAATTTTTTTTAAGTGCCACACTCCTACTGGTATAATATGAACAAAGCCAGGAAACCAGGGCTTCTGGGAACTTCCCAGTGTCACTCCAGGTATAAGATAATAATTATCACTGGACTACACTAAAGGTTTCTGTCTTCCAGTGCAAGACAAAACCCTACCATTTTGTTGAATGGAAATGAGGACAGCAAGATCTATTCCTGCACCAAAAAATGCAAATGCAGGTAGGGCAATGGTGGTAGAATTCTTCAGAATCTTAGCAGAAAAGTGATGGTTCTAGTGCTCATTGTCCAGTTTATAGAACCATTGCAGAGCAAGCATAAAATGTCTCTGTGACAAAGACCTTGATGGCTCAAATTGGGATATGACTATCACCACAGGAAGAAGATAGAGTCATCAGGCTAGTGAAGCCCTTGCTTCCTTCAAACAACCTTCAACTGCTACCATCGCTATGAACCAGGAAGTACTTTCCCAATCTCACTTTATACAGGGTTCTCATCCTGTCAACAGCTTTTAGAAAATGGCAGGGCCTACCATGAAGATTACATCAGCTTTGTGGTAGAGGTATGAGGTAATTTTCAAACAAGAAAGGGCTTTTAAATTGAACATTTTTTAGCTAGACAAGACCTCACAGATAACTAGATCACTCATTTTAGAGATGAGGTGACAGAGTCTCAGAAAGAGAATGTGCCCTGTCCTAGGTTACCTAGACAGTATGACATTTCCCCTCTATAAAGTTCGTACCTCAGAGGGACCAGGTGGTGGTGCACCTGGTTGAGCACACATATTACAATGCACAAGGACCTGAGTTTGAGGCCCTGGTCCCCACCTATAGGGGGAAAGCTTTGCAAGTGGTGAAATAGTGCTTCAGGTGTCTCCCTTTCTCTCTCCTTTTCTCTCTCCCCCTCTATTATCCTCTACCTACTTGATTTATGACTGTCTCTATCCAATAAATAAAGATAATTTTAAAAATTTTGTGTTCATACTTCAGTATTGCTTGCTTACACAAAGCAGCAGGAATGCAAAGTCCCTGTGTTTATCACAGGAAGCAAGCAGTTCATCAGATGGGAGTAAGGATAACAACCATGTTTGGAGGCAGCCAAGTCTAAAAGCAAAATGTACTGTGAACCATTGACTAGTCACCTCAATTTTCAATGTATGAGCTGGGGATAAGAATGGAATCTCCCTCCAGAGCAGAGTTGGAAAAGTTAAAACAACATTGTAAGTGAAGCATCATTGTCATTAATCTAGCACTCTCAAGGTGATGGCCACTTCAAAGTATCTCACTGAATCTTGAGACTATGCGTGTGTGTACAGTTTGTTTTAAGTCCCAAGAAGAGCTTTGGTTTGCACTGTCTGTCTAGACTCTAACTTCTTAAGTAGTATCCTATCTACTCTGCTTCATCCTCTTCTCTCTCTCTACCCTGAATATCATCACAGAGCCATGCACACATACAAACTTAATAGCTTGTGTTCATTTGTATTGTTCTAATTTCTAACCAAGAAACATACTTGGAAATAAAATATCAAAATCAGCTGGAGGCTTTCTCTGCATGTTGTCCTAAGATGCACACCTGGGGCTGCAGAGAAACAAGCTGCAACTGGAACAGCTCACCTCATGCAGACCCTTGACATGACCACATTTTCCTTTCCCTTAGCTAAGATGTAATGGAAGCATCAGTAATGTTCTCATCTGCCTTTTTATTTTTCATCTGCCTGTTAGAACTAAGGAGTGAGTGTGGTGACTTACACGAAGGTGCTTGATATTGTAGATAAGGTTTTCTCTCATTGCTATTAATATTATCACCATGGCAGACAGGCAAGTCTCAAGAGAACTAAAACATACCTGATATAGAGGAAATGCTGTGTTTTTTAAAATATTTATTTATTTATTTATTTATTTTATTTTCCCTTTTGTTGCCCTTGTTGCTCTGTTGTTGTTGTTGTTGATGATATTGTCGTTGTTGGATAGCGACAGAGAGAAATGGAGAAAGGAGGGGAAGACAGAGAGTGGGAGAGAAAGATAGACACCTACAGACCTGCTTCACCGCTTGTGAAGCCACCCCCCTACAGGTGGGGAGCCTGGGGCTCTAACCTGGATCCTTATGCAGGTCCTAGTGCTTTGCTCAACGTGCACTTAACCCGCTGCTCTACCGCAGGACACCCAGAAGTGCTGTATCTAAAGTAACAAGGGGCAAGGAATAGCTAGGGCTATGGAAATATGAAAAGAGGTGATTTCTGATCTTAAGGCTACTATGGAAAATATAAAGAGCTAAAATCCATGATGTGCCCAGATTCATTTTGTAGAAAGAGTGAAGAATGAAGGACCAGATGGTGATGCAACTGGTAGAGCACACATGCTGTAGTGTGCAAGGACCTGGGTCCAAACCTAAGGTTGCCAGCAGTAGGAAAGAAACTTCGCTATTAACAAAGCAGAGCTGTAAGTGTCTCTCTCTTTCTTCTTCCTTTTTTAATTTTTTAGTATTTATTTTCCCTTTTTTGCCCTCGTCTTTTTTATTGTTATAGTTATTATTGTTGTTGTTATTGATATCGTTCTTGTTAGATAGGACAGAGAAATGGAGAGAGGAGGGGAAGACAGAGAGGGGGAGAGAAAGACAGATACCTGCAGACCGGCTTCACCACCTGTGAAGCAACTCCCCTGCAGGTGGGGAGCCGGGGCTCAAACGGGGGTCCTTACTCCGGTCCTTGACCTTTGCACCACGTGTGCTTAACCTGCTGCACTACCACACAACTCCCTCTTTCTTCTTTCTTCTTTTTCTCCTCTTCCTCCTTCTTCTTCTTCTTTTCTCTAGAGCACTACTCAGCTGTCTTATAATGATGTGGAGGATTGGACCTGAGACTTTGGAGGCTAAGGCATAAGAATCTTTTTGCATAATCATTATGCTGTCTAACCCACTCCACCCCCATCTCTATTTCCCTCTCAATTTCTCTCTCACTCTATCCAAAATAAATAAACACATTAGAAATATGTACATCGATTAGTTGAAAGTGACCTAAATAGATATTTAATCAAATTTATACTTATCCCCACCCTACCCCCACATAAGCCAATCTTTATGACCGTATTTATACCCTAAGAGGAAGAGAAGAGGAGAAATTCCATTATATAGGCCAAGAAAATCTGTCAACAGGTTTAGTAGAAACCCAGAAGTCTCTGTCAGAAACCCATTCAAAATCCGTGACTTGAGTTCATACAGTTCAAGAGGTAGCAGATTAGTCAGCAGTTTCCAGTAGAATACAGCACACTAAGCTAGTCTGCTTTTTCACGTTGACTGAGAAAACCCCTACAGAAATGCCCTTTGCAGCTGGACAGCTGTCAAAATGCAGGGTGAGGAAGCTGAAATCAATCCAGATTGTCTTTCTATTGGGATCTAATATGACCCTGGGAAGGCCCAGGCCACCAGCTTTTGGTTACCAGGTTTCAAAGTTGGTCAGTGGCCCATCCTTGGAAGGTTTTGACAGAAATTTATAAAACTATATCTGACCAAGACTTAACAGAACAATCCAGCAATTTTCTTGGTAATTTGTTTTCCAAGCCATAGTTAGAGACCAAAGCAAACAGACCTGTTTGGAATGTACCCTTCTGTTTCTCAAGCAAAGCTCTCACTGGAATTAAAGAAGCTATAATTAAAGAGCCTTCTTTGGGAATGCTGTAATTATTCGCCAATTCAGTATGTCAAGTGTAATCTGAATATAAACACCAGGGCTGCAGGTGCCTGTCCCCTGGTGAGATCATGGAGCTCCTAAGCTCTGCTTGCCTGTCTCATAAGAGTTGTCATCAATGATGAATCAGAGACTGGTTCATCCATAGCAGTGAAAGTGAGCCTAACTCAAGGCAGTCTGTCTTCCCAAATGTTTGTTTCCTTAAAATAAGCAAAACAAGGGAATCAGGCTGTAGCGCAAGAGTGAAGCGCAGGTGGCGCAAAGCAAAAGGACCAGAGTAAGGATCCTGGTTCGAGCCCCCGGCTCCCAACCTGCAGGGGAGTCGCTTCACAGGTGGTGAAGCAGGTCTGCAGGTGTCTGTCTTTCTCTCCCCCTCTCTGTCTTCCCCTCCTCTCTCCATTTCTCTCTGTCCTATCCAACAACTACGACAACAATAATAACTACAATAATAAAACAACAAGGACAACAATAAGGGAATAAATAAATAAATATTTAAAAAACAAAATGCTGGGGATATATCTTAATGGTTATACAAAGTCAAAACAAATAAAATAAATATTTTATTTATTTATTTATTTATTTATTTTTCCATCAGAGTTATTGCTATTTCCAGAGACGTCAGGCATGGAATGTCAACCCGTCAGCCTCATTACTCAGGTGAGACCTTTCCAAATTCATAGGACTCCTTAATTCCATTTAGGGTGGGTCACTTCCTAACAGAGATTCAAAACCTAGATATAGACCAGGTTCCATGAGATAGGGCATATGTACTCATGTACCCATAAATTAGGTCAAAATATATACCTTAAAGGAAAAGTGCATAATAGTTTGCAGTGAGTCAATAAATGAAGCAATCAAGTAGAAAGACCTAAAAAGACACCATAAAGTACCTAATGAAACAGTTTATACTTAGACCTAGATACCCTCCTCACCTACTTCCTACTTCACTTCCCTCAATTACACCAAGACTACCCTTATCAAATAAGGACTAAAAAAGCTGAATAAGGGCAAGAGACTGGCATACTTTTATGATGACTCTTTAGTCACTATCAGGCCACCCCATTATCTGGGGCCCCAGTCAAGGTGTCTTGGAATTCCCACATAGACATGATGGGCTTAGATCTCTAACAGATCCCTCCCTCCACTGTCACTGGTCATCTCCATCAGGAACAACATAATGGACCCCTTTGTGGGCCCCTATAGGAACTTGCCCTCAATATGAATCAACAATGGTAGGAAATGTTTCATTCTCCAAAGGGAGGTTAGAGAACATACTCTACCTACCACCTGAGGAAGATGGGTCCTGAAATTGATGAAACCTAGAACGTTCCTACTTGTCAGCATTTCCATTTTATAAATAAATAAATAAATAAAATTATCACTTGCCTAAAATTTGAAATTTAGTGGGTATTTTATATTTGTATTTACTGAATATGCAAACTTACAACTCTATTATCCTGTTAAAATGGTTCCAAATATCAACAATGTTATACAAATGTCTTTTCAACTTATTTTTTTTAATCACATGGTTGTTTCACCAGAATGTAGGATCCATGTATGTAGGATCTTATCTATTTCATTCTGGTCTATCTTCCCAGGGAACCAGCAATATAGCTGGAATTTAACACAAAGCCATCATTATAATGACTGAACAGAGCAGTCCTTGCTGAGCAATATGAAAATGTTAGAAATAGCAAACATTCTGGCTACCTTGTCTGTCTCAAGCATTACTCAAAAATTGTTCCAAGCTTCATTCCTGTGTACTTACCTAGGTCTGAGAATTCTGTGTCCACTATCTCAAGACATCTTTTATCAGAACTTGGACTTTTATCCTCGTGGGGTTGGGAAATATGTTATATTTTTCTCCTGAACTGTACGCAATCAATTCTCTGCACTCCAATTCTGTCACAGGCCTGGGCTCCCCAGACTACAAGAAATGGACTTGCCTTATGCTAATGGCATTTCATTTATCATTGTGGAGCCGAGTGAGGAAAGACCATTAAGCTGAGCGTGATGTTTTATTAGTGTGTTTTTCTGAGGTCTGTGACTCTGCATAACACAATGAATAAAAATGATCTAGATTTCACCTCATGAGATATTTCCAGGCTGCACTCACTAAGCCTAAAAGACCTGGTGATGCCGCCTTTGGTAAATAGCCTCAGACTTGTCTTTTAAAAAAAATTATAATTTTTATTTATAAAATGGAAACACTGTGGTCCAGGAGGTGGCACAGTGGCTAAGGCACTAGACTCTCGAGCATGAGGTCCTGAGTTCAATCCCTGGCAGCACATGTACCAGAGTGATGTCTGGTTCTTTCTCTCTCTCCCTCTATCTTTCTCATAAATAAATAAAATCTTTAAAAAAAAAAATGGAAACACTGACAAGACAGTAGAATAAGAGGGGTACAACTCCAAACAATTCCCACTACCAGAACTCCCTATCCCATCCCCTCCCTTGAAAGCTTTCCTATTCTTTATCCCTTTGGGAGTATGGACCCAGGATCATTATAGGATGCAGAAGGTTGGAGGTCTGGCTTCTGTAATTGCTTCCCAGCTGAACATGGACATTGACAGGTTGATCCATGTTGGGCCTTAAGCTAGCACCCCCCCCCCCCGGGCTCTGCTTCATCCTCCATTGCTGATACTATGGTCTATTTACATAATCATTGCTTTGCCTGAGACCTGCCTTGCCTGCAGGGTATTAATTAATCCCACTGGTTAAAACCTTTGCAACAGTTGCTATGGAAGCTTTCTACCTTCTCACTCTTTTCTTTTCTCCACCCCCTTTCCTAGCCATTTCCTTTTCTGACTTGCCACTTCTGTTTCAAAATATATAAAAGTGTTGTCTCTGATCAATAAAGATGCATTGTGTTCCCGCTCCGCCATGAGTTCCTGGTTTCTCTCCCATGTCGCTGAGTAAGCAGAAGCCCAGATTGGCTCCAGTCAAGTTCTCTCCAACCCAGACAGCATGTGCCTGGGAAGAAACACCCTCACACTAGCCCAGCAGATACATACTCCCAGTTTCTCTCTCTCTCCTTCCCTAGTGGGGAAGAGCTCTGGGGATGTGGGGCTCCAGGACACATTGGTGGGGTCATTTGCCTGGGGAAGTTTGATTGACATCAAACTTGGTAGCATTGGTAGCATCTGAAGCCTGGTGGCTGAAAAAGAGTTAAGATATAAAGCAGTACAAATTGTTGACTAATCATGAACCTACCTCTTAAAGCACCAGTATAAGTGGGACTCAAATTGAATTTATTTATTTATTTTTTTACATTTGGTAAAGACTCCACTTTCCCATAAAATAAAAATCACTCAATTCTTTTTTTTTTTTCTTAGCTTAAGACAGTACGAGCTTTAGGGATTTGTGCACCCGAATGTGTTTGACGTCAGGACATTTGCCACAGTGTTAAAAATGGTGTTTCTCGGTGAGATTGAAATTGCTCATAGTCCTTTCTGATTTGAAGTGCCATATTTGCTGTCACTGGTGTGCTGAATTTAAACAGAAATGACTCTCTCTCTTTGCTTTGGAACTGAGTTTTCAGTTGAATGGCTGGTGATTCAGGCAGCACTGTTGTATGGAAAAGCAAAATTGTTGTATGAAAATGCAAGCTTACAGGAGACTGATAGTGAAAGGAGAGGAGAGACAGTCTGTGTTGTCTCCTGATTTGCATTATGAGGATCCAACGATCTATTATACAACAACAACAAAAACAAAAAAAAATCTGCTTTTTTACTCTCAAACTCCTATAGCAGACTTATTAAAACAAGAAAAAAAAATGGAACAATAAAATAAGTGGGGCAGCCCATAGGCCCTTGGGTAATTTCACAGGTTTCTTCAAAAGGGACAGCTGAGGAGATCTGTGCCCCAAACCTTCGTCTATCACTGGCAGCAAGAAGGAACTTTTAGTTTACACAGCACCATAATTTGAAAATGCAAATGTTGCTTCACAGATTCGGTAATTAGTTACAAAAACATGAGGGCTTTTTCTTTCCTCTAAGAGTCTATAACACATTGGTGAAAAAAAAATTGTATTCATAAAGATGTTAATTAGCAGCATTATCAATACTGAACCTGGAAGAAAGCTCTAAATGCAACACTCTGGAAATTGTAAAATAAATTAAAGCACATGGACTTTGATGGAAGACAATGTGTTCACTGAATTGATAATTAGAATGACTGTACATTCATAGAAAATGTTTGAGATGTAAAGTCTCAGCTGAGATGAAAAGCATGGAATTAGGCATGGACCTTGTGATTACCACTATCTCAAAATATCTAAGTAGATAGATGCAAGCTAGAAGAAGCAAAAATGAAAGTAACAGCTGTGTAGACTTAGTTTCACTGAAGGTGATAATTACTATTTTAGTTATGTTTTGAAAAACCATTTAAAATACTTTACTTATTTATTATATAGAGAATATATAGGGAATGAGAGATAGAGACAGAGTGAGAAAGAAAGATATCTGAAGCACTTTTCCACCACTTGTAAAGGTTCCTCCTAAAGGTGGGTACCAGGTGCTAAAACCTGTGTCCTTGCACATTATAACATGTGCACTCTGCCAAATGTGCCACCACCACCTACTAAAATTTAATTTTAATAAGCTATATTTGTTTTAGTTTCTAAGATGAAAGAGAAATATTTCACAGCACTACTGAGTTTCATGCAGTGCTAGGAATCAAACCCATAGCCTCACATACACAGCATATGCTCTAGCCACTGAGCAGACTCCAGCTACAACACTTACTTTAAAGATAATATTTTTGGTTAGACCAGGTGGTGGCTCACCTGGTTTAGCACACACACTACAGTGTACAAGGAGCCGGGTTCAAATCCCTGGTCCCCACCTGCAGGGTGAAAGCTTCACGAGTGGTGAAGCAGGGCAGCAGGTGTTTCTCTGTCTCTCTCCATCTCTATCTTCCTATCCCCTCAATTTCTCTCAGTCTCTATCCAATAATAAATAAAGTTAAAATAAATAATTAAAAATATTTTTTTCTTTTTTATTTAGTTATTATTTTTTTTAATTTAAAAAAGGATTAATTAACAAAAACATAGGGTAGGAGGGGAACAACTCCACACAATCCCACCACCCAATCTCCATATCCCATACTCCCAGTCTGCCTATCTCTTTCCCTAGTAGGGTGGGTCTCTGGGGAAGCAGAGTCCAGGTCACATTGGTGGGGTCTTCAGTCCAGGGAAGCCTGGCCGGCATCCTGATGACATCTGGAACCTGGTGACTGAAAAGAGAGTTAACATACAAAGCCAAAAAAATTGTTGAACAATAATAGACCCAAAGCTTGGAATAGTAGAGAGGAAGTGTTAGGGGGATACTCACTGCAAACTCTAGTGTACTTCTGCTTTCAGGTATATATTTTGCAGTAGTTTATGGATACGTGTGAACATAAGCTCTCTCTCACAGAAACTGGTGTATATCTAGGTTTTGGGACTTTGTTAGAAAGTGAACCACCTGAGATGGAATTAGAGTATACTATGAAAGGAAAGGTCTCACCCGAGTAATGAAGCTGAAGGGTTGTCATTCCACACGTGAAGTCTCTGGACACAGTCTGAGATGAAGCTTCTTGAGGTGGCAATCATTGTGTTGATTAGGTTGTGATCGGCAAATGCATATTTGATATGGATTGGGAGAGGCATACGGGAAAATGGGCCCTATCCATGGGATCAAGGACTGGGGGAAGTAGAGGCTCTATAGTGGAGATGTGAGATTCCTGCTGTTTTAGGGTTCAAAAAGACAATCGATAGTTAATGTTATCATCACGTTATTTGGTAATTGGGTTAACTTTGAAAAGTCCTTTTGTTAGGGTTTACTGTACAGTACCCAGTATCCTGTATATAGCTGTGCTATTGGTTGCTTCTGATCTACTAGGTCTAGGCTTTTGAGAGAGTCTGCATATCAATTACGCAGCCTATATATTAAAAAGATTCAGTTTGTGTTTTGAAAAACATCGAGACATACAATTAATTTTCCCCCTCTCATATTAATTAACTAGTGAATTATATGTCTACATTTTGCTAGGAGTGTACATTAACACCATTCCCACCACCAAAAGACTATGACCCATCCCTCCCACCAACTCCCACCCCCCACTGGCCCAGGAAGCTGCATGTCTACTCCTCACCACAGGGTTTTTACTTTGGTGCCCTACTTACAATTTGGTCAGGTCCTGCTTTTAGTTTCCCTTTCAGATCTTCTTGCTCAACTTCTGTTGATGAGTGGGATCATCCCATACTCATCTTTATCTTTCTGACTTAGCTCACTTAACATAATTCCTTCTAGCTCTGTCCAAGAAGGGTCAGAGAAGGTGGGTTCATTGTTCTTGATAGCTGCATAGTATTCCATTGTGTATATATACCACAGCTTTCTCAGCCACTCATCTGTTGTTGGGCACCTGGGTTGCATCCAGGTTATAGCTATTATGAATTGTGCTGCTATGAACATAGGAGTACACACCTCTTTTTGGTTGGGTGTTATGGAGTCCTTGGGGTATAACCCCAGGAGAGGAATTACTGGATCATATGGAAGGTCCATGTCTAGCCTTCTGAGAGTTTTCCAGACTGCTATCCACAGAGGCTGTATCAATTTAAATTCCCACCAGCAATGTAAAAGGGTTCCTCTGTCCCCACATCCTCTCCAGCATTTGTTGCTGCTGTCCTTTTTGATGTATGCCATTCTTACAGGAGTAAGGTGGTATCTTAGTGTTGTCTTAATTTGCATTTCTCTGACAATCAGTGACCTAGAGCAGTTTTTCATATGTTTGTTAGCCTTTGGATCTCCAATGAGGTGAATGTTTTGTTCATATACTCTGCCAATTTTTGGATGGGGTCATTTGCTTTTTTGGTGCTAAGTTTGCTGAGCTCTTTATATATTTTGGTGATTAGTTTCTTGTCTGATGTATGGCATGTGAAGATCTCCCATTCTGTGAGGGGTCTCTTTGTGTGATAGTTTCTTTGGCTGTGCAGAAGCTTTTCAATTTGATGTAGTCCCATTGGTTTGTTTCTGCTTTAGTGTTCCTTGCAATTGGGTTTGATTCATCAAAGATATCCTTGAGGTGTAGGTGGGAAACTGTTTTACCAATGTTTTCCTCTAAGTATTTGATTGTTTCTGGTCTGACATCCAGGTCTTTGATCCATTTTGAGTTTATTTTTGTTTCTGGTGAGATAAAGTGGTTCAATTTCATTCTTCTGCATGTTACAACCCAGTTTTCCCAGCACCATTTATTGAAGAGAGCCTCCTTCTTTCAATTAATCCTTTGGGCTCCCTTATCAAAGATTAGATGTCCATAGGTGTGGGGATTTATTTCTGGGCTTTCAATTCTGTTCCACTGGTCTGTGTGCCTATTTTTGTTCCAGTACCATGCTGTTTTGATGATGATGGCTTTATAATATAGTTTAAGGTCTGGGAGTGTGATGCCTCCATTTCTGTTTCTTTTCCTTAAGATGGTTTTGGCAATTCTAGGTGTTTTCAGGTTCCAGATAAATGATTGTAGTGTTTGTTCTATTCTCTTAAAGAAGCTTGGTGGAACTTTGATGGGTATTGCATTAAATTTGTATATGGCTCTGGGGAGAATATTCATTTTGATGATATCTATTCTTCCAATCCATGAGCATGGGATATCTTTCCATTTCTTGGTATCAGTTTCTATCTCCTTGAGTAGCGACTCATAGTTTTCAGCATACAAGTCTTTCACTTCTTTGGTCAACTGTATTCCTAGGTATTTGATTGATTTTGCTGAAACACTAAATGGGAGTGATTTCTGGATGTCTTCTTCAGATTTAGTGTTTGCATAAAGAAATGCCACTGATTTTTGTACATTGATTTTGTAGCCTGATACCTTGCTATATTGCCTAATAACTTCCAGTAGTTTTCTGCTGGATTCTTTAGGTTTTTCTATGTATATTATCATATCATATGCAAATAGTGAGAGCTTGACTTCCTCCCTTCCAATCTGTATTCCTTTGATTCCTTTTCTTGCTTGATTGCTATGGCAAGAACTTCCAATACTATGTTGAAAAGTAACAGTGACAGTGGACAGCCCTGTCTAGTCCCCGAGCTGCAGGGGAATGCTTTCAGCTTCTGTCTATTGACTATGATGTTGGTTGTAGGTTTGCTATATATAGACTCCACTATCTTGAGGAATTTCCCATCTGTTTCCATTTTTTGTAGAGTTTTGAGCATGAGCAGGTGTTGGATTTTGTCAAAGGCTTTCTCTGCATCTATTGAGATAATCATGTGGTTTTTGTCTTTGCTTTTATTGATGTGGTGAATGACATTGATTGACTAACGGATGTTGAACCAGCCTTGGTTTCCAGGGGAGGTTCTTAATAATGGTTTCAATTTCTTTGTGATTGGTGCATTTAGATTTTGTAGTTCTTCTTGGTTCAGTTTTGGAAGGGCATATGCTTCTAGGAATTGTTCCATTTCTTCCAGATTCTCTAGCTTGGTGGCGTATAGTTCTTTATAGAAGTTTCGCAGTATTCTCTGGACTTCTGTGGTGTCAGTTGTGATATCTCCTCCATCATTTACAATTCTATTAATTTGAGTCTTCTCTCTTTTTTGTTTGTTGAGTCTGGCTAGGGGTTTGTCAATTTTGTTTAATATTTCAAAGAACCAACATTTGGCTTCATTGATCTTTTGTATGGTTCTTTTATTTTCGATGTTGTTTATTTCTGCTCTATCTTTAGTGATTTCTGTCCTTCTGGTTGCTTTAAGGTTCCTTTGTTCCTCTTCCTCTAAGTCCTTGAGGTGTGCAGTAAGGTCATTCATTTGAGCTTCTTCTTGGTGTTTAATATGTGATTGTATGGCTATAAGTTTCCCTCTCAGTACTGCTTTCGCTGTGTCCCAAATATTTTGATAGGTTTTGTCTTCATTTCCAATTGTTTCTAGGAACATTTGAATTTCCTGCTTGAGTGAGTCTCTGATCCAGTGGTTCTTAAGGAGTATGTAGTTTAGTTTCCAAATTCTTTGACTTTTAATAATTTTCTGTTTGTTGTTAATTGTTAGTTTTACTCCACTGTGGTCTGAGAAGATACTTGGGATGATTTCAATGCTCTTGAATTTATTGATGCTGTCTTTGTGGCCTAACATGTGGTCTATCCTTGAGTATGTGTTATGTGGACTTGAAAAGAAGGTGTATTCCAGTGTTTTGGGGTGAAGGACTCTGAAAATATCCTAATCTTTCAATCTAGTCTTTCAATCTCTTCATTCAATTCTCTTGTATCTTTGTTGGTTCTCTTCTTTGTTGATCTGTCTAAGTGTGAGAGTGGGGTATTGAAGTCTCTCACTATTATTGTATTACTATTGATGTATTTTTGAAATTCTTTCCATAAGTGCTTGACGTATTTAGATGGTCCCTCATTGGGTGCATAGATGTTAATAATTGTTAAGTCTTCTTGGCTGATTGATCCTCTAATCATTATGTAATGTCCTTGCCTATCTTTTATTACTTTATTTAATTTAAAATCTATTGTGTCTGAGATGGGAATGGCTCTTCCTGCCCTTTTTTGTGGTCCGTTAGCCTGTATGATAGTTTTCCATGCTTTCACTTTAAGTCTGTGTTTATCTTGTTGTGATAGATGGGATTCTTGCAAGCAGCATATGGTTGGGTTATGTTTTCTTTTCTTTTTCTTTTTTTTTTTTTTTTTTTACCAGAGCACTTCTCACCTCTGGCTTATGGTTGTGCAGGGGATTGAATCTGGGACTTCAGAGCCTCAGGCATGAGAGTATGTTTGCATAACCATTATGCTATCTATCCCTGCCCTGGGTTATGTTTTCTGATCCATCCCCCAACTCTGTGCCTTTTGATGGGTGAGTTTAAGCCACTGACATTTATTGATATTATGGATTTAATGTATTGTAGTGCCATTGTTCAAAAAAATTTTTTTTTTGTTTTCTCTGATATATTGCAAGTATTATAGTGATGTTCTTGTTTATAAGAGGTCTTTCAGAACCTCTTTCAGGGCCGGTTTGGTGATGGTTGCCTCCTTTAACTGTTGTTTGTCTAAGAAGGTTTTGATCCCTCCATCTAGTTTGAATGAAAGTCTAGCAGGTTATATTATGCTTGTTTGAAACCCTTTTTCATTCAGGGCTTGATAGATATCTTGCCATTCTCTTTGGCTTTTAGAGTTTGAGTGGAGAAGTCTGCAGATAATCTTATGGGCTTTCCCCTATATGTGACTTTTTTTTCTCTCCTGCAGCCTTTAGGATCCTTTCTTTATCCTTACTCCTTCTCATTTTGACTATGATGTCTTGGTGTGTTAATTAAAAATATTTTTTAAAAAGATAATAGTTTTGGCATCAAAATGATAGCTTACTGGGTAGTACATGTGCCTTGCTAGTCATATTGTCCAAATCCAAAGCCCAGAACCACATGAGAGATGCTGGGACACCAGAGGAAGATCTAGAGCTATGATAACTCTTCCTCTCTTTTCTCTGAATGGCCCAGAAAGATGGAATCATACATGTGTTATACATTGTCTCCACAAAATTGAAAGGAGTTAGTGGAAATAAATAAAGAAATATTTTCTAAAGTCTTATTTCATGATAAAGAACCAGAGCATCCCACCAGGATATATAAGGGTGAAACTCAGGATCTCAAACATACAAGTACTGAGTTCTACAGCTGAGCCAACTCCATGGGCTACTAAAATAAGGGGTTTTGAAAAAAAATTATAGTGTGGGCCTAGGAGGTATCTCAACCAGTAAAACATATTCCATGTGGAAGACTGTGGGTTTGATCCACAATACTAATCAGAAGCACTGAGGGAACTCTAAAGATGATAAATTGTGGTGCTTTGGTCCCCAGCACCACCACTGCCCTTGTCTTTTCCCACTTTCTCAAAAATATGTAACAAAATTTGTGTTGTGAAATTGTTCAGTGTCATAATACATGTGTGAAACCATAGGTAAACTTTCTTTTTAAAAAATATTTATTCCTTTTTGTTGCCCTTGTTGTTTTATTGGTGTAGTTATTATTGTTGTTATTGATGTCATCATTGTTGGATAGGACAGAGAGAAATGGAGAGAGGAGGGGAAGACAGAGAGAGGGAGAGAAAGATAGACACCTGCAGACCTGCTTCACTGCTTGTGAAGCTACTCCCCTGCAGGTGGGGAGCCAGGGCTGGTCATTGGGTTTTGCACCACCTGCACTTTACCGACTGCACTACCACCCTACTCCCCATATGTAAACTTTCTATCACTACGTTAAAAAACAATTAACTGTTGATAGGTTTATTTGATTACATTCACTATAGCTGCAAAAACAATCAAATATCTGGGGGATAAACCTAACAAAGGAAGTGAAATACCTTTATACTGAAAACCATGAGACATTTCTTAAGAAAATAGTAAAAAGATACAAAGAAATGAATGGAAAGATATCTCATGCTTATGGATTAGAAGAATTAACATTGTCAAAATGACTGAGTAATCTACCCAGAGCCATATACTGGCTTAATGCAACCCTGTCAAGATAACACTACATTTTTCAAGAAAGCAAGCAAAAAAAAAAAAAAGTACAAAAGTTTTCTTGGATACAGAAAATGCCCAGGATAGACAAAATAATCCTGAGAGAAAAGGGCAGAAATTGAGGCATTATACTTCCTGAACTCAAAACCTACTACTGAGCCTCTATAATCACAATGACCTGGTAGTGGATCCAAAATAAACACTTAGGCCAGTGGAACAGGATTGAGAGCCCAGAAATCGGCCTCCATATCTACGATGAATTTTTTGGTGGGGCGGGGGGCAAAGGTCTCCTAGACATCAAATGGAGAAAGGAGAATCTATTCAACAAATGGTGTTGGGAAAATTGGTTGAAACATACAGAAGAATGAAACTGGACCACCAAATTTCCTCATATACAAAAGTTAATGCCAAATGGATCAGAGATTTAGAAGTTAGACTAGAAACTATCAAATAGTTAGAAGAAAACATAGTTAGAACTCTCTTTTGTTTAAGTGTTTACTACACACTTCCTGGATTTGAATACAAAAGCAAAAGTAGGCCGGTGGGACTATCATAAACTGAAAAGTTTCTACATGGCAAAGGAAATCACTACAATAACAAAGAGACCCCACACAGAGTCTGTCATATATCATACAGAGGACGGGTAACCAAAATACACAATTAACTCACCAAGTAAACAGTAAGAAGAACAACAAGCCAATCAAAAATGGGGGGGGGGGTTTGAGGAGGATGAGTAGAATCTGTCCTTAAGAAAAAAATGTTCAAAGTCCCTAAAGCTAAGGAAATTTCACATAAAAACAATGAGTCATCACTCTTTTTTTTTTTGCCCTTCCAACCATTTCTTTCTTTTTAAAATAATTTTATTAGTTATTTAATAATGATTAACAAGATCATAAGATAATAGAGGTTCAGTTCCATACAGTTCCCACCACTAGCGTTCTGTATCCTCATCCCCTCTATTAGGAGGTTCCCTATTCTTTATCCCTTTGAGAGTATGGGCCAAAATTGTTTATTGGGTGCAGAAGGTGGAAGCATGGGGGAAATCTGTAATTGCTTCTTGGCTGAACATGGATGTTGACCGGTCAATCCATATCTCCAGTCTTTTTCTATCTTTCTGTAGTGGGGTAGGCCTCTGGAGAAGTGAGGTTCTCAGACACATTGATAAAGTTGTCTGCCCTGATTATTGGAGTTGGAAGGTTGACATCTCAGGCTAGGAATCTCTGTATACAGTCCAAAGTAAAATGTGGTATGGTGGTTCTGGTTGCATTGACTTAGTTGAGTGAGAATATCACACATTAGGAAAGACAGAAATGTTGACTGTTGGAGAGACTGTGGAGGGAAAGGGACTCTCCTACACTGCTAATGAGAATGGAAGTTAGTCCAAACCCTATGAAAAACAGTCTGGAGATTCATCAAAACACTAGAAATAGACCTTATGACCTAACAAACTCTCTCCTGGGGATTTACCGAGGAAAAACAAAGAAACAAAAACAAACTAAAAACCACATATATAAAAGACAAGAAGCACAGTTTTTTAATAACCCAAACTTGGAAGCAGCCCAGATGCCCAACATCAGAGTTTTGGCTAAAGAAATTATGATACATATACACAATGGAGTACTGTGAGATCATCTCCTTTGCAATAACATGGTCAGAACTCAAAGGCATTGTGTAGAGTGAGACAAATAAGAAATAGGAAAAATAATACTAAATGATCTCACTTATAGGTGCAACTTAAGAACAAAGAACAGTAAGAGGAAACATAAAGTGAAACTTGGGCTGGGTGTGGCATATTGCACCAGAGCTAAAGACACGGGAAGGAAAGGAACTGAATAAAGAGATAGTGGGATTCTATTGTGTTTCCCAGGCACTAAGCAAGGGGAGATTAGAGTTTGTGCCTATGTGTTAAAGTCAATACTGTTAACCACCACTAACCACCTCAATAAAATAAGATTTTAAAAATGATTTAAAAATCAATAGCAGAGAGGTACAATTAGTTGAAAGCTCCAAATCTACAGTATATTGCATAGTTCATACTAGACTTCATTGATAAGGTCACATCTGACTTGTAAATTCTCCACTTACATGCTTAGGACAAAGTAGAAACTACATAGTGACAGACTTCCAAAAACAAAAACAGTATCACCTATTGTATAAAGCAAAGCTCTTAGATTTCACCCATGCTAAGCTTCTTTATTGAATACAGGCTACATAACACAATTTTGTTATTATTTAATGTAGATGTTGAGGGGGAGTATACTTATGTATTTATTTATTTTGCTTCCAGGGTTATTGCTGGTGCTCAACACTGGCACTACAAATCCACTGCTCCTGGAGGCCTTTTCCTTTTTTTTTTTCTTGGTATAACAAAGAGAAATTGAGAAAGGAGGGGAAGATAGAGACAGAGAAGATAGACACCAGCAGACCTGCTTCATCGCTTGTAAAGCAACTCCCCCTGTAGGTGGGGAGCCGGGGGCTCGAATGGGGACCCTTGCACAGCTCACAGATCCTTGAGCTTGGTACTGTGTGAGCTTTACCCAACGCACTACAGCCCGGTCCTGGAGTGTTTTATTTTTCTTATTAAATTTGCTGTTGCTTTAACTCTTTATCCTGAAAGAGAGCTGGGGTGCATGTGTGTGGAGATGGAGAAATAGGGTTGTACTTCTATAGAAGACTCTGACTATTTAGATTTTCTGTGACTTGATGAGAATTGTCTTTCATCAGTACTTCCAGACCCAGATTTATTATTACTTATTTATTATTATATTATTTTACATTATTATATATTATATTAGTATATGTTATATATTAATATATAGTGGATATTAATATAGTCTATTACTGATATAATATTGTATTATATTATTTGTTTATTATTATATTATTATTATTAAGGGTCCTTCTGAATGGAAAGGACTGTAGTAATGAATTCTTGCAGCCTGGGAGATCCCCTTGTCCTGTCCTGATGCACCTGTTACTACTCATCTTCCCTAGAACCTGTTTAAGTCAATTGTAATATCTCTAAATTGCTCCCAGAACCTGTCAGTAATTCTAAATTTATATCTAAATATCCTACTAATGCAATTTTTTTAAAAGAATTGGAACCACTGAAGAAAGAGAACACTGGCAATTTCATCTACACATTATGGTGAGGTCTCAGATTTGATTAACTCTGGAGTGAGACTGAGAATATAATAAGCATAATTCTGAAAACTGAATAATCAACATTTCATGTGACTCAGTACTGGAAGGAAAGACATAAGCAAAATAGTGAAGGGTTCTTTGTTTTATACTTCTCTGCAACTGTCACCATGAAAGTGGACTTATGTTCCCAGACAATTGACAGCTGAAGAGTTGAATAAGTAAAACTTCCACACTTGAAGAATCATATTGCAAGTTAAATTTTGAAATGCACAAATCCAGACATATTTCAGTTTATAAGATTTATCTTCTGTCTTATTTCCAATAACAAGTAAATTGAATCTACAAAATTATGTTCAGTATATGATTTTCAACTGTGTAATTATTGTTTAAAGATACATGTCTTCAATTTCTTCTGTTCCCTTTTGAGACTAAAATCCATTTGAAATCTTTTGTTAATAAGCAATTTAGTTTTCAGGGAATGGTTTCTTTGTACTGGTAATTAAGTGTTATATTTACATAAAAAGAATAATGAAATAAGATCTCTTCCAAAAGGAACATTCCAAAGCATTCCACTGTGTGCAAAGCATGACCCTGAACTGTCAGAATTTCTTCTAGTGATGCCAACAAAAACTCCTTGAGCTATTTTACAAGGAACTAAAGAGAACGTCTAATTCCTTTGAATGATGTATCTCTTTCAGGTGTGATACTTGAGGAAATATTGGAAGAATTCAAGAGTAATTGTCAATATGAATATAGAACAACCACACATTTATCATTTGATATTTGTATATCCGTTTTTACCACTGAAGCACAAGTATGCAATAAATATATGCAAGACAGAGGTTTTTTCTCATAGTTGATAGTTATAGATGTATTTTTTCCTCAGGTGGCACATGAGCATTAGTTAATATGCCAACAAGAATGCATGTAGTACCTATACATGTACCTGTACATGTAGTACCTATACCTATACCTGACCTTGTGACATCACTTTGTCAAGAGATACAGAAAGCACAAGTCTGAGTAAAATGAGGCCCACCCTCTGGGGCCTGGCAGTGGCATACCTGGTAAAGTGCTCACATCATCAAGTGTAAGGACCAAGGTTTAAGGGCCCTGATCTCTACCTGCAAGGGGGAACTTTTATGAGAAGTGAAGCAGTATTACAGGTGGCTTTTTTTCTATAATTATCTTTCTATCATTTGTCTGTCTATCTATCTATCATCTGTTTATCTCCCCTTCTCTCTCAAGTTATCTCTGTTCTACCAAATAAAAGAAAGAAGAAAAAAAGGGGGGATGGCTGCTGGGATCAATGAGTTTGCTGTGCAGGCACTGAGCCACAGTGATAACCCTGGTGACAATAAATTGGTATGAAATAATAAAATGAAAAGATGATGGTCAGCCTCACAATTGCCCACTGTGGTCACATAAATAAAATGAAAGGAAATTTTAAATGCAAAGAAAAGAGGTGAAGAGATTAAAAGGAGTGGAGGAGACAAACCTTAAAGAAAATATAAGGCATACTTAAGAAAGAGAATATAAAATATATAATAAAATGATGGCTATTACTATATTAACCACATTACAAACAGAATCTTAAAAGGTTTATTTGTTATACATTATGTCTAGTGACAGATCTACCTGATTTTTATAGAACTTTTCTTGTTTTAGCATTAAAAGTTTGTATTCCAGAATGCTTCTCAATTATTGGTCACCAATAATGCATTCCTAATGATAAACTTAGAAATCCACCCTACTATCATCTTCAGATAACAGCTGAAAGGATGGGAGTTCAGAGAAGCAAAGATATGTAATGTAGTTCTAAATCTAGGAGAGTTGATATATGAAAGTAAATGTTCATAACCACCAGTGTCGAGATATGGATTTGATATTGGTGTTACCAAAGCAGTTCATCCAAACTATTCATCTTTCCAAACATTCTTTTTATCTCTAGAGATATATAACCTCATTCCCCTGAAAGTCACTCCTTTCAAACAATGAAATAGAATTTTAAACATCAAATTAACTTTTTTCTTTTATTTCCCCACTAGAGTTATTGCTATAGCTTAGTGCCTGCACAACTCTGCTGCTCCTGTCGGCTATTTTTTCTTTCTTAGATACTGGTGAGAGATAGAGATAAATGGAGAGGCCCTAAAAGACCAAAGCACTTCTCCCCACAACTTATAAGTAATCCTTCCCTATTGCACCCCCCCATGTGGTAGTCTTGGGATTGAATCTAGGTCCTTCCACAAGTAACTTGTATACTACACCAGGTGAGTCACCTACTGGCCCCAAAACATATCTTCTCTCCTTAAAAAAAATTTTTTTTGAGAGATAGAAAGATAAACACAGAGAGAAATATCAAAGCACTGCTCAGCTCTGGATAATAATGGTAATGATGATTTTTTTTAAAAAAAAATTTTATCTCAATGAGAGTGAAGGATACAAAGAGAAAAATGCAGAAGGATCAGGGCACTTCTCAGTTCTGACTTATGGTAGTGCTGGGGATTCAACCTGGGACACAAAGTTCTCAGACATGAATGTCTATTGCATAACCATTATGCTGTGTTCCCAGCCCCAAACATGTCCTCTTAGTCTCAATAAATTGTTAAGATATTTTTTCTCATTAGAAGTGTTCCTATGCTTCTCTCTTTAACAGAAACTAGAAATACTAAAAAGGTTGTAAGCAACTTTGCTTAAATACAGTTACTTTATAGTTTATCGTGTCTCAAATCTCATTTCCTAAAAGAAATAACAGTTAGAATAAATGCCAGATCTAGACTTTCCACTGATAGAAGACAACAGAAACAGAGCAAATAACTGTGCTTCTTGACATTATTTAGAGTCTGTGTGTGAACATATCTTTTGTCATTATACTAATTTCCTGTGAGGCTGTTTATCCCTTTTCATTGTCTTTTGTTCTTAACAGTATGTGGGTTATTTGAGAAAGGGAGAAGAAAGATCTATACATCATTTCTGCTGAGCTATGTGCCATCTAAGATTAGCATAATTCCATGGTGTAGTGTAAAATAAAAGTCCACTCAGAGGGAAGGTGGCAATTTTCATGAAGTTTGATTCAAGAAGATTCATTATGCAGAAAGTTGCAACAGTGTGCCTTTGTATTGGAGTTATCCATTCTTAATGCTAACTCCTTTAGTCCAGATAGTCCCAAGACACTGTTTATTGGAAAATGAAATTTTTCCCATCTGTGGGTCCCCATCAAGTTGGTCAGAACTCCTTTCTAGAAGTTTATTTGATGATAAATTACATTGGGAAATTAAATAGAAACCCCATTACTAATGTTAACAGTATTCCCACATGCATGAAATACTTAATGAAAATCAAAAACTAAGGAGTTGAATTTACATGTAAAGAACCTGTATAAGTAGATGATAACTGAATACAAATGCATTTTTTAGATGCTTACATGTCTGATTTTCATTTATTTTTATTTCTTTACTGGGGAATTAATGTTTTACATTTGAGAGTAAATACAATAGTTTATACATGCATAATATTTCCCAGTTTTCCATATAACAATGCAACCTCCACTAGGTCCTCTGTCATCCTTCTTAGATCTGTATTTTCCCCACCCATCCACCCCAGAGTCTTTTACTTTGGTGCAATACGCCAATGCCAGTTCACATTCTACTTGTGTTTTCTTTTCTGATCTTGTTTTTCAACTTCTGCCTGAGAGTGAGATCATCCCATATTCATCCATATTTTTAAATTTTCTTTATTGGGGGATTAGTGGTTTACAGTCAACAGTAAAATACAATAGTTTGTACATGCATAACATTTCCTAGTTTTTCAAATGCAGTATTTTTAATTAAAAAAATCATTTACAAATGCCCAAGTGTAGTTCCACATCTTGCCATATGTTTTAGTACTTCTATGTCTTAGATGATCTCACCTAAAATGAAATATACAGAGAGGTATTTTAAGAAGTTCAGAGGTGTTATTGATATTGAAGCAAGAGTAGAACCAGTAGCTAATGGCTGATATCATCTGTTGAAGTGAGAAAATTAAGTAGTCAAAATAACCATTATTGTTCATTCAATGGATAAGTAGACTCAGTCTAATTAAAAATAAGGTTGCCTTTGCTAAACACAAGTATTATCAAAGAAGTACTACTTAAAATGGGAACAGTTCAGGGTTCTGCTCTGGAAGGTCCTTTATCTTATAGATCATTTCATAAAAGGCAAATAAGAATGCTTAAGTATAACAGTTGTCTACTTTCACATTAAAAATACTACTTTATATAAAAATCACTTTCAAACGCATAAAGTCTGGTCACAAAAGACCAGTGAAATCAACAAATTGTATGGTAGAATGCAAAGATCCATGTATTTGTTATTTGATTAGTTAGAGGGTCATGTCAGGGTATAAAAGCAGAAATAAACAACTTAATTAAAGTATACAGTTTTAAACATATCAGCCAATTATTAAAAAATCCAGCGAACAGTTTCCATATTGAAGACAGGGGAAGTAAAAGAATGAAATTAGGGCTCTTAGGTTCATGATTGTTCAACAATTTGTTTGGCTTTGTATGTTAACTCTCTTTTCAGCCACCAGGTTCCAGATGCTAGCATGATGCCCACCAGACTTCCCTGGACAGACAACCTCACCAATGTGTCCTGCTCCACTTCCCCAGAGCCCCACCTCACTAGGGAAAGAGAGACCCAGGCTGGGAGTATGGATCGACCTGTCAATGCCCATGTTCAGCGGGGAAGCAATTACAGAAGCCAAACCTTTGACCTTCTGCATCCCACAATGACCTTGGGTCCATACTCTCAGAGGGTTAAAAAATAGGAAAGCTATCAGGGGAGGGGATGGGATATAGATTTCAGATGGTGAGAACTGTGTGGAGTTGTACCCCTCTTATCCTGTGGTTTTGTCCATTCCTTTTTATAAATAAAAAAGAAAATAAGAGATTTAAAAAAAAATCAAGAAGCATAGAGAATGATTTGAATAGAGCTGAAACTCTAACATCTAGGGGTTTTCTGTCAGTTTTTGCTGATGTCTGAACATCAGCTGATTTCAGAGGGGGAATCACCTGAGATGGCAGGGACCCAGACTTTCAAAGAGGAAACACTGATTGACTTCAGCTTTTATTTCAGATACAAATGGTCTTTAGACTGTGACAAAACAAAACTAAAAGATGCTGATAGTAGGACCAGCTACTAGGCCAATATGACAGACAGGAACAGAAAGCAAATAGGATATGGAAAAAAAAATTTCTCCTTGAGTTTATCCCATTGGTCTACTCTAGTCCCCCCTATCAGCACAAGTAAAGGAGAAAATCTATTGGCAAAATCCCAGCTAAAATTTCAAAGAGGAAAACAGAATGGTGAAAGGATATGTTTTCATTGTGAAATACTTTAATAAGTAACATTGTTCCCCAGATTGATTTTATTTGGGCATACAGGGTCAAAAGTTACTGTCTATGTAACACTATGATTTAGGGGTATCCTTGAGCATAGCTGATTTGCTTCTGTTTTCTTCTACTTCTTCATCCTCTCCATTATAAGCTTGCCTCTTTGGTCTCCATGTTTGTCTTTGAGTTCTTGACTTTTGGTTTCCTACAGTGATGATTAGATTTAGTCCAAGGTTTTTCTCAACTCTGAAGAACTCCAGCCCTCACTGGTCCTACAGGACTGAAGGCTGGTTAGCTATTGTGTTGTTAGAAAAGTCATGATGTATGTTTCTATGTTTTCCTATACAACACTGCATCACGACTTTTTCAACAACCAGTAGAGGATGATAATTAGATTTTGATTTCCATAGGACTTGCTTTGGTTCATAATTTTAGGGACAATATTTCTCTAAACTCATGCCAAATCCAGTTATGGTGGTACATTGTCATTATATATTAATTGTAACAGTGGTCTGCTACCATTGAGAAGTTAAATTGGAAAAAAAACTTCTATGCTCATTTTCTTTTTTGTTATTTGGACATCTTAACTGGGTTCTTCCTATTACCTGTAGGGTTAGTCAATTATAAAATAACCAACCAATTAGCCCAATAGGTTAATAAAGTTTGTCTTTCCTATGCTGATGGACTCCTACATAGGATGCATTGGATCGACCTTCTCGTGGTGCATCCCGTGAGTACCCATTCATTGGGGAAACTGACGATCCTTCCTAGCTGACTGAATCCACATGGATCCCAGTCACTTTCAAAGCCAGCAACAAGCAGCTCCTGACAGCTTTCAACCTGACGCTGTTGACTGGCTACGGAAGAAGGGCAAACGCTAGAAGAAGAATGGACTCCTACATATATAGAGATACTTAATTCTCATTCAAATATTAGCATGAGTTGAAATTATCATTATTTAACAAATATATGTTTAAAACCTACTATGGTGAAGGCATAATAAGTACAACAAAAAAGTATTTAATGTTTCCATGAATATCACATTCTGTTTGAGAAAGCATAAAGTAAATTAATAAGTAGACCTCTAATGTATTATATGGAGAATTATTTATGTATTACTATATGAAAAATCACCTAAATTTTAGTACTTTAAAACAAAAAGATTATCTCACATATTCTGAAAGTCGGAATTCTGGAAGCGGAGCAATGAGTGGTCTGGTCATGTGAGGTTATAAAGTAGTCATGAGGGTTGCAATTTGATCTAAAATATTGTCTAGGCTTGAGGACTGGCAAGATAGTTCACTTGGAGGGTGTGCCTGCCTTTGTCATATGCCGAATCCAGGTTTAAACTGACCCCACCACACTGAAAAATGAAGGAATCTTCAGTGCTATGCTGCCTTCCTTCTATCTCTGCCTCTATCTTTATACCTGGAAAAGTTAGCATGGACTAATGAAGCCCCAGTCCTGACGAAAAAATAAAAAATCTGTCTGTTGTTCGAGGGTCTGTTTCAAGTTCATTTCTGAGACAGTATTATGAAGATTTATTCTTCCCCACATTGACCTCTCCAGAGAATTACTCACAACTTTACAACTGACTTCCTCCAGAATGAGCCACCAAATGAAAAGGTAGAGGTGTGTGAAGATGGGAACCATGGTATCCTTCAAAATCTAATAATGTTGCAACTGTCAGAGCACTTCTTCTCTATAATCTATTAGTCCCAACCCTGACCAAATTTGAAAAGAGAGCACATGAAAGCTTGAATAGCCCAAGTAGGGATATCTGGTGATATCTTACAATCTGGTCACTATGGATGGTAATTCATCCTCTGGAGAAAATAAAGCAGGATATAAAGTTAAGTAGGGTAGGAGTATGGAGTGACTATTGTTCTCGATCCTAATAGTACTGAGAGGACAAAGAATGTAGAGTTGAAAGAAGTAGAGAAGTAGCCTTATGACGTACTTTTTGAAGAATTCAACCTGGGTGTCACTAGTACCAAGAATATTTTCTTAACTTACTACACTGTTCATCAGGTTTACTATGGACCCCTACTGTCTACTCTTAGTGTGTTCATACTTATTCTCTGAAATCTCTCATCACCTTGCCTTGTCTTTTTATATTATTATTTCCTGCTAGAAGGTGTGCTCTTCATTATCATGGACAATATTCTATTCATATTTGTATTCTCAGCAAAGGGTCAGCAAATGTTTGAAAACTGAATAAAAAAGATTCACTCTGTGGAATTTTTCATTAAAATTTTAACTTGAATCCTACATATTTAATACTGAATATATACATACATAAATATATATGCATACATAAATACATATATGCAAAGAGTTCTTGGATATGGATTTCTTTTTAAAATATGTTATTTACTTTAATATTTAACTTTTATTTAATATTTATTTATAAAATTATGAGATATAGGATTATATTTTAATGAGAGGGAGATACAGAGAAAGAGAGAGATAGGGATCAGAGCACTAATCTGCTCTATCTTACAGTGGTGCTGGGGATTGAACCAGGTACTTTGGAGACTCAGGCTTGAAAGTCTTCTGCATAATCATTATGCTATCTTCTCAAGCCAGATATAGATTGTTATAGTTAATTTTCACATAGAAATCTACCCCTCTACTGGTCTGTCAATTACATTCTCCATAGCCACCATTTATGAAGCATCTTCTTAGAGTTAGGGTTGAGACATTAGGGTTAGGGTTAAGACAAAATGATGTGGCAACTTATTGAAGGGGAACATTTTGTGAGAACAATATTTTTGTTCCCATGCAGAAATGTTTATATTAAATTATTTCTAAATATGTAAAAAAAATATCTCTGAGTGGCGATAGAATACCCTAAGGAATCTAGAGAGCATTCAAAGCAGTAATAATGTTTTATAATGAAAAACAGATATGGGTCATAATATTTCTTCATAGTGTCCTTTCTGCACAATTGTTTTCTTTCTAAATATATATTCCTTGCCCAATAAGTCACATGCTCTACTTGATCCATAGTCCTAGGCCAAAGGCAGCCACTTAATACAAAAGGATAGTTGGCCACTCATAAAGATGTGTGTCCTTTGTGTTTAGGAATTTAAGGGAATTCAAAGTCACAGGAGTTTCTCTACCTCTCTCTCTCTAACTTAGAAATCGTCCTAAATTTCAATCCTAAGCACTCAAAGTCTCAAAGTCCTGGAAATTAATATGCGTAAGAGTCATTGGTGAGCTTATTAAATGTGCACTCTGGATCAGAAGTTCTGGGTTGGGGCCTGGAATTCAGCATTTCTACAAACTTCTTGGTATTCATTAAGTCTGGTCCTCATCTCATGTTTCTCTGAATAGCAAGTGTGAAAATGAGGCTGAGAGTCCAAAGTTTACCTGTCTGCCTATATCTGTAGATAGATGAAATTTCTTTTTCCTTTCCTTTTCCTTTTTTATTATTCTAATGAGAAATCCACTATTAGTCAAGAAATAGTCTACTAATTTATAGAGTTGTTGAAGCATTTATTATCCACTTGATAACTTGTACCTCATATCTTTATACTTTCAGAAACTCAGTTTGAAAATCAGTGTTTCATCATGCATTATCATTTAAATTATCACTATGTCAAAAAACCAAGTATTTAGATTATAAACCAAATTCAAATACTTCTTACCTCTGTATAAAATGTGCTGTTTCTGGGTTGGAAACAAATGAAGACAAATGCAATCATTAAGAATGAAATTGTCAGGCTCCATATCAAATACCAATACAATGCCCCTGCACTTCAGCTGTGTGGAAGGAGCAGGAAATTTCCACCCATGGCTGATTTTAAACTTATATAAAAGTTTATTATGCAAAGAAAAAAAGTTTATTATGCTCCATTTTATCATTTTTATCTTTTATTTTCGACTAGTAAAAATATTTTGCGCTATGATACTGACCTCTTAATGTAGTGCACAAAGTGTTCTGAGTTATTCATTACTTTTTGCTATTTGCATTTTCAACTTGCAACTTGTTTATCAAGATAAACACATTAACTGGAGATTTCTGACTTTTGTTCATTTTATAAGGGTTTAACAAAATACAAAACTGTGCAGAATGAAAAGTGGGTATCCAATGACTTGTATCCTTTTTTTAAAATTAGTTATTTAATTATGATTGACAAAATTGTGGGATAAGAGGAGTACAATTCCACATTATTCCCACCACTAGAGTTCCATATCCCATCCACTCCCTTGAAAGCTTTCCTATTCTTTTAAAAAATATTTTATTTAATTTATTATTTTAATGATGAAGAGTAGATACAGAGGGAAAGATAGTGAGAGAGTGAGACACACACACACACAGAGAGAGAGAGAGAGACCAGAAGACTGCTCAGTTCTGGCTTGTGGTATGGTTGGGATTGAACCTGGGACCTCAGAGTCTCAGGCTTGAAAGGCTTTTGCATAACCATTATGCTGTCTCCCCAGCCCAAAGCTTTCCTATTCTTTATCCCTCTGGGAGCATGGACCCAAGATCATTATGAGGTGCAGAAAGTGGAAAATCTGGCTTCTATAAGTGCTTCGCTGAACATGGGCATTGACATGTTTATCCTTTATCTATACTTCCCTAAAGGGTTACAAATCTAGGAAGATTGGGTTCCAGGACACATTGATGAGGTGGTCTGCCCAGGGAAGCCAGTTTGGCATCATGGTAACCTCTGCAACTTGATGGCCAAAAAGCATTAAGATATAAAGTAAAACAAAGTGTTTAGTAATTAGGAATCTAAAGGCAAGTGTGTATCAGATGAAATTTGAGATCTTCATTTTGGAAGAAGCTAGGGAGTCTATTTTAGCTATACTCCCATGGGCCTGTGACTTTATAAATTTTCACCTGGGCTAACGTGCAGATAGCCTAAACGTATTGTCTGGGAGATTTGTGTTAGAGTTGAGAATAAGATCAGAAAGCTGGTTCATGGCAGAGATCATCTCTCAAATATTGGAAAAGCATATAAATACCATTAACTGGAACCCAATCTATCTGTCCCAGGGCCCATGTATATTCCTATTTAGTGCAGGAGCCTGTATATCCTTTGCATCCCTATTGGTCTGAGCTCATATTCCATAGTCAACACCAGGAACATTGTAAGCTGAACTGATTTCAGGACCAGTCTTTCTCGAGTGGCTGACAATGTTGACCCAGCCTCCCTTCAGAGATGGGGCAATTTTTACCACTGTTATTCTGCATTGAGGGTAAAGTCCTGTAGAGACCCTCAAGAGGGTCTGTGATGGTGTTCCTGTTGGAAACGACCAGTGATGGTGAGAACAGTGTTAATATATATCTCTATTAACTTATAGTCTTATAAATCACTATTTAATCAATATGAGAAGGGAAAAATAGATTGAATGTCTACAGTTTTTTAATGTATAGACTTCAGTTCTGACTATATATTTCTTTAATCTTAGCACTTAACTTTTCAAATTAGTTAACTGAGAGAATTTCAACACTGGGCTTAAGTTGTTAGTGTGTTTCTCATAATATCTTTTTTTTAATATTAGATCATGTACCATCTTAGACTAGGGAGACCAGAAATAACTGGTCTTTTTAGTATATAAGATATAGTTGTTTGTAAATAGCATTAAATTATATAAATCATGATAAGGTCTTGTACAGAAACTCTGGGGCTTTGCTAGTTTTCCTTTATGCTTCTTTTGATCCATACCATTGGTCCTGCATCTACTGATCTCAACCTAATCAATGCAACCAGTGCCACCTTGACATGTTTCACTTCAGACTATGTCCAGAGATGCCAGGCAAGGGATGTTAACTCTCTAAGTCCAATACTCATGTGAGACCTTTCCGAACTCATAGGACTCCTTAATTCATTTTGGGTAGTGCACTTCCTAACAAGGCCACAGAACATAGGTATGAACGAGGGCTATGAGAATAGAACACATGTACACATAAGTAAGGGGGACAATATACCTTAAAGTAAAAGTGCACAACAGTTTGCAATGACTCAATAAATGCAGCAAGCAAGTAGAAATACCTATAAAGGATACCATAAGGTATTTAATAAAATATTTCCTACTTAAACCTAGATAACCTCCTTACCTACTTTCTGTTTCACTTCCCTCAACCCTTGGACAATGGGTTGGCCTGGTAGTGACCAAAAGGGCCATCATTACAGTATACTGTTCTGTTACCTTATCCGACTTTTCTAGTCCTTACTTTATCTGACAGAGTTAGGGTTAGAGTAGTTGTCATGGCCACCCAGTTAGTAAATCATAGTGATATAACTTGCATTGAGATCTGATATGTAGTGACTGGGAACAAACCTCAAACCTTGCTTATGCAAAGTTTGTGTTCATAATGGAGTCACCTTCCAGGCCTTCATTTTGGGGCCTTGTAATTGAAAATCTGAGACTTTTCACACTACACCCATTTGCCTCAGGAAAGGCAAAAAAGTACAGCTACCAGGATTTATGAGCCTGCTTTCACTATGTTTCTAATATATCACAATTTTCATTCTGAGACTTTTCTTTCTTAGCATGAACATTAATATTTTCAAATCAGAAAATACACTGATACAGTCAAAGTCTAACCTGGGTCAGTGATTTTGGGGAGGCAGGGAGTTAAAGATGAGACGCTCCATAGGCCTACTCTTTCCACAGTCATCTATACTGTTTCCTGTATTTTAGGTGAATTTTTAAAATACACCCACCCACCTTGCAAAGTATAGACCTCCAAAAACCATAACCATATTTAGACCAGTTTCATGATTAGCTATATCTGGTTTTCCTGAGAGTCTGTTCATTGCCACTCCATGACTCAGTTTCCCCATTTAAGAACATGAGTCACTAGAGCTATTGTGGGAAGCAAATTATGCTATACAATGGAATAAATTTAGGAATAAATTCAAGATATTCTTTTTTTTTTAGTTTTTTTTTTTTATTTAAGAAAGGACTAATTAACAAAACCATAGGGTAGGAGGGGTACAATTCCACACAATTCCCAACACCCAATCTCCATATCCCACCCCCTCCCCTGATAGCTTTCCCATTCTCTATCCCTCTGGGAGCATGGACTCAGGGTCATTGTGGGTTGCAGAAGGTAGAAGGTCTGGCTTCTATAATTGCTTCCCCGCTGAACATGGGCGTTGACTGGTCGGTCCATACTCCCAGTCTGCCTCTCTCTTTCCCTAGTAGGATGGGGAAGCGGAGCTCCAGGACACATTGGTGGGGTCTTCAGTCCAGGGAAGCCTGGCTGGCATCCTGATGACATCTGGAACCTGGTGACTGAAAAGAGAGTTAACATACGAAGCCAAACAAATTGTTGAGCAATCATGGACCCAAAGCTTGGAATAGTGGAGAGGAAGTGTTAGGGGGGTACTCACTGCAAACTCTAGTGTACTTCTGCTTTCAGGTATATATTTTGCAGTAGCTTATGGATACGTGTGAACATATGCTCACTCTCACAGAAACTGGTGTATATCTAGGTTTTGGGACTTTGTTAGAAAGGTATTCTTCTATGCATACCTTTGCTAGGGTAGGGGGCAGGAATATGGAGTGCTGGGGTAGTAGTTAGTTTAAGGAGAAACAGTCACAAATTCTCCACAGCCTAGAGCATTGGCTGAACCTGTAGAAAAGTCCTCATAAACTTTCCCAAAGATGACTATATCCTGGGAGAGGATTTGAATGGTCCTGCAGAGAAATTGGAACCTGTTCAGGTTCCCCTGTAGGAAATTTGATGTCATCTAAAGAAATGGAATGTTTGGTAGCAGGGGAGGGGGATGTGTTTTCTGTGATTTCAGTTCTTTCCCAGCAGGGTTTCTACGAAGTCCATCTGAGATTATACCTCCTGGGAATAGACCAGAGAATGTTTCCTGAACTAATAGCATGGGAGCAAGCAGGACATCAGAAAGTCACAAATTCTCCACAGCCTAGAGCATTGGCTGAACCTGTAGAAAAGTCCTCATAAACTTTCCCAAAGATCACTATGTCCTGGGAGAGGATTTGAATGGTCCTGCAGAGAAATTGGCTTAGGTACATCCACTCCTCACTACAATGGAACTCACATAAGGTGACATGAGAGCTTTTTGTCAATTTAATTGCAACCTGAACAGATGCATAATGAAATAAAAATAGAATAAGGAGGCCTGGTTTGATTCCTGGATTTAAACCCTAGTTAGAGCTGGAAGATAGATCACCACATGAGGCGTCTATCTTGGCTTTGGCACACAACTCAGGCTTGTGTCTAGGTACTATATAAAAGGTACAATTAAAAAATTAAAAGGCTTTAGAAAAAAAAAAAGGTACAATTATTCTGTCAGATTCTCTAGTCTCTCTCTCTCTCTCTCTCTCTCTCTATCAATCTATCTCTCCTTTCTGTCTCTTTCCCTCTTCATCCCCCTCTCCCTCTTCCTCATCCTCTGTCCCTCCTTCTCTCTCCCTATTTAAAAACATATATATGTTGGCTCAGATACAGTAAAATCATGCCTGTATGAGAACCTAGATTGGGGAAAAAAAAACCCTCTTGTTTAATCTTTGCTGTGTCAATTACAATCTATGTAAATTAACAGTTTACACATATTTAACATAGACATAAGGTGGGGGTTTGAATAACAATTGTCTTTCACCCCTTCCAAATATGAATCCTGACTGATTCAAATGGGTAAAGATGATCAAAATGTACAAACTCCCGGTTATAAAATAAGTAGATCCTGTGACAGCAAATTAGTTCACCTGGATATTGTACTCCTTTGCTATGTGTTATGATTTATTTTTTCTCTTCCTCTTTTTCTTTTTCTTCTTCTTCTTCTTCTTCTTCTTCTTCTTCTTCTTCTTCTTCTTCTTCTTCTTCTTCTCCTTCTTCTCTCTCTTTCTCTCTCTCAACTTTCTGCCTAGCTTTTTCTGTCTGAAAAAAAGTAAGTGTTGGGGATGTAACTGTCGGCATGGTGGCTATAATTAGTAATAGTGTGATATATTTCTGAAAGTTGTTAATAGAATAAATCTTAAAGTGTTCACCACAGAAAACACAAAAAAGTCCTAATCTAATAAGAAATAAGCATATATTACACTGGAATATCAACATCAGGTTAGTAACTGATACATGTGAATTTGTAAATGCAGCCAATAACCCCTAGCATGCCTAGTATTTTAGTGTATCCAAGAATAAACCAAATTCAGACAAGATAACGACAGTCATTTTCATATAGTTTGTCCTAAATGCCACTCTGAGCAATGAGGGAGGATCATGAGGATCACAGACATCAAACAACTTCCAAACCAAGAAGAGGAATCAGGCTCTCTGGTCTGAAATCACCAAGGAAAACATTATCAGGTCTATGAGTGTGCAGCCTTTTGGTACTTCACCAAGAAGCTAAAGGTGTCTTCTCCTGATGTGGGGTTAAGGGAGAGCGACCAGTCTTTGATGGGAGCCTGGAAACAAAAAGAGGAGGAAATTTTCTAGTCAAATTTCACCTTGGTGAAAGAGTTGAAGAAAACCAAGTAAATGGAGTCTCATTCACAGAATCAGTAAATCCTCACACATACGGTTCCTCCTCTGTTGTTCTCCCTTCCTCAATCTGCCTTAGAAAATAAGCAATGTCGAGTTCTATAGCAGCTCCCCTGAAATGCTTTACTGAGCGAAGGAAACACTATCTAGCACAGACTGAGGTCATGTTAAGCCAGAAGAGTCATACATTCCGCTCTTTCCTGTCCAGGTTGGACTAGCTAGTCCTTGGCTCTTGTCCAGATTAGCATTTGCCTAGATATAGAAATCCCAGTAGGCACAACTCCACACAATTCCTACCACCATGGTTCTGTATCCCATCCTTTCCCTTGGAAAGTTTTCCTATTCTTTATCCCTCTGGGAATATGGACCCATGATCATTATGGGGTGCAGAAGGTGGGAGGTCTGATTTCCATAATTGCTTCTCCACTGGACATTGATATTGGCAGGTTGATCCATACTCTCAGCCTGTTTCTCTTTCCCTAGTGGGGCTTGGCTCTGGAGAAGTGTTCTAGGACACATTGGTGAGGCTGTCTGTACCCTTCTTGTCCTAAGGTTTTATTGATCATTTTTAAATCAAAAAAAGAAGAGGGGGGAGGAGAAAGAGTAGAATAAGGAAGAGGAGAGGAAGAAGAAGTCCCAGTAGGGTGATGCTTATTTGGCTTCCCTCTTTCTAGAAGAAAATTTTAAGGCAGAGAAATAAGAGTATTCTCTATTGCCAACTCACTAATTTTGCCAAGTCACTGATTTTTCTTGCATCTTCACCCATACTTTCTCAGACTAGGTTATTATTACTTTTTATAAAGGTCACCATCTCCCTGGTGTAGTTTGTTTCTCTTAATAGGATTCTCTTCTTCCTATCTTCACCGGGTTGCTGTCATCCACTCTGTATCATATAGACACAAACGACATTTGAGCTGACTTACATCTCTCTGTCTTCTGCTCCAACTTTCCACTTCACATCTCCATCCGCCTTGCCTCTGCCTGGATTCTTTCAAACATCAAAGGGTGACTCATCTCCTCATCTTCCTTCCCTCAGGCCACTTCTCTTTCTGGTATTTTTCCAGCTCTAGTTACTCATTTTCCCTAAATCTTAACATTACCCTCTGCTGCCACTTCCTTTCTTACTTTTATATCTAGTAGATTCTCAAATCTGCCAGTATTTCATTAAAAAAAATCATTAGTGATTTAATACTGATTTATAAGATTGTAAGATAACAGGGGTATAATTCCATATATCTCCCACCACCAGAGTTCAGGGTCCACCACCTCCACTGGAAACTTCCTTATTGTTTATCCCCCTGGGAAAATGGACTAAAATTATTTTTGAGGTGCAGAAGATGGGAGTTCTGACTTCTGTAATTGCTTCTCTACTGTACACGGGTGTTGGCTGGTTGATTCACACCCCCAGTTTGTTTCCATCTTTCCCTAGTGGAGTAGAGCTCTGGAGAGGTGAGACTTGAGGACACATTGGTGATGTTGACTGGAAAGAGAAGTCAGGATGGAATCATAGAAGCATCTGAAACTTTGTGACTGAAAAAGTGCTATAAAATCTAAAGCAGAACATATTGTTTAATAAACAGGAACCAAAAGGTAGGAATAGAGTAGATGAAATTAAAGATCTTAGAGAGTGGGAATTAGCTAGGAAGTCTATTTTAGGTATTATCCATGACTTTAGCAAATTTTGCCTGAACTTGATAGGTAACATGCTAGTAGACTAAAAATATTGTCTGGGAAGATGGTGTGAGAGTTGAAGATAGGGCTAGAAAGCTGTATTAGTGTAAAGATAGCTCCCAAATGTCAAGAAAGTATATAAATTGCATTAACTGTTTACTCCATTGATCTATCCTAGGGCTCATATATATCTTTATATTTACATTTAGTGCAGGAGACTGTATGACCTCTGAGTTCCTGTTGATCTGAACTCAGTCCCTGGTCACAGCTGGGAATATTCTAGTCTGCACTCATTTCAGGATCAGTCTTCCTCAAGTAGCAGAGTAGGATGACCCAACCTCCCTTCAGAGAGTGAGGAAGTCCCTACCATTGCTACTTTATAGGGGGGGCATGGTCCTGGAGAGGCCCATAACTGGGCAGAAGATGATGTTCCTGAAGTAAATGACCAGTTATAGTGGAGAGAGGGATCTATTAGAAGTCTAGGCCTATCATAACTATGTGGGAATCCACAGATACCCTGACTTAGAGCCTCAAAGGATGGGGTTGCCTGGTATTGACCAAAAAAAGGCCAACATTAAAGTGAGCCAGTCATTTGCCCTTATCCAGCTTTTATAGTCCTTTTTTTATCTGACAAACTTAGACTTTCTCCCAGTTGTTAAAGTGTTTGTTGTATCCAAATCAGTGTTAGGTTTATTGGGTCTGGCCTCAAGTTATGGAGGAAGTAGACATATAGTTTTAGTGGGATCTAACTTAATCTAAGTTCTACTGCATTTACTTGTTTGATTATTCTAATAAAGGTTGTCATTGGGACAATAATAGTCCTTTAGTTAACACACACACACACATATACACACTTTTGCTAGTATATCTCTTGGCCAATTATATACAGTGTTTCTTCTAAAGATTATAAAGGGAGGTGACATTAATGTTATTGCTATAAGATTTATCCTATTTTCTTCTGTGTAGCTAGTTGAGTAGATAGAGTGGCTGAAGGAAGTGGAATAAGGAATATTAGAGGAGTGTGTCTAGGCCTAAGTAGGATATATTTGCTTTGATACTTTATGATGCTTTTTTTGTCTTTCTGCTTGCTTGTTGAGTTTATTAGATCTAAGTCTAATCACTGCAGACTATTAAGCACTGTTACTTTGAGGTATATAGTCCCTAACTTATGGATACATATACACATGTACCCTGTTCCCTACACCACAGCCTAAGGGTCTATAACTTTGTTAGGAAGAACACCATTTGAAATGGAACTAGTAGTCCCATGTGCTAGGAAAGAGTTTCCCAGATTATTGAAATTGAAAGGTTGACATCTCGGGTTTTCTGCCAGTGTTTTGAATATCTGCCCCACACCTTCAACTCCAGCTGTCCCTGCCAGACATTATGTCATCTATCACCTATCTTCTTGCAATGGCCTTGTTAGTGATTTCCCATGATTAAGGGTCATCCCCTTCAGCATATTATTCACACTCTTGCAGAATTAAGTGTTTTTAACAATCTCTTTTGCTCCTTCTTGCCTTTTCTAACTTCTATCTTACACACACTTATAAATTGTTGTACATAGCACAACAGAGCACAGCTCTTAGGACATAATTGGCTGGGCTTGACATCAGGCTGATGTACTAGTAGAAACCAAGTTAACTTGCAGGTGGCACAAGTATGGCCTTCTTTGCCTAAGCACACACTGTGACTGGATGCTAGAGGGGCAGGCAAATGCTACAGGGGGAACTGGCACAGATATGAGGTAAAGATGCTCAGCACAGTCATGGCTGCTTCTCTAAGGGCTTGTATGCACATGAATTTAAACCTTGGTAATTAAGCTTTCTCATAGATCTAGTTGATTCTTACCCCTTACTTCTTGGCACCTTCTGTGACTCACAGTGACTCTAGCTGAGGTTTCCCAGAACCAACCATACTGCAGATAATTTGAATAAATGGGGCTGAACTTCTGGTAACTAATTCAGGAACTTAATGAGCCTAGCTTATTTATAACCCCTGTCGATAATAGCATTTTTTTTTTGCCTAAAATATATATCTTGTACTACTGTACTGTCTTAATAAATCCTTGATTGTTTAAACCTGCTCATAGCCTCACCATAGCCAAGTCCTTGATGTGCCTCAGCCAAGTCCTTTCATTTCTTTTTTTTTTTTAATTAATTTATTTTTTTTAATTTTTTTTATTTTATTTTTTTTTTATTTAAGAAAGGATTAATTAACAAAACCATAGGGTAGGAGGGGTACAACTCCACACAATTCCCACCACCCAATCTCCATATCCCACCCCCTCCCCCGATAGCTTTCCCATTCTCTATCCCTCTGGGAGCATGGACCCAGGGTCATTGAGGGTTGCAGAAGGTAGAAGGTCTGGCTTCTGTAATTGCTTCCTCGCTGAACATGGGCGTTGACTGGTCGGTCCATACTCCCAGTCTGCCTCTCTCTTTCCCTAGTAGGATGGGTCTCTGGGGAAGCTGAGCTCCAGGACACATTGGTGGTGTCTTCAATCCAGGGAAGTCTGGCCGGCATCCTGATGACACCTGGAACCTGGTGACTAAAAAGAGAGTTAACATACAAAGCCAAACAAATTGTTGAGCAATCATGGACCCAAAGCTTGGAAAAGTGGAGAGGAAGTATTAGGGAGGTACTCACTGCAAACTCTAGTATACTTCTGCTTTCTTACTTTGGTGCCATACTCCAAACTCAGTCAATTTCTGCTTTGCGTTTCTACTTCTTTTTTTTTTTCATGCATAACATTCCCCATATTCCCATTTAGCAATACAACCCCCACTATTTCATTCATCATTTTTCATGGACCTGTATTCTCCCCACCCACCCACCCACCCCAGAGTCTTTTACTTTGGTGTAATACTCCAATTCCATTTCAGGTTCGACTTGTGTTTTCTTTTCTAATCTTGTTTTTCAACTTCGGCCTGAGAGTGAGATCATCCCATATTCATCCTTCTGTTTCTGACTTATTTCACTCAACATGATTTTTTCAAGGTCCATCCAAGATCGGCTGAAAACGGTGAAGTCACCATTTTTTACAGCTGAGTAGTATTCCATTGTGTATATATACCACAGCTTGCTCAGCCACTCATCTGTTGTTGGACACCTGGGTTGCTTCCAGGTTTTGGCTATTACAAATTGTGCTGCCAAGAACATATGTGTACACAGATCTTTTTGGATGGATGTGTTGGGTTCCTTAGGATATATCCCCAGGAGAGGAATTGCAGGGTCATAGGGTAGGTCCATTTCTAGCCTTCTGAGAGTTCTCCAGACTGTTCTCCACAGAGGTTGGACCAATTGACATTCCCACCAGCAGTGCAGGAGGGTTCCTTTGACCCCACACCCTCTCCAGCATTTGCTGCTGTTACCTTTTCTGATGTGTGACATTCTCACAGGAGTGAAGTGATATCTCATTGTTGTCTTGATTTGCATTTCTCTGACAATCAGAGACTTGGAGCATTTTTTCATGTGTTTCTCAGCCTTTTGGATCTCTTCTGTGGTGAATATTCTGTCCAATTCCTCCCCCCATTTTTGGATGGGGTTATTTGTTGTCTTGTTGTTGAGTCTGGTAAGCTCTTTATATATGTTGGTTATTAAACTCTTATCTGATGTATGGCATGTAAAGATCTTCTCCCATTCTGTGAGGGGTCTCTTGATTTGGGTAGTGGTTTCTTTTGCTGTGAAGAAACTTTTTAATTTGATGTAGTCCCATAGGTTTATACTTGCCTTAGTCTTCCTTGTAATTGGATTCGTTTCATTGAAAATGTCTTTAAAATTTATGCGGAAAAAAGTTCTGCCAATATTTTCCTCTAAGTATCTGATAGTTTCTGGTCTAACATCCAAGTCCTTGATCCACTTGGAATTTACTTTTGTATTTGGTGAAATACAGTGATTCAGCTTCATTCTTCTGCATGTTTCAACCCATTGTTTCCAACACCATTTGTTGAAGAGACTCTGCTTTCCCCATGTAATAGTCTGGGCCCCTTTGTCAAAGATTAGATGTCCATAGGTGTGGGGCCTCATTTCTGGGCTCTCAATTCTATTTCACTGGTCAGTGTGTCTGTTCATGTTCCAGTAACAAGCAGTTTTGATGACAATGGACCTATAATATAGTTTGAGATCTGGCAGTGTGATGCCTCTGGTTCTGTTCTTTTTTCTCAAGATTGTTTTGGCAATTCTAGGTCTTTTCTGGTTCCAGATAAACATTTGTAGCATTTTTTCTATTCTCCTAAAAAAATGTGCTTGGGATCTTGATGGGGATAGCATTAAATTTGTAGATGGCTCTGGGTAATATATTCATTTTGATGATGTTAATTCTTCCAACCCATGAGCATGGAATATCTTTCCATTTCTTTGTGTCTTTTTCAATTTCTTTGAGTAGTGACTCATAATTTTCAGTATACAAGTCTTTCACTTCTTTGGTTAGGTTTATTCCTAGATATTTTATTGTTTTTGTTGCTATAGAAAAAGGAACTGATTTCTGGATTTCAATTTCTTCTAACTTACAAGTCCTTTCATTTCATTTAAATTACAACACACTTGAATCACTTGAAACACATCACATACAAACACACACCACATAAATTGGCATGCATTCTTGATTCCCTTCCCCTCAGACAATGCTCTCAGTTTAACCTTCATAGAATGACCTACTGGTCTCCTAGTCTTTTGGCCAGCCTGCCTTAAATCCTATTTGTTAACTCTATAAGCCTTAGTAACTCATGGAACTGAATTTACATCATTAGTTTCAGAAGAACTTGTGTGTTTTTATTCCTGTTTATGCCCTTCCTTTTTCCTCCACTACGAATATACTTCCCCAACATCTACAATTACTACCCGGTTATAAACATACTTTTCCTTTAAGGACAGTCTGAAATGTCTCTTATTTGGCAAAACCTTCTTTAACTCCCCTTTCTATGTGTTTTCAATATTTAATTACTGCAGCGAAGATGCACTTTAGCATAATTAAATTATAATTAATCCATCGACAATTAGGATTTTCTCATTACAATGGTAATGTCTCAACAACACAGAAAAGTGTTTTTTTTTCTAGCTCTTTATTTTCAGTATTCAGATAATGACTTGTCTTAGATAGAATTATTGTGCAGCAATGAATGAAAGATTGAAGATTGATTTACTCTAGAATGCTAAACCATTCCCATGAGCCACAGGCCTAGAAATTGAATATCTAGCCTCAGACATTAATGTTGCCTCTACTTAGAATGAGAGCTTAAGCAAGTTTACCTTTCAATTTATGTTTTAGTTTTTAATATAAACAATCATCTGAGTGGGTGACACTCCAAGTTGATAGTAATTGCAGCATAAGAATTGATCTGTCCCAGACTGGCAAGATAGCTCACCTTGGATATGAGGTTTCTGATTTGTTATGCCTCTTGTCCAGCCTCTGCCACCCTTTCTGAAACTTCAGTTCTGTGATATCTCTCTCTCTCTCTCTCTCTCTCCATCTGAAAAGTGTCATCTAAGAATAGCGAAGCCCCAGTGATTGAAAAAAAATTGTTTCTAAATATTTTCATGTTTAAGTTAGAAATTAACTGTAATGAAATATCTCACCATTACTATTATAAATTAGATTTCCCTGATATCTATTCAGATGATTTATTTCATATATTTTGTGATAGATTATTAAGAAATGATATAGGCTTCTGGAGTCGGTACTATGGAGCAGAGCAGCTGTGTTTCTCTCCTCTCCTCTCCCAGGTCAACTAGGAATACCAAAAGAGACCATATGGGACCACAACAAGACAGGAGTAGAAGGACTTCAGGAACCCACCAAATCATCAGTGAGTGCAAACACTTGTGGCTCATGGAGAGGAGCCTAGGGAAAGATTAAGTGGCTGGTAACAGTCCTACAGTTTACCAGTTAAGACACCACCTCCAGTCTGTTTCACCAACAAAAGGACTGCTGAAGGGAGGAAAAGACTCCCCTAAGACTCACCAAATGCAGCTGTGAGTGTCCATTGCTACTGCCCTCAGAGTCTGGAGCAGTGGCGGCAAGGCCCTGTGATGACACCAGGAGACAGAGAACTAACCAGGAAACTCAGGAGAAGAATTATCTATACCTATCTATACCTTGGTAGCCTAGCAGTGGGGCTGTCAGAGTCTCTTTGCAGAACCATTGGATTATCTCTGCCTCACCTTGCTTTATCTCTTGGTCAGGAGTCAGGGATTAATCTAAGATGCCTACTTATAGTTTAAAAGCCCTCAAGTTCTCATAGCCTACAGGGAAGAAAAAGAAGAAAAGAGGTTTTTAAGCAACTGATATTCAAATAATATTGAAACAACTGTCAGTTTCCACAACTGTGTACTCTTTAATTACCTTACTTAGACACAAGTCAATCCAGGCAAGAGTGATGAATAATTTGAAAAGTACTAAGAGAGGGACCTCATGACATACTATATAAAATGGTTAAATCAACAAGAAGAAATATTGAAGGAATGAACTAGGACAAGAGTCCAGCTAAAAGCCCCCCAAAGGTTGAAGCACAAAATAATGAGGTCAACATGCAAACACTAGTTAAGGAAATAATCACAAGAGTGAGTAAAGAGTTGAAAGAATTGTCATCAGAAATGCAGAAACAACAAATGAAAGACTGGAAGAAAACACTAATTATCTCAAGGTTATTAGAGAGTTGAAAGCTGAAATAGCTGAGCTAAGAACACAATGAGCTGAACAAGCTAAAACAGTATCAGAACAGGGTAAAAAAATAGATGAACTCCAGAAAACAGTAGAGGGCAGAGAGAATAGAATAAATGAGGCTGAAAACAGAAATAGCATGATTGAGGACAAATTAGAGACAACTAAAAAAGATGTAAAAGAACTCAAAAAGAGATTAAGAGATGCTGAAAACAACAACAGAGACCTATGGGATGACTTCAAAAGAAATAATATACACATTATTGGCTTACCAGAGGAAGAAAGAGAGGGAGAGGAAGAAAGCATTCTTAAAGCCATAATAGCTGAAAACTTCTCTAGTCTAGACAACATCAAAGACATAAAGATTCAAGAGGTCCAGAGGGTCCCAAACAGAATTAACTGAGACTTAAAGACACCAAGACATATCATATTTAAAATGGAAAGGAATTAAATAAATAAAATAAATATTAAAAAAAGGGAGTTGGGCTGCAGTGCAGCGGTTTGGCGCAAAGCACAAGGACCGGCATAAGGATTCTGGTTCGAACCCCGGCTCCCCACCTGCAGGGGAGTCGCTTCACAGGCGGTGAAGCAGGTCTGCAGGTGTCTATCTTTTTCTCCTCCTCTCTGTCTTCCCCTCCTCTCTCCATTTCTCTCTGTCCTATCCAACAACAACAACAATAATAACTACAACAATAAAACAACAAGGGCAACAAAAGGGAATAAATAAATAAAATAAATATTTAAAAAAATGGAAAGGAATAGAATAAAGAAAGGATCCTGATGGCTGCAAGAGAAAAACAAAGAGTTACCTACAGAGGAAAACCCAAAGATTAGCAGCAGACTTCTCTACACAAACACTACAGGCCCAAAGAGAATGGCAAGATATCTATTGAGTCCTCAATGAGAAAGGCTTTCAACCAAGACTACTGTATCCTGCTAGACTGTCATTCAGACTAGATGGAGGCATCAAAACCTTCTCAGACAAGCAACAGTTGAAAGAATCAACTACCACCAAGACTGCCCTGAAAGAATTTCTGAAAGGTCTCCTATAAATAGTCAGACCACCATAAATATGCCATCTATCAGAACACTCTAAAACTCTACAAAAATAGTGTTAAAATATCTTCATAGAAAGATGGATCAGAAAACACAACCCAACAATATGCTGTCTACAGGAAACTCACTTAACTCAACAAGACAAACACCGATTCAAAGTGAAAGGATGCAAAACGATCATACAGGCCAATGTCCCACAAAAAATGGCAGGAACAGCAATTCTTATATATAACATGACAGACTTTAAAATAAATAAAATTTTAAAAGATAGGGATGGACACTACTTAATCAAGAGGACTTAACAATTATTAACATCTATGCAGCCAATGAGAAGCCATATAAATACATCAAACATCTACTGAAATAGCTACAGCAATATATTAACAGCAACACAGTCATAGTAGGAGACTTCAACACCCCACTCTCTCAACTTGATGAATTATCCAGGCAGAAAATCAATAAAGACATGAGGGAGCTAAATGAAAAGATAGATAAACTAGATCTATTGGACATTTTCAGAGTCATTAATCCAAAGAAACTGGAATACACATTCTACTCAAGTCCACATGGGTCATTCTCAAGGATAGACCATATGTTAGGCCACAAAGACAGCATCAGTAAATTCAAGATCACTGAAATCCTCCAAGCATCTTCTCAGACCACAGTGGATTTAAACTAACACGTAACAATCAACAAAAGATTAGTAATAGTCCCAAAATGTGGAAGCTCAACAGTACAGTCCTTAACTACAACTGGGTCAAAGAGGAAATAAAGGAAGAAATCAAATTGTTTCGAGAGTTCAATGAAAATGAAGACACAAGCTATCAGAACATTCGGGATACAACTAAGTCAGTACTGAGAGGGAAATTCATAGCCATAGAAGCACACATTAGGAAACAAGAAAAAGCACAAATAAACAGCCTGATTGCACATCTTAAAGACCTAGAAGAAGAAGAAGAACAAAGGGGCAGGTGGTACCACACCTGGTTGAGTACACATGTTTCAGTGCACAAGGTCGAGCCCCCAATCCCCACCTGCAGGGGGAATGCTTTGCAAGTGGAGAAGCAGTGTTGCAGGTGTCTCCCTTTCTCTACTTCTCTATCACCCCCTCCACTCTCAATTTCTGGCTGTCTCTATCCAGTAAAAAAAATAAATATAATAAAAAAGATACAAAGACTTAGAGGTAAAAAAGAACAACAACAAAGGAACCCTAAATCAACCAGAAGGGCACAAATCACTAAAGTTACAGCAGAAATAAATAACATTGGAAATAAGAAAACCATACAAAAGATCAACAAAAGTAAATGTTGGTTCTTCAAAAGAGTGAACAAAATTGACAAACCTTTAACCAGACTCACAAAACAAAAAAGAGAGAAGACCAAAATAAATCGGATCATAAATGAAAGAGGAGATATCACAACAGACACAGCAGAAATTCAGCATATCATATGAGACTTCTATTAACAACTAGATGCCAACAAGTTTGAGAACCTGGAAGAAATGGACAATTTCCTAGATACTTACCAACTTCCAAAATTAAGTAAAGAGGAACTAGATAATATAACAGGCCCATTACAGCTAATGAAATTAAAACAGTATCTAAAAACTTCCCAAAAATAAAAGTCCTGGACCAGATGGTTTTACAAATGAATTCTTCTAAATCTTCAAAGAAGATCTACTGCCTCTGCTTTTAAAAATCTTGCAGAAGATTGAAGACACAGGAATACTTCCTTCCAGCTTCTATGAAGCCAACATCACTCTGATAACAAAAAGCACACAGGGACACAACCAAAAAAGAAAACTACAGACCAATATCTCTGATGAACAGAGATGCTAAAATATTGAAGAAAATTCTAGCCAACTGCATACAGCAATACATGGAAAACATTGTTCATCATGACCAAGTGGGGTTTATCCCAGGGATGCAAGTTTGATTTAATATAGGTAAATCAATCAACGTGATATACCAAATGAATAAAAGCAAGACCAAAAACCACATGGTCATATCAATAGACACAGAGAAAGCCTTTGACAAAATACAACATCCCTTTATGATCAAAGCACTACAAAAAATAGGAATAGATGGAATATTCCTTAAGATATTGGAGTCTATATATAGCAAACCTATAGTCAACATCATACTCAATGGTAAAAAACTGGAAGCATTTCCCCTCAGATCAGGTACTAGACAGGGCTGCCCACTATCACCATTTCTATTCAACATAGTGTTGGAAGTCCTTGGCATACAATCAGACAGGAGCAAGGAATTAAAGGCATACAGATTGGAAGATAAAAAGTCAAACTCTCCCTATTTGCAGAAGTCATGATAATATACATAGAAAAAACCTATGGAATCCAGTAAGAAGCACTTGGAAATCATCAGTCAATATAGTAAGGTATCAGGCTAGAGAGCCTGGAAGAAAATAATGATTTCCTAGATACCTATGAACTTCCAAAACTAAGTAAAGAGGAACTAAATAACATGAACAGGCCCATCACAGCTAATGAATTTGAAACAGTTATCAAAAACTTTCCAAAGAGTAAAAGTCCTGGGCCAGATGGTTTTAAAAATGAATTCTACAAAACCTCCAGAGAAGAACTAATACCTCTACTTTTAAAAGTCTTCCAGAAGATTGAAGACACTGGAATACAACCTTACAGCTTCTATGAAGCCAACATCACTTTGATACCAAAAGCAGATAGAGACAATAAAGATAACAATGAGATATCACTTCACTCCTGTGAGAATGTCATACATCAGAAAAGGTAACAGAAGCAAATGCTGGAGAGGTTGTGGGGTCAAAGGAACACTCCTGAACTGCTGGTGGGAATATAAATTGGTCCAACCTCTGTGGAGAATAGTCTGGAGAATTCTCAAAAGGTTAGAAATGGACCTACCCTATAACCCTGCAATTCCTCTCCTGGGGATATATCCTAAGGAACCCAACACACCCATCCAAAAAGATCTCTGTACACATATGTTCTTAGCAGCACAATTTGTAGTAGCCAAAACCTAGAAGCAACCCAGGTGTCCAACAGCAGATGAGTGGCTGTGCAAGTATATACACAATGGAATACTACTAAGCTATTAAAAATGGTGACTTCACCATTTTCAGCCAACCTTGGATGGACCTTGAAAAATTAACGTTAAGTGAAATAAGTCAGAATCAGAAGGATGAATATGGGATGATCTCACTCTCAGGCAGAAGTTGAAAAACAAGATCAGAAGAGAAAACAGAAGTTTTGAACTGGAACTGGTATACTGCACCAAAGTAAAAGACTCTGGGGTGGGTGAGGAGGAATACAGGTCCAAGAAGAATTCAGAGGACCTAGTGGGGGTTGTATTGTTATATGGAAAACTGGGAAATGTTATGCATGTACAAACTGTTGTATTTACTGTCAAATGTAAAACCTTAATTCCCCAATAATGAAATTTTAAAAAATTAATGATATATATTTAAAAGATTTAAATAACTATGCATACTAAATATAATGCATAGATTTCTTATAACATCATAAATATAATAAAGTAATAGTTAGTAGCATCCTGATATTATAGCTAGACTTGCTTAAGTTCATTTTCCTCCATAGTTCTTTTAAGTAATACCCCTCATAGGGTGTGCCTTTAGATCAGCTTGATTTCAAAAGCTCTTGCAAACATTTTGGAAAAGAAAAGAAAATTTGAGAAAAAACTTACACTACCTTGATACTATAATTCAGATTCTAATTTATATTAGAATCTCTCTCAAGAAAATAATTCCAAGCAAGCAAAAAAAAACTTAATTCACTGGAAGTACAATTCAATACTTTTTTCTGTAAGATAAAAATAGTAAAAAATAACCAGAAGGTTCAGCAAGGAGTTAAAAAATGTTGAAGGGGGAACTATATTGGCTTCAAGAGTAGAGCTGTAGCTGCTGCCCCCACCCACCCACACACACCCATAAACTTTCCATAATCAAAACTTTCTCTGCCTATTTCCCCTATGGATTAAAAAAGCCCAATACTCGTATATCTCTGGTTCTACTTCATTTCTCTGTCTTATTTTTTTAATAAATTATGTTTAATTACCAAAGTAATTTATGTTCACTTGAAAATCTCCCTTAATTTTCAAGTTATTTAACCATGTCAGGTTTGAAGTAAAATTAGAAAATGATTGTTCTTTCCGCAACCAAAATGTTTGGCTGCTTGCCTTCCAGAGCATGAAATTACATAACACTCAGTTTATCAGAAAACTTTTTTTAAAAGGACCAACTCCTCTTCTATTATAATCCATCACTTCAAAAACATTTAAGCAGATTTTTAAAATATTATTTTTTGCCTTGGTGGTATTTTCAACCAGCTCCTAGATTTGAACATGTGATATAATTTCTTTTTATTATTATTTTATTAGGGGGATTAGTGGCTTACAGTAAATACAATTATTGGTACATGTCAAAAACTTCTCAGTTTTTTTTTTTCAAAACACTCCACCCCCCAGCATAGGTTTTCCTCCACCATCATGCACCAGGACCTGAAAGCCCCAGCACCCCCTCCTCAGAGTCCTATACTTTAATGAATCAAACCCAGCTCAAGTTCTACATTGTATTTTTCCTTTCTGTTCTTACTTCTCAACTTCTGTGCATGAATGAGATCATCCCACATTCATCCCTCTCATTCTGGCTGATCTCACTTAACAAGCTCCATCCAAGATGAAGTAAAGAAGGTGAATTTATCATTATTAATACCTGAGTAGAATTCCATTGTGTATCTATGCCACAACATCCTCAGCCACTCATCTCTTGTTGGGCACCTAGATTGTTTCCTGGTTTTGGATATTGCAGATTATGCTGCTATGAACATAGATAACCACAGGTCTATGTAGAAGGCTGTATTTGATTACCAAGGATATATCACCAGGATAGGAATTGCCTGATAACAGGGTAGGTCTACTTCTAGTCTTCTGAAAGTCTCCAGACTGCTCTTCACAGGGGTTGGACCAATTTACATTCACAGTGGCAGTGCAGGAGGGTTCCTTTACACCTGTAGCATCTCCAGTATTTGTTGTGACTATCCTTTCTGATATAGATGTCATTTTCACAGAAATGAAATAGTATTTATTTATTTACAAAATAGAAATATTGACAAGACTACAGGATAAAAGAGGTACATTGCCACACAGTGTTCAACCCCAGAGCTTAATATCCAATCCCCTCCCTTGATAGCTTCCCTATTCTTTAACTCTCTGAGAGTATAGACCCAGGATCATTATGGGGTACAGAAGGCGGAAGATTTGGCTTCCGTAATTGCTTCTTCACTGAAGATGGGCTGTGGCTGGTCAATTCATACTTCCAGCCTATGTCTTTCTTTCCCTAGAAGGGCAGGGATCTGGGGAGGTGAGGCTCCAAGATACATGGTGGGGTCATCTACCCAGGGAAGTCAGGCTGGCATCATAGTAGCTTGTGCAACCTGGTGGCTGAAAGAGTTAAAATAAAAGCAGAACATTTTTTTGACTAAACATGAACCTAAATGCAAGAATATTGCAGATGAAGATTTTGGTTCTCCAAATTATGCAAAAAGCTAGTAGGTCTGTTTTAGGCATATTCCAGAGGGCCCATGACTTTGCTAGTTTTTGCCTTCACATGACATCTAATATGCAGGTGGACCCAGGTTATTGTCTGGGGAGGTAGGCACCATATTTTTTTTTTTAATTTTTTATTTAAGAAAGGATTAGTGAACAAAAGCATAAGGTAGGAGGGGTACAACTCCACACAATTCCCAACACCCAATCCCCATAACCCACCCCCTCAAATGATAGCTTTACCATTCTCTATCCCTCTGGGAGCATGGACCCAGGGTCGTTGAGGGATGCAGAAGGTAGAAGGTCTGGCTTCTGTAATTGCTTCCCCGCTGAACATGGGTGTTGACTGGTCGGTCCATACCCCCAGTCTGCCTCTCTCTTTCCCTAGTAAGGTGTGTCTCTGGGGAAGCTGAGCTCCAGGACACATTGGTGGGGTCTTCAATCCAGAGAAGCCTAGCCAGCATCCTGGTGGCATCTGGAACCTGGTGATTGAAAACAGAGTTAACATATGAAGCCAAACAATTTGTTGAGCAATCATGGATCCCAAGCTTGGAATAGTGGAGAGGAAGTGTTAGGGAGGTACTCACTGCAAACTCTAGTGTAGTCCTGCTTTCAGGTATATATTTTGCAGTAGTTTATGGATACGTGTGCACATAAGCTCTCTCTCACAGAAACTGGTGTATATCTAGGTTATGGGACTTTGTTAGAAAGTGAACTACCTGAGATGAAATTAGAGTGTACTATTAAAGGAAAGGTCTCACCCGAGTAATGAAGCTGAAGGGTTGTCATTCCACACGTGAAGTCTCTGGATACATTCTGAGGTGAAGCATGTTGAGGTAGCAATCGTTGCTTTGGTTAGGTTGTGATCGGCAGATGCAATGTTATTTGGTTTCGATTGGGAGATGCATACGGGAAAGTGGGCCCTATCCAAGGGTTCCAGGACTGGGTAGGGGCTCTATAGTGAAGATGTGAGGTTCCTGCTGTCTTAGGGTTCAAAAAGACACTCAATAGTTAATATTATCATCACATTATTTGTTAATTGGGTTAACTTTGAAAAGTCCCTTTGTTATGGTTTGCTGGACAGTACCCAGTATCTTGTATATAGCTGCGCTATTGGAAGCTTCTAATCTACTTGGTCTAGGCTTTTGAGAGAGTCCGCATATCAAATACATAGCCTATATATTAAAAAGATTCAGTTTGTCTTTTGAGAAACTTTGAGACATACAATTGATTTCCCCCTCTCATATTAATTAGCTACTGATTTATATGTCTACATTTTGCTAGGAGTGTACATAAACACCATTCCCACCACCAAAGGACTGTGACCCATCCCTCCCGCCCACTCCCACCCCCCACTGGCCCAGGAAGCTACATGCCTACCCCTCACCACTGGGTTTTTACTTTGGTGCCCTACTCACAATTTGATCAGGTCCTGCTTTTAGTTTCCCTTTCAGATCTTCTTAGTCAGCTTCTGTTGATGAGTGGGATCATCCCATACTCATCTTTATCTTTCTGACTTAGTTCACTTAACATAATTCCTTCTAGCTCTGTCCAAGATGGGTCAGAGAAGGTTGGTTCATTGTTCTTGATAGCTGCATAGTATTCCATTGTGTATATATACCACAGCTTTCTCAGCCACTCATCTGTTGTTGGGCACCTGGGTTGCTTCCAGGTTTTAGCTATTATGAATTGTGCTGCTATGAACATAGGAGTACACACCTCTTTTTGGTTGGGTGTTATGGAGTCCTTGGGGTATAACCCCAGGAGAGGAATTATTGGGTCATATGGAAGGTCCATGTCTAGCCTTCTGAGAGTTTTCCAGACTGCTCTCCACAGAGGCTGTACCAATTTACATTCCCACCAGCAATGTAAAAGGGTTCCTCTGTCCCCACATCCTCTCCAGCATTTGTTGCTGCTGTCCTTTTTGATGTATGCCATTCTTACAGGAGTGAGGTGGTATCTTAGTGTTGTCTTGATTTGCATTTCTCTGATAATCAGTGACCTAGAGCAGTTTTTCATATGTTTGTTAGCCTTTTGGATCTCCTCTGTGGTGAATGTTTTGTTCATTTCCTCTGCCCATTTTTGGATGGGGTCATTTGCTTTTTTGCGGCTAAGTTTGCTGAGCTCTTTATATATTTTGGTGATTAGTTTCTTGTCTGATGTCTGGCATGTGAAGATCTTCTCCCATTCTGTGAGGGGTCTCTCTGTTTGTTTAATAGTTTCTTTGGATGTGCAGAAGCTTTTCAATTTGATGTAGTCCCATTGGTTTGTTTCTGCTTTGGTCTTCCTTGCAATTGGGTTTGATTCATCAAAGATGTCCTTGAGGTGTAGGTGGGAAAGTGTTTTACCAATGTGTTCCTCTAAGTATTTGATTGTTTCTGGTCTGACATCTAGGTCTTTGATCCATTTGGAGTTGATTTTTGTTTCTGGTGAGATAAAGTGGTTCAATTTCATTCTTCTGCATGTTTCAACCCAGTTTTTCCAGCACCATTTATTGAAGAGAGCCTCCTTTTTCCATTTAATCCTTTGGGCCCCCTTATCAAAGATTAGATGCCCATAGGTGTTGGGATTTACTTCTGGGCTTTCAATTCTGTTCCACTGGTCTGTATGCCTATTTTTGTTCCAGTACCATGCTGTTTTGATGATGATGGCTTTATAATATAGTTTAAGGTCTGGGAGTGTGATGCCTCCATTTCTGTTTCTTTTCCTTAAGATGGTTTTGGCAATTCTAGGTGTTTTCAGGTTCCAGATAAATGATTGTAGCGTTTGTTCTATTCTCTTAAAGAAGCCTGGTGGAACTTTGATGGGTATTGCATTAAATTTGTATATGGCTCTGGGGAGAATATTCATTTTGATGATATCTATTCTTCCAATCCATGAGCATGGGATAGCTTTCCATTTCTTGGTATCAGTTTCTATTTCCTTGAGTAGCGACTCATAGTTTTCAGTATACAAGTCTTTCACTTCTTTCGTCAACTTTATTCCTAGGTATTTGATTGATTTTGCTGAAACAGTAAATGGGAGTGATTTCTGGATGTCTTCTTCTTCAGATTTAGTGTTTGTATAAAGAAATGCCACTGATTTTTGTACATTGATTTTGTAGCCTGATACCTTGCTATATTGCCTAACAACTTCCAGTAATTTTCTACTGGATTCTTTAGGTCTTTCTATGTATACTATCATATCATCTGCAAATAGTGAGAGCTTGACTTCTACCCTTCCAATCTGTATCCCTTTGATTTCTTTCTCTTGCCTGATTGCTATGGCAAGAACTTCCAATACTATGTTGAAGAGTAACGGTGACAGTGGACAGCCCTGTCTAGTCCCCGATCTGAGGGGGAATGCTTTCAGCTTCTGTCCATTGAGTATGATGCTGGCTGTAGGTTTGCTATATATAGACTCCACTATCTTGAGGAATTTCCCATCTATTTCCATTTTTTGTAGAGTTTTGAGCATGAATGGGTGTTGGATTTTGTCAAAGGCTTTCTCTGCATCTATTGAGATAATCATGTGGTTTTTGGCTTTGCTTTTATTGATGTGATGAATGACATTGATTGATTTACGGATGTTGAACCAGCCTTGCATTCCTGGGATGAATCCCACTTGGTCATGATGAACAATCTTTTTGATGTGTTGCTGTATCCGGTTGGTCAAGATCTTGTTTAATATTTTGGCATCTATGTTCATCAGAGATGTTGGTCTGTAGTTTTCCTTTTTTGTTCTGTCCCTATCAGCTTTTGGTATCAGGGTGATGTTGGCTTCATAAAAGGTGGAAGGGAGTATTCCTGTTTCTTCAATCTTATGGAATAGCTTAAGAAGTATGGGTATTAACTGTTTCCTGAAAGTTTTGTAGAATTCATTTGTGAAGCCATCTGGTCCAGGACTTTTGTTGTTGGGGAGATTCTTAATAACGGTTTCAATTTCTTTGTCTGTGATTGGTGCATTTAGATTTTGTAGTTCTTCTTGGTTCAGTTTTGGAAGTGCATAGGTTTCTAGGAATTGTTCCATTTCTTCCAGATTCTCTAGCTTGGTGGCATGTAGTTCTTTATAGAAGTTTCGCAGAATTCTCTGGATTTCTGTGGTGTCAGTTGTGATATCTCCTGCATCGTTTACAATTCTATTAATTTGAGTCTTCTCTCTTTTTTGTTTGGTGAGTCTGGCTAGGGGTTTGTCAATTTTGTTTAATCTTTCAAAGAACCAACATTTGGCTTCATTGATCTTTTGTATGGTTCTTTTATTTTCGATGTTGTTTATTTCTGCTCTAACTTTAGTGATTTCTGTCCTTCTGGTTGCTTTAGGGTTCCTTTGTTCCTCTTCCTCTAAGTCCTTGAGGTGTCTAGTAAGGTCGTTCATTTGGGCTTCTTCTTGGTGTTTAATATGTGATTGTATGGCTATAAGTTTCCCTCTCAGTACTGCTTTCGCTGTGTCCCAAATATTTTGATAGGTTGTGTCTTCATTTTCATTAGTTTCCAGGAACATTTGAATTTCCTGTTTGAGTGAGTCTCTGACCCAGTGGTTCTTAAGGAGCATGTTGTTTAGTTTCCAAATTCTATGTCTTTTAATAATTTTCCGTTTGTTGTTAAAAGTTAGTTTTACTCCACTGTGGTCTGAGAAGATACTTGGGATGATTTCAATGCTCTTGAATTTATTGATGCTGTCTTTGTGGCCTAACATGTGGTCTATCCTTGAGTATGTGTTATGTGGATTTGAAAAGAAGGTGTATTCCAGTTTTTTGGGGTGGAGGAGTCTGTAAATGTCCAAGAGGTCTAGTCTGTCAATCTCTTCATTCAATTCTCTTGTATCTTTATTGGTTCTCTGCTTTGTTGATCTGTCTAAGTGTGAGAGTGGGGTATTGAAGTCTCCCACTATTATTGTATTACTATTGATGTATTTTTGAAATTCTTTCAGTAGGTGTTTAATGTATTTAGATGGTCCCTCGTTGGGTGCATAGATGTTAATAATTGTTAAGTCTTCTTGGCTGATTGATCCTCTAATCATTATGTAATGTCCTTTTTTTAAGAGACCATCCTTTTACTATTTGAAAGTTTGTGTTCCCTTATCAAAGATTAGCTGTTCATCATTGGGAGGTTAGTATATTTGGGATTTAAATTACGCTCCATTGGCCTGTGTATCTTTAAGAACTTCCAAAATACTGAAAACACAGGAATGCTCCCTTCCACCTTCTATGAAGCCAACATAACCCTGATACCAAAAGCAGATAGGAACACAACAGCAACAAACTATAGACCAACATCTGTAATGGATGTAGATGCTAAAATATTGAACAAAATGCAAGCCAACTGGATACACCAGAATATTAAAATGATTCTTCATCACAACTAAGTGGGATTTATCCCAGAAATGAAAGGGTGGTTCAGTATAAGTAAATCAATGAATGCGATTGACCACATCAATAAAAGCAAAGCCAAAAATCACATGATTATCTCAATAGATGCAGAGAAAGCCTTTGACAAAATCCAACATCTCTTCAAGATCAAAACACTACAAAAATGGGAATAGATAGAAAATTCCTTAAGATTGTGGAACTAGGTAAAATGAACATTTTACCCAGATCCATATACAAATTTAATGTTATGCCCATCGATGTCCCTTCTACTTTCTTTAAGAGAATAGAACAATAATTACAAACATTTATCTTGAACCAGAAATACCTAGAGTTTCCAAAACAATCTTGAGAAAAAAAAAAAACAGAAATAGAGGTATCAAACTCCCAGATCTGAAATCCTAAGGCCATAGTAATCAAAACTGCCTGTACTGGGTTCTGGGGTTTGTTGTTGTTGTTTGTTTGTTTTTTCTTGGTTTTTTATGCTTCAGGAATAGTAATTTTAGATAAACAAAGGAGCTGGTGACTAAGAGATCTGTTAAGGAACAACAATCAACTAGAGGACTATAAAAAGTGAATAATAAGTTACAAGTGAGCATAAAATGTGTTTTGAGAATGGCCATCTTCAAGCAAATTAGGCTGGATGTTTGCATTGAGACCACCAGAGTGTATAGTCACCTCATCTCTGTGTTATGTCCAAAGGTTGCTCTCTGGGCCTCACTATTTTAACAAATTTCCTCATGGCCTGGGACTTTTATCTGGCATGATAATTATAAATATTAATTCTACATATGAATGAAACCATATGTGGAATCTAGAGAACTGATACACATGAACTTTCAAAATACAAATAAAGAAAACAAATTGTCTCTAAGACTTTGTGAGAACTATGGTGGTTACTGGCGGAAGGGTGGGGTTGGGGTATAACTATACCCTGTAATTTTTTATTATTATTATTGCTACCAGGTTTATCGATGGGGCTCTGTTCCTGCATTTTGAATCTATTGCTTCTGGCCCCCATTTTTCCTTCCTTTTGTCCTTCTTTTTTATTAGATAGGACAGAGAAAAATTGAGAGGAGAGGGAGAAATAGAGAAAAAAACAAGACACTTGTAGGGCCAGGCGGTGGCGCACTTGGTTAAGCATGCACATTACAGTACGCAAGGATCCAGGTTCAAGCCCCAGGTCCCCACCTGCAGGGGGAAAGCTTCACGAGTGGTGAAGCAGGGCTGCAGGTGTCTCTCTGTCTTCCTCCCTGTCTTCCCCTTTCAATTCCTTTCTGTCTCTATATAATAATAAATAAATAAATAAAACACTAAAAATAATCTTTTTTAAAAAAAACAAGACACTTGCAGATTTACTTCACTGTTCATGAAGCTTCCCTCCTGCAGATGTAGAAGGGGATTGGCGGGGCACAATGGGAACTCAAACCTGATTCTTGCATAAAATAGCGTGTGTGCTCAACCAGGTACAGACTGCCTGGTCCCCCAATCTGTAGTGTTATAATCTTGTAAACCACTATTAATCACAAACAAAATGACTTAAAAAATAAACATAAAATAATAAAATATCTAAAGCCTGCCCAAAGCCAACTGAATTACACTCTCTAGGTGGGATTTGAGCCTGCTATTTAACACAGTCTTGGTCCTTCTTAGGTATCCTTTACAGGAAAATAAGCTGAGGACTAAAAGAGACCATGACTTTGGTCAGTTATCCTTGTTGTAACTTTATCAAGCGGATTTTCTTTTTCTTTTATTTTAACTTATTTATAAAAAGGAAACACTGAAAAAACCATAGGATAACAGGGGTATAGCTCCATGCAACTCCCACCACCAGAACTCCATATCCCATCCCCTCCCTTGATAGATTTTCTATTCTTTAATCCTTTCAGCTGCTGCATGGAGTGTTAGAAAGTGAATGTGTGGCAGCTGAGAATGGATTTAAACAATTCAAGGCTTTATTAGGGTAAAAGGCAAATATCTAGGTACTGCAAAATAAGTGGCTCCATTTAAGGTTAAAAAAAAGAAAAAACAAAAAAAGAAGTTTACTCATGAAAATCACTGTGAATGTGAGGGGAAAAGTCTAGCTAGAAAAACAGGCAAAAGTCCAAAGTCCCAAACAAAGCTACCCAAGATCACCACGTGAAAAGACCAGGATCAATCTGGAGCCACACCAAATGGAGGGTGCCATGTTGAAGGTAATCCAATCAAGAGAGAGAGCTGCTGTAAGTCCTTGCTATATATACCTCCCCTTGTCAGTTTGCTCCTCCTCAGGCTGAAGTCATTCATATGCTAATTGACCCAAATTCCTGTTGAGGTCACAACATATGCTGTTGGATGTTGGCATAGTTTCCTGATCTCTAGGTGAGCCCTTCTATAGTGGAATACTATGCAGTAGACAAACTGACCTGTGAAAAACAGAAGACCCTATATAGTCTCCATTGGAACCAGAGACAAATTTTCTGCTAATGGTTAAATTATTGTCCCCTTAAATCTTCCATAGTTTATAAAAATATCTTTCTGAAGTTTCTAGGAAGACATCTAAGCTTTTATAAAATGGAAAATTGCAAGTTAATACAAGTTTTTTGTTTGTTTTGTTTTGTTTTGCTTTGCTTTGTTTTTCTTTCCAACCAGAACAATGCTTAGCTCTGAGTTACAGCTCTGTTAAGGATTAAACCTGGGACTACAGAGCCTCTGGTATGGAAGTCTTTTGTATACTCATTATGCTATCTCCCCAGCTCTTAATAAAGAGTTTTGTTTGCATATTTCTTAGCAATTTCACCCTCAAGAGGTAGTCAAGCAAAAATATTATGTCATCAAAGGAGTCACTACATCCATCTCCCTGTCTTTAGCAATCTCAGTGAGTTACTTGTTATAGGACTTTCCAAAGAAACTGAAAGTTTCTCCAGTAAAGAGGTCAAATTAGTTTTCTTAATTCCAACAATTCGTTGACTTATTGTGTATATGTGTGTGATGCCTTTAACACTGAGGAACTAGTATCGTAGAGAAACCGTTTGCTCATCCACAAGTTTCTATACTCAAGTGCATATCATAAGTTGTTCATATAATGCCACAATGATCATTTCCCTCAGTCTCTCTCTCTCTCTCTCTCTCTCTCTCTCTCTCTATATATATATATATATATATATATATATTTGAAATTTTTTTTAATTTTTATTATCTTTATTTATTGTATAGAGACAGTCAGAAATCAAGATGGAAGGGGATGATAGAGAGTGAGAGAGAGAGAGAGATACCTGCAACCCTGCTTCACCACTCATGAAGCTTTCCCCCTGAAGGTGGGGACCAGAGGCTTGAACCCGGGTCCTTGCGCATGGTAATACATGCGCTCAACCAGGTGCGCCACCACCTCGCCCCTGAAATTTCTTTCAAAATTACACATATTTAGCCCAGGAATAGAGATATCATGAATTCTTGAAATTCTGGTGCCACCAAACAACCAATAGCTTCTGGCACCAGTAGGGTTTTTTTTATTATTATTATTCTCCCCTTTGGCTATTGCCATAAGATTCTTGCTACGGGATACTTTTTTAGATTGAAATAGAAAGATAGAAATGAGGGGCAGAGGGAAAGAAACCACAGAGCTGAAACTTTCCCCATGGAGATGAAGATTGAGGCCAAGCAACCACCTCTCCAGATGAGCTATCTTGTTAACTCTAGAAACTACTACTTTTAGTATTTATTTTTATTTAATTTTAGTGAGAGAGATCCTAAAAGATATAGAGAGACCAGACTACTGCTTATGGTAGTACTGGGGATTGAACCTGGGATCTCAGATCCTCAGGCTTAAGGTCTTTTGCATAACCATTATGCTATCTTCCTAGCTACTTTTTAACCCCTAGTGAACACTGAGAATTTACTATCAATGTTGAGCTTTATAATATGCTTACTTCCTTTTAGGCATTCTGTCAAGTATTTCACATTTATTATTTAAACGAATATGCGGAAACTGGAAGCCTGGGAATAAGAAAGGGTTATAGGCATTCAATGATGATTGAGGCAAGTTTCAAGTCTATGCAATCTGAGTCCAGAGGACATCCTATTATCTGCATCCCTCTCACCATCCCTTATACTTCTCTACATGCCTCACGTTTCCATGTAGAGCAAGTTATTTAATGCTTGTCTAACCAAAGTGAGAACAGGATTCCAAACAAAATGAACAATCTGAGTTGGATCTGATATTTGTTAGCTGGAAGAAAAAATCAGCCTTTCAAGTGTCCAACAACAAATCAAGATTAATAAAGGAACATAAGCAGCATTGATGAAATAAGTATGTCAATGTTAAATCCTGTCCAGCCAGGCAACTAACAGGATTTTTATTGACAGAGAAATAAAGACTTCAGAGAGAAATATGATTCACAGTGTCCTGTCTTTAAGTGAAAAATGAGTTGGGCTGGAGAGATAAAGGATCATTTCTGCTTTCAAAGACACTTTCTATGATGCCTTCTCAATGAAGCTAATATAAGCAAACAAACAGCAAGGGTCACTTGTTCAACCAAAACCTGGACTTGACACAAAAAAGATGATGAATGAGGGCCAGAGAATAGTTTGTTCGGGACCAGGTGGTGGCACATATATTACAGTGCACAAGGACCCAGGTTCAAGCCCCTGGTTCTCGCCTGTGGGGGTGGGGGAGCAAAGCTTCATCAGCCATGAAGCAGTGTTGAAAGTGTCTTATTTGCTCCCTGTCTCCAACTTCTCTCTCAATTTCTCTTTGTCTTTATCCAAAAATAGATTGTAAAGAAATAGAGAATAGTGTGGTGCAATTTCACAGGCAATGGAGAATACCCCGGGCCATTTAGAGGGTCATCTTGTAGGTGCCACTGGGTGTGCTGTTCACTTTTTAAATGAAGTGCAGATGTGAGGGCGATCTGGCTGCAACATCTGTTACCCCACTGGTCTTCAGGGTTGATTCAGATGATCTGACTGGCTAGGCCATTGTCCCCTTCTCCCCTCACCATTCCATGTGCGTCCCTCCAGAAGCTGTGCATTTGGTCAAAGAGGACCTTCCCAGAAAACAGACTGACCCATTATCAGCCAAGGTTATATAAGTAGCTACACTCGCCTGCTAGAATTTCCAAACACACTCTCAAAGTCCATTTGTAGAAGGTAGGGTACTCAAGTTTCCAAATGAAACACAAACAGGTGCATTCATAGGAAGGCTGATCTATTTTCAAGTAATTAGAAAAGCTTCCTTTCTTAATTATTATATTTCATACTTTTCAATGATCATTGATTGCAAAGTCACCTACACTGAACCTATGTCCTCATTAGACGTGTTTCTTTCTGAAACCGCTACCCAAAGAGACCCCTCACAGAATGGGAGAAGATCTTTACATGCCATACATCAGACAAGAGTTTAATAACCAAAATATATACAGAGTTTGCCAAACTCAACAACAAGAAAACAAATAGCCCCACAAAAATGGGGAAAGGACATGGACAGAATATTCACCACAGCAGAGATCCAAAAGGCCAAGAAACACATGAAAAAATGCTCCAAGTCTTTGATTGTCAGAGAAATGCAAATAGAGACAATAATGAGATACCACTTCACTCCTGTGAGAATGCCATACATCAGAAAAGATAACAGCAGCAAAAGCTGGAGAGGCCGGGGGGTCAAAGGAACATTCCTGCACTGCTGGTGAAAATGGCATTTGGTCCAACCTCTGTGGAGAACAGTCTGGAGCTCTCAGAAGGCTAGAAATGGACCTACACTATGATCCTGCAATTCTTCTCCTGGGGATATATCCTAAGGAACCCAACACACCTACCCAAAAAGATCTGTGTACACATCTGTTCTTAACAGCACAATTTGTAATAGCCAAGACCTGGAAGCAACCCAGGTGTCCAATAACAGATGAGTGGCTGAACAAGTTGTGGTATATATACACAATGGAATACTACTCAGCTATTAAAAACAGTGATTTCACCATTTTCAGCTAATCTTGGATGGACCTTGAAAAATTCATGTTAAGTGAAATAAGTCAGAAACAGAAGGATGAATATGGGATGATCTCACTCTCAGGCAGAAGTTGAAAAACAAGATCAGAAAAGAAAACACAAGTAGAACCTTAATGGAATTGGCATATCGCAACAAAGTAAAAGACTCTGGGGTGGGTGTGGGTGGGTGGGGAGAATACAATTCCAAGAAGGATTCAGAGGACCTAGTGGGGGTTATATTGCTATATGGGAATCTGGGGAACGTTATGCATGTACAAACTATTGTACTTACCGTTGAATGTAAAACATTAATTCCCCAATAAAGAAATTAAATAAAATAAGTGTTTCTTTCTGTCTTTCATTGCCTACCGGTAACATAAACATCTAGTAATGTGTAACACTTTATAAGTTACAATGTGCTTTCTATTTCTGTTCATTACTATTTGATATTCAATCAAACAATGCTATAAATTATTACAGAAGAAACCACTCAATCTGTTTCATGGTCCAGGATCCCAAGGTTCAGAGAGGAAGCACTAGTATATAGTAAACACCCAGTAATTCCTTAACCTGTGCTAAGGGTTATACAAAGAAATCCGAGATACTCTGTTTGCATTATAGAGAGGAAACAATTAAGGCCATCTCAAGCTTCCCAAAATTACACAAATACAAAAGAGTTGGCATTTCAAATAAAGAAATTTTGTGTCATTACCCTGAAAGGGAATGTTGCTGTTTTCAGAGGTTAAATATTTATACAACTACCATGCAACTTATAGAAGATAAAGCACTTCACATGCCCAGAACAATTTTTCTGTCCCTGCTACTTGAGGAAGTTATTTATTAATATTGGAAATAACTCCTGGTTTAAAGTCATTTATCATCAGGTAAAGGAAACAAGACAAAAATAATACAGAGCTAATACCCAGGCAAGGCCAAAGTCTGGCCCACAATCAATTAATAAGTTCTCCAGGCATAAAATATTATTTCTATTTAGAATGGAAAGGAAATCAATCAGTACTGCATCCCGCTATGAACAGACATTATTGCGAATTTAGTTTGCACTAATGTTTTACTTTCACAGAGGCATTTACTGCTTAATGAGCATCTAGCTGCTGTCCCCATCTTGTTTCCCTCTGTATTTAGGTAGAGCCATATGACAGTTTGGGCAGCAGTCTGTGTATACCCATGTGTACTGAATCTGTATCAAAAGAACACAGTGGATTTGCCACTTACTTTTCCCAGAAACATTCAGGCTACAGAGCCTTCATCAATCTGGGCAGTTTTTTTGTTTTTTTTTCCTAGAGGACAAAAGTCTCCTATCAAACTGCACTGTACATGTTTCATAGAGGAGAAATACATCTTTTTTTTTTATTTAAGAAAGGATTAATTAACAAAACCATAGGGTAGGAGGGGTACAATTCCACACAATTCCCACCACCCATTCTCCATATCCCACCCCCCTCCCCTGATAGCTTTCCCACTCTCTATCCCTCTGGGAGCATGGACCCAGGGCCATTGTGGGTTGCTGAAGGTGGAAGGTCTGGCTTCTGTAATTGCTTCCCTGCTGAACATGGGCGTTGACTGGTCGGTCCATACTCCCAGTCTGCCTCTCTCTTTCCCTAGTACGGTGGGTCTCTGGGGAAGCGGAGCTCCAGGACACATTGGTGGGGTCTTCAGTCCAGGGAAGCCTGGCCGGCATCCTGATGACATCTGGAACCTGATGACTGAAAAGAGAGTTAACATACAAAGCCAAACAAATTGCTGAGCAATCATGGACCCAAAGGTTGGAATAGTGGAGAGGAAGTGTTAGGGGGGTACTCACTGCAAACTCTAATGTACTTCTGCTTTCAGGTATAAATTTTGCAGTAGTTTATGGATACGTGTGAACATATGCTCTCTCTCACAGAAACTGGTCTATATCTAGGTTTTGGGACTTTGTTAGAAAGTGAACCACCTGAGATGGAAGTAGAGTATACTATGAAAGGAAAGGTCTCACCGAGTAACGAAGCTGACGGGTTGTCATTCTACACGTGAAGTCTCTGAATACATTCTGAAGTGAAGCATCTTGAGGTGACAATCGTTGTGTTGATTAGGTTGTGATTGGCAGATGCAATATTATTTGATATGGATTGGGAGAGGCATACGGGAAAGTGGGCCCTATCCAAGGGTTCCAGGACTGGGGGAAGTAGAGGCTCTATAGTGGAGGTGTGAGGTTCCTGCTCTCTTAGGGTTCAAAAAGACAGTCGATAGTTAATGTTATCATCACATTATTTGGTAATTGGGTTAACTTTGAAAAGTCCTTTTCTTAGGTTTTGCTGTATAGTACCCAGTATCTTGTATATAGCTGTGCTATTGGTTGCTTCTGATCTACTTGGTCTAGGCTTTTGAGAGAGTCCGCCTATCAAATACACAGCCTATATATTAAAAAGATTCAGTCTGTGTTTTAAAAAACTTTGAGACATACAATTAATTTCCCGCCTCTCATATTAATTAACTAGTGATTTATATGACTACATTTTACTAGGGATGGTCCCACTCATCAACAGAAGTTGAGTAAGAAGATCTGAAAGGGAAACTAAAAACAGGACCTGACCAAATTGTAAATAGGGCACCAAAGTAAAAACCCTGTGATAAGGGGTAGACATGCAGCTTCCTGGGGGTGTGGGAGTGGGTGGGAGGAATGAGTCCCAGTCTTTTGGTGGTAGGAATACATCTTTTTTGTGTGAAAAATCACTCCAGTCTGAAGTAAAGCTGTGACTATACCATAGCTTAACCTATCCTTACTAGCACAGAGGCCAGCTCTCATTCAGAGGGAGCACACACCAAGCAAGAGTTAATATTTGAATTTTTTTCTTGGAAATCCTTCCAGTAAATATGAACACAGGAAGTTAAAAAGTCAGAAGAGTGAACAGACTCATCAGAGCAGTGACTGTGTGTTGGGGACCAGAAGTGGTTACATTCAGATTGAAAAAGTGGAACAACACCAGGAAGGGTCACAGTAGGACACGCAGGTGTTGAAACTCACATGATGAAGCTAAAAAGCATGTGACCATCATTTCATATTGAAGAAAAAGGTGCATAGATATGGAGACTTAATTGCCTGAAGCCATGTGACTTGATGTCAATCCTGCAGGTAGAGTGCACATTGCTGGGTTGTACGCAAGAGAATGTCAGATCAAAGACTCCATTTTAGGAAAGTGAAAATGACAGCAGAATCAGGATAGCTGACATGTTGGAGAAGTTATAAATCATGTTAGGAGGTTATATTTCAGCTCTTGCTACTGAAAAACTGAACCTAGCACATTAGTTTACTGGTACAGAGATGAGAATTTCAGGAATGAAACATTAACCTGAGGCAAGGCAAAGTCTACTATTCATGGAGGTGTATGTTCCCAATGGGTCATCTGAATCTCTCAAAATTAAGTCAGCCTCTTGTCCATTGTGCCACAAACATATGTTCTCTGCAATAGATGCGTTCTGATGGCTTAAAGAGATGTAGAGAAAACAAAGGAACTACAAATCAATAAAAAATGTTTAAATCTTACAAAGAAATGTTCTCTAAGGAACTTTGGTCATAACTTACAGATAAGTGGTTTAGTTTCATATTGATCCATGAATTTATTTGCTCACAGTAAGCATGTATCAAATAACTATGAAAAGTCAAGAACTATGCTATATCCAGAAACATGATAATGAGAAATTATTCACAATATCTCCAATTCCCTATGAAATGTCTATTTAGTGAAGACTACAAAGTTTTCTTATTATTTAACGTTGATTTTTTAAACTAAGTTAAGAATGCTGAGGGAGAAGCACATTGTACTCCAGATTCCCTACGAGAATGATATGGTATAGTTGGTTGGATAAGGGAATATATGCCTGAGCAAATGACAATTACACTGAAAATTAAAGATTAAGCTAAACCAGAAGTAAGTGAATACACTGCTTAGGGAAATAAACAGGCATCCTGCAGCTATTTTCAGGGAAGACCATACTAGTTCTGAGATACAAGGAAAGATCCAGGGATAATGAGACGAAAGAATAAAATAATTTTAAATATCTCACAGTGGCCTAATAGTCCCTATGATTGGACCCTACTGCAGAGCAGCAGAACATCTTGGCTTGACATAGGGAGAAGACATAAAGCTGGCCTATAAATTAGGCCTCAAACAAGTTGATGTCTGAGTTAGCCATAAGGAAAGCAAGAGAAACAAAGCTGAATGAGTTAGGAGCTGATGAAAGTATCCAGGAGGGAGTCAGGCGGTTGTGCAGCAGGTTAAGCGCAGGTGGCACAATGCGCAAGGACCTGTGTAAGGATTCTGGTTCGAGCCCCCAGCTCCCCACCTGCAGAGGAGTCGCTTCAAAAGTGGTGAAGTAGGTCTGCAGGTGTCTATGTTTCTCCCCCACCCCCCTCTGTCTTCCTCTCCCCTCTCCATTTCTCTCTGTCCTGTCCAACCACGATGGGAGCAATAACAATAACTACAACAATAAAAGCAACAAGGGCAACAAAAGGGAATAAATAAATAAATAAATAAATATCAAAAAAGAAAGTATCCAGGAAAGAAAATGTAATAATTGAGCTAGGGTGGTGGAGGAGAAGGTGGAAAGAAGAAGGTGGATTTGAAGGTATGTTTATGAGTAGCTAAGAAAGTTGTGGTATATATGCATAATGGAATAGTACTCAGTTATTAAAAATGATGAAGTCACCTTCTTTGCCTCATCTGGGATGGAGCTTGACACAATCCTACCAGGTAAGATTAGCCAGAAAGATAAATATGGGATTATCTCACTCCTGGACAAGAATTTAAGAAATAAGAAAAAAAGGGGGGGTGGCACAAAGTAAAATTTCAACTGGTTTTGGTATATGGCAATGAGGCAAAGGACTCCGAGCTTTTGAACTCACTATTCCCTTCCCAGTCCCTAGTCTGAGAACCTGGAACATATTCTCACATCCCTGCACTGTGGGCAGAATTTGCAATCAGCCTATACAAAGTGTAGAGCTACAATATTTGACCCTCTAATCTTTTCTGTTTCATAGAGTTTTATGCTTAGTACACCCAAGTTTGGCAATTGGCTTTAAATCCATCATAAGAACTTTTTACAGGAATAGACATGGAGGGATTAAGCCTGGGGCACTCCCAATAGGGAGCCAGTCATTTGGAGTTTTCCACTATTGACAGGGGAATCCCATCAACATTCCAGAGGAACACAGGGTTCCAAGGTTCCAGAGAAGGGGTAGTTGCTTCTGACAGAGAACAGTAAGGAAGAATTTCCTGTAAGACTTGCATTCTGGTTGTATCTTGGAAGATGAGTATGATCGAGCCAAGTGGGAAAGGAAGAAAAGTTCAGGGAATAGAGAAGCTTGGGCGCTGGTGGCTTATAAGAAGAAAGAAATTCTTTTTTTTTTTTTCCCCTAAGCATCCTTCAGAATTTTCCAATTTAAACCCTTGTTCTGAGCACAGAGCTCTTAGTGATCCAGGTGACTCTTTTTTATATTTATTTATTTATTTATTTATTTATTTATTCCCTTTTGTTGCCCTTCTTTTTACTGTTGAAGTTATTATTGATGTCATTGTTGTTGGATAGGACAGAGAGAATTAGAGGGGAAGACAGTGGGGGAAGAGAAAGACAGACACCTGCAGACCTGCTTCACCACTTGTGAAGCGACTCCTCTGCAGGTGGGGAGCTGGGGACTCTAACCAGAATCCTTACTCTGGTCCTTATGCTTTGCGCCATGTGCATTTAACCCGCTGCGCTCTCACCCAACTCCCCAGATGACTCTTGCTTGATGAGTTACAACATGGAGAGGGCTTCTGCTCAGTAGAAATAAAGCATGACCACACTGGCTACAATGAACTGAAACAGGAATGAATAAAATGGCGCGAACAGTAAATAGTAAATATGTCTCATTTTCCACCTGCATTCTATCTTCTTCATCAGTGTCTATATGCTCCGTGTCCTAGAATAGCCTGTTAATAAGCCCATAATACTCCATTTCTCTCTGCCCCCCCATAAAAGATGTTATTCCTTTTGCCAGAAAATACTCTGTTCTGCGTCACCTTCCACCCAGACCTCATACTCCTCCACAATGCAAATCAAAAGATGACTCTTCCACGTTCCTCTTTAGTGGTGATGCCCCCCCCCACCTCTTCCCCAACACTTCTTACTTTCTGAGCTCATAGAATCATATTTCCATGTCCTTAGACGCATGATTTATATTTGGTTCCTGCTCAGAGCTTAAAACAACCTCACACACCAGAGGCAGCACCGCAAAGGTTAAAAAGATATGAGAACCTAATGTTAGAATTCCTGGGTCCTTGTCCTTGTCCAGATTTTAAATTGTAAAATGCACAGGAGTAATTAATGCAAAGCCACTTACACCCATGACATGCTTTCACCACACCATCTGAAATCCCAATAGCAGAACTCTGAGTGTAGTGGAAATTTATAGATAAAATTCCTTTTGCTTTTCTCTAAATTTTGCAGCTTTATCTTGCTGGGCAAATTGCTTCTTTCCAGTATATCAGTAGTTCTTTAGGGTCCAATATGTCCCACCTAAAAGAGGCGTAAAGATGACTGGAGAAGAAAATGTCTTGTTTCTCTGCCCACCAGGCTCCAAACTGAGGTCCAAATGACAGATTATGTCCTGTGGACACCTGTGAAAAATGAATCCATATGGGATCCTGAATATCACAAGGGTATGGGTGTGGATGTGTACATGTGACCAGACCTTAGATCTATTCCAGAAAATTGTTGGTTCTGCTTATTCATAAGCAGAGAGGATGAGAGACACAGAGGGAGTGAGTTATTCTCCAGCGCTAATCATGTCACTGAAAACAACCAGCAGTCATCGTGTTTATCTTTCTCATTTATCCAAACCCCAAACAGCCCTCTGCAGCAAATCACATTTCAGCAGGGCAGATTAGTCTGTCTGTAGCATAAACTTCTCACTGCATCTCTCTCAGGAGCAGCCTCTCTAGGTAAATATAAATCTCATTCTAATAGCAACATTTGGAGAACTAATGTTATTTGCCCTGATTTGAGAAAACACAACATTGGCTCTGGCAAAGCTGATCTTTTGCTTCAGAAAATTAATCAAAGGTACATAATTCAGAGGCAGTAAGAATGCTCCTCTGGCGGAGTGGAGCAGTGGTGTGTGTGTGTGTGTGTGTGTGTGTGTGTGTATGTGTGTGTGTTAGCAGGGTGGGGTCCTGGATGAATTATTTCAGTCTTTCAGGTCTTTCAGTCACTGCTCTGGGGAAGAGGAGTGCACCGTGTTTCATGTATTTCCTCTCATTTCAATGGTTTCCAGAGACCAGTTCAAGAGCTTCATATGACACGGATAGACGGATAGATAGCACAGGGCTATTTTCCACTATTCAACTGAGTATCTCCCATTTTTTCAACAAGAGAACAGGAAAAATCAATCCATTGGTGACCTCCTCTCCCTCTGGGGACAGCATCTGAGAAAGTACAGTAGGAAGTACCTCTGGGGGTAGATGGGGTTTTAATGTCCACAGCATAGTGAAATCAGTGTTGGCAGGGGAATCACTGACTCCTTAAATCTGTTCCATCTCTAGCCCCTAAGCATAGGGAGACAGAGATTACAATAAATTAACAATAACACATCCCTGATCTAATGTACCACTTTTTTTAAATCCTCCTTTTCCTTTTTCTTTCTTCCTTTTTTTTTTTCATGATCACTGTTAACCTCTGGCATATGGTGCTATGGGGGATTGAACCTGGGATCTTGGAGCCTCAGGCATTAGCGTCTGTTTATACAGACATTATGCTGTCTCCCCTACTCTCTAATGTACAGGTCACTGTAACCAAGAATTAAGGTGTTAAATTAAAAATCAGGACTCTGGAGTCAGATATGATAAATTAAAACACCAACTCTATGGATCACAAGCTGAGTGGTCTTAGTTAATGACTCAAACTCCTTATTTAGCTATTCTGTGTCTCAGTTTCTTTATTTGATAAATTAATATTGGAAGAGAGTTGTGAATCTATATGAGTTAACTCATGTAAAGAACTTTAAACAGCCATAATGCACAACAAATTAAGTGCTGTATCATCATCATTAGATGTAGTGTGTTAATTAAGACCTCAGTGTGAACCTCCTGATTCACATTTCTGTAAAACCGTCATGACAAGAGATGGTCTGATGTGTAGGTTTACTGACCTTACTGACAACAAAAAAATGCAAAGAGTTCAGAGAAAGGAAAGAAGAGCTCCTCCATCAGTCCCTTCACAATCTGGAGTCTTTCTGTGTTCCCATGCTGAACAATTCTAATTTTCTTGGGTCAGTCATATCCAATCAGTTTCTATCTTTCAGAACAGAAATGGGCATCTACATTTAGGAGTGTAAAGAATGCTAGATGGAAACCTAGGTCCAAAGTAAACAACAATGAGGCATATGATTTGAACAATATTCTTCTCTGTGGGTCTCAGTTTCCACATCTGTGCAATGAAGGCTACGTTAGTGATGTCTAAAAAAAACACACTGTATCAACAGTCTATACACTATTCTGGTCATGTGGGTCAACTTAACATGGTAACAGGACATCAGAAGTAGCAAATATAGTGGGATCTTGTCTGACCCAAAGCTCAAGCTAGAGGAATAAGCAGAGTCACTGACTTGTTGTTGGACCCCAATATTTTAATTTGTATTTTGTAAGGACAGCAGAAACATAACAAGCATCAGTGTACTGCCTGGTACTTATTGTGCTGTTCTCATAGTCAGAAGAATGGCAAAACCCAATCAGACTGAAGGAGTTGGTAGTTCTCTAATACCTTCATCATGTGTCTTTCTGAGGGTTTAAGTGTTGGGATTTGGCAGTCCTACCTCCCAGAGAACACCGCTCACCATGCAGGCTTACAACCTTCAATAGTAACTATGCACATTCTCTCCTTCTTGTCCTAAGCCTCCGGGGACTTACCAGAGATGAGCTGGCTTTCCCTGGAGACTCCATTCCCTGAAACTACTGACTTCTCCATAAAACTCCAACCAACTCCATGATTCAAGTATATCACTAGGACTATGACCTAGATATGGGAAGAAAATTAAATCTTTTATCAGCTCTTAGCTAATGATTGGTTCAATAAGTCCTCAAAGATTGAGCACCTACTACATACTATAATCAGTAAGGTAGTCCTGGGATGAAATTAGTACTAGACATTTTAGGAAATATTTTATACTTTTTATCTTTAATATTTACAATAGCCTTATGAAGGAACTACTAGCATAGTACAATCTAGTATAAAGCTACAGCTAGTTTGGAGATCAGGGAGCTGGCTGAATAGAACTGTGGTAAGAAAATAAAAATCTGGGGCCCGAGAGTGGTGGTGTACCTCGTTGCACAAGGACCCAGGTTTGACCACCTGCAGGGGGAAAACTCTGTGAGTGGTGAAGCAGTGCTACAGGTGTTTCCCTGTCTCTCTCCCTCTCTATCACCCTCTTGATTTCTGACTGTCTCTATCCAATAAATAAAGATAATAAAAAATTTTTAAAAAAAGAAAAGAAAAATCAAGAAAAGGTCTTTGTGATATGTGATAAAGGAAATTAAAGCCAAATTAGGAAGGCTGGTTCATCCAGTAAAGTATGTGCAAAGACCCAAGTTTGACCCCAGGTCATCACATGAGAGCACTTGCAGAGAAAGAAGTTTTACAAGTGCTGGAGCAGTGCAGCAGTCTCTCTCTCTCTCTCTCCCCTTCTATAAAAAATTAAAACAAAGTAAAAGGCTCTTGAAGTAGTGGAGTCCTGCAAGTAGGATGCCCTGCAATGACCCTGTTGGAAAAATAAATGAATATAGCCCCTTTGGATATATTCCTATGAGATAATTCAGCTCCTTAAACATGTTTACCAAATTTCATTAGTAGTAGAAAGTATGAGGGCACATCACTATGCTCAGTTGTTAGACTCTTCAAAATCCATACTGTTTAATTCATATTTGTCTTATTTATTAATTCCATAGATATTTGTTGAGCAGTAACTGTATTAGGAATTGTTTGAGGGCATTGGGTGAAAAGCAGTACACGTAGTCAGTACAGTTTTGATTCTCATAAAGCTTCATTCAAAAGCTTCTTCCCATATACATCTACCCTGGACTTCCTGTACCCAGCCACATTGGGGTTCCCAAGAGTATGCATGCCCACATTTGAGGAACAGAGTTCTCAGGGGAGACTTTGACAATCCATGGGAACAGGAAGGACTTCCCTGCAGTTCATGAGTTGTCATTCTGCCAAATCTGGGAGAAGAAATTCAAAGCTGTATATCAAGACAGATCTAACTCTCTACCACTCCAGTCATCAAGGACCCTTAGGGAAAAACAGTACCATGATTCTCTGAGATTTTATAGTTGCTATACCATGTATACACAGTCAGTCAATAACAGAAAATTCAACACCAAAACTTCTTCAATACTATGTTATCAGGGGACCAGGTGGTAGTATACCCAGTTGAGTGTACACATTACCATACACAAGGACTAGAAACCTCAGTCCCTACCTGCAGGGAGATAACGTCATGAGCAATAAAGCAGTGCTGCCAGTGTCTGTTTTTGTATTTCCATCTTTTTATCTGCTCCCCTCTCATTTCTATCCTATCAAATAAAAGGAAAACTTTAAAAGGAATGATGGCCACTGGGAATGGTCATACAGGCACCAAGCTTCAATGATAACCCTGGTGGCAATTAAAAGAAATGTTAAATTATCATTAGCTACTCAACAAGGATGGTTCCAGGGTCATAAATTCAGTACCCTGGCTAGAATCACTAATCCAATATTTTCCCTTTTCTCCCTCTCTCTCTCTCTCTCTCTCTCTCTCTCTCTCATCATACTTAGCCTAATTTGTCTTCTTGTCCAGCTCCTTTGAAACCACAAGAAGATTAGAGAAATTTCAACAGTCACATACTAATACCAGAAATAGAAAGTACTGCCTGTTTACTCTATGCCCTTTTGTTTGTTTGGCTGTTTTTGAGAGGAAGGGATTTTTTTAACCCAGAAGTCCCCTCCATATGATTGACATCAGAACTGAGCCATGTGATCATCCCCAATTCAGTCCCATGAATTTGATTACCAGCATTTACTGAGATCCTTCCCTGTATTGGGAGACAAATCCTGGATTAAATGGGTGTTAAGAAACCAAGGAGACTCTGATACTTTTGCTTCAATTCGTTTCATTTTAAATTTCAAGGTGATACTATCTGCTGTTATGTGAAGCAAGTTTTGTCTATTTCCTATAAACAAGACACTGTCCTTATACCACAAAAATCATTACTTCTGCTGGATCCTACTCTTGGGTTTTCTTCAAAATCCCATTCTCCACTTGAAATTATTTTGTCTGCTTATTTGTTGTTTTGCCTCAAGTAGAATGCAAATTCCAGGCTGGTAGCACTAGTAGTTTTCTAGTCCATTATTGTGAGAACTAACATAGAAATTGGCTCATAATCGGTAATCAGGAATATTTTCAGCCTAATCACATCCATTTATTGTCAACTTAAAATGTTATAAGCTTTTAGGACTATACCCTCACACCTAAAGATGCAATGATCACCAAAATTCCAGTACTTCCACATTATCAAAGTCACTCCAGTAACCATTATATTTTCCAGAAAGTCCAACAGTTATTTTTGTTGTGCTTTGCCAATTGTTTGCCCTCATTATTTCTCTTCTACATGAGTGAAACTATCTGGTAATTGTTTTTCACTTACTGATTTATTTCACATAGCATAATCACCTAAAGTCATAATCATGCTGTCATAAAAAGCAGTTTCACCTTTTATAGCAGCTGAGTGGTATTTCAATAGGTAAATAATGAAGCCAAAACGTCTGTATCCAATCACCTACTAATGAACACATAAGGTGATTCCAAGTTTCTGCTCTTGTGGATGATATCACTGTTAACACAGAGGGGCAGTAGCCTAGATGTCTAAAAAAATTCCTGCTAACATGAATTCACTAATTCTTCAGCTACCTTGTTGGCATGTAGCATTTCTGCTCTACTAGACTATAAACTCCAAGGGCAGACACTGCTAGTACTGTCTGCTTCATCTACACTCTTTCGGGGTCTACTAGAATTGAAAAAAGTAGACAGGTGCTCAATTGATCCTTATGAAAATGAACAAACAAAACAAGCCTTGGGCACTGAGAAAGTATTCTTCCTTAAATTTCAGTGTCTTAGCGGGTTAATCACACAGCAGGTTAATCACACATGGTGGAAAGCACAAGGACTGGCATAAGGTTTCAGGTTCAAGCCCTTGGATCCCTACCTGCAGGGGGGTTTGCTTCACAAGCGGTGTAGCAAGTCTGCAGGTGTCTTTCTCTCCTTCTCTCTGTCTTCCCCTCCTCTCGTGATTTCTCTCTGTCCTATCCAACAACAATAGCAATAACAATAAAAACAACAAGGGCAACAAAATGGAAAAAAATTTATTTCAGACATTTCTTTCTCCTTTAATTATACATCTCTTCTTTCTTCCTAGAATGAGATTAAGCTCCAGTGATCCTAAACCAATGGTGTTTCATATCATTTTCTTGATGGACATGAACTGACTGTAATCCTTCTGTTTTGTTACTCTTGGCAGTTATTCAGACAGGTGAATGAGATGGAAAATGTAATCTTTCCCAAATTGTGGTCTTGGCTCACAAAATGTCAACCCTTCATTGACTGGAAAGTCACTTATGATTACATTGCAACCCAGGGAAAAGTCCCAAGAACACTTAATTGGCCTTCGACTGATTTTTGAAACAAAAATTTCCTTGTAATTTTCTGCAGAACTCATACAATTCTCTGAGATAAATTCAGTCATGGAACACTGCAGTGAGACTATAGAAAGTAGTTCAAGGTCTTATCTGTGAACAATAGATTCCTTAAGGAAGTCAAAGCCAAACCCAGCTTTCCACATTCTTATCTCTGAGATATTTTATCAGGACTTGGTATTTAAATGTCATGAGAAGAGGTGTTCCCAACAAGATTTCCCAGCTGCCCTTTCATCTGCAATCAGATGGTCTTATAGAAAAAATAAATGCAGGAGAGGAAAAATCTGGAGGACTGCTTTTCTTTGGACAGAAGATTTTGTCCCCCAAACCGTGAGTCTGAAATAGAAATTTAAAATGTGAAGATATTTCAAGTGAGGCCATTCTGGGTGGCACCTGGATTAATTACATACAATAGACCTCATTAATGTAGAACAAAATGAAAATTTGCTTTCATTTTGTATGGCATTTTTTCTTTCTTTTTTATTTCTTTATTGAGGGATTAATGTTTTACATTCAACAGTAAATATAATAGTTTGTACATGCATAACATTTCTCAGTTTTCCACATAAAAATACAACCCCCACTAGGTCCTCTGTCATCCTTTTTGGACCTGTACTCTCCCCCCACACCCACCCCAGAGTCCTTTACTTTGGTGCAATACACCAACTCCAGTTCAGGTTCTACTAGTGTTTTCTTTTCTTTTTATTTTTTATTTTATTTATAAAAAGGAAACATTGACAAAACCTTAAGACAAGAGGGGGTACAACTCCACACAATCCCCACCACCAGAACTCTGTATCCCATCCCCTCCCCTGATAGCTTTCCTATTCTTTAACCTTCTGGGAGTTTGGACCCAAGGTCATTGTAGGATGCAGAAGGTGGAAGGTCTGGCTTCTGTAATTGCTTCCCTGCTGAACTCCCAGTTTGCCTCTCTCTTTCCCTAGTGGGGTGGGGTTCTGGGGAATCAGAGCTCCAGGACACATTAGTGGGGTTGTCTGTCCAGGGAAGTTTGGTTGGCATCCTGCTAGCATCTGGAACCTGGTGGCTGAAAGGAAAGTTAACATATAAAGCCAAACAAATTGTTGACTAATCATGAACCTAAAGGCTAGAATAGTGCAGATGAAGAGTTGGGGAGGGGTCTCCGTTTTGTAGATAGCTAGTAGGCATATTTTAGTTATATTCCAAAGGGTCTGTGGTTATACCAGTTTTTTTTTCCCCATAGCCTGACATCTGATATGTAGGTGGATCCTAGTTATTGTCTGGGGAGACGATCTCATGGCTGCATAAAGGGCCAGAAAGCTGGGTCAGGGAAGAGAGTAGCTCCCAAATATGGTAAAGGTGTATAGATATTGTTGACTGTAAACCCCATTGATTTGATGTGATCTGGGGCCCATATTGAGCTTAGGAGCCTATGTGACTTCTGCATCCCTATAGATCTGAGCTCAATAGTAGTGACTTTGAAGAACATTATGTTCAGAAGGATTCTCCTACTTTATTTCAGTCCAATGAGAAAGAACTCAGAGATCATTCAACAAGTTTTTTTGTGACTGAGATGGAAAGCAAGACACCACAAACTTTTCATCCTTGACTTGAAATAATGTGGTAGGGCACATTATTTTCTAGTTTCTAGTCAAAATTTTGAAATACCTATCAAAATTTGTTGCACTGTTTTCATTTTTCATAATGCAAAGGAATAAATATGAACATACCTAGCTAAGGCACTTATTTCAAAGTTTCTTTTTTATTACCCATTACTTTTTATTTACTTTTTATTTCTAAAATGGAAATATTGACAAAACTATAGGATAAGAGAGGTATATTTCTATGCAATGCCCACCCCCAGAGCTCTATATCCAATCCCCTCCCTTGATAACCTTTGTAGTCTTTACTTTGTCTGATAAAGTTAATCTCTGGAGTGATTGAGGGATGTGTAATACGAGTTATATGAGGAGGGTTTCTAGGTCTAATTAGAAACTGTTTCATTAGGTGCTTTAAGGCATCTTTTGAAGCCTTTCTACTTGCTTGCTTCATTTATTGATTCATTGCAAATTACTGTGCACTTTTGCTTTAAGGTATATGTTTTCCCTTAACTTATGGATACACATACATATGCCCTATCTCATGGGCCCTGGTCTATATCTAGGTTTTGCGGTTTTGTTAAAAAGTGTGCCACCCAAAATGGAATTAAGGAGTCCTATGATCTAGGAAAGGTCTCACCAGTAAGGAAGCTGAAGGGTGGACATTCCATGCCTGAAGTTTCTGGACACAGTCTAAAGTGCATCATACTGAGGTAGTACTAGTTGCATTGATTAGGTTGGGATCAGCTGATCCAATATAAGTTGGTATGAATTGAGAGGAGCTTGTAAGAAAGTGAGCCCCACCCTAGAGGTTCCAGGACTGGGAGATGTATGGGCTTTATAGAGAAAGGGGGAGGTTCCTGCTGTCTTAGCATTTAAGAAAGCAATAGATAGTTATAGCTATAACTAAATTATTTGGCAATTGGGTTAACTTTGAAAACCCATTGTTAGGATTTGCAGTATCATACAAGACCTCACCATAATTTGTCTTTTTATGCTATTTATATATGGCTGCATCTTATAAAGTAATATCACCAGTTGTTTCTGTTTTCTCTGCTCTAAGCTTTTAAGATATTTAATATTTCAAAGAACAAGTCATTATTAGAAATGTATTAACAATTTGAGCTCACTGTTAGAATTCAATCTGATGACCAATTTGAAGTCTTATGTGCTTAGACTGAAGGAGCATACATTCAGTGCTATGGTCTATAAAGTGCTAAAAGTTTGAGACTATTTCAAAGTTTCTAATCATTATTCTCCCATGCCATGTTTTCTTAGCATGAATTGCCTTTTGATATCTTTTTTTAATTTTATGTAGTTATTAATGAGGGGGTAGGAAGAGAGAAAGAGCAGATATCACTCTGGTACGTGTGCTGCCGGGGATTGAACTCAGGACCATTCTTGAGAGTACAGCACCTTATGCACTGCAGCACCTCCTGGACCACCCCTTTTGACAATTTTGTGAGTGATAAAAATATATACTGAGGTTTATGACAATAAAGAAGTAAAAAATAATCTTCAGGGTTGTACTGGGCAAATTTCCCCGTGAATAATACTCCCTTGAAACAAATCCTGTATACCCACTTGTGATTTCTGTGACAGGGTTCAGACAGACACTAAAACGAGCCAAGTCTATGCATTCTCATAATTTCTGGAACTTGAGGTCTTTGTCATTGGCTCAGAACTGTCAAAAGAGACCTGAAATATTGCCCAGGAGGAAATAAAACATCATCTGAGATGAGTCAGACTGTAGATCCATTCCTCAGAGTTATATGGCAAACCCACCTTCAGCACTGCTCACAATAACAGTCTGAGACAGGAAGGAGAACTATTTCTTTCTTGAGAGGAGCCAGCACAGAAGAAAGTGACTTCTTTGCACACTGCACAGTGGTCTAATGGTAAAGTACCACTGACTTTTTCTTTATTTTTATTTTTATTTTTTATTTACTAGTTAATGAGAGATATAGGAGGAGAAAGAAAGAACCAGATATCACTCTGGTGCGTGTGCTGCAGGGGATTGAACTCAGGACCTCATGCTTGAGAGTCCAGTGCCTTATCCACTGTGCCACTTCCCAGACCACTGTAATGTACTATTGATTTAGGAAATGAGATTTCGATGTCTGGGGTACAAAAGACTGGCTGGTAAAAGTCTACCTATGCAAGAATCTAAGACATATTAGGTGTACATAAAAGGCACTATAATAGGTATATATAATACACAACAGGTTTTCTGAAAAACACCTGTGAGCTTTTACATTGTGGGTGACTAATTCCACTTTATATCTGATGAAAGTAAGAAGACATTTCATTTCTATCAAGAAAGACAACAGGAAGAAGTCAACAGAGTCAGACTCTGAATATTGACTCTGAAGATCCATTGTATCTTTCTTTTTCTCTTCACTCTTACATCAATGTCAGCACAACTGTACCTAGTTTCTAACAAGCTTCTCAATGAAAATTTGAATACTTCCTCTGTATTGCCTTCTCCTGAAGTGAGAAAAAAAAAAAAAACTCCTAAAAAGACCAGGGGAGTATAATCTATCTGGAAATAAAATTAAAATCAATTAATACTCATGGGTACATTGTTTTGTTTTGGCTTTTCAGTTAATCGTGGTGTGTAGAGTCTGTCCCTGCAAGATGTTCCATCATATGCCTTGTGCAACTGTTTTAATCAGATTGGCATTTTGGTACCAGATGGTACCATCTTGATAGCAGATGGATTGTAAGCTCTCTGAAGACAGAAACAAGGCTGATCTGTTCTAGTGGATAAGTGTTCGCTAGATGAGTATTTATAGAGCATACAGAGCATTTAAAGCATTTATCTACTATCACATCCATGTTACTACAATAAAATGACAAAAAATGAGAAGATTTAAAGCAGTGAAGAGAGAAGATTTCCAGGAGCTGAGAACTAAATAATAAATGAGTCAGCCATCAATTTTGATAAAGAAAAATATTAACTATGAAATAAGGTCATATTGGCATGTTTCAAGAACAGAAATCTAGCTGGCACAGGTGAAACTTGGCAAGGGGAAGAGAAAAAGGCCAAAGGGAAAGTGGTGGAGCTAGAACATGGTGCAGAGTTTGAATTTATTCTAAATACTAGTCAGAAGCCATTGGAAGGCTATATGTAAGAGTGTAATATGACCAAAATTTATGATTTATAAAGTAATCTGACTTCTATTTGTAAGAACAAATATATGTGTCCTATGAGAGCATGTCTATGTCATTCTAAATCTGTAGTGAAGTTTAGGTAAGGAAGTGTTGAGCACGAGTAAATAGGCAAGCAGCTCCCACACTGAATTAACTGAGCCAAGGATAAACTGCTATAGCAAAAAGATCCCACTACATGGTAATATAAAAAATACAGATTTATATGGCCGGCGTCAATATGTCTTTTATGTGACTTCACTATTAGGTAGTTTAGAACTTGAAAGCATGATGGACCATGTCCACAAATATCTTTGCTACTATAATATGACATTTTGAATGATGGATTCCTAAATATGACAAGGGCCTAATGCCCAGAGTCCTTGAATAAGTTTCTTCTATGGCAAAGAGACTTAACAGATGTGATTTAGTTAAGGATCTTGAGATGAGATTATTCCACATTATTCAGTTAAATTCAGTAAAATCAAAAAAGATCCTTTTAAAGCACAAAACAGTGTAGCAAATGAATTAGAGAGACAAATAGACATTTTGCAAGATGTCATACTATAGGCTTTGAAAATGGAGGATGGGCCATGAGCCAAGGAGCGAAGATGACCACTAAAATCTAGAGAAGGAAATGAAATTGAGCATACAAAAATAATATGGCATTGATGACTCATATAGAGTAATGATAACTTCTAGACTGTGAAAAGGACTAACATATATTTAAACCACTAAGTCTGTAGCATTTGTGACAGCAGTTTTTGTTGAAAATGGAAATTAATTAATCTACCTTTTGTAGAACTTTACTCTCTCTCTCTGTCTGTCTCTCTCTCTCTCTCTCTCTCTCTCTCTCTCTCTTCAAACTATTTAGGTAGGGAGTGAGATCACATGTTACTGTGTGTTGGGACCTGCTTGGCCTTGATCTAGGCCCAGCAGACACTCCCTAAGCCTGGCTCGAGTTTCACTGAGGGTCACTAACTTCCTCAGAGTGACACAGCACTTCCTGTGAACCTTGCCTGAATTCACCTCTGCCCTCCAACTGATGATGTGTAAAGAGCATAAGCCCCATGATGGTGATGCCACCTCACACCACCTCTAATGTCATCTCACCCTATCTTTCCATCCCTGCCCCCTTACCCCACCCCACCCCCGCCTATAAAGAATGGCCTTTTCCTCAATAAAGCGAGTCACTGCCTTAACACAACTCCCGACTTGGTGTCTTTTCTTTTCTCAAGTCTTCAACACTCTCCCTCCCGCTCAGGCCCAAAAGGGGGGTCCAGCTGGTCCAGATCTCCCTCCTCGCAACTACCTGTTGGGGAGAACCCGACAACTGTGTGCAAGGACTTAATTCAAACCTCTACCTTTTGCCAGGATTTTACTTTCTCTCTCTCTCCTTCTTCTTCTTCTCCTTCTTCTCCTTCTTCTCCTTCTTCTCCTTCTTCCCCTTCTTCTTCTTCTTCTTCTTCTTCTTCTTCTTCCTTTCTTCTTCTTCTCCTTCTTCTCCTCCTCCTCCTTCTTCTTCTTCTTGCCTCTCTCTCTCTCTCTCACTCTCTCTCTCTCTCTCATCAAACTACTGAGGTAGGGAGTGAGATCACATGTTACTGTGTGCAAGCACCTGAATTCAAGCCTCTGGTTCTCACCTTAAGGGGGGAAAAGCTTCCCAAGTGATGAAACACTACAGCTGGTGTCTCTCTTTCACCTTCCCTCTCTATCACCCCTCCCCTTTCAATTTCCATCTGTCCAATCAAATAAAAGGAAGTAAAAAAATAAAAATAGAATGGACACAGAGAGTAATGAAGTCATCACTCAAGCACAGAGTTTTAGCAATAATCCTGGTAGAGGGGAGAGAGAGAGAACTACCCAGGTATCCCTTTCTTTCTTCTAACACTGACCATAAATTTGTGGTTCCTAGGCTGAACCTGAACAGACAAGCAGCATCAGCCTGTTTCCCCAGTCTTAGTGTCTGACTTAGTTGCCGGGTGGCATATGGAGTCACTAGATATGCATAAAATGACTTGGTTAATTAATGCTATTTTCCAAATTCAACCCATGCCTCAACTGATGTTGGGGGTTGGGGCTGCTTCTTCGTATCTTATTTTCAAGTTGAAATGTTTTCTTGAGTCTACCTGCTATGCATTAATAAACCACCCTCAAACATGAAAGCTTCTAGCTATAAATGTACATAAATTCATACTTTAGTTGTAACCTGACCCTGCGGTCTGAGTATTTGATGAGATTGCTCTTCCGAAGATTCCCTGCTGGTGAACAGACATCTCAACTTCTTTTTATGTGAGGTATCTGTCTAAATAAAATCTGATGGGAAGCTCTACAAATCTCTGAAATATACCGCTGTGGGTTGAAGTCAAAATAAGACTGTGACTGTCTCTGGTGCAGCACAGTGGCTAGCATGTGCAACTAGCAAAGGAAACCTGGGAACTAATCTTTGGACAGGCTTGCTGACTTCCTAAAGAGGAAAATTGTTCCCAAGTCACAAATTATATAACCCTACCCCAACCATCCAGCTAGGATATGCAATGTCTTAGGTCACATCGAGAACAGGCAACAGATTGCTAGCAGATGAAGTTGTAAATGAGAAAGCAACTCAAGGCTACCCTTCTGAGGATGTATCCTAATGTCTCAGAGCATAAAACATATGCAACAATAAAAATTTTTAAAGACCAAGAGTTAAACCACAAGTTACAACTAAGTAAATGGCTTTCCCCCTTCAAACTCTGGATTTCTTTTCTTTTTTTAATATTTATTTATTTATTCCCTTTTGTTGCCCTTGTTGTTTTACTGTTGTAGTTATTATTGTTATCGTTGTTGATATCGTCGTTGTTGGATAGGACAGAGAGAAATGGAGAGAGGAGGGGAAGGCAGAGAGGGGGAGAGAAAGACAGACACCTGCAGGCCTCCTTCACCACCTGTGAAGCCACTCCCTACAGGTGGGGAGCCAGGGGCTCAAACCAGGATCCTTAAGCTGGCCCTTGCGCTTTGCACCATGTGCACTTAACCTGATGCACTACCATCTGGCACCCTGGATTTCTTATGATCATGTACAGAGTTAATGTCTGAGTCCAGACTTGACAGCATAAGTGCCGCACAGACAACACACTCACCTTTAAATCAAGATGAATCAGAACACTACAAAGGCATCAACTCTATTATATTATTGAATAATTTGCTTTGGAATCTTTTACAAATTAGTTTAATCTATTAAACCAAAAAAAAAAAAAACCACACATACACACACTTCGGAAGAATGATGCACAGCTCCACAGTGTGACAGGAGCTGTGGTAAAAATCAACTTTCTCATCCTCATGCCCCTTTCATTCCGTTCCATGAATCTGGAGAATTCCAAGTGTCACATATTTCCAGTTACTTAAGCCCCTCAAGATGGAACTTTTATTTCTCAGAGATACCACTAACCAGGAGTCTTCAGACAAAGTGCTATTTAAATATACCAAGTTGACTTTACTCTGGTTGAAAGCGGAGAAGGAGGAGGAAGGTACCAATTAAACTGAACCCTCAGGCACAGCTATCTCATTACGGGCACACTCAGGACCACCTCCACAGCACTTGACCTCATCTCCAGTGACTGCTCACCTGTTAGAACGACCCCCAGGCTAACAACAGATCATTACTTCTGTTGTTCCAAATGAGCCCCAAGCTACCAATTGCCAACATTTGGTATTTCTGTAGAGGTTCATTTAAGACTTTTTTTCCACAATCTTAAGTAGAAAGACCTAAATACAAAGAAATATCTTAAGCTCAGGCATCTTTAAACAGCAAGGGCAGAGTCTAAAAACTGGCAGGCACCACAAAACTTTGTGGTCATTTTTAAAATATTTATTTATTTACTCTCTTTTGTTGCCCTTGTTTTTATTGTTGTGGTTATTATTGTTGTTGATGTTATTGTTGTTGGCTAGGACAGAGGGAAATGGAGAGAGGAGGGGAAGAGAAAGACACCTGCAGACCTGCTTCACTGCTTGTAAATTGACTTCCCTGCAGGTGGGGAGCTGGGGGCTCAAACTGGGATCCTTATGCTGGTCCTTGAGCTTTGTACCACCTGTGCTTAACCCGCTGCGCTATTCGACTCCCGAATCTTTGTAGTCTTATATCCTACATGAACATGCTTTCTACAAGGGAGTTCTCAAGGCGTTCACTTTCCATCTTAAACACTGACCCATCAAAAGAATGGAAAGGCAAGATCACAGAAAAACTTGATTAAAAAAAAGTAGGAAAAACTCAATCTTACCTGCAATAAAAATGTTTATGTAATAATGAGGAACTACCCTTCTCCCTAAAGTCTGAGAAGATATATACCATTGCTGGTATAGTTGTCATGAAATAAACTATTTTGTCCTACAATTTTAATAGTGATTCAATAATAGTTCATAAGATTATAGAAAAATAGTTTATTTTATTTATTTATTTATTTTGCCTCCAGGGTTATTGCCCGGCTCAGTGCCTGAACCATGAATCCACTGCTCCTAGAGACCATTTTTTCCCCTTTTGTTGCCCTTGTTGTTTTACCATTCTTGTGGTTATTATTATTGTTATTGAAGTTGTCGCTGTTGGATAGGACAGAGAGAAATGGAGAGAGGAGAGGAAGACAAAGAGGGGCAGAGAAAGATAGACACCTACAGACCTGCATCACCACCGGTGAAAAGACTCCCCTGCAGGTGGGGAGCCAGGGGATTCAACTGGCATCCTTATGCTGGTCCTTGCGCTTCACTCCATGTTGCCTCTTTTATTTATTTTTAAGTTTCTTACCTTTATAAAATTTGGGAAATTCTTAGATAATGTTCAGTCATCAATATAAATCTTTTAAAAATTATTTTCTATTGAGGGGAGAATGGTTTACAGTATAGTCTTTTTTTTTTTCTTATCACTCCCATCACCAAAGAACTATGTCCTCAACCCCACTTCCATAGATACCCACTACAGTTCTCCAGGGGAATAGTTCTACATCACACCTACCACCAAAATCCATTCCCTCCCACCCATCAGTGGTAACCTACCATAATTCTCACAAAGTCTTATCTTAGAGGCAGTTTTTTTTCTTTTACTTAGAAGTTCATGAGTTTCACTATCACATAGAAGTAAAGGCACTTGGTAGTTGTCTCACCTTATTTTACTTAGTAAGCATAATCACCTCGAAATTCATGTCCCATTTTAGTGTGCTAGTATAAATAGTCATTGCATCAACTATTTTAGAAGGAAAATCACTCATTTATATCATAGGCCCTAAAACTGAGTCATTTGAAGAAATCATTTTAGATACCCAGTGTAATACACAAAAATATTCAAAACACAATTATAAAAAAAAACATTCTTAGTAGAAAACAAGATAACTATGGGTGGTGGCGCACCTGGCTGAGCACACACATTGCAGTGTGCAAGGACCTGGGTTCGGGCCCCTGTTCCCCACCTGCAGGGGGGATGCTTCACAAGTGATGAAACAGGACTGCCAGTGTCTTTCTGTCTCTCTCACTCCGTATCTCCCCTCCTCTCTCAATTTCTCTCTGTCTCTGCACAATAAATAAATAAAAACCAAAAAAATGTAAAAAAAATTTAGAAAGAAGACAGGATAATTGTGGTGCACTTACATGTGGAGATAGTACACAGCTCTTTAAAATAGTGTATAAGTAAGTACTATATTAAAGGACTGTAAAATTCAAGTACTGTCACGTTAAATTTAAAAGAAAGTATGATCTCGTGTATATAAGGTACTGATAACTTTTGAGAAAATAAGCTTGGTTGTAATGCAGACTCATCAAACTGTAGCTAGGTAGAAATATTGTGGGAAATATTTTCATAATAATCCTACCCAGTTTTTGTGACAATTAAAAAATAGCCTATATCTTACAAATAAGTAAAAAATAAGCACTGAGCTGGTAGCTACATGGTAAAGCCTTGTATGAGTTTGGTTATGAACTGTTCCCAATACAATGTGAGTCAAGTTCCACAGATGGTGCATTCCTGTTGTGGTCTCTCTCATAAAAATAAATGAATCTGGGACAGGTGGTGGTACAATTCGCTGAGTGCAACTCAACCATGCTCAAGGACCTGGGTTCCAACTCCTGCTTCCTACCTTCAAGAGAACACTTCACAAAGCTGTGAAGTAGATCTACACGTGTCAGTCTTTCTATCCCCTTTTCTATATTCCCCTCCACTCTCAATTTCTCTCTTCCTTATTGAATAAATAAAAATGAAAACAAAAGGGGGAAAATGGCCACTGTGAGCAGTGGATTTGTAGTGCCAGTACTGATTCCCATTGATAACCTGGTAGCAAAAATATAAATAAATAAATAAATAAATAAATATTAAATTAAAAATGAAATGAAGAGGGGCCAGGCAGTGGTGCACCTGGTTAAGTGCCCACATTACAGTGCACAAGGACCCAGATTCAAGCCCCTGATCCCCACCTTCAGAAGTAAAGTTTCACAAGTGGTGAAGCAGGGCTACAGGTGTCTTTCTCTCTCTCTCCCTCTCAACATACCCCTCCACTCTACATTTCTTTCTGCATTAAATCAATAAATAAATTTTCTTTTTTATTTTAATTTATTTATAAAAAGGAAACACTGACAAAACCATAGGATAAAAGGGGAACAACTCCACACAATTCCCACCACCAGCACTCCGTATCCCATCCCCTCCCCTGATAGCGTTCCTATTTTTTAACCCTCTGAGATTATGGACCTAGGGTCATTATAGGATGCAGAAAGTGGAAGGTCTGGCTTCTACAATTGCTTCCCTGCTGAACATGTCTATCCATACTCCCACCCTGCCTCTTTCTTTCCATAGTGGGGAGGGGTTCTGGGAAATCGGAGGTCCAGGACACATTAGTGGGGTTGTCTGTTCAGGGAAGGCTGGTTGGCATCCTGCTAGCATTTGGAACCTGGTGGCTGAAAAAAGAGTTAAAATATGAAGCTAAACAAGTTGTTGAATAATCATGAACCTAAAAGCCGTGTAGATGAAGAGTTGGGGGATACTCCCTTTTGTAGATAGCCTATTAGCTAATATAACTATTAGCTAATAGGCATATTTTAGTTATATTCCAAAGGGTATGTGGCTACACTAATTTTTTTTTCCCATAGCCTGAAATCTGATACACAGGTGGATCCAAGTTATTGTCTGGGGAGATGATGTCATGGCTAGTAAAAGGACCAGAAAGCTGCATCAGGGAAGAAAGTCGCTCCCAAATATTGGAAAGGTGTATAAATGTTATTGACTGTAAAACCCACTGATTTGTTGTAATCTGGGCCCCATATTGTGATCTGGGCCCCATATAAATGCTGTTGACTGTAAACCCCATTGATTTGTTGTGATCTGGGCCCCATATTCAGCTTAAGAACCTATGTGACCTCTGCATCCCTGTAGATCTGAGCTCATATCTGTGGTCATGAGTAGGAACATTCTAAGCTGCCCCAATATCAGGACCCATCTTCCTCAGGTGTAGCACAGAGTATGTTGTCCAGCCTCCCTTCGGAGAATGGAACATTCTCTACCATTGTTGATCCAAGTTGAGGACAATGTCCTATGGGGGCCCCCAAAGGGGTCTATTGTGTTGTTCCTGATAGATATGACCAGTAACTATGGAGAGAGGGATTTATTTGAGGTCTAGGCCTATCATATTTGTTTGGGTATCTCAGGACTCCTCAGATAGGTTCCCAGCTGATGGGGTGGCCTGATAGTGACTAAAGAGTCATCATTAAAGTATGCCAGTCTCTTGCCCTTACTCAGGTTTTGCAGTCCTTCCTTTGATAAGGATAGTTTGGGAGTGAGTGAGGAAGTATAATAGGAAGTAGATGAGGAGGTTATCTAAGTGGACACTATTCCATTAGGAACTTCATACTGACTCACTATAGACTATTGTGTACTTTTGCTTTCAGGTATATATATTTGCCCTAATTTATGGATATATTTGAACATATGCTCTATCTCATGGGACCTGGTCTATATCTAGGCTTTGGGACTTTGTTTGGAAGTGGACCACCTGGAATGGAATTAAAGAATCCAATGAAAGGAAACGGCTCAACCGAGGCTGAAGGGTTGACATTCCGTGACTGATGTCTCTGGACACAGTCTGAAGTGAAGCATGCTGAGGTGGTACTCATTGCATTGATTAGGCTGAGATCAGCGGATGCAATATTATTTGGTATGAGTTGGGAGAAGCATGCAGGAAAGTTAGCACCACTCTAGAGGTTCCAGGACTGGGGAAATATAGGCTCTATAGAGCAAGTGAGAGGTTCCTTCTGTTTTAGGACTTAAGAAGGCAATAAACAGTCATTGTTATAATCACATTATTTGGCAATTGGGTTAACTTTGAAAAATCCCTTTGTTAGGATTTGCTGTATCACACCCAACATCACCATAATTTATGTCCTTTGATATTATTTGCATATAGCTGTGCCACCAGTTGCTTCTGTACTCCCTGGTCTAAGCTTTTAAGAGAGTCAACATATCAAAGACTCAACCTATGGTCTTTTTACCTACTATTAACCATAAATCAATAAGATAATAAAAGGCATGCCACTTAACTAAGCAGATAAAAGCCAATTATGAACAACACAGTTGGTCAATGAAGCAAATCAGATCCCAATTTGAAAGGCGCCAATTAACGATACAGATATACCTGCAGAGTTGAAAATGGAGGATGAAGATACAATTGATGTGTTCCAGTAGCTGATAGGAGATATCTACTAAAAGTGGAACCTGCTATGTTACTCCAGAACTGTTCTTCCAGACAAAAAAAGACATTCTCAATTAGAAAACTACAATTTGGTCCCACCATACCCTGACTATTGCAACATAGTTTTCTCTTTATCCTTTCATATCCCTTTTCCCATTCTTTTTTGTGTGTAAAGTAACTGGTGTATGTGCAGACAAACATGTTTCTTTTTATTTTTAACTAAATGGCCAATGCTACATTCTGATTAACATCAAATGCAGATGGGATGAGAAAAAACACTGGTACTGTGAAAATCCCCATTTTTCCATCAGTGGTTTTTTTTCATTTAGCTCTTAGTTATTATAATCCATTATGTTATTTTGTTCTCAATGTTTAACAAAAAGAACAACATAAAAATTCTAGCACACCTGGTTTGGTTAGAGAATATTAATGTTTTTCATTTATCATTGTAAAACCAAGGATAATTTTATGACTTTTTTATCCATAGCTGTTACTTATAGGGCAACCTAGTGGTTAACTAATGGTAAAGTACTCTAAAAGAAATGAACCCTACACTATAGAGCCCCTACTTCCCCCAGTCCTGGCACCCATGGATAGGGCTCACTTTCCCGTATGCTTCTCCCAATCCATACCAAATAATATTGCATCCGCCGATCACAACCTAACCAAAGCAACGATTGCCATCTCAACATGCTTCACCTCAGAGTGTATCCAGAGACTTCACGTGTGGAATGACAACCCTTCAGCTTCATTACTCGGGTGAGACCTTTCCTTTTATAGTACACTCTAATTTCATCTCAGGTAGTTCACTTTCTAACAAAGTCCCATAACCTAGACATACACCAGTTTCTGTGAGAGAGAGCGTATGCGCACACGTATCCATAAACTACTGCAAAATATATACCTGAAAGCAGGATTACACTAGAGTTTGCAGTGAGTACCTCCCCAACACTTCCTCTCCACTATTCCAATCTTGGGATCCATGTTTGCTCAACAAATTGTTTGGCTTTGTATGTTAACTCTCTTTTCAATCACCAGGTTCCAGATGCCACCAGGATGCTGGCTAGGCTTCCCTGGATTGAAGACCCCACCAATGTGTCCTGGAGCTCAGCTTCCCCAGAGACACACCTTACTAGGGAAAGAGAGAGGCAGACTGGGAGTATGGACCGACCAGTCAACGCCCATGTTCAGCGGGGAAGCAATTACAGAAGCCAGACCCTCTACCTTCTGCAACCCTCAACGACCCTGGGTCCATGCTCCCAGAGGGCTAGAGAATGGGAAGGCTATCATGGGAGAGGGTGGGTTATGGGGATTGGGTGGTGGGAATTGTGTGGAGTTGTACCCCTCCTACCTTATGCTTTTGTTCACTAATCCTTTCTTAAATTAAAAATTTAAATAAAAAAAAAAAAAAGAAATGAACCCTAGAGGCCAGGTGATGGCACGCTTGGCTAAGTGTGCTTAGTACTTTGAGCAAGGATCCTGTTCAGAGCCTCCACTCCTGTAGGGAGGATGCTTAATGAAGGGTGAAGCAGGTCTACAGGTGTCTATCCTCTCTCCCTCTCTATCTCCCATTCCCTCTCAATTTCTCTCTGTCCTGTCAAATAAAATAAAGTAGAAATGAAAAAAAATGGCTGCCAGGAGCCACAGATTCATAGTGTCAACACCCAGTTCCAGCGATAACCCTGGTGGCAAAGAAGAAAAAAATAAAGAAAGAAAGAAAGAAAGAAAGAAAGAAAGAAAGAAAGAAAGGAAGGAAGGAAGATAGAAAGAAAGAAGCGAAGGAAGGAAGAAAAAGAGAGACAGAGAGGAAGTGAGACAGAGAGAGACAGAGATAAATGGGTCCTAGATAGTATTCCCTTCAAGTCAAATATCTTGTTTAAATAAATTTCTTGTTAAAGAAAACTGAACTGTAGAGTTGACTCAGTAGTAAGAATATGCACTCCACATCTACAAAAGATAAAACTAGGGGCCAGGTGGGGGCACACCTGGTTAAGCACACACATTACAGTGTGCAAGGACGTGGGTTCAAGCCACTGGTCCCTACCTCCAGGGGGAAAATTTCACCATGAATGAGAGCTGCAGGTGTCTCTCTGTCTCTTTCCCTTTCTCTATCTCCTCCTCTTTTCTCAATTTCTCTCTGTCTCTATCCAGTATTAAATAATTAAAAAAAAAGATAATACTTTATTCTTCAGGGCAGACTGTATGGAACTGGGAATTATCATGCTTAGTGAACTGAGTATGGAGGTGAAAAATAACTACCATATGGTTTTACTCCTTACTTTGTGGGATAGAGATAATTGAACCAGATTTTTATTTTTTTTATTTAAGAAAGGATTAATTAACAAAACCATAGGGTAGGAGGGGTACAACTCCACACAATTACCACCACCCAATCTCCATATCCCACCCCCTCCCCTGATAGCTTTCCCATTCTCTATCCCTCTGGGAGCATGGACCCAGGGTCATTGAGGGTTGCAGAAGGTAGAAGGTCTGGCTTCTGTAATTGCTTCCCCGCTGAACATGGGCGTTGACTGGTCAGTCCATACTCCCAGTCTGCCTCTCTCTTTCCCTAGTAGGGTGTGTCTCTGGAGAAGCTGAGCTCAAGGACACATTAGTGGGGTCTTCAATCCAGGGAAGCCTGGCTAGCATCCTGATGGCATCTGGAACCCGAGTAATGAAGCTGAAGGGTTGTCATTCACACGTGAAGTCTCTGGACACAGTCTGAGGTGAAGCATGTTGAGGTGGCAATCGTTGCGTTGGTTAGGTTGTGATCGGCAGATGCAATATTATTTGATATGGATTGGGAGAGGCATACGGGAAAGTGGGTCCTATCCAAGGGTTCCAGGACTGGGGGAAGTAGGGTCTCTATAGTGGAGATGTGAGGTTCCTGCTGTCTTAGGGTTCAAAAAGACAATCAATAGTTAATGTTATCATCACATTATTTGGTAATTGGGTTAACTTTGAAAAGTCCTTTTGTTAGGGTTTGCTGTACAGTACCCAGTATCTTGTATATAACTGTGCTATTGGATGCTTCTAATCTACTTGGTCTAGGCTTTTGAGAGAGTCTGCATATCAAATACACAGCCTATATATTAAAAAGATTCAGTTTGTGTTTTGAAAAACTTTGAGACATACAATTGATTTTCCCCCTCTCATATTGATTAACTACTGATTTATATGTCTACATTTTGCTAGGAGTGTACATAAACACCATTCCCACCACCAAAAGACTGTGACCCATCCCTCCCACCCACTCCCACCCCCCACTGGCCCAGGAAGCTGCATGTCTACCCCACACCACAGGGCTTTTGCTTTGGTGCTCTACTTACAATTTGGTCAGGTCCTGCTTTTAGTTTCCCTTTCAGATCTTCTTAATCAACTTCTGTTGATGAGTGGGATCATCCCATACTCATCTTTATCTTTCTGACTTAGCTCACTTAACATAATTCCTTCTAGCTCTGTCCAAGATGGGTTAGAGAAGGTGGGTTCATTATTCTTGATAGCTGCATAGAATTCCATTGTGTATATATACCACAGCTTTCTCTGCCACTCATCTGTTGTTGGGCACCTGGGTTGCTTCCAGGTTTTAGCTATTATGAGTTGTGCTGCTATGAACATAGGTGTACACACCTCTTTTTGGTTGGGTGTTATGGAGTCCTTGGGGTATAACCCCAGGAGAGGAATTACTGGATTATATGGAAGGTCCATGTCTAGCCTTCTGAGAGTTTTCCAGACTGCTCTCCACAGAGACTGTACCAATTTACATTCCCACCAGCAATGTAAAAGGGTTCCTCTGTTCCCACAGCCTCTCCAGCACTTGTTGCTGCTGTCCTTTTTGATGTATGCCATTCTTATAGGAGTGAGGTGTTGTCTTGATTTTCATTTATCTGACAATCAGTGACCTAAGCAGTTTTTCATATGTTTGTTAGCCTTTTGGATCTCCTCTGAGGTGAATGTTTTGTTCATATCTTCTGCCCATTTTTGGATGGGGTCATTTGCTTTTTTGGTGCTAAGTTTGCTGAGCTCTTTATATATTTTGGTGATTAGTTTCTTGTCTGATGTATGGCATGTGAAGATCTTCTCCCATTCTGTGAGGGGTCTCTCTGTTTGTTTAATAGTTCTTTGGATGTGCAGAAACTTTTCAATTTGATGTAGTCCCATTGGTTTGTTTCTGCTTTAGTCTTCCTTGCAATTGGGTGAACCAGATTTTTAAAAAGCAGTGATATTAGACTAAAGGAAATATTGCTGAGGTAGCACATCAAACTTCATACTTGAGGTCACAGAGGTCTCAGGTTCAATTTCCAGCATCACCAGAGAGCTGAGCAGTGCTCTGATTTTCTCTCTCTCTCTCTCTCTTCTATCTTGTGAAAATAAACAGATTCTTAAAATAATATTAATGAATTAATTTAAAAATAAAAATTTAAGGAAAACTGTCACTCATTTGCATATTATGTTGGGGAACACAAACTGTAGAAAAACTCGTATCATGTTTTTATCCATATGCACACGAAACTACAGTTTTTATATGCAAAGCTTCGTGACAACAGAGTGTCTGGCCATTGAAATGAGTGCTCTGATATATGCCAATGTACGCAGAGCTATGAAAAAGAGTATTTGTGATAATCCTGTTCACACAACTCAGAGAACCTTACCTACTCGAGAGATCAACTTAAACATTAACACATCCTAGAAACACAAACAACACAAGGCAACTAAACAATTAGAGGAATTGCTGTAAATAGATTGGGCAATGGGCTCATTCATCTCCATTTCCAAAGTTTTAATAATGATTTCTTTGGAAAGTTAGAGAGAATTCGCTATTCACTGCAAGCTGGCATTTGCCTTCAGAAACACTAAGGTGTAGCCCTTGCCTCTTCTTTTTGCCATTTTGTAAAGTTTAAGACCATAAAATGTTATCATCAAGTGCTTTGAGATGTTGCAGAGTTGCATGTGTCATGAGATCCAAGATGGCAGTGACCATGGAGAAATGCTATAGTAGCACTGCTGAGATGATATTCCATGGAACAGGCTCACTGTTCGCATCCAATCCCAAGCAAGTGTTTCATCACAGATGCAAGAAAATTCACTTGAGGAGGTTTATTTCCAGTTAAAGTTTTGTCTTCCCTTGCAAGGGTGTTGCCCTACTGAATCATCTGTGACTTGAGAGTTTTAATAAACTGCTGTACTATTAATTATACAGAACCATAGAAGAGAAAATAAATTATAAAGCTGTAAAGGGAAAGTATGTACTTATATAGATGGTATTTTGTTTTAAATGTTCAATGAACAAAGAATAATTTGAATACCACTGGACTTGGAACAACAGAATTTATTTTCACCACAACATCTGCCCACACCTTGAGTCCTTCACTTTTCTCCTCTGAGACTCTGTCTGCATAACTGTAAAATAGACACAAAGTTAGGCTTGGCAATTGGGGGTGGATTTGTATTGCATAAATTCTGAGTGCTATCTCCTTAATTTTAAGATGATGTGGAATCTTGCTTTGGAGGAGAAGGAGAAAAACATCATACAAAATTTATCCAAAGCACACAACTGACCCTGTCAGCATCATACACAAACACTGATTCATAATGCAATCAGGATGTTACAGTGGCTTGAATCACACCAGACACTCAATTGTCTAATTTGAAACACTTGCCATGGGAACCAGAATCGATCAAGCTGTCTTCCAACAAACTTCAAAGGGCACAGCATTTAGGACTCACCCTCAAGATCACAGCTGGGGGCGGGGTTCAATACTGGGTGACCTCTTCTTATGTTGGGTCTTGGGTTTCCATTTTTTTAACTTAAAAAATATTAGACGTTAATATTTAATATTAGACCTGGAGCTGTAAATACATAGAAGAAGCCAAGTAAAGCACCACAGGACCTTAATATGAAAGTTACGCTTAGAGACTCAACTCCGTGTACAAGATAAACTAAAGAAGGAATAAACAAATGGGACTACACCGTACATAAAGGCATCAATACATCAAAAGAAAGTTCCACAGGAATAAAAAGGCAACCTAGCAATTGGGAAAATATATTTTATTTTTTAATATTTATTTTACTTTGTGTTTATATTAGTGAATTAATAATGATCAACAAGATTGTGGGGGCAAGAGGGGTACAATTCCACACAATTCCCACCATCAGAGTTCCATGTACCCTGCTCTCCATTAGAAGGGTCCCTAGTCTTTATCCCTCTGGGAGTATAGACCAAAGACTTTTATGGGGTGCATAAGGTTAAAAGTCTGACTTCTGTAACTGTTTCTCCACTGGACATGGGTATTGACAGGTTCATCCAAACTCCTAGCCTGTTTCTGTCTTTCCCAACTTGGGTAGGGCTTTGGTGAGGTGGGGTTCCAGGACATATTGGTGGCATTGTCTGTCCATGGAAGTCAGGTTGGCATCATGGTAGCATCTGCAACTTGGTGGCTGAAAGGCATTAAGACACAGAGCAGAACAACTTGTTTAATAATCAGGAACCTAAAGGTAAAAATATAGAAAATGAGATTTGGGGGTCTTCATGATGTAAAAGGCTAGGAAGTCTATTTTAGGTAAATTCTAAGGGGCCCATGACTTTACTAATACTTGCCTGAGCGCCACAGATAACATTCAGGTGAGCTAAAAATAATGTGTGGGAAGATGGTGTCAAAGTTGGGAATAGGACTGGAAAGCTGGGTCAGGGCAGAGAGTAGCTCCCAAATATGTGAAAAGTATATAAATACTCTTACCACTCAAGGAAGACTGGTCCTGAAATGAGTGCAGCCTAGAATGTTCCTGGCTATGATCATGGAGCTTAGATTGACAGGGATGCAGAGGTTCCACAGGCTCCTGTGTTAAATATGAATAGACTTGGGTCCTAGGTCAGATTGATAGGGTTTACTGTTGGTGGCACTCACTTTTGCAAAAGAATAAGCTCTTTACTTCGACTCCTTATTTTTTGCCATGACAAGTAATTTTAATTGGACATCATTTACAACAATCGGAATCCCAGATGCTCTATAAACAGTGGAGTGGTATTATGGATTCTCTCATTTCTCTCTCTCTCTCTCTCTCTCTCTCTCTCTCTCTCTCTATATATATATATATATATATATATATATATTATATGTATGTATATATATATACATATATATATGTATATGATATCAGTATCAGTGAAATTACACAGGTATAAATCCCTGACACTCAAAAGAAATTGGAAGAAGCAATATTTCGTGACTTGTATTCTAGCTCTGTCACATACTTGCTAGATGGGTTCAAATTAACCTGGTACTTCTTTTTTTTTTTTTTTTATTTATTTAAATTTTTAATTTAAGAAAGGATTAGTGAACAAAAGCATAAGGTAGGAGGGGTACAACTCCACACAATTCCCACCACCCAATCCCCATAACCCACCCTCTCCCATGATAGCCTTCCCATTCTCTAGCCCTCTGGGAGCATGGACCCAGGGTCGTTGAGGGTTGCAGAAGGTAGAGGGTCTGGCTTCTGTAATTGCTTCCCCGCCGAACATGGGCGTTGACTGGTCGGTCCATACTCCCAGTCTGCCTCTCTCTTTCCCTAGTAAGGTGTGTCTCTGGGGAAGCTGAGCTCCAGGACACATTGGTGGGGTCTTCAATCCAGGGAAGCCTAGCCAGCATCCTGATGGCATCTGGAACCTGGTGATTGAAAAGAGAGTTAACATACAAAGCCAAACAATTTGTTGAGCAAACATGGATCCCAAGATTGGAATAGTGGAGAGGAAGTGTTGGGGAGGTACTCACTGCAAACTCTAGTGTAATCCTGCTTTCAGGTATATATTTTGCAGTAGTTTATGGATACGTGTGCGCATACGCTCTCTCTCACAGAAACTGGTGTATGTCTAGGTTATGGGACTTTGTTAGAAAGTGAACTACCTGAGATGAAATTAGAGTGTACTATAAAAGGAAAGGTCTCACCCGAGTAATGAAGCTGAAGGGTTGTCATTCCACACGTGAAGTCTCTGGATACACTCTGAGGTGAAGCATGTTGAGATGGCAATCGTTGCTTTGGTTAGGTTGTGATCGGCGGATGCAATATTATTTGGTATGGATTGGGAGAAGCATACGGGAAAGTGAGCCCTATCCATGGGTGCCAGGACTGGGGGAAGTAGGGGCTCTATAGTGAAGATGTGAGGTTCCTGCTGTCTTAGGGTTCAAAAAGACAATCAATAGTTAATATTATCATCACATTATTTGTTAATTGGGTTAACTTTGAAAAGTCCCTTTGTTATGGTTTGCTGTACAGTACCCAGTATCTTGTATATAGCTGTGCTATTGGAAGCCTCCAATCTACTTGGTCTAGGCTTTTGAGAGAGTCCGCATATCAAATACGTAGCCTATCTATTAAAAAGATTCAGTTTGTCTCCTGAGAACCTTTGAGACATACAATTGATTTCCCCCTCTCATATTAATTAACTACTGATTTATATGTCTACATTTTGCTAGGAGTGTACATAAACACCATTCCCATCACCAAAGGACCGTGACCCATCCCTCCCGCCCATTCCCACCCCCCACTGGCCCAGAAAGCTACATGTCTACCCCTCACCACTGGGTTTTTTCTTTGGTGCCCTACTTACAATTTGATCAGGTCCTGCTTTTAGTTTCCCTTTCAGATCTTCTAAGTCAGCTTCTGTTGATGAGTGGGATCATCCCATACTCATCTTTAACTTTCTGACTCAGTTCACTTAACATAATTCCTTCTAGCTCTGTCCAAGATGGGTCAGAGAAGGTGGGTTCATTGTTCTTGATAGCTGCATAGTATTCCATTGTGTATATATACAACAGCTTTCTCAGCCATTCATCTGTTGTTGGGCACCTGGGTTGCTTCCAGGTTTTAGCTATTATGAATTGTGCTGCTATGAACATAGGAGTACACACCTCTTTTTGGTTGGGTGTTATGGAGTCCTTGGGGTATAACCCCAGGAGAGGAATTATTGGGTCATATGGAAGGTCCATGTCTAGCCTTCTGAGGGTTTTCCAGACTGCTCTCCACAGAGGCTGTACCAATTTACATTCCCACCAGCAATGTAAAAGGGTTCCTCTGTCCCCACATCCTCTCCAGCATTTGTTGCTGCTGTCCTTTTTGATGTATGCCATTCTTACAGGAGTGAGGTGGTATCTTAGTGTTGTCTTAATTTGCATTTCTCTGACAATCAGTGACCTAGAGCAGCTTTTCATATGTTTGTTAGCTTTTGGATCTCCTCTGTGGTGAGTGTTTTGTTCATTTCCTCTGCCCATTTTTGGATGGGGTCATTTGCTTTTTTGCGGCTAAGTTTGCTGAGCTCTTTATATATTTTGGTGATTAGTTTCTTGTCTGATGTCTGGCATGTGAAGATCTTCTCCCATTCTGTGAGGGGTCTCTCTGTTTGTTTAATTGTTTCTTTGGATGTGCAGAAGCTTTTCAATTTGATGTAGTCCCATTGGTTTGTTTCTACTTTGGTCTTCCTTGCAATTGGGTTTGATTCATCAAAGATATCCTTGAGGTGTAGGTGGGAAACTGTTTTACCAATGTTTTCCTCTAAGTATTTGATTGTTTCTGGTCTGACATCTAGGTCTTTGATCCATTTGGAGTTGATTTTTGTTTCTGGTGAGATAAAGTGGTTCAATTTCATTCTTCTGCATGTTTCAACCCAGTTTTCCCAGCACCATTTATTGAAGAGAGCCTCCTTCTTCCATTTAATCCTTTGGGCCCCCTTATCAAAGATTAGATGCCCATAGGTGTTGGGATTTACTTCTGGGCTTTCAATTCTGTTCCACTGGTCTGTGTGCCTATTTTTGTTCCAGTACCATGCTGTTTTGATGATGATGGCTTTATAATATAGTTTAAGGTCTGGGAGTGTGATGCCTCCATTTCTGTTTCTTTTCCTCAAGATGGTTTTGGCAATTCTAGGTGTTTTCAGGTTCCAGATAAATGATTGTAGTGTTTGTTCTATTCTCTTAAAGAAGCTTGGTGGAACTTTGATGGGTATTGCATTAAATTTGTATATGGCTCTGGGGAGAATGTTCATTTTGATGATATTTATTCTTCCAATCCATGAGCATGGGATATCTTTCCATTTCTTGGTATCAGTTTCTATCTCCTTGAGTAGCGACTCATAGTTTTCAGCATACAAGTCTTTCACTTCTTTGGTCAACTTTATTCCTAGGTATTTGATTGATTTTGCTGAAACAGTGAATGGGAGTGATTTCTGGATGTCTTCTTCTTCAGATTTAGTGTTTGCATAAAGAAATGCCACTGATTTTTGTACATTGATTTTGTAGCCTGATACCTTGCTATATTGCCTAACAACTTCCAGTAATTTTCTACTGGATTCTTTAGGTCTTTCTATGTATACTATCATATCATCTGCAAATAGTGAGAGCTTGACTTCTTCCCTTCCAATCTGTATCCCTTTGATTTCTTTCTCTTGCCTGATTGCTATGGCAAGAACTTCCAATACTATGTTGAAGAGTAACGGTGACAGTGGGCAGCCCTGTCTAGTCCCTGATCTGAGGGGGAATGCTTTCAGCTTCTCTCCATTGAGTATGATGTTGGCTGTAGGTTTGCTATATATAGACTCCACTATCTTGAGGAATTTCCCATCTATTTCCATTTTTTGTAGAGTTTTGAGCATGAATGGGTGTTGGATTTTGTCAAAGGCTTTCTCTGCATCTATTGAGATAATCATGTGGTTTTTGGCTTTGCTTTTATTGATGTGATGAATGACATTGATTGATTTACGGATGTTGAACCAGCCTTGCATTCCTGGGATGAATCCCACTTGGTCATGATGAACAATCTTTTTGATGTGTTGCTGTATCCGGTTGGCCAAGATCTTGTTTAATATTTTGGCATCTATGTTCATCAGAGATATTGGTCTGTAGTTTTCCTTTTTTGTTCTGTCCCTATCAGCTTTTGGTATCAGGGTGATGTTGGCTTCATAAAAGGTGGAAGGGAGTATTCCTGTTTCTTCAATCTTATGGAATAGCTTAAGAAGTATGGGTATTAACTGTTTCCTGAAAGTTTTGTAGAATTCGTTTGTGAAGCCATCTGGTCCAGGACTTTTGTTGTTGGGGAGATTCTTAATAACGGTTTCAATTTCTTTGTCTGTGATTGGTGCATTTAGATTTTGTAGTTCTTCTTGGTTCAGTTTTGGAAGTGCATAGGTTTCTAGGAATTGTTCCATTTCTTCCAGATTCTCTAGCTTGGTGGCATATAGTTCTTTATAGAAGTTTCGCAGAATTCTCTGGATTTCTGTGGTGTCAGTTGTGATATCTCCTGTATCGTTGACAATTCTATTAATTTGAGTCTTCTCTCTTTTTTGTTTGGTGAGTCTGGCTAGGGGTTTGTCAATTTTGTTTAATCTTTCAAAGAACCAACATTTGGCTTCATTGATCTTTTGTATGGTTCTTTTATTTTCGATGTTGTTTATTTCTGCTCTAACTTTAGTGATTTCTGTCCTTCTGGTTGCTTTAGGGTTCCTTTGTTCCTCTTCCTCTAAGTCCTTGAGGTGTGTAGTAAGTTCGTTCATTTGGTCTTCTTCTTGGTGTTTAATATGTGATTGTATAGCTATAAGTTTCCCTCTCAGTACTGCTTTAGCTGTGTCCCAAATATTTTGATAGGTTGTGTCTTCATTTTCATTAGTTTCCAGGAACATTTGAATTTCCTGTTTGAGTGAGTGTCTGACCCAGTGGTTCTTAAGGAGCATGTTGTTTAGTTTCCAAATTCTATGTCTTTTAATAATTTTCTGTTTGTTGTTAAAAGTTAGTTTTACTCCACTGTGGTCTGAGAAGATACTTGGGATGATTTCAATGCTCTTGAATTTATTGATGCTGTCTTTGTGACCTAACATGTGGTCTATCCTTGAGTATGTGTTGTGTGGATTTGAAAAGAAGGTGTATTCCAGTTTTTTGGGGTGGAGGAGTCTGAAAATGTCCAAGAGGTCTAGTCTGTCAATCTCTTCATTCAATTCTCTTATATCTTTATTGGTTCTCTTCTTTGTTGATCTGTCTAAGTGTGAGAGTGGGGTATTGAAGTCTCCCACTATTATTGTATTACTATTGATGTATTTTTGAAATTCTTTCAATAGGTGTTTAATGTATTTAGATGGTCCCTCGTTGGGTGCATAGATGTTAATAATTGTTAAGTCTTCTTGGCTGATTGATCCTCTTATCATTATGTAATGTCCTTGCCTATCTTTTATTACTTTATTTAATTTAAAATCTATCGTGTCTGAGATGAGAATGGCTGTTCCTGCCCTTTTTTGTGGACCGTTAGCCTGTATGATAGTTTTCCATCCTTTCACTTTAAGTCTGTGTTTATCTTGTTGTGACAGATGGGATTCTTGCAAGCAGCATATGGTTGGGTTATGTTTTCTGATCCATCCCCCCACCCTGTGCCTTTTGATGGGTGAGTTTAAGCCATTGACATTTATTGATATTATGGATTTAATGTATTGTAGTGCCATTGTTCTAAAAAACAATTTGTTTGCTCTGATATATTACAAGTATTATAGTGATGTTCTTGTTTATAAGAGGTCTTTTAATACCTCTTTCAGGGCCGGCTTGGTGATAGTTGCCTCCTTTAACTGTTGTTTGTCTAAGAAGGTTTTGATCCCTCCATCTAGCTTGAATGAAAGTCTAGCAGGATATATAATCCTTGGTTGAAACCCTTTTTCATTCAGGGCTCGATAGATATCTTGCCACTCCCTTCTGGCTTTTAGAGTTTGAGTTGAAAAATCTGCAGAAAGTCTTATGGGTTTTCCCCTGTATGTGACTTTTTGTTTCTCTCTTGCAGCCTTTAGGATCCTTTCTTTATCCTTACTTCTTCTCATTGTGACTATGATGTGTCTTGGTGTTTTCAGGTCTGGGTTGATTCTGTTTGGTACTCTCTGGGCCTCTTGCACCTTGATATCCTTTCTGTTATTCAGGTCTGGGAAATTTTCTTGTATTATTTCCTCTAGGATGTTTGCTTCCCCTTCCTCTCTTTCTTCCTCTGGCAGGCCAATTATACGAATGTTACTTCTTTTGAGATCATCCCATATGTCTCTGTTGTTGTTTTCAGTGTCTCTCAATCTCTTTTTAAGCTCTTTCACCTCTTTCTTCATTTTCTCTAACTCATCCTCTGTCTGACTAATTCTGTTTTCTGCTTCTGTTAGTCTGCTTTCCCTTGCCTCAGCTTCTTTCTTCATTACAGCTATTTCAGCTTTCAGTTCTCTAATTGTCTCAAGATAATCAGTATTTTCCTTGGGGGTCTCAACTGTTGTTTCCCTAATACTGCCATTTCTTTCCTCCAATGTTGTTTTCATTTCTGTGATTAATAAGTTTATTATTGCTTGCATACTTTTCTTATCTATGGTTACTTCTGACTGATTTGTGGTTTCTTCTGGGCTCTTGTCTTCATTCATTGGGGTAGCAGTTTTATTTGTTTTTAATCTACCCATTTTTTTTTAATTTATGTGTTTCTCTCTTTTTTTTTTTTTTTAATGTTCTGTTGTTCCTCAGTTGTTGTGTTTTGAGCACAAGTAACACTGTACTAAATACCTTTATGACAATTGCACTCACCAACCTCCGGAATAACCGTAGCAACTGAAGTAAGTATTGAAGGAGTTTAATCGTTACCAGTTAGCCAAACAATTTCTCCAGTCCGTGAAAAAATAGTAACCAAATCCCAGTGAAGAAAGAGAAAAGGAAGAGAGGATAGCAAGAATAGACAGTTATGCAAATTTACTATCCAGTGTATATTCTAAGGGTAACAAGAGTGTAAAGGGAACTAGAGCAGAGATACACACATAGAGAGTCCACTCTGGGTCAGATTTCTTCCCCAAAGTAATTCACAAATTCAGAAAGTCAAAGAAGAAAGAAGTGTATGACAAGATTAAAAAAAAAAAAAAAAAAGAGAGAGATTGAGAGAGATAAGAGAGAGAAAAGGGAGAAGATAGGAAGAAGAGTTGTAATTAAAGAGCAGTGCGAGGAACTTCCCAAATGTGTATCAGTGAATTAACAAAAAAAAAAAAAAAAAAAAAAAAAAACCCTGTTTGGTGGTATGGGGTATCCTGCTAGTAGCTGGTCCCAGGCACTGCTTATGGGGGGAGGGGGGGCGGGCGGCAGGAAGGATGTATGCTTGAAAATTAAAAGGAAGAAAAAAGAATTTTTTCCCCCTACTCTAATTCTTAACCCAAATTAAGTTATAGAAACATCCTTGGTATGACCGTTATGGCCCCTTATTGGATGGCCTGCTAAAGGCAGAAAATCCTATTGTTTACACGAGATGTGTCCGGAGCTCAAAGGCTGGCCGCTTCTGCTTCTCCGGGCGCCATTTTCCGGGAAACCCCGCCCTCCAGACTTTTTTAAAGGATTTCTCAAAAATGAAAACTAGCTCCAAGTCCTTTGATCCAATGAGAGCTATACTCAAGAAGTCTTTGGATCCACCCTCAGGGTCGCGGTGGACCCTGGCAACTCCCAAGAGGCAGCCCCCGAGCTAAAGTGCTCTCTCCGGGTCCTCTGCCCGCCGCGCTCTGCAACCGGCGGAGGAGCCGCCTTCCCGGGCGGGCGGAGGACAATGCCCGGCGCACTCGCCTTGCCTGGCGCCGCCTGGGAATTCTGGCGCCCCGCTAGTCCGTGTCACCTTTGCTCTAATTGTTAACCCAAATTAAACTGTAATAACTTCTTTGGTGCCCCCCCCCTTATTGACTGGCCTGCTAAAGGCAGAAAATCCTACCTTTGCCGACGATGCTATCAGAGCACTCGCTGTTAGCGACTTCTCAGGCCGTCGCCATATTACCTCCCCAACCTGGTACTTCTATTGACCTTGGTCTTTGGGTCTGTTAAATTTTTTTTTCTTTTTTATGTTGTCTTGTGGTGTTTTAACTCAGTTTCAGGAACTGTATAAATCCTATGAAAATTTGAATACAAAATGTGTGTGTGTGTGTGTGTGTGTGTGTATGTGTGTGTGTTTTCTTGCATATATGCAGCTTTCTTTATTATCTAAACTGGACCAGTAATTCAAAAGTCAGAGCCCTGCCTCCTCAGATCCCTGCACCATTAGGGAAAGAGAGAGACAGGCTGGGATCGACCTGCCAATGCCTATGTTCAGTGGAGAAGCAATTACAGAAGCCAGACCTTCCACCTTCTGCACCCTACAATGATCTTGTGTCCATACTCCCAGAGAGATAAAGAATAGGGAAGCTATCAAGGAAGGAGGTTGGATAGGGAGTTCTGGGAGTGGGCATTGTGTGAAAATGTGTCCCACTTATTTTTTATTATATTTATTTATTTATTGGATAGAAACAGAAATCGAGAGGGGAAGGAGGGATAGAGAGGATGAGAGACAGAGAGACACCTGCAGCACTGCTTCACCACTTGTGAAACTTTTCCCCTGAAGGTAGAGACTGGGGGCCTGTACCTAGGTCCTTGAGCATTAGAACATGTGCACTCAACCAGGTGCACCACCCATCCCCATGTACCCCACTTATTATCCTATAGTTGTGTCAATATTTCCATTTTATAATAAGAAAAATGTCACCTTTTTAAATAGACCCCAGATGTAGCATATAGGAAGGGCTTCATGGAAGAATGCTGGTTGCCAAATAATTTTCTTGTGGTTACATCTCCATGGTAATTGCATTTATTTTACTTACACCTTTTGAAATAGATTAGTTGGAATAGAAAAACTTTTGTAAAAGTTTTTTATATCAAACGAAGTAATTGCTATCTGTTCATGTTATTGCTGTGATTTTCCTCACCAAGATTATTACTATTGAAAGTGACTCTGAAGATTGAGGAGGAGTCAAAATACTTCTAATGAATGTGACCCATTGCATAAATGTCTTCTTAAAAAAATCTTTCTTGTCCTAACTCTGTCTCAATTTATTTGAAAAAAAAAAGTAGTATCTGCAATAACTTTACCAGCTTATACTTTTATTTTTGGAGGGGGAATGGTAAAACTAAGGCATTGAATAAATTTGAAAGGAAGTTAACAGTCTATGCCAGTGCGAGAAGTTTGATTAGATTTACATGATCACGTTTTGAATAATAATATTCTCCTCTCCAGATCTGTGTGTCAACTCTCCTGGAGGCACCAGCATCATTATTACATAGGAATCATCTACAGGAAAGCAAGAGAATATGATTCCCAAAGCTCTGTTGGGAGATGTGGAAATCAGCATTATGTATGGTGTTGGCACATCATTAAGTAAGAGATCTTGTTTCCCCACAGGCTTCTCTGGAGAACTGCATTTAGAGGACCTAGTTGGGGACAGAACAATTCTCTCCTTGAAAGCATAAATGTACCAGACTTTCTGTAAAGTCCTCATGAACCTTTTTATTTTTCCCAGTCATAATGACTTTCTAGGGTATTTTCCCAGAAGCTCATATGTTGTCTTGACATGACAAATACATGGAAATTTAGTATGGCTATTTTCAACTTGTGTTTATTACCAAGCTGGGAGCCTCCCAATGATCACAGTGCAAACAAGCCATTCCTGCTGCTCCTAGGGACCCCATGATATTTAACATTGTTGTTCATCTAAATGATGAATATCAGGAAAATGGGAGCAAGTTATGAAGTGTTCGTAGAGTAGTGGTGATGTTGTCCATAAAGTTATGCTCATGAATAATATATGTAGACAAGAGAAAAAGGCTTTTTGTGTGATATCTGAATAAAACAGGATTCAAAATTGGATATGTAGAAAGCACGAATTCATATAAATAATCACCTAGATCTCTTAATAAAGAAGCTACGAGTAACATTTGTAATTGTCCTCTTTTCTGTGTGTCTTTTATTTTCTTTATAATTCTGTGTATAAAAATTACACAACTGGGCTGGTGAAATATTTCACTTGAATAGTTTAATTCTTTGTCATGAGTGAGACCCAAGTTCAAGGCTGACACCACAGCATTTAATGAAGCTTCTGTGCTGTGTTTTATTATACTATTTCTATCTGTCTCTATGTGGCTTTTAAAATAAAATGAGAACAATAACAATAATGATAATGATAAATTGTACAACTTGTGCAGGCAAGAAAGCTCACCAGGAAAGCGTGCCTGTTTGTCATGCACATAATTCAGGTTCGAGTCTGGCCTCCACTATACTAAGGGGAACTTTGGTGCTCTGATTTTTTTTCCTTTCTCTGTCTCTCTCTCTCTCTCTCTCTCTCTCTCTGTCACTAAAAAGGTGCTCTCAAGCAGCAAAGCCCCAGAAGTGACAAAAAATGAACAAATAAATAAATAATGAAGGATGACTTAAACCTTGGTGCTCTGATCAAGAAAGAACTTTTATAGTTGCAATTAACTTAATGTACATTAATAGGTGAATGGATTTCTTTAAAGTGTTTGTACAGCATGTAACAGTACAGTCAGTCATTACCATCTGTCATTTGTTTAAATATGAATAAGCCTAGAGGGCATGTTACTAAGTAAAACTCAGAAAGAAAAACAAACACGATATAATTTCACACATATATGGTAAATAAACAAAACTAAGTAAAAAGCAAAATCAAACTCTATACTACAAAAGTCAAATAGTGGTTATCAGAAAAGAGAAGAGAAATAGAGAAATGAGCTGATTAGCTAAAAGATGTCAAGTGTAAGATGATAGGAGGGTGAATGTAATGTGTATACCAATGTTTTGTAAGATTATATAGCTGAAACCATTGTAGTGTTAGAAGTATATTTTAGTTAAAAAGAAAGAAATGAAATATGATGCAATATATAAAAAAACAAAATCTTTTTAGTGAGAAGAACATACTTTTTGTTTTCCCCAGGACAATAGTTGGTGATACCTGGTACCAATTCTGCAGAGAGGATCAAAATTCTTGCCAGCTTCTTCTCATCACTTCCATCAGATTTTTGGAGACAGAACAGTAGAGCACAATACTGTTCTGTTCCTAACCAATGACTATTGCCACAATTCTGAGGATCAAGAGTTCCCTCACTCACCACCTCCTGCTGGCCCCTGCAGTAGAGTGCTATCTGTCTCCAGCACTTGGAAGATAGCCTGAAGCAGTATAGCATGTTATGGATCTGAGAATGGAAATATTTACAAAAGCAGAATTCCTCTTCCACCATGAGTGGCTGGCTTTGAACATTCTTCTGCTAGGAATGTCAGCTATGAAAGAAAAGGCACAGGATGAATCCTGATAGAGTTCTAGTTCTATCTGTCACAAACCTTGAAACTTTTGACAGATAAGTCAACATCTCTGGCTGTCAATTTCCTTGACTATAAATAATATCCACCCCTAGGAAGCCATCAGAAACACTAAATGCGCCATGAAACTTAACACTGTTGTAATTCTAACTGACCAATGTCAGGGAAATTGATAGCAAAGTCTGAAGTATGAATGAATATAGTACTGGGAGCATGGGCATCTGTGCATTTTTATAACACTCACTCCCACATTTGAAATGAGGGATCAGCATGCCACCTCTCCAGATTCAAAGGAGGTCTTGAAACTTTACATTAGGCTCAACCTGATGCTGTTGTCTGGCTACGGAAGAAGGGCAAACGCTAGAAAAAGAAGAAGCATGATACACTGCTGGGAACATACATTGGCCCATAATCTACCCACAGTGAACAAGGTGCACATTGCAGAGACATGAAAACTGGCATTAATTCCAAACTGTCTTTAGTAAGGGCTCTTTTTACATAGTATCTTATGAGGTCCCTCTCTCAGTACTTTTCAAATTACTGATCACTCTTGCCTGGATTGACTTGTGTCTAAGTAAGGTAATTAAAGTGTTCAAAGTTGTGGAAATTGACAGTTGTTTCAGTATTATTTTAATCCCTGAGTTGGAGCTCAGTGGCTTAAAAGCCTCTTTTGTTCTTTTTCTTCCCTGTAGGCTATGGGAGCCTGAGGGCTTTTTACCTATAAGTAGGTTTATTAACTTAATCTCTCACTCCTGTCCAAGAGATAAAGCAGGGTGGGACAGAAATAATCCAGTGGTTATGCAAAGAGACTCACAGAGACCCACTGCTAGGCCATCAAGGTATATATCTTCTCCTGAGTTTCCTTGTTACTTCTCTGTCCCCTGGTGTCAGCAGAGGGCCTCCCCCCTGCTGCTGCAACTTCTGAGAGCAGTAGCAATGGAGACTCACATTTGCATTTGGTGAGTCTTAGGGGATCCTTCTCCTCCTTTCAGCAGTCCTTTTGTTGGTGAAACAGACTGGAGGTAGTGTCTCAACTGGACCAGCCACTTAATCTCTCCCTATGTTCCTCTCTGTCCAGGCACCACATGTTTTTGCATTCACCGGTGATTTGGTGGGTTCCTTGTGTTGTTCTAGTCCTGTCTTGTTGTGGTCCAGGTGGTCTCCTTTGGTATTCCTAGTTGACCTGGGAGAGGAGAGAAGAGAAACACAGCTGCTGCTTCTCTGTAGCCCCACCTCAGGAAGTCCACCCAGTAAGGGTTCTTTTTAGAAGTGTCCATTCTGAATAGAAATCAAAGTAGAGAAGAATGTGTTTATAAAAAATCCTAGAAGTATCAAGCATGGATATAGAAGAAGTAATATCTGAAGTTAACTCTGGTGACTAGGTAAGAGCAGTATGTAAAAATGTATTGTTGATAAAATGCATCAAATATTATCCAGTGATACCAAATATAAAGTTACAATAAGGAAGAACCAAATTTATTTTAAATAAATCTCTATTTACAATTGGATTATGGGCAGAGGGTAGATAGCATAATGGTTATGCACCAAACTCTCATGCCTGAGGCTCCAAAGTCCCAGTTTCAAGCCACCATACCACCATAAGCCAGAGCTGAACAGTGCTCTGGATAAAAGAAGAAGAAGAAGAAGAAGAAGAAGAAGAAGAAGAAGAAGAAGAAGAAGAAGAAGAAGAAGAAGAAGAAGGAGAAGAAGGAGAAGAAGAAGAAGATAAAGAAAGAAAGAAAGAAAGAAAGAAAGAAAGAAAGAAAGAAAGAAAACTAAGCAAATGATGTCTTGAAAACACAAGTTAAGATCAAGAAGATTATAAAATAAAGCTCTTAAAAAGAATAGGGTTAACATGATAAATAGCAATGGCTGCATGGAAAAAAGAGCTAAATAACTTTCTAAAGAAATCTACAGAATTTTCTCAAGAAAAGTGACATTTGCATTGAATCACAAAAATAGAATTGGAATTCTCTAGGCAGAGGAGATGAGTGGACTATTCTGGAAAAGTGAAATTAGATAAGACATATAACCAGAGTTGGAGTATTTCTAGGAGCATGATAAGACTGAAACACTCAGAAAGGAGATATTCAGATGCCTCACCAAGACATTGGTATCTGAATTAGTTTGCAACGAGGAACCATGGGAGAGTATTATACTGGAGCAGGTGATGTCTGACCAAACCAGGTTTCTGCAGATTGTAGTGACTATCTCCAAGCTTGGAGAAGGCCTTATCAAATGGGATGGCTTGACAAATTGCAGAAGAAACAACAAAGAGCTCATCAGATAAGATGACTAAATCAGATACTTTTTTTAGAGAGAAGGAAACCTTCAGCACAACTGCCAGGTACTCATTCATTTTATAACATATATATATACATATATATATATATATACATATATATATACATATATATATATATTTACATTCTCAAAATAATTTTATTAGGGGTTAGTGGCTTATTGTACAGTTGACACATGGGTACAATTTCTCCTTCTTCCATGATAGTTGTCTGCATACTATTGTCAGCCCCAGCATAAGTCCTATTCCCCCATGATGTACCATACTTTAATGCCCTGTCCACCACTACCCTTCCCCTTCTAACCCAGAGCATTTTACTTTGGTACTATACATAACACACACTGGACTTGACATCTCTTGAGATTCAAGTAACAAAGAAGATGGAACATCAAACTTGACCCTACCCACACTCCAGAATCCTTAAATCTATACATGAAGATAAACTGCTAAGCAAATAATGATATAACTCTGCTGTGATGCTCTGAAAAAAAAAACTCTGGTGAAAGATGCCCACCCTGGTCTACAGAGAAAACTTTTCCCAAAGATGATGTCTGAGCAGAGAATTAAAGCCTGAGGAGATAATTATCCAGGTAGAAAACAGGAAAAGTTAACAAAACGAACAGCAAGAACAAAAGTCTAGAAATAACTGAGGCTGAAGCACAATTTTGAGGACAACAGATTATGGGCTCATGTACAAAGAAAAGTAAAGTAAAAGTCTACAAAAATAAGTAAAATACAGTTCTTCATTCCTGTGAATGAAGTAGAAAGAGAATTCAGGTTGATAAAGGGAAGTTCATCGTGTATCTTTCTGACTTTGGATACACTGATGCTTGTCTCTGGACAAGGTAACCATCACATAACAAAGAAGAAAACAGGAGTCCTTCCTTCTTCTGTTCTTTTCCTCCTTCCTTTCTTCTGTTCTGTGTTCCTTCCTTTCTTCATCTTTCTTTCTTCCTTTTTCTCTTTCCTTCCTTCCTCTCTCTTCCTTATTTCTTCTCTTTCTCTTTTCCATCCTTTATTTTAACTACAAATATTTTATTTGTTATTTAATTATTTATTTGCAAAAAATAATAGATAACAGGGTTATAGATCCACACTCTTTCCACCACCAGAGTTGTGTGTCCCCATTCTCTCCATTGGAAACTACAGATAAGGGTTGACTATTATTTCAATAACTATCTATATTTATATATATTTGCCCATTTGTTCTTATAGTCCTGCTTTCTCTTCATTTCTCAGTCACACCTACAGCTATTGTACTTCTAAATGCCCTTCCAATAGTCCTGCTTCCCAGAACAGGCTATTTTTCCCAGCACATTTGTTTTACTTTTCAAATGTGTGTCTAGAAGATCTGTCTCTTCTCTTTATTTTAATTCATTTTCTTCAAAGCTAGTTGTCATTCAACCATCCAGAGGAAATTAAAGTGATAGACTCATGTGCTACAATTTCACCAGTTATAAATTCTACACAACAACAAAAAATTGCATCACTACCAAGCAGAAGAGCTTTGTTATAATAACTAGACCAATGGAACAGAATTGAAAGCCCAGAACTAAATCCCCACACCTATGGACATCTAATCTTTGATAAGGAGGCCCAAAGTATTAAATGAAAGAAGGAGGCTCTCTTCAACAAATGGTGCTGGGAAAACTGGGTTGTAACATACAGAAGAATGAAATTGAACCACCTTATCTCACCAGAAAAAAAAAATCAACTCCAAATGGATCAAGGACCTGGATGTTAGTCCAAAAACTATCAAATACTTAGAGGAAAACATTGGTGGAACACTTTCCCACCTAAACCTCAAGGACATCTTTGATGAAACAAACCCAATTGCTAGGAAGACTAAAGCAAAAACAAACCAATGGTACTATGTCAAATTGAAAAGCTTTTGCACAGCCAAAGAAACGATCCAACAAACAAGGGGACCCCTCACAGAATGGGAGAAGATCTTCACATGCCATACATCAGGCAAGAGACTAATCACCAAAATATACAAACAGCTCAGCAAACTTAGCACCAAAAAAGCAAATGACCCCATCCAAAAATGGGCAGGGGATATGAACAAAACATTCACTTCAGAGGATATCCAAAAGGCTAACAAACATATGAAAAACTGCTCCAGGTCGCTGATTGTCAGAGAAATGCAAATAAAGACAACACTGAGATACCACCTCACTCCTGTAAGAATGGCATACATCAAAAAGGACAGCAGCAACAAATGCTGGAGAGGCTGTGGGGACAGAAGAACCCTTCTGCACTGCTGGTGGGAATGTAAATTGGTACAGCCTCTGTACAAAGCAGTCTGGAGAACTCTCACAAGGCTAGACATAGACCTTCCATATGACCCAGTAATTCCTCTCCTGGGGATATACCCCAAGGACTCCATAACACCCAACCAAAAAGATGTGTGTATACCTATGTTCATAGCAGCACAATTCATAATAGCTAAAACCTGGAATCAACCCAGGTGTCCAACAATAGATGAATTGCTGAGAAAGCTGTGGTATATATACACAATGGAATACTATGCAGCTATTAAGAACAACTTACCCACCTTCTCTGACCCATCTTGGATGGAGCTAGAAGAAATTATGTTAAGTGAACTAAGTCGGAGTATGGGATGATCCCACTCATCAACAGAAGTTGAGAAAGAAGAACAGAAAGGGAAACTGAAAGCAGGATCTGACTAAATCTATAGTAGGGCACCAAAGTAAAAACCCTGTGGTGAGGGGGAGGGTGGACATGCGGCTTCCGGGGAGGCAGGGTGGTGGGTATCTGCCGGTCTAGTTTCATGGACAGGACAGAGACGACCAGGGACTCATGGCTGAGCTGAGACAGAGTTCAATCTTTATTGATGAGCAGAGATGCAGTGCAAGCTAGCTTTGCAGGAGAGAGACTCTGAGACTCTCGGAGTTGGAAGGCAATTCCACTGTGTATTATATCAGAAGAGCAGCTGTATTTATACTCGCCAAGTAGGGTAGAAACAGGATGTGACATAGAGAGGGTGGAGTCAAAAAAGAATGCAAACTAGTGGTGGAGAACAGGGTGTGACTAGGAGAGGGGGTGGAGCAAAAAGAGTGTTCTAACCAGTGGGATTAAACCAATGCCCTGCAGGCAGGGTGGTTCCCAGGTAACACAGTGATTATGTAAATAGACCACAACTGACTAAGCAGTGCAACAGAAGCTTAGAAGCAGAATTTAGAAGCAGACCAACAGGCATTGGTGGGTGGGAGGAGACACAGTCTTTTGGTGGTGGGAATGGTTTCTATGTACACTACTATTAAATAGTAGTCATATAAATCACTATTTAATTAATATGAGAGGGGAAAATTGATTGTATATCTCAAACTTTTTAAAGCACAGATTAAGTCTTTTTAATACATAGGCTGAGTCTTTGATATTTTGACTCTCTCAAAAGCCTATAACAGGTAGAACAGAAGCAACTGGTGGCACAGCTATATATAAGATGTTGGGTATTGTACAGAAAATCCTAACAAAGGGACTTTTCAGACTTAACCCAATTGCCAAATAATGTGATGATAAATAACTATCCATTGTCTTCTTGAACCCTAAGACAGCAGGAACCTCACATTTCCACTATAGAGCCTATATTTCCCCCAGTCCTGGAAACATAGGGTGGGGCACACTTTCCTGCATACTTCTCTCAAATCACATCAAATAATATTGCATCTGCCTATCACAGCCTAATCAACGCAATGAGTGCCACTTCAGCATCCTTCACTTCAGACTGTGTCCAGGGACTTCAGGTGTGGAATGACAACCCTTCAGCTTCATTACTCAGATGAGACCTTTCCTTTCATAGTATTCTCTAACTGGAATTCCAGGTGGTTCCTAACAAAGTCCCAAACCTAGATATAGACCAGGTCCCCTGAGATAGAGCATATGCTCACACGTGTCCATAAACCAGGGAAAAATATATACCTGAAAGCAGAAGTACACAAAAGTCTGCAGAGTACCTCCCCCCAACACTTCATTTGCACTATTCCATCCTTTAGGTCCATAGTTGTTCAACAATTTGTTTGGTTTTGTATGTTAACTCTCTTTTCAGCCACCAGGTTCCAGATGCCAGCATGATGCCAACCAGGCTTCCCAGGGCAAATTACCTCACCAGTGTGTCCTGGAACTCCACTTCCCCAGAGCCCCACCCTACTAGGGAAAGAGAGAGGCAGTCTGGGTGTATGGATCAACTAGACAATGCCCATGTTCAGCGGGGAAGCCATTACAGAAGCCAGACCTTCCACCTTCTGCAACCCACAATAACCTTGGGTCCATACTCCCAGAGGGATAAATAATAGGAAAGCTATCAAGGGAGGGGATGGGATATAGAGATCTGGTGGTGGGAATTGTGTGAAGTTGTACCCCTCCTATCCTACGGTTTTGTTAATGTCTCCTTTTTAAAATAAATATAAATAAAAAGAATTTGTGCTTGGTGGCAATGCGGCAAGTATTGATTATCTGCCTTCTTCAGGTTTATGCAATGTGTTAAATTGTCAGTTCATCCCTTCCTCTGTAACTATTTGTCAATACATAGCTAAGACAAGAACTCAGGGCATTTGGATAATTTGAAATAATCTTTGTTGCCCCTGAAGCACTCACTTTTTTAGAGCAAGGCATCAGGGAAGATGATGCAATCACTGGTTTGCACCAAATGTTTTCATAGTCTCCTATCTCTGACGATATAACTTTGGGCATTCTGAGCAGACAGCAGAAAAGTCCACGGGAACCAACCTGCTAATTCTTATTCTTCACTATTTTTCCAGTCTCACACATAGTTTTTCTAAGTGAATAACTTTCTAAATGACAACTTCATAAACAGTGACTTGCAGTGTATATACGGTTGAGAGAGGAATTTAGTTGTGGATTTTAACTATTTTAGGTATAGCATCCCATCTTTGAAAACAAAACATAGATACAAAGAATTTCTAGCTGAGTGAGAGTGGGGTCCACAGTCATATATGCTGAATTCTCCCTTCCTTTAGTGTCCTTAAGTGACCACATACTCAGCCATGCCTGTAACTCCGATGATACCAGTTCCCACATTTTCACCTCTATTTTCCTTACTTCTCCCACAGCTCAAACAGATGCTGGACTAGATTATCAATTTCACTACCTACACTTCCAACAAGGAAACATGATACCTGTTCCCAGAACTCCTTCCTCAACCAAGGAATGTTTCTTTAAAGCACAGCCTCCTCCTCCTGTAACTCAGGTTAACTTTAATTGCAGCTGCACCCTTCTCTGTTCTGAGAGAAGAAAAACTGATTTCCTGTCCCACATATCTCCCTTTAGTTTTCTCTCATCTCACCCTCCACATTCAGCTGTCACAGTCTCACAAATTCATATAGTAAGGAGGAATGTGATGAGAGGGTATAGGTAGTTGTTGTATGCTTTACATTGGGTTGTTCTAGCTCTCCCCCTGCCAAGAAAATTGGATCAGTCCTGCTAGTTTCTCAGGCCCGCCTGGCCCCACCCCTAGGAACCCCGAGAGGGTTCCAGGGTTCCAGAGTTCGAGAGTTCTTGGTGCCACCACGGGGAAAGAGGCAGCAGAGTTCTGTTTGGTGATTAGTTTGGTTTAGTTTATGAATCGTTGTTCCTGAATAAAGAAATACAGCTTCCCTGCCCAGCCGTATGTCTCTGGTCGTCTCTGTTACCCGCCCGTGAAGCTAGCCCAGCCAGCAAGAGCCTCCGAATTTTAACAACAAGTAGTATCAGAGCTTTTAAAAATGTAGAACTTCAAAGTTTTTAGGTTTCACTAGAGATCTTCAGGTAGAGAAATTTACTTTTTTTTATAATCCTAATTACCTATCAATAGAAAATCTTTGCTTAACATCATGTTATATAATGAACAGAATGTTAGTGACTCCAGGGTATAAGAGTCTCTAAGCCAGCTGGAAGTTAGGATATACAATACGAGAGAGAGAAAGGGAAAGAGAGAGAGAGAGACAGAGAGAGAGAGAGAGAGAGAGAGAGAAAACACTGCCAAGACAAGTCAGTAAGCTACAAATTCCTAGGAGGTTCTAAGGGTATAGAATAGACTGTCACTTCTATGGTTCAGAGAATAAATAAACCCCAGTGGAACAAGTCATCAGGGAGAGGATAGGACTGAAATGATAGTTGTAGGATAACTACTAAGGTTACAGTGTGGTGGCATTAAAAAAATGTGAACAGAGCTTGTTTGGGTGGCAGAGCTGTCTGTCTGGCCTGGAAAGATCACTCAGGGAGTCACAATCAATCAGGATGGGAATGCCTGAGTGTCTGGCAGTGGGGTCTGGACTCTGTCCTTCAGGCTGCGAAAAAGAAGAAGAAAAAAAGAAATCTATATAAGTCCCTGAGCAAAGACAAGATGAAGGCACATGTAGGTAATAAAGGAAAAGGCAAGTAAGTCCAAGTTTTGCTTGAGTTTGGCATCTCTCAGTGCTAGATTTCATTATTTTAGTAGTGATGCTAAGGTCATTCCTGAAAGAAGAGGAAATTATATGGATCCATCCAGGACATGGAAGGTGGGGGAAAGTGGAAACACCTGTGCACAGCTGGTCTTTATGGGAACCCAAAGTGTACTCATGGGAAGAGCTAGCCCAGCTGCCAGGATGAGTCAGACCATAGTGCTTTTTTCCCCCTCTCTTTTTGCACCAAAATTCACATATACTTTCTCCCTGGCTCTGCTTAAAGTCAGAGCTCTAGCTGACAGATGTCATGGCTCAAAATAGGTTCTATTAATCATCCCTAGTATTTTTTTCAGCACTGCACTGATATTGGATGCCTAAGTACATGGTATAAAACTTCTCAGTGGTTTTTAGAGTCTGTTGGAGTTAGTACATGACAGAGAACAGTAGTTGATGTTGTTATGAGAACACTGTTGAGATGCCCAAGAATATGATCCTTCATTCCCAAGAACATAAAGTTGCTATTCAGGGATGAAGACAACTCTTTGATAGTTGAGTTTTTTCCATTTATATAAGATTCTGACTTCCTCATCTCTGGAGCCTCGGATAACCAGTGACTGTGGCCAGTCCTTGGATGACTTCAGCAAAGCTTCCTGCCATTTGAAAGTCTTAAGCAGGCCAGGGATAGAGGGTAAACCTTAACCCTGATCTATCTGACCACTTGAAGGAGGCTGTTTGTAGACAGTTACTATAGAAGCTGGATTCAGCAGTGCCCACATGATAACCACAAGCTGAGAATGAGGCATGGACTTGTTTTTTTATAGAAAAGTAGAAAAATATCCAAGGGAAGATTTGCTTTGAACAAACAGATAAGGAGTGGTTGTCACTTCTCCTATTGATCTGAAGCATGTCTTAATACTTTAATTCCTGGAGGTAGACTTTAGTTTTCATCTCAAAAGAGGGACAGAGAGATAGATCACACTGAGTATAAATCCTTAAGTTTCCATGTAAAATAGCCATAAGTAGATGACTTGTGATGACTGAACTTCAATCTAAATCTAAACTAAGTTAAACTTATCTGGCTTGGTACTAAGTACATGAGAGAACCTACATTCTGAATGGACATGCCAGTGTGCATAACAGACCTGTTTTGTGGTGAGTTATCTTTATACAAGTTCCTTATACTTAAAAACCCAAGTGACTTTTATAAGGTGTATCTTTAGGGGTAAACCCTCTGGGCAGACAACTCAAATTTTATATAATTTACTATAAACACATTGTTGGTAATGATAATATAGTTATGATAAAATTTTCACATGTATTGAGAAAGAGAGAAATAGGTGATTTTGTAATATTTTAGCTTAGTGATCTCAAGTATACTTAAAAATTAGAATCCTTAGTATGGGAGAAAGGACACAGTTGTAAAAATTGAGCAAACAGAAAATGTTTCCTAATTCTTCTCATTAAAAATATTTAAGAAGATCTAGAAATACTGAGCTATCCCTAAAAGCAAAAAAGAACTGGAGTTCAGAAAAAACTGACAGTCTGAGAAAGAAGCCTAGTTCAAGTACTTTTGGGGGGGGGGTCCTAGGAAGTGAAGGCTCTGGGAACATGAAGAGGTAATTCAAGGGTGGATGCCAAGGTGTCAGAGTGAGCAATGGAAGACTGGTTCTGTGAACTCCCCAAGAATTGTTCATCTGTGGGACAGGAGGTAGAGACCCCATTTTTGCTCCCATTTATTGCTCCCAGGATGAGTTGCTAACCCCAATGTTGATAACTTTCATATTTCAGAGAAGATTCTGAGGCAGAAAATGGAGGCCCCTGAGGCACATAGTTACATTCTGGCTTTGTTTTTAGTTCTTCTTCTTCTAGTGTTTGCCCTTCTTCCGTAGCCAGTCAACAGGTCAGGTTGAAAGCTGGCAGGAGCTGCTTGTTGCTGGCTTTGAAAGTGACTGGGATCCATGTGGATTCAGTCGGCTATGAAGGATCGTCAGTTTCCCCAATGAATGGGTACTCACGGGATGCACCACGAGAAGGTCGATCCAATGCATCCCTTTGTTTTTAGTGAATCTGAGCCATGACAAAACCTTTCTGTAGCTGAAATTCAAGGTAGATAAAAAGATGGGACACAGGCCACCAAGAGTTTCTACTGTATGTTTTTATCATCACATTTACAGTTTAAAAGCTGTATGACTAGAAATGGCTTCTGGGTAATATGAAGGGGTATAGAGAAAATTAGTGTGACTATAAATACTTTATGTTGGTTTTTGGTTAATAATCCTTTATGAACCAGAAAGTGTCCCCTGGTGTGTGCTACACTACTATGCCTAGTATATATATATGTATGTATTATTGGATAGATACAGAAATTGAGAGAGGAGAAGGAGAGAAGGAGAGAGACAGAGACACCTGCAGCACTGCTTCACCACTTGTAAAGCTCACCCCCCCTGCAGGTGGGGAACAGGGACTTGAACCTGGGTCTTTGTGCACTGTATGTGAGCACTTAACCAGGTGCACCACCACCTGATCACCCTGATATAACAGAAGGTTACATATAAGGAGAGAAGGAGGGAGCAGAGGATGGGCAACAAGTAGATGAAATTGTTTTATGGATTTCTTATAGTTTCTTTTTCTAGGTTTTTCACTTAAAATATTTTATTTATTTATTTTCATATATATTTATTTATAACATAAAAAAATAGAAAATATTGACAAAATCATAGGATAAGAGGGGTACAATTCCACACAATTCCCACCACCTGAGTTCCCATCCCCTCCATAGGAAGCTTCCCTATTCTTTATCTCTCTGGGAGTATGGACCCAGGATCATTATGGGATGCAGAAGATGGAAAGTCTGGCTTATGTAATTGCTTCTCCGCTGGACATGGGCATTGGCAGGTCAATCCATACCCCCAGCTTGTCTCTCTCTTTCCCTAGTGGGGCAGGGCTCCAGAGAGATGAGGTTCCAGGATATATTGGTGAGGTCGTCTGCCCAAAGAAGTCAGTTGGTGTCATGGTAAAATCTGCAACTTGCTGTCTGAAAAAGCATTAAGATGTAAAGAAGAACAAAGTGTTTAATAATCTGTAATCTAAAGACAAGTATATTGCAGGTAAGATTTGGAGTCTCCATTTTGAAAAAAGCTAGTAGGCCTATTTTAGGTATATTCCAAGGGGCTGATGACTTTATTAATTTTTTCCCAGGCTCAATAGCTAACATGCTGGTGGGCCAAAGGTCTTATATGGGGAGATGGTGTCAGGGTTGGAAATAGGACTAGAAAGCTGGATCAGGAAAGAGAGTAGCTCCCGAATCTGGGGAAAGTATATAAATACCGTTAACTGTAAATCCCATTGATTTGATCTGGGGCTTATATTCATTGTGGAAATCTGTGTAACTTCTGCATCCCTGTAGGTATAAGCTCACATTCTCTGGTCATAGCTAGGAACATTCTAGGCTGCACCCATTGCCAGACCCATCCACCACAAGAGGTAGAGGATTTTGGCCCAACCTCTCTATATGTTGTGTACTTTTGCTCTTTATTTAGTTTTGATTTTAATATCTTACAGTTGCAAAATAAATCAGAGTCAAAAGTACAGTTTAAGTAGAAATACCTCAATGTTGTACATGTATTATCATCAGTAGAAATATTTATAGTAAAAGTCATGTGAGTCAAGACATTTTTGACATTCTTATGATTTTCAGGAGTTTTAATAGCATTTTATAGTTTAATTTATACTAACCAAAATCAGTGATACATTTGTGGAATCTTATTGTTATATCTAGTTGTAAAATGATAAAAAAATTAATAATTGCACATAGTATTCAAGATACGCTATGGTTTCTCTCATTTTTCCTCTATCTTATATAAAACATCCCCTCTGTCTCATATAAAATTAATACCTTATTTAAAATAAGAAGGAGAGAAAAGTGGAAAAAATAAAAGGTCTGGAGTCAGCAATCTTGGCTCCATTAAATTGGACTTGTCTAATAAGACCCTCCACTCCCATTTTGCTACACACTTTAAGTTTTTGTCTTTCTCATCTGAAATTGGAATTAAGAGAACCTGCTTCCTATGCAAACAACTTCACAGTGTCAGATAGTATATGCATGCTCTGAGCAATGATGTTGACTATTGCATTTTTATTGTAGGAGCAAAAAAAAAAACCACACTTTATCTGGTTTACCAGAAAGAGCATCAGAGAAAAGAAATCATGATAATTCTGGGATTCTACTCAATGTACATATTTTGAAGTGCTCAAAATAAAGGAAAGAACCTCTTGCTATATATACGAGCTTGCAACTGAAATATAAGACTCCACCTGCCAAGTACACTGATGTGCTCTTCATGTAGGAAAAATAAAGGTTTTGTCAGAGAGAGAGCAGGAGAGAGAGAGAGAGAGAGAGAGAGAGTTCATCCAGTAGATGCACTCACTATCCTATGTTTGAGGACCCACAATTGAGCCCCCATCACCAAATAGGAGCACCATATATGACTCAGGAGCAATTTCTATGAATGGTGCAATGGAGCTGCCATGTCTCTCCTTTTCTTGTGTCTCTCTTTCTCCCACTCAAGCTCTTTATGTCTGAAGTGAGAGGGAAAAAAGCCCCCATGAGCAATAGAATCACATAGGAGTGAGGCTCAATAGGAGAAAATAATTGGCCCAGGATGGTGTCTGCATGCCTGTCACTCACGTGGGATACAGTACAATACAGGTGGGAAGCCCTGAGTTCATTCATTCTCCAGTGCCACAGAAAAAGAAAAAAGTAATAGGGGGGAGGCAGGTGTTGGTGCATCAGGTTAAGGGTACATAGCACACATAGTACGAAGCACAAGGGTCCCAGTTCATGCCCCTGGCTCACCAACTGCAGGGGGAGTCACTTTACAAAATGTGAAGCAGGTCTGCAAGTGTCTTTCTCTCCCTCTTTATTTTCACCTCCCCTCTCAATTTCTCTCTATCCTATTGAAAGCATGGCCGCAGGAGCAGTGGGTGCATATCACAGGCACCAAGAACCAGCAATAACACTGGAGACAAAAAAACAAAAAAAGAAAAGGAGGAGGAGAAGGAGGAGGAGGAGAAGAAGGAGGAAAGAGGAAAGGAAAGAAGGAAAGAAAGAAAGAAAGAAAGAAAGAAAGAAAGAAAGAAAGAAAGAAAGAAAGAAAGAAAGAAAGAAAGAAAAGTAATATCTGCTTCTTCTTCTTCCCTATAGAGGGAGACACTGAGGTATCTCTTTTAGGGACTGAAGGAGAAAGGTGTAGCATGTGTTTCATGGAGTTTGTCTAGAATAGAAGACTTCTGGCAGAGTTAAAGAACCTAGATATATACCAGGGCATACGAGATAGGGCACACGTGTACATATATGCATAAGTTAGAAGAAAATATTTCCCTTAAAGTAAAATTGTGCAATAATCTACAGTGACTCAATAAACGCAACAAGCAAGTAGAAAGGCCTAAAAAAGACAGCATAAAGAACTTAATCAAATAGCTTCTACTTACACCTAGATACTCGCCTCACCTACTTCCTATTGCACTTCTCTCAATCACTCTAAGCCTAATCCTATCGGATAAAGTAAGAACTATAAAAGCTGGTTAAGGGTAGGAGACCAGCACTTTTAATAAAGGCCCTTTTGGTCAGGCGATTCCATCATCGGGGGCCCTATTCAGGGAGCCCTGGGATTCTGACATAAATATGATGGGCCTAGACCTCTAACAGATCCCTCTCTCCACCATCACTGGCCATCTCCACTATGAACATTATAAACCTTCTTGTGAGCCTCTACAGGACATTGCTCTCAATGTAGAACAACAATGGTAGAAACAGCCCCACTTTCTGAAGGGAGGCTGGGTTAACATACTCTGCCACTTGACGAAGACGGGTCCTGAAATGGGTGCAGTCTAGAATGTTCCTAGCTATCACCATGGAATGAGAGTTCTGACCTGCAGGAATGCAGAAGTTACACAGGCTCCTATGCTATATATGGATAGACATGGGCCCTAGGTCAGATCAGTGAGGTTTACAGTTAATGGTTATTTATATAATTTCCATATTTGGAAGCTACTTTCTGCCTTGATCCAGCTTTCTAGTTCTATTCCCAACTATGTTACCACCTTCCCACACAGTATTCATGCAAATATTAGTAAAGTCATGGGCCCCTTGGAATATACCTAAAATAGACCTACTGGCTTTTTATGAAGAACCCAAATCTCATCTGCTATATCCTTACTTTTAAGTTCCTAATTACTACACAGATTATTCTGCTTTATATCTTAATGCTTTTCAGCCACCAAGTTGCAGATGCTACCATGACTCCAACCTGACTTCCATGCACAGACAACCTCACCAATGTGTCCTGGAACCCCACCTCTCCTGAGCCCTACCCCACTAGGGAAAGACAGAGACAGGCTGGGGGTATAGATCAACCTGCCAAGGCCCATGTCCAGTGGAGAAGCAAATACAGAACCCAGGCTTCTTACATTCTACACCTCATAATAATCCTGAGTCCATGTTCCCAGAGGGAAAAGACTAGGAAAGCTTCCAGTGGAGGGGATGGGATGTGGAACTCTGGTGGTGAGAATTGTACTCCTTTTATGTCGCAGTCTTGTCAATCATTATTAAATTACTAATAACTTTTTTTAAAGAAGACAACCTCATTAAAAATGGGGGGAAGATACAGATAGAATCTTCTCCAAAGAAGAGATCCAAAGGGTCAACAGACATGAAAAAAAAAAGTTCAAATTCACTGATGATCAGGGAAATGCAAGTAAAACAACGACATATTACTTTAGAGCAGTGTCAAAGTCACATATTAGGAAAGCTAGAAACACCGTTGTTGGAGAGGCTGTGAGAGGAAAGGGACTTCCCTACATTGCTGGTAAGAATGAACGTTGTTCCAACCCCTGTGGAAAATAGTCTGGAGATTCATCTGAACTCTAGAGATGGACCTACCATCTGATTTACCCAGGAAAAACAGAAACACTTTTCTAAAAAGTCCTATGTTCTTAGAAGCACAGTTTGTAGTAGCTCGAATTTAAAAGCAACATAGATGCCCAAGGGTAGATGAGTGGCTAAGAAAACTACAGTACATATACACAATGTAGTACTATGCAGCTGTTAAAAATGATGAGGCCATTCATTCCCTTTGCAATATCATGGTTAGAACTAAAGGCATTATGTTGAGTGACACAGCCAGAAAGAGAAAATCTAATATCAAATTATCTCCCTTATATGTCTAACTTATGAATAATGGACAGTAAGGCAGGACATAAGGTGAAATTTGGATGGGGTGTGATGTACTGCACCAAAGCAAAGGACTCTGGGAAAGAAGGTAAGAGAACAGGATGAAGGGTTAATAGCATCCTGGTGTGATTCTTACACACCAGTCCAGTCAAGAGGAGATGAAAGTCTGTGCCTATATGTCAAGTACTACATTGTAAATCACTAACCCTCCAGTAAAAATAAATATCTTTTCTGCTTTTAAAAACAAGGAATGTGTTGAAATAATTACTGTTGTGTTGGTTGCTGCTTCTCCTCAGAACTACCTCCCGCTCTCTTGACATTGAGTTTGTCATGAATTGTTCTGATTCTTACATGACACCCACTCTTCCTCCTCAACAAATGCCTTCCATTCTCAAAAACAAAACAAAACAAAAAAACAGCATTAGAATTAGAAAAAAAACATGGAAGAGGAAGCTTCTTGAGGCCATTTTTCCCATTTTGTAATCTGTTATTGTAGTTATTGCTGTTGTTATTGATGTTGTCGTCACTGTATAGGACAGAAACTGAGAGAAGTGGGGAGACAGAGAGGGGGAGAGAAAAATAGACACCTGCAGATCTGCTTGATGGCCCGTGAGGGGACCCTTGTCCCCGTAGGTGGAGAGCCAGGGGCTTGAACCGGGATCCTCATTCTGATCCTTGTGTTTTGTGCCCTGTGCCTTAGCCTTAACCCGCTGCTCTGCCGCCCGACCTTCATGTATGTTTTATTGGTAGGTCTTCTTATGCTCAAATTTTGACCAACTAATATTTGAGAAATAACTGTTCTCATTTTCTCATTCTTTGCATGTCAACCAAAATTTTCTTTTTATTTCTACTGTAGCTAAATTCTTTAGTAAGAATTACCAGTTTAGCTTGCTACCTTTCAAAGTATTTAATCATTACAGACTGTCACCATTGCTCTTTAATGCCATCTTTCTGACCACTTATGGTTCTGTGCAAAGGGCACCAAAAACATGACATCACCTGGCCTCAAAATCCTTCAGCAAAATTGTCTTGATTGATCAATAATAATTTTCATTCTTGTCACTTGTCTCCTACATATGAAAAATTGAGTGCCAGAAATAGCATAGTTCTCTGAATAGTGTGATTAATTACATTTGTAGTCTATTTTACTGACTTATGTGAATCCAATGCTAATTTAATGTAAAAAGCCCTATCAGTCATATTGAAGGTTGCATCTGACCATTTGAGAGTCTCAAGTGAGAAAAGGCAGAAATAGTACTTGAATTACCTTTATTGACTAGTTACTGTCATATTTACTGAACTGGATTAACTATCCTCTCTGTAGGGAAAATTTTTTCATGGAAAAATTCTTCAGCTATGGACCACAGTGCCATACCTACTAGAGTACAAATGATACAATGTAAAAGTACCTGGGTTCAAGACCCTGGTCCCCACCTACAAGGGGAAAACTTCACAAAGTGAATCAGGGATACAGGTCTCTCTCTCTCTCTCTCTCTCTCTCTCTCTCTCTCTTCATATATATATATATGTATGTATTTCTCTCTACTCTATCAATTTTCTTCTATTTGTATCCAATAAATAATAAAAATACTTTTAAAATTCTTAAACTTTAGACATAGCTCCCCTTAATAATCTGCTGAACAACAAATAACTTCATTTTAAGAAAATTAATCTCTGCAAGGTCACTGTTGGTTGTCTTATTTCCTCTTCTCACACACATACACTCCAAATCTAAAAAAAAAAAAAAAAAGCACAATCCTTAGTAACCCCATTGCTTATGAGACTTTATATAGATTATATTTCTTTCATTGCTGACTAGTTAACCTTTTCACAAAAGCAGGGGTCAGAATGCTTAAATAATTCAAGTATAAAATGGTTACTCTGTGGTCTATAAGCTTTACATCAAATCTGCACTTATTGAATTTGGGTTAATTAAATTTTTGAGGCTGTTGAAATTTGCCAAGAGGTCACATATTAATTAACCAAGGTAAGCTCTTTCTATCAATGGGGCCACACTGGGAAACATTGTTTCCTATGTTCCAGGTCCTGTGGGAACTCCATGAGGTCTGCTGGAAGAAATATGTTTTGCATAATAGTCATCTTACAATTCAGCATAGAAAAGGAATATCTTGATTAGTCAAGCAACAGTGTAAAGTCACATGTTCCTTTACACATGTGTGTGTGGGCACATATGCATGTATCCAGATAGACATATGAAAAAAAACAAATGTAGAAATATATGTATACATTCATTAGTATACATACACAAGTTTCCTGGATACTACCTCATGTATGGGAATGGGCTCCATTGATAAAACAAGAGAAGGTCAATGTTGGAGAGGATGTGGAGAGAGAGGAACTCTACTACACTGCTGGTGGGAGTATGAAATAGTGCAGCCATTATGGAGAATCCTTAAAGAAATTCAAATGGAAGTATCTTATGATCCAACAATTTCACTCCTAGGCATATACCCAAAATAGATAGGCCTTCACAGAAGCAAAGACTTGGGAACAATCAAAATGCCCTTCAACAGTTGACTAGATAAAGAATGTCATGGGATATATACTCTGTGGAATATTATTTCCCAATAAAAGGTTGATATTGGGATAAAGTGAATGGAACTGGAGTTAATTATACTTAGTGAAGCAAGAGATGAAGAACAATTACAGAATGGTTTTACTCATATGTGAAATATAAAAAATTGAACACATAAATGTGGAGGGGAAAGTCAACCTCTGTCTAAGACTATGGGAGAAGTATAGTGGTGATCTACGGTGGTGGTGATGGGGACCCAGACCTCTGGTGATGGCAGTGGTGAGGAAAAAACTAAATGGTGATACAGTAATATTATGCACAATATTCTTCAGTATTAATTGTATTTTATCAGTGATTTTAGAGATATAAAAGCTATAAATAAAAGATACACTTGAAATAATGCAAAAAAGTATTGTTTTTAGCATTGGTGGGTATAATATTATATGCATGTATAAAAATGTATATGTAATTTACTTCCTATGTGCATTTTTTAGTTATTGTTAAATTGTGAACTCCTGATTTAAGATACATTTTAATAAAAGCAAAAAATAGTAGCATCATCTTAACTGAGTGATTAAAAAGTTGTCAGTGATAAATTGCATTGTTAGCATTATTCCCTAATGGGATGTGATGAGAAGGGTAGTTTCTCTGTGGTATCCTCCCCTAAATTCAAAATACTTGTTTATAGCATCAATAAATTCAAGAGCATTGAAATCATCCCAAGTATCTTCTCAGACCACAGTGGAGTAAAACTAACATTTAACAACAAATGGAAAATTATTAAAAGACACAGAATTTGGAAACTAAACAACATGCTCCTTAAGAACCACTGGGTCAGAGACTGACTCAAGCAGGAAATTCAAATGTTCCTGGAAACTAATGAAAATGAAGACACAACCTATCAAAATATTTGGGAAACAGCTAAAGCAGTACTGAGAGGGAAACTTATAGCCATACAATCACATATTAAACACCAAGAAGAAGCTCAAATGAATGACCTTACTGCACACCTCAAGGACTTAGAGGAAGAGGAACAAAGGAACCTTAAAGCAACCAGAAGGACAGAAATCACTAAAGTTAGAGCAGAAATAAACAACATCGAAAATAAAAGAACCATACAAAAGATCAATGAAGTCAAATGTTGGTTCTTTGAAAGATTAAACAAAATTGACAAACCCCTAGCCACACTCACCAAACAAAAAAGAGAGAAGACTCAAATTAATAGAATTGTAAACGATGGAGGAGATAGCACAACTGACACCACAGAAATACAGAGAATCCTGCGAAACTTCTATAAAGAACTATACGCCACCAAGCTAGAGAATCTGGAAGAAATGGAACAATTCCTAGAAACCTATGCCCTTCCAAAACTGAACCAAGAAGAACTACAAAATCTAAATGCACCAATCACAGACAAAGAAATTGAAACCGTTATTAAGAATCTCCCCAACAACAAAAGTCCTGGACCAGATGGCATCACAAATGAATTCTACAAAACTTTCAGGAAACAGTTAATACCCATACTTCTTAAGCTATTCCATAAGATTGAAGAAACAGGAATACTCCCTTCCACCTTCTATGAAGTCAACATCACCCTGATACCAAAAGCTGATCGGGACAGAACAAAAAAGGAAAACTACAGACCAATATCTCTGATGAACATAGATGCCAAAATATTAAACAAGATCTTGGCCAACCGGATATAGCAACATATCAAAAAGATTGTTCATCACAACCAAGTGGGATTTATCCCAGGAATGCAAGGCTGGTTCAACATCTGTAAGTCAATCAATGTCATTCACCACATCAATAAAAGCAAAGCCAAAAACCATATGATTACCTCAATAGATGCAGAGAAAGCCTTTGACAAAATCCAACACCCGTTCATGCTCAAAACTCTATAAAAAATGGGAATAGATGGGAAATTCCTCAAGATAGTGGAGTCTATATATAGCAAACCTACAGCCAACATCATACTCAATGGACAGAAGCTGAAAGCATTCCCCCTCAGATCGGGGACTAGACAGGGCTGTCGACTGTCACCATTACTCTTCAACATAGTATTGGAAGTTCTTGCCATAGCAATCAGGCAAGAGAAAGAAATCAAAGGAATACAGATTGGAAGGGAAGAAGTCAAGCTCTCAATATTTGAAGATGATATGATAGTATACATAGAAAGACATAAAGAATCCAGTAGAAAATTACTGGAAGTTATTAGGCAATATAGCAAGGTATCAGGCTACAAAATCAATGTACAAAAATCAGTGACATTTCTTTATGAAAACACTAAATCTGAAGAAGAAGATATCCAGAAATCACTCCCATTTACTGTTTCAGCAAAATCAATCAAATACCTAGGAATAAAGTTGACCAAAGAAGTGAAAGACTTGTATGCTGAAAACTGTGAATCGCTACTCAAGGAAATAGAAACTGATACCAAGAAATGGAAAGATATCCCATGCTCATGGATTGGAAGAATAAATATCATCAAAATGAATATTCTCCCCAGAGCCATATACAAATTTAATGCAATACCCATCAAAGTTCCACCAACCTTCTTTAAGAGAATAGAACAAACACTACAATCATTTATCTGGAACCTGAAAACACCTAGAATTGCCAAAACCATCTTGAGGAAAAGAAACAGAAATGGAGGCATCACACTCCCAGACATTAAACTATATTATAAAGCCATCATCATCAAAACAGCATGGTACTGGAACAAAAATAGGCACACAGACCAGTGGAACAGAATTGAAAGCCCAGAAGTAAATCCCAACACCTATGGACATCTAATCTTTGATAAGGGGGCCCAAAGGATTAAATGGAAAAAGGAGACTCTCTTCAATCAATGGTGCTGGGAAAACTGGGTTGAAACATGCAGAAGAATGTAATTGAACCACTTTATCTCACCAGAAACAAAAATCAACTCCAAATGGATCAAAGACCTAGATGTCAGACCACAAACAATCAAATACTTAGAGGAAAACATCGGTAAAACACTTTCCCACATACACCTCAAGGACATCTTTGATGAATCAAACCCAATTGCAAGGAAGACTAAAGCAGAAACAAACCAATGGGACTACATCAAATTGAAAAGCTTCTGCACATCCAAAGAAACTATTAAACAAACAGAGAGACCCCTCACAGAATGGGAGAAGATCTTCACATGCCATACATCAGACAAGAAATTAATCACCAAAATATATAAAGAGCTCAGCAAACTTAGCACCAAAAAAGCAAATGACCCCATCCAAAAATGGGCAGAGGATATGAACAAAACGTTCACCTCAGAGGAGATCCAAAAGGCTAACAAACATATGAAAAACTGCTCTAGGTCACTTCTTCTTCTAGCATTTGCCCTTCTTCCGTAGCCAGTCAACAGCGTCAGGTTGAGCCTGATGTAAAGTTTCAAGACCTCCTTTGAATCTGGAGAGGTGGCAGTCGTTGACTATGTGGGTCATAGTCTGTCTGTAGCTGCAGGGGCAGTTCGGGTCGTCTCTGGCTCCCCAGCGGTGGAACATAGCAGCGCACAGGCCATGGCCTGTTCGATAGCGATTGAGGAGGGCCCAGTCATAACGTGCTAGGTCAAAGTCGGGTTGACGTTTGCAGGGGTCTGCTATGAGGTGTTTGTTCGTTACCTCAGCTGACTGCCAACTCTGTTTCCAAGAGACTGGAACAGAGAAGTTCAGTGTAGGCATAGGGGACCAGATTGGGTGACAAGACGTCAAGCGTTGGACAGGGTGGGCCAAGATATCCACGTATATTGGCAAGTCCGGTTGAGCGTAGATGTGGAAATGAACTTAGATGATGCTGCATCCCAACGAATATCTGGCGGGGCGATGTTGCTAAGAACTGGCAGCCATGGAACCGGGGTGGAACGGATGGTTCCAGAAATTATCCTCATGGAGGAACATAATTTGGAATCAACCAAGTGGACATGGGGGCTACGGAACCATACTGGGGCACAGTATTCTGCAGTGGAATAGCATAATGCCAGAGATGATGATCGCAGTGTGGAAGCGCTCGCGCCCCATGAGGAGCTGGCCAGTCTTGCAATGATGTTATTCCTCGCGCCCACCTTTGCTGCAGTTTTTATGAGATGTTCGTGAAATGACAGAGTGCGATCGAGAGTAACGCCAGGATAGACTGGCTGGGCTTCATGCCGGATTCTCGTATCGCCAAGCTGCACATTAAGCTCACGCGAGGCCGAGGCATGGTGTAGATGGAAAACAGATGATACCGCTTTTGCAGTGCTAGGGATTAGTCGCCATTTTTTACAGTAATCAGATATCAGAGAAGAAGGGCCAGGGGGGAGGGCCAGACTTCTGGCCATCTGTGCTTAAGTCAGCTAGATGCACCCACAATCCCTTGTGGGTTCGCCTAAATTTGGACATTCAGAAGTCTGTGCTATGACACAATACTTGGTCATTCTTATTTATTTTTTTAAATGACTTTATCACTTATTTTTTCATAATGAAGAATTAGGGCCTCATGCCTGTTTGATCTGATCTGGGGCCAACTTTTTCATTCAGATAGATATGTAGAGAGACAGAGATGAAGGGACCCCTCAGCAGCACCATGGTGCCTACATGTGATGTTCAAGTTCAAACAGTGGGCTGTGTGTGTGGCAAAGCATGTGCTTATGCTGAGGAATCTTCCTGGGGCCCGAGGCTTGATGTTTCTGACATGTAATGAAGAGTTACTTTACAGTATGACGCTGCATTTGGGTTTCTCCTTCTTGGATGAATCCAGCTTAGTTCCCAGATGCTTGGTCCTGCTCTCTGTGTTGTTGCAGGCTACCTGTTTTCAGTTTCTGCACTGCTGTCTCCCAGATCCCAGCTTTCTTGCTTGCTTGAAGTGACTGCCATAGCTACTTCTCCTGGGAACTGAACACGTGAAACTGAGCTAGGCAGTAAACTCTAAGACTCTCCTCAAGAGCCATATGAGTAACCTAGATCCCTGCTGATAATTGCTTATTTCGCTGTAATAAATCTGATTGTTTAAACCTGTGCCCAGCTGTGTTACCAAAAAGTCCTTATTTTTCTGATTACAACAACCGAAAAATAGATATAGACCAGAGGAGATTAGGGTGGCATACAATATAAATGCAATGTGATTTCCTGCATGGGATCCTAAAACAAAAAAAGTAAATTAAATTATTAGCAAAATAGGTGAAATCCAAATATAAAGTCTAAAGTTCAGATGACAGACAAACAAATCACAATTATGTCAACTATTACAGTAAGAGAATCTACTAACGGGGAGCAGGCCATGGCACACCTGGTTAAGCGCACATATTACAGTTTGCAAGGACCTGTGTTCAAGCCCCGGTCCCCACCTGCAGTGAAAAGCTTCATGAGTGACGATGGATGTCTGCAAGTGTGTCTCTGTCTTTTTTCCTCTCTCTGTCTCTATTTCTCTCTGCCTTCATCCAATAATAAATAAACAAAATGATTTAAAAATTAAAAAAGCCAAGATGGAGTTCATATGCTTTAAAAAAAGAAAAGAAGAAGAGGAAGAAGAAAAAGAAGAAAATCTGCTAAGTGAATATACAGAAATTTCTCCTGGCAACCTACTGTTATAATAAATTTCTTTTTTAAAAAATACATCCTTTCATTAAAGTGGATAAGAGCCTTCAAAGAATGGCAGAAGGTTACCACCTGAAACTGCTCAGCTAAACAAATGATAAGTGCTGAGATTTGAACCTGATCTAAACACTGAGGGTATCATTAGGAATAGGAGTTGGCATTCATTTAATTTCTTCTCCCTAGCTGAAAATTGTGTCTGCCTCTGAAATGGCTCTGGCCACCTCTCATATCCTTCTTTAGAAAAGACCATGTCTACAGAAGCCAGAGACTCCATTTATCATCTTTCATAAGAACTTGGCAGCCAAAAGCTGACTCTGCCTGGTGGGTTACAGCACAGCACAGCTTCTGGTAACTTCGTGTGTAGGGTGGGAAGGGAAGTGACATTTGCTCAGTGAATTTTTTTTCTTTAAACAATCCAAACAGCCCAGCCAACTCATATTCTAAATGCAAGGATTTTTTACAAACAATCTTAGACATATTCAAATGTATGTCATTCATCCCAAGAGGCATACTCACATGCTTATTCAGTTTGCCAGCTGACAATTTGGCCATCTCAGTGTCTGCGTCTCAAAACCAGTTCAAACAGACACATTTCTCACCCTGTGTGATGCCGCATGAATGTGTCAGCTGTCAGAATGGTTTGTCTGGCTTTGGATTTGTAAATTCCCCTGTGTTTTACTTTTTAACATATTAAGAGAAGAGACTACCTTAAAGGATGTAACATGCCCAGTAAAATTCAAATTATGCTCTTTGGAAATGTCAGTAATTTCACAGTTGCCCCAAGAATGAATTCATGTCAAGATTTCAGGAATGCCCAGCCCATGGAATTCATCACCATACACGCCAGCTGACTTCCTCCAAGACTCCCTTAAACATCTTTCTTCATTGCAGAGACATCCGCTCTGCATCCTAAAAGAACTCAGCAATTCATGAAACACCATTTAATCAAATGAGCTGTAGCTGTGCAGACAGAAACTAGTCCCGCTGGATTTCGAATTACCATTTAGAGGGCCTATCACTGTGGAGGCACCAGAGATTGAGCTATCTAGGAGGGAAAGTTCTTAAAAAACCTCTCACCAAGTCAGTTTTGCAACCCTACTGATGCCTCCTGGATAACTGAGAATGGTTCTTTCCAGCTGTCCCTTTTCTGTCTTCCTTTCCCCTCTGAAGACAGTCCTAGACACTTTATCATGGATTCACTACTCTTTGAGTTATCCAGTGTCTCCACACCCTGTGCTCGCCATCAGTTCAGCCTCTACATCAAAGGCTCCAGCATAAAGCAGAAGAGATGGAGAAGAGAGGATGTAGGAAAGAAATCTTAGTCCTCTACCTGGACTTACTTGTCTTCTTATGCTGGAAGAATGATACAAAGATGTCTGTGTTGGCATTTGTTGAGAATTTGTTTTTGCTCTAAGCAAGAGAAATACATTTTACTCACTATTTTGCTGTGCAGGTTCAGATTTATTTAGTGTGTCATAGCCTTCACCTCAGGTAGCACTGACCTGATTTAAAAGAAGCTCGTGTTCTTGGCTGACAAGATTGTTGTTTCCCAAAACTGGAAGATGGCAGGGTTAAAAGCAAGCCCAGGGAGTTCCTGGCAGAAAGTGGTGGGGGTGGGGTGCTTTCTGGGTAGTAGGTGCTGGCATGTGGTAGGAAAGTAAGGTGTGAAGATTCATCTTGTATCATCTGAGCAAAGAGGACTGACAGTGAATCTACAGCAAAGTATTGATGGTACAGGGTAGGGGGTAGGAAGCAAAGATGGAATAAACATGGTCACTGTCTTCAGATTTCAGGCACTCAGTTGCCATGGAGTGACATGCCTGTTGCTACATGTGGTCCTTAAGAGCACCTTTTTTTTTTTTTTGGCACAAACTACAGAACATCATCAGTTACAATGATTCTGATTAGATTGGTAGATGCAATATCATTTAGAGTCGAGAAGAGAGAGACAGAGACAGAGAGAGACACAGAGAGAGAGGAGATTATATTTCATAGATATTTAGTTGTTTTAGCTTGAGAGTTTATGCCAGTGAGGTAATAACTGGCGGTGAAGTTCAAGCCCTCATCTATGAAATGAAGGAAAGAGAAGATAAAGAGAACTTCAGGCATGGACAATCATTGCAGGGCCCACCTGTTTGCTGCTTTACCACCAACTAATTCTTCAGATCACAGATTTGTTTCTAAACTCAGTAATGACAAACAGTACTGGGAAGACATCTATGCTGAGTTTTTTTTTTTTCACTGCATGATATTCCAGGTATTGAACTGGGCACTCCTTAACCTCCACCGCTCGGTGAATGACATGTTTGACATACCTGTAAGACTAGGTAGTTTCTAGATGGTAGATCAAAGTAATGACAGATTTATGTTGCCCTGTTCTCTAAACCAGTCCCTGTCCATTGTTTCAGAAATCTTGTTTTTCATGAATGAGAATGTTTGTATGTATCAGGAGAAAAAACCGAGAAACAAAAGAAATAAGTGGGAATATAAACTTTGGAAAACAACAATCTTGACTTTTTTTCACTTCACTGTCTATGGCAATGAATTTGGCTAGGAAACTTAACATCCACCCATAATATTTTTTAAGTAGCGGTTTAATATTGATTTACTAAATTAGATGTCAATAGGGGTATAATTCAATGTCATCCCCCCACCAGAGTTCTAAATCCCCTTTCTATTTTAAGCTACAGTAGTTTTCTTAAGACTGCAACTGATGAAAAGTGTCTGCAGAAATGGTAATCCTCACAAACTATAAAAAATGTACAGCAACTCTGACAAATAGGTTAGCAATTTGTTATAAAGAAAATCATACAATTGCCATTTTAATGAGAAAAAATCCACTTTTAATTATGATGCTTGGAGAAATGGAATTTGTGTGCTCACACAAGAGCCTGCTCTTGAATGTTTGTAATAGTAGCAATCATAATTGCCAAACCTGGAAAGAATATAAATGTCCTTCGAAGTGAGTGGATAAATCAACTTTGTGGTATACATAAAATGAATGTTACTCAGCAATAACAAGAAACAATAGGTATATAACAATCTGGACATTCAAGACACTTTGTTAAGCAAACAAATGACAATCTCAAAGGTAATAATCCACAGGACTGACAGTACAGCCTAATGAAAACATCACAAGAAAAGAACATTATAAGCAGATATATTTTATATATTTTATAAGCAAAGCATAGAAATTCCAAACAAAAACATGTGCTAATTGCACACACAGACTAGCTAAAAGCATAAGACATAGGAGAGGTGCTTTTCTGATGAAAATCAAATTAATGAGAGAGATGCATACAAATGTCATTTGACCCTCAGCATATTTCACTTTGGACCTTGTCCAGAGACATCAGGTGTGGAATGTCAATCCTCCAGCTTCATTTCTCTGGTAAGACCTCTCCTAGCTCATAGGACTCCTTAATTCCATTTCAGGTGGTGCACTTCCTAACAAAACCTCAAAACCTAGATATAAGCCAGGACCCATGAGAAAGGGCATATGTACACAAATATCCATAATTTAGGGGAAAATAGATACCTTAAAGCAAAAGTGCACAATAATTTGCAGTGAGTCAATAAATGCAGCAAGTAGAAAGACCTAAAAAAAAAAAAAAGCCATAGAATAGCTGATCAAATAGTTTCTACTTAGACCTAGATACCCTCCTCACCTACTTCCTACTTCACTTCCCTCAGTTAGAAAAGGCTAACCTTGTCAGACAAAGTGAGGACTACATAAGCTAGATAAGGGCAAGAAACCAGCATTAATTTCATGATGGCTCTTTTGGGTACTACCTTGCCATCCCATCACCCCAGGGTCCTAGTCTGGGAGTCCTGGGATTCCCACACAGATATGATGGACCTAGACCTCTAACAGATCCCTCTCTCCATTGTCACCAGTAATATCCATCAGGAATAACATAATGGACCCCTTTGTGGGCCGCTATAGGACCTTGCCCTCAATGGGAATCAACAATGGTAGGGATAGACCCATTCTCCCAAGGGAGGTTGGACAACATACTCACAACTCGAGGAAGATGGGTCCTGAAATTAGTGTAGCCTAGAATGTTCCTAGCCATGACCAGAGAATGCGAGCTCAGATCTACAGGCATGCAGAGGTTACACAGACTCCTGCAATGAATATGGGCCGCAGATCAAATAAATGGGGTTTACAGTTAATATTTATATACTTTTCCCATGTTTGGGAATCTACTCTCTTCCCAATACAGCTTTCTAGTACTTTTTCCAACTATGACACCATCTTCCCAAATAATACCTTTGGTATACCTATGTCTTAGCTGTCATGCTTAGGCAAAAATTAGCAAAGCCATGGGCCTCCTGGAATATTCCTAAAATAGTTCAACTAGCATTTTCCAAAACGGAGACCCCAAATCTCATCTGCTATATTCTTGCCTTTAGGTTCTTGATTATTTAACAATTTTTTCTGCTTTATATATTAATTATTTTTCAGCCACCAAGTTGCAGATGTTACCAAGATGCCAACCTGACTTCCCTGGGCAGATGACCTCACCAATGTGTCCTGGAGCCCTGCCTCTCCAGAGTCCTACACCACTTGGGATGCATTGGATCAACCTTCTCGTGGTGCATCCCGTGAGTACCCATTTATTGGGGGAAACTGACGATCCTTCCTAGCCGACTGAATCCACATGGATCCCAGTCACTTTCAAAGCCAGCAACAAGCAGACATCAGGCTCAACCTGACACTGTTGACTGGCTACGGAAGAAGGGCAAACGCTAGAAGAAGAAGGGAAAGACAGATAGGCTAGGAGCATGGATCGAGCCATGTTCAGCAGAGAAGCAATTACAGAAGCCAGACCTTCCACCTTCTATACCCCATAATGATCCTAGGCCCATATTCCCAGAGGGATAAAGAATAAGAAAGCTATCAAAGGAGGGGACTGGGTACAGAATTCTGGGAGTGGGGGTTGTGGGGAAATGTACCCCTCTTAGACTATGGTCTTGTCAATATTTCCATCTTATAAATAAATTTAAAAAATGTTATTTGACATTGCATGTTTATGTGGTAATGGAGTAGTGGTAAGACTTCAATGAAAGAAGAAAGAGAAAGGAGTACCCAGATACTGATTTTTTTAATTATTATTTTGCCATTCCCACAAAGGGCAACACATTTATAGAATGGTGACAAGATAAAAAAAATATTTTATTGATGTAAAATTGTGAAAAAGTACGTAAGTACAAAGTATCAATGTTAGTGTTGCTTAGCAAGATTAAAGTTGTTTGTTTATTGCTTTCTGCTATAGGAAAAAAGAGGATCTTCACAGGAGGGAATCATACCCCACTCCTCAGGCAGATGGAGATGAACAGAGAACTCATTGTATGGCCACCAGCTGACAAATGCCTCCATCTCATAATGGTCTTTATGCTAGACTGGTTCATTTTGGATGACATGTTCTTATTTCTTCTGAATACATCACAATGCAGTAGTTCATCACAGAAATATTTGAATCTTTAATACTTCAAATCATTATAAACCATACTAGTATAGTAGAGGGGGAAAAATTACTATATTCTCAGTGGACACATAAAAGTTATTTGATAAAACCTCAATAACTATTAATAACTAAGTGGAAGAAAGCTTTTTTTTAATTTTTTTTAATTTCTTTATTGAGGAATTAATGTTTTACATTCACCAGTAAATACAATAGTTTGTACATGCATAATATTCCTGTTTCCCATATAACAATAAAACCCCCACTAGGTCCTCTGTTATCCTTCTTGGACCTGTATTCTCCCCACCCACACACCCCAGAGTCTTTTACTTTGGTGCAATACGCCAATGCCAGCTCACGTTATACTTGTGTTTTCTTTTCTGATCTTGTTTTTCAACTTCGGCCTGAGAGTGAGATCATCCCATATTCATCCTTCTGTTTCTGACTTATTTCACTCAACATGATTTTTTCAAGGTCCATCCAGGATTGGCTGAAAACAGTGAAGTCACCATTTTTTACAGCTGAGTAGTATTCCATTGTGTATATATACACCACAACTTGCTCAGCCACTCATCTGTTGTTGGACACCTGGGTTGTTTCCAGGTTTTGCCTATTACAAATTGTGCTGCCAAGAACATATGTGTACACAGATCTTTTTGGATAGATGTTAGGATATATCCCCAGGAGAGGAATTGCAGGGTAGGTACATTTCTAGCCTTCTGAGAGTTCTCCAGATGGTGCTCCACAGAGGTTGGACTAATTTACATTCCCAACAGCAGTGTAGGAGGGTTCCTTTGACCCCACACCCTCTCCAGCATTTGCTGCTGTTACCTTTTCTGATGTATGACACCCCATCAAGATCCCAAGCACATTTTTAGGAGAATAGAACAAATGCTACAAATGTTTATCTGGAACCAGAAAAGATACAGAATTGCCAAAACAATCTTGAGAAAAAAGAACAGAATTAGAGGCATCACACTCCCAGATCTCGGTGTCTGTTGTGATATCTCCTCTTTCATTTACAACCCGATTTATTTATTCTTTATTTATCTGGTCTTCTCCCTTTTTTGATTTGTGAGTCTGGATAAAGGTTTGTCGATTTTGTTCACTCTTTCGAAGAACCAACATTTACTTTCGTTGATCTTTGGTATGGTTTTCTTATTTTCAATGTTATTGATTTCTGCCCTAACTTTAGTGATTTCTGTCCTTCTGGTTGATTTAGGGCTACTTTGTTCTTCTTCTTCTAGGTCTTTAAGATGTGCAATCAGGGTGTTCATTTGTGCTTTTTCTTGTTTCCTAATGTGTGCTTGTATGGCTATGAACTTCCCTCTCAGTACTGCCTTAGCTGTGTCCCATACATTTTGATAGCCTGTGTCTTCATTTTCATTGAACTCTCAAAACATTTTGATTTCTTCCTTGATTTCCTCTTTGACCCAGAAGTTGTTAAGAAGTGTACTGTTGAGCTTCCACATTTTGGGACTATTACTAATCTTTTGTTGATTGTTACATGTTAGTTTAATTCCACTGTGGTCTGAGAAGTTGCTTGGGATAATTTCAGTGCTCTTGAATTTCCTGATGCTGTCTTTGTGGCCTAACATATGGTCTATCCTTGAGAATGACCCATGTGGATTTGAGTAAAATGTGTATTCCTGTTTCTTGGGATGAATGACTCTGAAAATGTCCAATAGTTCTAGTTTATCTATCTCTTCATTTAGCTCCATCATGTCTTTATTGATTTTCTGCATGGGTCATCTGTCAAGTTGAAAGAGTGGGATGTTGAAGTCCCCTACTATTATTGTGTTTCTTTTAATATATTGCTGTATCTCTTTAAGTAGAAGTTTGATGTATTTAGATGGCTTCTCATTGGGTGCATAGATGTTAATAATTGTTAAGTCCTCTTGATTGACTGATCCACTGAGCATTAAGTAGTGTCCATTCCTATCTTTTTTAATCTTATCTATTTTAAAGTCTATCATGTCAGATATGAGAATAGCTGTCCCTGCCCTTTTTTGTGGGCCATTGGCTTGTATGATAGTTTTCCATCCTTTCACTTTGAGTCTGTGTTTGTCTTGTTGAGTTAGGTGGGTTTCCTGTAGACAGCATATTGTTGGGTTGTATTTTCTTATCCATCTTCCTACTCTGTGTCTTTTAATAGGTGAATTCAGGCCATTGACATTTATTGATATCAAAGATTGAAGATATTTTAATGCCATTCTTGTAGAGTTTTAGAGTGTTCTGATATATGTCCTATTTATGGTGGTCTGATTGTTTATAGGAGACCTTTCAGAAATTCTTTCAGGGCAGGCTTAGTTATGGTTGATTCCTTCAATTGTTGCTTTTCTGAGATGGTTTTTATGCCTCCATTTAGTCTGAATGACAGTCTAGCAGGATACAGTATTCTTGGTTGAAAGCCTTTCTCATTGAGCACCCGATAGATATCTTGCCATTCTCTTCTGGCCTGTAGTGTTTGGGTGGAGAAGTCTGCTGCTAATCTTATGGGTTTTCCTCTGTAGGTGACTCTTTATTTTTCTCTTATAGCCTTCAGGATCCTTTTTTTATCCTTATCCCTTTCCATTCTGAATATGTGTCTTGGTGTCTTTAAGTCTCGGTTAATTCTGTTTGGGACCCTCTGGGCTTCTTGAATCTTTATGTCTTTGATGTTGTCTAGACTAGAGAAGTTTTAAGCTATTATGGCCTGAAGAATGCTTTCTTCCTCTCCCTCTCTTTCTTCCTCTGGTAAGCCAATAATGCGTATATTGTTTCTTTTGAAGTCATCCCATAAGACTCTGTTGTTATTTTCAGCATCTCTTAATCTCTTTTTGAGATCTCTTACTTCTTTTTTAGTTGTCTCTAATTCGTCCTCTATCTTGATAATTCTGTCTTCAGCCTCATTGATTCTATTCTCTCTGCCCTCTGCTGTTTTCTGGAGTTCATCTATTTTTTTTTACCCTGTACTGATACTGTTTTAGCTTGTTCAGCTAGTTGTGTTCTTAGCTCATCTATTTCAGCTTTCAGCTCTCTAATAACCTTGAGATAATTAGTGTTTTATTCCAGAGTCTCATTTGTTGTTCCTGCATTTCTGAGGACAATTCTTTCAAATTCTTTACTCACTCCTGTGATTATTTTCTTAGCTAGTGTTTGGATGTTGAACTCATTATTTTGTGCTTCACCCTTTGGGGGCTTTTAGCTGGATTCTTGTCCTGGTTCATTTCTCCAATATTTCTTCATGTTGGTTTAACCATTTTATATATTATGTTATGAGTTCTCTCTCTCAGTACTTTTCAAATTACTAACCACTATTGCCTGGATTGACTTGTGTCTAAGTAAGTTAATTAAAGTGTTCACAGTGGTGGAAGTTAAAAATTGTTTCAATAGTATTTTAATCCCTGAGTTGGAGCTCAGTGGTTTACAAGCCTCTTTTTTTTTTTCCTTCCCTGTAGGCCATGAGGTCCTGAGGACTTTTAAACTATAAGTAGGCTTCTTAGCTTAATCACTAACTCCTGACCAAGAGATAAAGCAGGGTGTGGCAGAGATAATCCAATGGTTATGCAAAGAGACTTTCACAGCCCACCCCTACACCACTGAGGTATATGTCTTCTCTTGACTTTCCTGTTTAGATCTCTGTCCCCTGGTGTCCCTCCCTGCCACTGCTCCAGATTCTGAGGACAGTAGCAATGGAGACTCATAATTGCACTTGGTGAGTCTCTGGGGAGTCCTCTCCTCCCTTTACCTGTCCCCTTGGTGGAACAGACTGGAGGTGGTGTCTCAACTGATAAACTGCTGGACTGTTACCAGCCACTTATTCTCTCCCTAGGCTCCTCTCTGTCCATAGCCACACGTGTTTGCACTCACCGGTGATTTGGTTGGTTGCTGTAGTCATTCTTGTTTCAGTCCCAGGTGGTCTCCTTTGGTATTCCTAGTTGATCTGGGAGAGGAGAGAAGAGGAGAGGAGAGAAGGAGGTCTCGGAAGAAAGCTTTTAAGAATATAACAGAAAGTAAATAATTTAATACATTCAATAAATATATAACCAACAATTTAGCTAATGGTGAAAAATAGAGGTATGTCTTCATGAGGTTAGGATCAAGAAAAAAGAAGATCCATTGTTACCATATCTTTGGCATTGTATAAAAGGTCGCCAGAAATATTATAAAATAAGGAAAATAAAGATATAACTATTAGAAAGTTCAAAGAGTTATTCATGTGATTTTGCAAAACAACATATAAACTATTGTTGAAAAGTGTATATATCAATCCACTTTATCCAGATTCAATTTCAGTGACAAAGGTAAGTGGGGATACATATGTCCATATATGTGAAGGCATCAAATGGTTGGTAAATAAAGTTCAAAATAATATTAAGTATAGATGAATAGATGAACTTATGAGGAAAGAACTATAGAATGGAAATTAACAGCATTGATATATGTATGTATACATATATTTTTTTTTTTTTAAAAAGACCTATATAATAGAGTAAAATAGTCCATACTGATGGTTGAAAATTCTCAATATGTGTTGGAAGGTATCAGTCCCAACAAAAATGATCAACAAATTCAATATAATTCCAGCCAAAAGTCCATCAAAATAGGCGTGTGTTTCTCTGTGCATATAAATGTAAAATACTCATATTAAAATGCAAAGGATATAGACAATAATTTTGAAGAACAAAGCTAAAGAACATCTATTATATTATCAAATACTAATACAGCTAATTATCTATGCAGATAATTAATACAATGTTATATTAGTGAAAATTAAATAACAGAATAAAAAGTCCTGTTCTGTGGAACTAAAGTCAGAACCTGTCTTCATTTTTTGATGCTTGAATTCTAACAGATGTTAAGGCTCATCTCTCTCTCCTTTTTGCCCCACATCCTGGAAAGCTGTCCTGTACTCTCAACTTATAGCTCCAAACAAAATGAAGTATATTTGTTTAAATAAACACCCCAAATCAAGCATGAGTCTGAAGATGTGTAAACTACAGCAAAACTACAATCACAGTAAAATAAATCTACTTTCAGCTATGAAAGAGGAAGCCATCTGGTGAATGAACAAAAGCTGCACAAGATCTGAAATAAAAATGTCAGGAATTTCACTTCTCATTACACAAAACAGCAGGCAAACAGGTCTCTATGGAAATACTCCTTCCTACAGTGAGTAGTGTATGGCTCTAACTGAATTTAAAAACCCTGTGGCTCTGTAGCCATTGTTAGGAGCCTGCTCATAGGATGTTATAGTCAGGGTCAGCTCAGTGAGGCTTTATGGGGCTGGGAAGATATAGGTGCTCATGCAAGGACTGGAAAGGCAAGGCTGGGTAGAAACAACTACAACAACAAAAACCACTAGAAAATGGTATGAGGAACTTTAATTGAGAAAGAGTTCCAGAAGGTCAGTAGACACATAAGGAAGTGCTCATAAGCATGGACGAGAAGTTTCAGAACCTCAAGATGAAAGTGTCTCTTGGTTTCTCTCAAACTGAGAGAAAAAGTACTTTTAGAACAAATGAAGGTTACTTTTCTCCTAGCTCGTTTATGTTTCCTGAAACTTACAGCACTGCTTCACCGCTTGGGAAGCTTCCCCTTTGCAGGTAGGGACCAGTAGCTTGAACCTCCTCCTAGTTTTAAATATTTACAAGTTTATGTTTCAGGGTGGGACAAAAATATTCAGATGCTATGCTTCATAGCAGCCAAACTATAAGGGAGAGGCTTATATAAATTTACAGTCTACACCAACAATTGGTGTTCCAAAAATGAAATGAAAACAGTTCCTAGGATTGTGTCAGTAAGTATGCACTTCTATAAATTAGTTCAGTGATTAAAGCATTAGGCTCTCCAACATGAGACCCTGAGTTCAGTTCCTGTCACCACATGTACCAGAGTTATGGTTTGTGTTGTTTTTCTCTTATCTTTCTCACTAAAAATAAAATAAGATAAAATAATCAACTACTGCGAAAACTTAGATTATGAGGACCCCTTTTGGGATTGAGTTTTTGGGATACAAGACTATTAATGGTGTCAGAGCTCTTTGGCATGGTTGCAATGATCTTAATTCTTAACTATTTATCAGGAAACAAAGGCTGAATATCAATTACTAGAATACACTATGCACTCAGAAATATCATAATACTTTACGTGCCTCACCTTATCTAAACTTTACAACAACTTGTCAGGTAAAAATGTTAGGTACACAACACCCATGTTTAGTAGAGAAGCAATTACAGAAGCCATAACTCCCAAAAAGAATTTTGATTCATACTCCTAATGGGGGAAAAAAAGATACGGGAAAGGTCATTTGGATGTATTAATAAATGGATGTGTGACTTGGAAAGGAAGCTACAATGGAGCCATAGAAAAAGAAATGGGCAAATATATACAAATACAGACAGATAATTGTAGAAATAATAACTAACCCATATCTGCAACCTTAAGAGAACTGCTGTAGCTTACAACGGAGGGTTTGGGGATTCAGATTTCTGGTGGTGGAAACAGTGTAGAATTGTACCTCTGTTATTTTGTGATTTCGTAAAACAATAATTAAAAACGTTTTTTTAAAAAAGATACCTCAGAACATTAAGAGTGGACCTACTTTACAACCTGGCAATCTGTCTCGTAGGGATGTATTCTAAGAAAACAAAAACACCTATCCAAAGAGAACTATGTATATCTATCATCAGAGGAGCACTATTTGTAATAGCAACCCTTCTTCTTCTTCTAGCGTTTGCCCTTCTTCCGTAGCCAGTCAACAGCGTCAGGTTGAGCCTGATGTAATGTTTCGAGACCTCCTTTGAATCTGGAGAGGTGGCAGTCGTTGACTATGTGGGTCATAGTCTGTCTGTAGCCGCAGGGGCAGTTCGGGTCGTCTCTGGCTCCCCAGCGATGGAACATAGCGGCGCACCGGCCATGGCCTGTTCGATAGCGATTGAGGAGGGCCCAATCATAACGTGCTAGGTCAAAGCCGGGTTGACGCTTGCAGGGGTCTGTGATGAGGTGTTTGTTCTTTACCTCAGCTGACTGCCAACTCTGTTTCCAAGAGACTGGAACAGAGAAGTTCAGTGTAGGCGTAGGGGACCAGATTGGGTGACGAGACGTCAAGCGTTGGATGCCCAATAACAAATGGTGGATTTAAAAGTGGTACAAATACAGAATGGAACACAAATCAACTGTTAAATATGGTGAAATCATCTCCTTCGCCACATCCTGGATGGAACTGGAAAGAATAATATTAAGTGAGATCAACCATAAGAATAAAGATAAATACTAAATTATATCATAGTTGGAATTTAAGAAACAAGTGGGGAGAGGCAAAACACAGGGTAAAAGTTGAATTAGATATGGTCAGTTGAAACAAGACCAGCCAAGGTTTTATGGAAGAGCCTGTGGAGGGAGTTGAAGGGGTACTGGTGACCCAATGCATAATGGTATATAAGAACCTAAGTTGGTGGTGGGAGTGGGGTGCAGACAGGTGTCACTTAAACATAAGAAACTGTACTCATGGGACAACAACTACCTTGTAAACCATTATTTCCCTAATAAAAACAAAAAATGTTTGTGTTTTTTTTTAGTTAAGCATGGAAATATTAAATGATCTCTTAGGATTTGAATACACAATACACCTCAACAACTTCTTCACTCAGTCTCTGGTGACATAAGGCATATGAGAATTTAATTATAAACATGGAAAAATTCAACCTGTAGTTAACTGAACGTTGACTACCATCAGGATACATCTCACCACATTAACATCTTACATCATCTTTCTTAACCTCATTACAAATGCCTGTACTACTAGGTCAACATTATGATTGATTTATGAGAGAGATGAATTCCATCTGAAGTCTGATGCTCAGTCTGAAACTCTACACTGGTCTTGAGCGAGTCCATTAAAGATTTTGGTTTAACTGAAATGGGCATATTTGCCAAGAATGTGCCATCCCTGATTTAACCCAATCCTACTGTAATGCAAACAGTAGAACTGATACCCAGAAAATAGAGAATGGACTGCTTAAAACCTCATAAAACATTGACAGTCTCAGAATTCAGGCTTTCTTGATTCTAAATTCACTGTGTTTTGCATAAAGGGTTGTAGCCTTCTTCTTATAAAACAACCCTCTAAACTACCTTTCCCACCTTGCCCTAAGTAACAGCGCTGTGGTCAATAAGCAATGGGCTGGAGCTCACAAAATGTCTTGAAAAATCCGTAAGAAATACAGAGGTTACACAGATTCCTGTGCTGAATATGGGCCTCAGATAAGATCAATGGTGTTTATAGTTAATGGTATTTACATACTCTTCCAATATTTGGGCACTACTCTCTTTCCCAATCCAGCTTTCTAGTCCATTTCCAACTCTGACACCATCTCCCCAGACAATACTTTCAGTCCACCTGCAGGCTAGCTATAGGGATCAGCCTAAATTAGTAAAGTTGTAGGCCCCTTGGAATATACCTAAAATGGACTTCCTAGCTTTTCCAAAATGGATACCCAAATCTTACCTTTATAGTCTTACCTTTGAGTCCATGATTATTAAGCAATTTTTCTGCTTTATATCATAATGCTTTTCAGCCACCAACTTGCAGATACTACCATGATGCCAACCTGACTTCCCAGGGCAGACAACCTCACCAATGTACCCTCGACACCCACCTCTGAAGAGCCCTGCCCCACTAAGGAAAGACAGAGACAGGCTAGGGGTATGGAGCAACTTGCCAACATCCATATCTAATGGAGAAGCAATTACAGAAGCCAGACCTTCCATCTTCTGTACCCAATAATGATCCTGGGTCCATGTTTCCAGAGGGATAAAAAGCAGAAAAGCTTCCAATGGAGGGGGTGGGATGTGGAGTTCTGATGGTGAGTATTGTGTGGAATTATACCCCCTCTTATCCTATGGTCTTGCTGATCATTATTAAATCAATAAAAAAGAAAAAAACTAATTTTTCTAGTAGGAGATTATAAAGCAGCAGAGAACTGTTCACCACCAGCAACAGAGAACTCTTCCTTACCTACCAGTTCTATCTTTGGGAAAAGTTCATGTTCCAAAGAATTAGAGTCAGAACATTTCTTCCAGTAAAACTTCCCTAGGCGTCATGACCATAAAGAGTTTGCTAATCATTCTTATTGCAGCATCACTTTATAGTCACACAAACAGTTAAGTGCCTAGTTAGTAATGGCTGTCTTGTAGCTGATAGTAGTTAATTCAGCTTTCTAAGGTGTCTAAAATTTCCCCCAGGGAACAGCTCTAGTGCTATGAAAATCATCCTAATTCATCTAACGGTCCAGCAATTTGAGGAAAGAGATCCATCAACTCTTCAGGGAACCGTGGTTATTTTTTGTAATTTACCATGTGGGGGTACTTGAACAGATGCATGAGTGAGCTACATTTTGTTTTGTGCCCTATTTCTCACTCTACCATCTATTACATGCTCAGCCTTCCAAAAATCATAATCCTAGCATAAGCATCACTAAGAGAACAGACAGACATAAAGAAGAGGGAGACAGATGCACCTTAGGATGGAAGTGAGGTGTGTAACTTCACGCCACCAGAAATAAAACAGTAATTCAAAGACCAAAATTAGTCACTTGGAAGGGCATCCAAGGAATATTCAGTGAACTCAAAACTTTCACAGACGTTGAAAAAATTGCTCACATGTAAGTCTCTTCATTTACAAGTTTTATTTGAATTTGTTAAAAAAAAAGGTTTTTATCTGACTTTCTATTACATTAGCCAAGTGGCACCAAAATCCTATTTCTTTCATGATAAACTTTTGATATCCAAGAGTGGTTAATCTGGTGCCTGAAGCAATATTGTATACATAATAGGAAATTTGATAATCATTTGTTTAGTGTCAAGTGACATTGACTCAGTGTAAGCACACCAGGAACTTACTAAGTACTTACCCTCACATTCTAACTCACCAGCAGCACCTACTCCATAAGCAGTTATGAAGATTTTCTTTATTTTATTTAATTCATTTTCCTCCAGAGTTGTCACAGGGGTTCCGTGCTGGCACTAAGAATTCACTGCCTTTGGGGGCCATTATTTCCATTTTATTGGATAGGACAGAAAGAAACTGAGAGGGAGAAGGAGAAGGGAAGAGAGAATGGGAGGGGAGAGTAAGATACCTGCAGACCTGCTTCACCTCTTGTGACTAGACCCCCTGCAGGTGGTGGCTCAAACTGGGATCCCTCCACAGGTCGCTGCACTTCATATCATGTGCACTCAACTGGGTGCACCATCACCCGGCCCCCAATTGTCTTTATTTTATAGAGAGCAAAGTGGAGTAACTCATCTCAAATCACACAGCTGGTGAACATTGAAACCAGGAAATCAAATCTGTCTTTTTGGCTCAAGGATATCAGAAGCGCCATGTTTTGGTTGTGGTTGGTTGTTTTCTTGCTTGCTTATTTTATTTTTAATAAGATTGATAATGCTGGATATTTCAGTCATTAAATATTTGGTGAAAATTCCATGTGAATTGTACTTTAGCCCCAGAGCAAAAGATTCTATGGAATGTGGACAGTGAACAATGTGTTTCAGCTCTGACCTTTGAAGCTAGATTTACAAAGGATTATGCTGTTCTTTGAAATGTTATTTCTGATCAGTTATTTATGTTCCACAAGAGGGCTTGTCCTCTCACATCACTTTTTCCCTTTAGGATTGCTTGTTAGTCTATGTACAAACTGAAAAAGAGATCCGTGAAAGGAAGAGGGGTTGAAATAGAGAGGTTGTGGTGTTAGTACACCAACCTGCAAGCAAGCACCCAATCACTTTTTGCTAGATTGTTTGGAGAAGGAAAATCTTTTATCAGTTTTCTCTGGTCAGTCTCCTCATGATTAAAGTGAAGACAACAAGAAGAAAAATAGAGTCTTTCTTTTTAATTTTTTTTTTCTTCCTGGGAGCTTGCTGTTAATCTTCCAGTCGTTGAGCTATCTGCAAATCTTTTGTGCATTTTGCTTCAGAACTCCACGTCTCCCTATCATTCTGTCAGGGTCACATTAAAACCTCCATGGAAAATGATAATTGAGGCAAGAATAAGAAATACTGTAAAAAGATCACTAGCCTGGCCCAAGAAGGTAGTGTATTTGGAGTGAAAGGAGATTTCTCATATGTTGAATATTTGCTCACCATCTGCTGTGATAGACCATGACCCAGAAAATCAGATCATTCAGCACCATACATAATCATTGGAGTAGCTAGCAACTAGTCAAATCCTCTGATACCTAAAGAAGCATTACATTTTTTTTTATTATTTCATCCAGGATCATCTCATAATCAATCCACCATGAGAATGGTTTTCCTGATAGGAGAATTGAAGACAAAATAAAAACATCTATTTGTCAGTTATATTTAGATTGGGTCAACCAGTGGACATGACTGGAAGAGACAGAATACTGCCAATTCTTCAAGAGTCAATTCATGATAAGATTTTATGTTCTCTGACTCAGTAGGTGCCAAGAATATGTGGTCTAGTATTGCAGCCAAAAACTAAGGAGTCCATAATTGACCAGAAGCATATAAACTGTAAGAACTTTATTAGAATTAACAAATGTTCTCCAAATGCTATTGAGAAACAGGTAAGTAACTCTTTACCAAAACAATAGTATTAGCTGGGTTTTTATTAAACATATGTATTTTATTTATATGTTTATTGTATATAAACAAACAAAATGATAGGGACAGAGAACATAGAGAGGAAGAGAAGAAAAGAGAGAGTGAGAGAGAGGAGCCTGCAGCACTGTTTCAACACTCAGGAAGCTTCCTTAATGCAGGTGTGAACTAGGGGTTTAAACTAAGGTCTGCAGGTTGTAACATGTGCTCTTTACCAAGTGCATCATCACCCAGACCCTAAAGAACTGGTTTTTGTCTCTAGAGGACTTTGACATGAATCTATAGAGAAATAGAAGAAATAAATAGTTAGCTTCTACTCTTAAGTTCTCAACCTTCTAAGTACCACTATTGACATGAATGACAGAATTTTTGCATAAGCAGATTAGAACAGGTATCTCAAGAGGCACTCCTGAAACTGGACATGTGTTAGCAATCTGGATAGTGCTGGCCAAAAGAGATGTTTTAATTTCTTTATTGGGGGATTAGTGTTTTCCAGTTGACAGTAAATACAATAGTTTGTACATAGCAAAAGAGATTTCTACAATGTGGGTGGAAAAAGATAAAACTTAGGAGCAATAGTGAATATTTATCCAAATAGGTGATATTAGATCATAGATTGCAACAAGCTCTCAGCAGTAGCAGCAGCAACAAAATGACCCCATGCAAAAGTGGGGCGAAGACCAATATTCACCAGAGTAAATCCAAAAGGTTAACAGACATATGAAAAAGTGCTCAAAGTCACTGATTATCATAGAAATGCAAACAGAGGCAAGAATGAGATAGCACTTCACTCCTGTGAAAATGTCAAGCATCAGAAAGGGTAGTAACAACAAGTGTTGGAGAGGTTATGGGGCTAACAGAACATTTTTACACTGCTGGTGGGCATTGGCCTAATCCCTGTAGAGAGCAATCTGGAGAACTCTCATAAGGCTAGAAGTGGATCCTGGAGATATATCCTAAGGAAATAAGCACACCTATCCGAAGAGATCTAAGGACACTAATCTTCTTAGCAGTATAAATTGTAATAATGGAAGCAACCAAGGTGTCCAAAAACAGAGGAGTTGATACGAAAGTTGATATATACATTAGAGTACTACACAGCTATGAAAAATTATGAAGTCATCCTCTTCACCTTATCTTGAATAAAGCTTGACAGAATCACAGTAAACAAAATAAGCCAGAAAGAGAAGGATAAATATGGGTTGACTTCACTCAGGCAGAACCTAAGAAACAAGAAAAGAAAAGAGAAACACAATGTAAAACCCTGGACTGGGTTTAGTATATTGTACCAAAGCAAAGATTCCAGGAAAGGAAAAGATTGAGAGATCCTGGGGACCAGGGATGAGGACAAGGTGTCCTGGTACATAATGGTAGAAAAGAACCTAAGTTTAGGGTGAGAGTATTTTACAGACAGCTATCATAGTGAAATGAGAAATTTTACTCCTGTGTCAACAATGTACTATAAACCATGAATCCTCCAGTAAAAGGAAAAAGATCCCAAGTTTCAAAGACACCCATGAATGCTGCAGAATCATTGTTATCCCAAATCTATATAATACAATCCTAAGGTCTCTTGCCTCATCACTATACTACAGCCTTCAGAACTACTTCCTTTGGCCTCTCTGCAAACTTTCCCTGATCAAGCTCGAGAATTAATTACCTACCCATTAATTAATTACCTACCCATTAATAGCTGAGATGTGCAAGTATAATACACAATCCATAAGAGTCCTGGAGATATAATGCAAAGAAGTTGCCAACATTTTTTGATAATTTTTCAATTCTTCAACTGCTAGAATAAGGCAATAAAGTTTGATAAAAGGCCATTCTCAGGGAGTTGGGCTGTAGCGCAGTGGGTTAAGCGCAGGTGGCGCAAAGCACAAGGACCGGCATAAGGATCCCAGTTCCAACCCCGGCTCCCCACCTGCAGGGGAGTCGCTTCACAGGCGGTGAAGCAGGTCTGCAGGTGTCTATCTTTCTCTCCTCTCTGTCTTCCCCTCCTCTCTCCATTTCTCTCTGTCCTATCCAACAACGACAACAACAATAATAACTACAACAATAAAACAACAAGGGCAACAAAAGGGAATAAATAAATAAAATAAATATTTTTAAAAAGGCCACTCTCAGATGAGTTGAAGACTGTTCAAGGGGAAAACCAGGACCTATGTATCCACCCAAAAATGAAGCAATGTTTCCAACAGAAAGTGATTTCTTTACTGAAAAATGCTATGAAATTTGTTGTTGGAATTGCTCAATTTATAGAGAGTCAGAATTTCCTTTGAAGTTCCTTGGAACAGAATCTGCCTTTGGTCTTAGAGGAATTGGGTTTCCTTCATATTATCTCATGAATCGAAGGAAATCAACACATAGGAGTCAAATTTTTTTCAGAGTTCACCTTTTTCTTTAAAGACACATTTATTGGTGTTGAGCAGTAGTACACTCAGTAGAATTCACTTGTCATCATGCCCTAGGACCCTGGCTCAAGATTCTGGGCCCTACCAATAGTAGGGAGCCAACATGAGCAGTAGAGCAGTGGTACAAGTTTCTTTCTCCCTCTCTCTCTATATATCAGAAATAAATTAATAAGCCTTAAATGCATTTATTTATTTGTTTAAAAACAAATGAAAATGATAAAGAACACATTTAGTGGGGATCAAAATCAGAACCTCATACATACAAAATCTGTATTCTACCATTGAGTCATGCTACCAGGTCTCTAAATTCACCTCTTTTACATTTATTTTTTTAATTATAGTTTTGTAGCTGGGAAGAAAATAAATAGAACATGTCTTTGCTTTAAAATTTACTTCTTATCTTTTTGTCTGGATCCTTGCTTCCCTATTTCCTTGTATCTCATCTAGGACTGAGCCTATGGCATTACATATGTATGGCACTGCTGAGCAACTTCCTCAGCCTGACTATCCTTACTTTTTTTTTTTTTTTGAGATAGATAGAAATGGAAAGAAAGGAAAAAGAAAAAAATGAGATATAAGAGAGACCACAGACTGACGATTCATGAAGCTTGCCCAGTTGCCATTTGTGGAATTCCCATGTGGCCTATCATTCAAACCTACACTACACACACACACACACACACACACACACACACACACACAGCAAGGGAAAAGCATGTGTTCTACAGGGTGAGCTACTTCCCAGTCTCCCCACTAAAATATTTCCAAGAAGAATTTTCACCTCTTGGGTCTTAGCTGGAAATCAACAAGCAAATGTCATTGGGAATGATCAAGTATTGAGGCCTGGCAAAACCCTTTGCACATCTGGTCAATTGGTTTTGTGTTGGAAGGACATTTAATCAATATCTGTCTGATTTGTTTACACATGTATCATGCAAAAGTAATTTGGAAAGAATCATCTTACTCCCAGGAAACTTTTCTCCATTGGCTCCTAGAGATACAAGCAAGATATTATAAATCATCTTGTACCCAGTGAGTGGCCATTCAAATCATCCACACATTACAAACTTCAGGAAATGCAAGATTAAAAACTGTTCTATCCATATTATACCATAAAAATACTCCTTCTGCTCGTAAGTGCATAAATAAAACTTCACTTTTTCTACTTTTATAAATAACTGTCACTAGATGCAGAAAATGAGGGAGCAGATCAATTCCTAAGAGACCAGCTATCAAAATCCCCGAAATATAAAAGTGAGCATATACCATCTTCTTCTCAGTTTGGGGCTACTTCAGATTACAAGTAGAAATCAGTTTATTTTATTTTCCAAGGTAACCATATTTTTAAAACCTTATAATTTCTGGCACTATATTTAGTCTTATACTAATCTGAAAATATATCTGTCAGAAAAAAAATAAACCGATCTAAAGCTGTTTAAATTTCAAATTTAGAGAAAGACCCTTGAAGATTATTCAGATGACTATCTCTTTAAAAAGTAATTAACACTCAGAAAACTTTAAAATTTCTCATAAAAGAAATGAGCTAATATTTATTAACAGATATCAACCAGTCAAGCACAATTGATCACTTTTCACTGATTATCTTATTTGATCAAAACCCACTATGAAATACATCCAATTATTACTCCCATTTTACAAGGATGGAAATTTAGGTAGCTATGTTTCTGAAAGTGACAATGATGGTGTTAAAATTTTGTCTTTCTGACACATTGGGCTAGCTCTAAGTATCATTCTGTCTCTAAGGAAAATCGTGCAGGAACATATTTCTAAAACTTGAGAAGACAAGAAATGAAAAAACAAAAAACAGTGCTAGGTGAGGCTGTTTTGTCAGATAACATGTAAGTAGTCACTGGGGCAATTTGTGACCCAAAAGCCCTCTAATTTTTAGTGAATCTCTGGTGTTTAATTATGCTGAGAGTTTCTAGAAGCTTGTAGGATTTTCCTCTTCTCCCCAAAAAACCCTTCAACTTTTTTTTTTTTTAATTTTTTATTTAAGAAAGGATTAGTGAACAAAAGCATAAGGTAGGAGGGGTACAACTCCACACAATTCCCACCACCCAATCCCCATAAACCCACCCTCTCCCATGATAGCCTTCCCATTCTCTAGCCCTCTGGGAGCATGGACCCAGGGTCGTTGAGGGTTGCAGAAGGTAGAGGGTCTGGCTTCTGTAATTGCTTCCCCCCTTCAACTTTTTTATGGAGGCTAAATAGGGGAGTCAGGGTCATAACAGTTGGAAGAGCTCATTGGAGTTTAGGATAATGAACCAAGACTTGGGCCATTACTCAGAGATCAGTGTAAGTACCTAAGGCTACATAGATTAAATTCCCATTAGCTCCTTGGAGTGTTTGTTGTAGAGAGAGGGAAGCCACTTCAACCCTGGGAAGAAGTGGCTTCCCTCTCTCACTGGGAAGTGCCCCCAGAGCAGTTTTCCAACATCTCCTAGAGCAGTGTTTCATCATCTATAGATGCGTGAATTATAGGATGGTTTAGTTCCCTGAAAGGTGAAAGCAAACTGCTCTTAGTTGGCCTAATGGATTAGTTGGGTGAGTAGGCAGTAAATCACCTCTGAGTAATCCATTTGTTACTTTGTGTGTGTGTGTGTGTGTGTGTGTGTGTGTGTGTGTGTGTGTGTGTGTATGTGTGTGTGTGGTTCCAAGAATTAACTTCTGGCTTATAAAGCTAATAATGGAGATGACAGTTAGTGCTAACATTATTTGAACATATTTCACAATGCATATTAGCTAGCAAGAACTTTAGGAGAACTATTATTTTAAATCTTTAAAAATACACCATGAGAGTCTGCTCTTCCGGGGTAATGTCTGTGTTCACACCGCTGCTGCTGCTGAGGGGCCTGAGTGTGCAGGTCCATTCCAAGCCTCCCAGCGGGAGCAGCTGGGGCCTATGAGATTGCCACAGGGCTCACATCCTGCTTCCTGTTTCCTTCTGCCTGAGAGCTGGGAGCTGTCCCACCAGGAGAGCTACAAGCATTGGGAGTGAAGGAGGGTGGGTCCTCTCCTTTGCTCTGTGACCTGCTCCCCAGCCTGTCTCCATTATGTCTGCATTCCTGGTCCACCACCCGGATCATGACCTTAGTCACAGTGACCTCTGCAATCATGACCTCTCCACCTCTGTGATGAGATTCTGGGACTACAAAGATGCTTGATAAGGCCCTGCCCTGCCCAGTTGGGACCCTTGTAACAATAAAATCTATTTAAACTGTAGAAAAAAAAACTCTCCATTTTACCTTTGAGAAGGTAAAATAATCTACTATTTGAAATATAGTAGCCAATAAAAAATGCCTATCATGTGACTTCTAAAGTAGCATGGAATGTGCTTCACATATTAATTGAGAAAAAAATACTCATCATTATTATATAGATGAGGATAGTGTTTCCTAAAAGAAATAAATCAACCGCTCAACAATGTTATGGTGGGGTGAGTTAATACTTTTCTCTTCTTTTCTGCTTATTTATTTATTTATTTATTTATTTATTTATTTATTTCGCCTCCAGGGTTATTGCTGGGGCTTGGTGCCAGCACTACGAATCCACTGCTCCTAGAGACCATTGTTTTTACCATTGTTGTTGCTGTTATTATTGTTGGATAAGACAGAGAGAAATGGAGGGAGGAAGGGAAGACAGAGAGGGGAAGAGCTAGATAGACACCTGCAGACCTGCTTCACCACTTGTTAAGCGACCACCCCCTGCAGGTAGAGAGCTGAGGGGGGTGGGGGTGGTTCTGACTGGGATCCTTACAGGGGTCCTTGCGCTTTGCACACTGTGCACTTAACCTGGTGCTGTATCACCTGGCCCCCTGAGTTAATGTTTCCTAAAATACTTTTAATTTGATAGAAAAATCAAGAGGGAAGAGGAAGATAGAAATAGACACCTGTAGTACTGCTTCACTACTTGTGAAACTTCCCTCGTACAGGTGTCTACTGGAGGTTTGAACTTAGGTCCTTGAAAATTTTAGTGTGTGCTCTCAGTTGGGTGTGTTGTCAGATAACACCCAAATGAAGCTAAAAGTATCCCTTTGTCAGCAAACGTGCCTGCCTTTTTGCCTGGTCAAATAATTTATTTCATTTAATTGGGAGATAAAACTAGAGAGAAGAAACTTGAAGGTCCATGCTATTAGTGATTAGTTGCAGAAGACAGGAAGTCTACTCAGTGGCAGAGGACAAAGAGAGACAATAAGGAACATCCCTTTAGTCTCATTGCATAATAGGCCAGGACTCATACACCTGCAAGAGTTTTTTATCTTGTTTGTCTCACTTTGATTTCATTCAATCTAGGTTATTAAAACCCAAATTTTATGTATTTGGTTTTTGTTTGTTTGTTTTTCCTATATGCACTGGGGGAAACTTTGCTGATACACTGCTGCAGTGTCTTTCCCTTTCTTTCCCTCTCTTTTTTTATCTGAAAAAAAGTTGGCTTTGAGTGGTAAAGTCCTGGCCTCAAAAGAAAAAAAATAAAATAAATATATAGATACTCAAATTCTTAGGCCAGAGCAGCTTCCTTAGAGACGGACTTAAGTTTCATTTTCTGACAAGAGATAATAAAAAAGGGACAATCCACAGGTGGATAAAACAGAAACACAAGAAAGCATGAATTTGCCAAATGTCACAGAAAGAAGGTCTTAGAATTTCACCAGATCTCTAAGGGGCAAGGGTCCTAAGCTGACATCTGAGTTATAGGTCCCATATTCTGAAGCATAGAAAATTCAAGAGAAGGGAGCTGGATGTTAATTCAGTCAGTGTCCCTGCTTCTGTCTGAAGCTTCATAAAAGGTCAATTGTTGTTATCAGCCTTGGGACAGACATTAACAAATGTCTTACAACAGCTGAGTGATTCAGGTTCTTACACTGTAAATATACAGTTAATGCCTAAGGCATCAAAAATCAGAAGCAGTGACCACATTGGCAGTGCTACTGATGATGCGTATCCAGTATAACAAGCAGGACATTACAATGTAAAAATTTATGCCTGATTTCATAGACAATAAGTCAATGTGGCACCAGTTTGCAAGATACTCCTAGCCACTTCTAAGTAACTAGTTTGATAGGATTGATTTCTTCACCAGTGCTAGTTATAAGGAAAAAAATCATTAAAAAGCTGTGAAACAAACAACCAGAGAGATTTATGATTAAAAGACCTGCAGTCCTTTTGTCAGTTGGCACTAGGACAGGACAAGAAGGAGAGATGAGTTAGAGAGTAATGAGGGTTTTTAATTCACTTTGCAAATTGCCTCTAATCAAAATACTTTATTAGCATTCCCATTGCCAACTTTGGAAGGACATCTTAGAATGACAAGGTGTTCTTTAAATGTTTGGAAAACAAAAATTAGGGAATCAGGTGGTAACGCAGTGGGTTAAGCACAGGTGGCACAAAGTGAAAGGAAAACAAAAATTATGAGATAGTATTTAGTTTGATGTTGCTTAAAAGTTACTTTAAGTCATAGTTAAACTTGGCTTTGTGGAATGTCTATGGGTCCTTCGCTTTTATCCTACTGTCAGAAACTATGCATTTTTCTTCCTTCTTTAACAGCATTCCTGCAAAATGGCTCATTCCAAAACTCAGAATCCATGTCTGGCATTAAATCTCAGATAGTATAGCTATAGATAGCTGTGAATTCAGCTCTATGTCCTTTTCTCTGAGTTCTTCCAGTGCAAAAGCAAACCTGATTCACACTACATTCTCAGTGTCCTGCCTAGTTAGTGTGTTTCTGTCCTCTCATATTCATAATGGTGCTTTACCATCAGACCTTCCTCACTTCCTGCTTAGGTGATAAAAGCAATTCTTCTATATCTCACTATTCAGTCCCTCCCCAATATCACCTTTGTTTCCCTAACACATAGACACTGATATGCTTGTCTTGTTGCACATCATTCTATGCTCAACAACTTCTATTGCCTCAGCCAAGATACCCAATGTGATATTGTCTCCTTATATATGGTCAGAATAACCACTGGAATTGACAAGAATTAGAGATTGAAGAGAAATAAAGTTAGGATATGTCTTTCCACAGTGCTCTCCCTGCAAGTCATGGTTTGGTCCTGGGTTTATTCACTGATTAAGATTATAGAATATGGGGCTACAGAGCAGCAGGAGCTGTGTTTCTCTCCTCTCCTCTCCTGGGTCAACTAGGAATACCAAAGGACACCACCTGGAACCTCAACAAGATAGGACTAGAACAACCTCAGGAACCCACCAAATCACTGGTGAGTGCAAACATGTGTGGCTGTGGACAGAGAGGAGCCTAGGGAGAGATAAAGTAGCTGGTAACAGTCCAGGAGTTTACCAGTGGAGACATCACCTCCATTCTGTTTCACCAATAAAAAGAGTGCTGAAGGGAAGAGAAGACTCTCCTGAGACTCACCAAATGCAACTGGGAGTCTTCATTACTACTGCCCTCAGAATCTGGAGCAGTGGCAGGGAGGCCCTGTTCTGACACCAGGGGACATAGAACCTAGGAGGAAACACAGGAGAAGATCTATACCTCCATAGCCTAGCAGTGGAACTGTAAAAGTCTCTTTGCGTAATCACTGGATTATCTCTGTGCCACCCTGCTTTATCTATTGGTCAGGAATCAGTGATTAAGCTAAGAAGCCTACTTATACTTTAAAAGCCCTCAGGCACCCATACCCCACAGGGAAGAAAAAGAACAAAAGGGGATTTTAAGCCACTGAGCTCCAACTCAGGGATTAAAATACTATAGAAACAACTGTCAATTTCCACAAACATGAGCACTGTAATTACTTACTTAGACACAAGTCAATCTAGGCAAGAGTGATCAGTACTTTGAAAAGTACTGAGAGGGGGACTTCATAACATATTATATAGAATGGTTAAACCAACAAGAAGAAATATTGGAGAAATGAACCAGGACAAGAGTCCAGCTAAAAGCCCCCCAAAGGTTGAAGTACAAAATAATGAGGTCAACATGCAAACACTAGTTAAGGAAATACTCACAGGAGTGAGTAAAGAGTTTAAAAGAATTATAATAAAAAATGCAGAAACAAGAAATGATACTCTGGAAGGAGATACTAATTATCTCAAGGTTATTAGAGAGCTGAAAGCTGAAATACCTAAGCTAAGAACACAACTAGTTGAACAAGCTAAAATAGTCTCAGAACAGGGTAAAAAAATAGGTGAACTCCAGAAAACAGTAGAGGGCAGAGAGAATAGAATCAATGAGGCTGAAGACAGAATTAGCATGATTGAGGATGAATTAGAGACAACTAAAAACGAAGTAAGAGATCTCAAAGGGATTAAGATACTGAAAACAACAGAGACCTATGGGATGACTACAAAAGAAATGATATACGCATTATTGGCTTACCAGAGGAAGAAAGAGAGGGAGAGGAAGAAAGCATTCTTCAGGACATAATAGCTGAAAACTTCTCTAGTCTAGGCAACATTAAAGACATAAAGGTTCAAGAAGTCCAGAGGGTCCCAAACAAAATTAACCCAGACTTAAAGACACCAAGACACATTATATTCAGAACGGAAAGGAATAAGGATAAATAAAGGATCCTGAAGGCTGCAAGAGTCACCTACAGAGGAAAACCCATAAGAATAGCAGCAGACTTCTTCACCCAAACACTACAGGCCAGAAGAGAATGGTAAGATATCTATTGAGTTCTCATTGAGAAAGGCTTTCAACCAAGACTACTGCATCCTGCTAGATTGTCGTTCAGACTAGTTGGAGGCATAAAAACATTATCATACAAGCAACAGTTGAAAGAATAACTATTATCACTAAGACTTCCCTGAAAGAATTTCTGAAAGGTCTCCTATAAACAGTCAGACCACCATAAATAGGCCATATATCAGAACACTCTAAAACTCTACAAGATTGGCATTAAAATATCTTCTATATTTGATATCAATAAATGTCAATGGCCTGAATTCACCTATTAAAAGGCACAGAGTAGGAAGATGGATCAGAAAACACAACTCAAGAATATGCTGCCTACAGGAATCCCAGCTAACTCAGTAAGACAAACACAGACTCAAAGTGAAAGGACGGAAAAATATCATAGAGTCCAATGGCCCACAAAAAAAGGAGGAGGAACAGCTATTCTCATATCTGACATGATAGATTTAAAATAAATAAAATTAAAAAAATAAAGGGATGGACACTACTTAATGCTCAGTGGATCAGTCAATAAAAAGAACTTAACAATTATTAACATCTATGCACCTAATGAGAAGAAATCTAAATATATCAAACATCTCTTGAAAGAGCTACAGAAATATATTAACAAAACACAGTCATAGTAGGAGACTTCAGCATGTCACTGTCTCAACTTGACAGATCATACAGGCAGAAAATTAATAAAGACATGAGGGACCATATGGGACCACAACAATACAGGAGTAGAACAACTTCAGGAACCCACCAAATCACCAGTGAGTGCAAACACTTGTGGCTCATGGACAGAGAGGAGCCTAGGGAGAGATTAAGTAGCTGATAACAGTCCTACAGTTTACCAGTTAAGACACCACCTCCAGTCTGTTTCACCAACAAAAGGACTGCTGAAGGGAGGAAAGGACTCCCCTAAGACTCACCAAATGCAACTTGAGTGTCCATTGCTACTGCCCTCAGAATCTGGAGCAGTGGCGGCAATGTGATCCACCACATCAACAAAAGCAAGACCAAAAACAACATGGTCATATCAATAGATTCAGAGAAAGCCTTTGACAAAATACAACATCCCTTTATTATCAAAAAACTACAAAAAATGGGAATAGATAGAAAATTCCTGAAAATAGTGGAGCCTATATACAGCAAACCTATAGCCAACATCATACTCAATGGTGAAAAACTGGAAACATTTCCACTCAGATCAGGTACTAGACAGGGATGACCACTATCACCATTACTAGTCAACATAGTGTTGGAAGTTCTTGACATAGCAATCAGGCAGGAGCAAGGAATTAAAGGCATACAGATTGGAAGAGAAGATCAAACTCTCCCTGTTTGCAGATGACATGATAGTATACACAGAAAAAACTAAGGAATCCAACAAAAAGCTTTTAGAAGTCATCAGGCAATACAGTAATGTGTCAGGCTACAGAATTAACATTCAAAAATAAGTGGCATTCCTCTATGCAAACACTAAGCTAGAAAGGGTTGAAATACAGAAATCAATTCCTTTTACTATAGCAACAGAAACAATAAAATATGTAGGAATAAACTTATCCAAAGAATTGAAAGACTTGTATACTAAAAATTATGAGTCACTACTCAAGGAAATTGAGAAAGACACAAAGAAGTGGAAAGATATTCCATGTTCATGGGCTGGAAAAATTAACATCATCAAAATGAATATACTATCAAGAGCCATGTACAAATTTAATGCTATCCCCAACAAGATCCCAACCACTTTTCTTAGGAGAATAGAACAAATGCGACAAATTTTTATCTAGAACCAGAAAAGATATTGAATTGTCATAACAATCTTTAGAACAAAGAACAGAACTGGAGGCATCATACTACCAGATCTCAAATTGTATTATAAGGTCATTATAATCAAAACCGCTTGGTACTGGAACAAGAATAGACACACTGACCAGTGGAATAGAATTAAGAGCCCAGAAGTAAGCCCCGACACCTATGGACATCTAATCTTTGACAAAGGTGCCCATACTATTAATTGGGGAAAGCAGAGTCTCTTCAACAGATGATGTTGAAAAAAGGGGTTGAATCATGCAGAAGAATGAAACTGAACCACTATATTTCACCAAATACAAAAATAAATTCCAAGTGGATCAAGGACTTGGATGTTAGACCAGAAACTATCAGGTACTTAGAGGAAAATATTGGCAGAACTCTTTTCCACATAAAATTTGAAGACATCTTCAATGAAACCAATCCAATTACAAAAAAGACAGGCAAGCATAAACCTACAGGAGTACATCAAATAAAAAACTTCTGCAAAGCAAAATAAATCACTACACAAACCAAGAGACCTCTCACAGAATGGGAGAAGATCTTTACATGCCATACATCAGATAAGAGTTTAATAACCAACATATATAAGGAGCTTACCAGACTCAACAACAAGACAACAAATAGCCCCATCCAAAAGTGGGGGAGGTCATGGACAGAATATTCACCACAGAAGAGATCCAAAAGGCTGAGAAAGACATGAAAAATGCTCCAAGTCTTTGATTGTCAGAGAAATGCAAATAAAGCCAACAATGAGATACCACTTCACTCCTGTGAGAATGTCATACATCAGAAAAGGTAACAGCAGCAAATGTTGGAGAGGTTGTGGGGTCAAATGAAACCTCCTACACTGCTGGTGTAAATGTCATTTGGTCCAGCCTCTGTGGAGAACAGTCAGAATAACTCTCAGAAGGCTAGAAATGGACCTACCCTATGATCCTGCAATTCCTCTCTTGTCGATATATCCTAAAGAACCCAACACACCCATCCAAAAAGATCTGTGTACACATATGTTCTTAGCAGCACAATTTGTAATAGCCAAAACCTGGAAACAACCCAGGTGTCCAACAACAGATGAGTGGCTTAGTAAGTTGTGGTATATATACACAATGGAATACTACTCAGCTATTAAAATCAGCGAGTTCACTGTTTTCAGCCAATCTTGGATGGGCCTTGAAAAATTCATGTTAAGTGAAATAAGTCAGAAACAGAAGGATGAATATGGGATGATCTCACTCTCAGGCAGAAGTTGAAAAACAAGATCAGAAGAGAAAACACAAGTAGAACATGAACTGGAATTGGCATATTGCACCAAAGTAATGGACTCTGGGGTGGGATGAGGGGGAGAATATAGGTCCAAGAAGGATGAAAGAGGACCTAGTCAGGGTTTTATTGCTATATGGAAAACTGAGAAATGTTATGCATATACAAACTATTGTATTTACTGTCGAATGTAAAACATTAATTCCCAATAAAGAAATTTTAAAAAAAGATTATAGATTATGTCCAACAAACCCTCTCCCGTGGTTACACATGTTACCAGGCATCTTTAAACTTTGTAATGTAATAATTTCCTGCTGATCACAGTTTTTTAAGGCTTCACCATTTCACTGGTATTCACTTAACTGCATCGACATCTTTTATTTATTTATTTATTTATTTATTTATTTATTTTGCCTCCAGGGTTATTGCTGGGGCTTATTGTCTGCACCATGAATCAACTGCTCCTGGAGGGCATTTTTTCCCCTTTTGTTGCCCTTGTTGTGTAGCCTTGTTCTGGTTATTATTGTTGTTGATGTCGTTCATTGTTGGATAGGACAGAGAGCTGCATCTACATCTTTGTAAATCTTTTTTTCATTAAATTTGCCTAAAATACTCTTTTGAACTGGGTGAAATTTTCCTGCATATAGCCTCGCTAATTTACTTTATTCAAATCTTTGTTCAGTTGTTCATAAGTCTTCTCTTACCACCCCATCAAAACTTTAATTCTGCATAATAGTTTATACAACTCAATTCATTTAACATAAATATTTAGAGATAAAAAAAATCTGGACACTGAATATCTGTTGATGGGGTAATACAGCTAACTTGTCACCATTTCTAAAAGGAAAAGAGGGTATGAGGTCAACAGTGCACAAGAAAAATTTAGTTGGAACCTTGGGAAGACCTTGAAAATCATGAGACTTGGCAGACCTTAAAGAGTGGAATGAGAGAGAACGCAGAGTTGCTGGGAAGAAACTCCCAAATGAGAACTTTCTGATATAAGAAAAGACTCAATGGGAAAATAACACTGTTGAAAGGACTTCAGATATTCCTGTTTCATACAAAGAAGCATCCAGCAGTCCTTCGTCAGAAATGCCATAAACTAAGGGGGAGGTCTTGTAAAAGAATCAGAATAACTAGATGAATTTAGTTGTATTCTTGAGGAAGTCACTTCCAGAGTACAGTGATATCCACTTAGCATCTCAGAAACAAAAAAGTGCAGACCAGAGGTCACATCTCCCGAAGCACAATGATAAAGTTTCTAGAATGACTGAAACTTGTTATTGTGTTGTATTTATATATTCCTTTGATTGGTTATAAAAGCACTTCATTCTAGGGTGCAGAAGAGATATTTATCTTGCTCTCCTTATAAGGTTTTGTGCAAGAAATGATAGGATTATCAGAAGTAATTATCAAAACTTAAGAGAGAAGGTTGAGCATTAAATATAAGGATTCATTTCCAGGAGATGTGGACCACATCTCCTGGAAACAAAATGAAAACAACACTGGAGGAAAGGAATGGCAGTATTAGGGAAACAACAGTTGAGACCCCCAAGGGAAATACTGATTATCTTGAGGCAATTAGAGAACTGAAAGCTGAAATAGCTGTAATGAAGAAAGAAGCTGAGGCAAGGGAAAGCAGACTAACAGAAGGAGAAAACAGAATTAGTCAGAGAGAGGATGAGTTAGAGAAAATGAAGAAGGAGGTGAAAGAGCTTAAAAAGAGATTGAGAGACACTGAAAACAACAACAGAGACATATGGGATGATCTCAAAAGAAGTAACATTCGTATAATTGGCCTGCCAGAGGAAGAAAGAGAGGAAGGGGAAGCAAACATCCTAGAGGAAATAATAGAAGAAAACTTCCCTGACCTGAATAACAGAAAGACATCAAGATTCAAGAGGCACAGAGAGTACCAAACAGAATCAACCCAGACCTGAAGACACCAAGACACATCATAGTCACAATGAGAAGAAATAAGGATAAAGAAATGATCCTAAAGGCTGCAGGAGAGAAAATAAAGTCACATACAAGGGAAAACCCATAAGATTATCTGGAGACTTCTCACCTCAAACTCTAAAAGCCAGAAGGGAGTGGCAAGATATCTATCGAGCCCTGAATGAAAAAGGGTTTCAACCGAGGATAATATATCCTGCTAGACTTTCATTCAAACTAGATGGAGGGATCAAAACCTTCTTAGACAAACAACAGTTAAAGGAGGCAACCATCACCAAGCCAGCCCTGAAAGCAGTTCTAAAAGACCTCTTATAAACAAGAACATCACAATAACTTGCAATATATCAGAGCAAACAAAAAAAATTTTTTTGAACAATGGCACTACAATACATTAAATCCATAATATCAATAAATGTCAATGGCTTAAACTCACCCATCAAAAGGCACAGGGTGGGGGGACGGATCAGAAAACATGACCCAACCATATGCTGCTTGCAAGAATCCCATCTATCACAACAAGATAAACGCAGACTTAAAGTGAAAGAATGGAAAACTATCATACAGGCTAACGGACCACAAAAAAGGGCAGGAACAGCCATTCTCATCTCAGATACGATAGATTTTAAATTAAATAAAGTAATAAAAGATAGGCAAGGACATTACATAGTGATTAGAGGATCAATCAGCCAAGAAGACTTAACAATTATTAACATCTATACACCCAATGAGGGACCATCTAAATACATTAAGCACCTACTGAAAGAATTTCAAAAAAAACATCAATAGTAATACAATAATACTGGGAGACTTCAATACCCCACTCTCACACTTAGACAGATCAAGAAAGCAGAGAACCAATAAAGATACAAGAGAATTGAATGAAGAGATTGACAGACTAGACCTCTTGGACATTTTCAGAGTCCTTCACCCCAAAAAACTGGAATACACCTTCTTTTCAAATCCACATAACACATACTCAAGGATAGACCACATGTTAGGCCACAAAGACAGCATCAATAAATTCAAGAGCATTGAAATCATCCCAGGTATCTTCTCAGACCACAGTGGAGTAAAACTAACATTTAACAACAAATGGAAAATTATTAAAAGTCACAGAATTTGGAAACTAAACAACATGCTCCTTAAGAACCACTGGGTCAGAGACTCACTCAAGCAGGAAATTCAAATGTTGCTGGAAACAAATGAAAATGAAGACACAACCTATCAAAATATTTGGGACACAGCTAAAGCAGTACTGAGAGGGAAACTTATAGCCATACAATCACATATTAAACGCCAAGAAGAAGCTCAAATGAACGACCTTACAGCACACCTCAAGGACTTAGAGGAAGAGGAACAAAGGAACCTTAAAGCAACCAGAAGGACAGAAATCACTAAAGTTAGAGCAGAAATAAACAAAATCGAAAATAAAAGAACCATACAAAAGATCAATGAAGACAAATGTTGGTTCTTTGCAAGATTAAATAAAATTGACAAACCCCTAGCCAGACTCACCAAACAAAAAAGAGAGAAGAATCAAATTAATAGAATTGTAAATGATGGAGGAGATAGCACAACTGACACCACAGAAATCCAGAGAATGCTGCGAAACTTCTTTTTTTTTTATTTTTTTGCTTTTTTTTTATATATTTATTTTATTTATTCCCTTTTGTTGCACTTGTTGTTTTATTGTTGTAGGTATTATTGTTGTTGTCATTATTGGACATATATAGTTCTATAAAGAACTATACGCCACCAAGCTAGAGAATCTGGAAGAAATGGAACAATTCCTAGAAGCATATGCCCTTCCAAAACTGAACCAAGAAGAACTACAAAATCTAAATGCACAAATCATAGACAAAGAAATTGAAACCGTTATTAAGAATCTCCCCAACAACAAAAGTCCAGCACCAGATGGCTTCACAAATGAATTCTACAAAACTTTCAGGAAACAGGTAATACCCATACTTCTTAAGCTTTTCCATAAGATTGAAGAAACAGGAATACTCCCTTCCACCTTCTATGAAGCCAACATCACCCTGATACCAAAAGCTGATAGGGACAGAACAAAAAAGGAAAACTACAGACCAATAATGCTGATTAACATAAATGCCAAAATATTAAACAAGATCTTGGCCAACCGGATATAGCAACATATCAAAAAGATTGTTCATCATGACCAAGTGGGATTCATCCCGGGAATACAAGGTTGGTTCAACATCCATAAGTCAATCAATGTCATTCACCATATCAATAAAAGCAAAGCCAAAAACCACATGATTATCTCAATAGATGCAGAGAAAGGCTTTGACAAGATCCAACACCCATTCATGCTCAAAACTCTACAAAAACTGGGAATAGATGGGAAATTCCTCAAGATAGTGGAGTGTATATAAAGCACACCTACAGCCAGCATTATACTCAATGGACAGAAGCTGAAAGCATTCCGCCTCAAATCAGGGACTAGACAGGGCTGTCCACTGTCACCGTTACTCTTCAACATATTATTGGAAGTTCTTGCCATAGCAATCAGGCAAGAGAAAGAAATCAAAGGAATACAGATTGGAAGGGAAGAAGTCAAGCTCTCAATATTTGCAGATGATATGAAAAACCTAAAGAATCTTTAGAAAAACCTTAAGAATCCAACAGAAAATTACTGGAAGTTATTAGGCAATATAGCAAGGTATCAGGCTACAAAATCAATGTACAAAAATCAGTGGCATTTCTTTATGAAAACACTAAATCTGAAGAAGAAGATATCCAGAAATCACTCCCATTTACTGTTTCAGCAAAGTCAATCAAATACCTAGGAATAAAGTTGACCAAAGAAGTGAAAGACTTGTATGCTGAAAACTATGAGTCACTACTCAAGGAAATAGAAACTGATACCAAGAAATGGAAAGATATCTCATGCTCATGGATTGGAAGAATAAGTATCATCAAAATGAATATTCTCCCCAGAGCCATATACAAATTTAATGCAATACCCATCAAAGTTCCACCAAGCTTCTTTAAGAGAATAGAACAAACACTACAATCATTTATCTGGAACCTGAAAACACCTAGAATTGCCAAAACCATCTTGAGGAAAAGAAACAGAAATGGAGGCATCACACTCCCAGACATTAAACTATATTATAAAGCCATCATCATCAAAACAGCATGGTACTGGAACAAAAATAGGCACACAGACCAGTGGAACAGAATTGAAAGCCCAGAAGTAAATCCCAACACCTATGGGCATCTAATTTTTGATAAGGGGGCCCAAAGGATTAAATGGAAAAAGGAGGCTCTCTTCAGTAAATGGTGCTGGGAAAACTGGGTTGAAACATGCAGAAGAATATAATTGAACCACTTTATCTCACCAGAAACAAAAATCAACTCCAAATGGATCAAAGACCTAGATGTCAGACCACAAACAATCAAATACTTAGAGGAAAACATCGGTAAAACACTTTCCCACATACACCTCAAGGACATCTTTGATGAATCAAACCCAATTGCAAGGAAGACTAAAGCAGAAACAAACCAATGGGACTACATCAAATTGAAAAGCTTCTGCACATCCAAAGAAACTATTAAACAAACAGAGAGACCCCTCACAGAATGGGAGAAGAACTTCACATGCCATACATCAGACAAGAAACTAATCACCAAAATATATAAACAGCTAAGCAAACTTAGCACCAAAAAAGCAAATGACCCCATCCAAAAATGGGCAGAGGATATGAACAAAACATTCACCTCAGAGGAGATCCAAAAGGCTAACAAACATATGAAAAACTGCTCTAGGTCACTGATTGTCAGAGAAATGCAAATTAAGACAACACTAAGATACCACCTCACTCCTGTAAGAATGACATACATCAAAAAGGACAGCAGCAACAAATGCTGGAGAGGATGTAGGGACAGAGGAACCATTTTACAATGCTGGTGGGAATATAAATTGGTCCAGCCTATGTGGAGAGCAGTCTGGAAAACTCTCAGAAGGCTAGACATGGACCTTCCATATGATCCAGTAATTCCTCTCCTGGGGTTATACCCCAAGGACTCCATAACACCCAACCAAAAAGAGGTGTGTACTCCTATGTTCATAGCAGCACAATTCATAATAGCTAAAACCTGGAAGCAACCCAGGTTCCCAACAACAGATGAGTGGCTGAGAAAGCTGTGGTATATATACACAATGGAATACTATGCAGCTATCAAGAACAATGAACCCACCTTCTCTGACCCATCTTGGACAGAGCTAGAAGGAATTATGTTAAGTGAGCTAAGTCAGAAAGATAAAGATGAGTATGGGATGATCCCACTCATCAACAGAAATTGAGTAAGAAGATCTGAAAGGGAAACTAAAAGCAGCAGCTGACCAAATTGTAAGTAGGGCACCAAAGTAAAAACCCTATGGTGAGGGCTATACATGCAGCTTCCTGGGACAGTGGGGGGTGGGAGTGGGTGGGAGGGATGGGTCACAGTCTTTTGGTGGTGGGAATGGTGTCTACGTACACTCCTAGCAAAATGTAGACATATAAATCACCTGTTAATTAATTTGAGAGGGGGAAAATCAATTGTATGTCCCAAAGTTTTTCAAAACACAAACTGAATCTTTTTAATATATAGGCTGTGTATTTGAAATGCAGACTCTCTCAGAAGCCTAGACCAAGTAGATCAGAAGCATCCAATAGCACAGCTATATACAAGATACTGGGTACTGTACAGCAAACCCTAACAAAAGGACTTTTCAAAGTTAACCCAATTACCAAATAATGTGATGATAACATTAATTATCGATTGTCTTTTTGAACCCTAAGACAGCAGGAACCTCACATCTCCACTATAGAGCCTCGACTTCCCCCAGTCCTGGAACCCTTGGACAGGCCCCACTTTCCCATATGCCTCTCCCAATCCATATCAAATAATATTGCATCTGCCGATCACAACCTAACCAACGCAACGATTGCCACCTCAACATGCTTCACTTCAGACTGTGTCCAGAGACTTCACATGTGGAATGACAACCCTTCAGCTTCATTACTCGGGTGAGACCTTTCTTTTTATAGTACACTCTAATTTCATCTCAGGTGGTTCACTTTCTAACAAAGTCCCAAAACCTAGATATACACCAGTTTCTGTGTAAGAGAGCATATGTTCACACGTATCTATAAACTACTGCAAAATATATACCTGAAAGCAGAAGTACACTAGAGTTTGCAGTGAGTACCTCCCTAACACTTCCTCTCCACTATTCCAAGCTTTGGGTCCATGATTGCTCAACAATTTGTTTGACTTCGTATGTTAACTCTCTTTTCAGTTCCAGATGTTATCAGGATGCTGGCCAGGCTTCCCTGGATTGAAGACCCCACCAATGTGTCCTGGAGCTCAGCTTCCCCAGAGACACACCCTACTAGGGAAAGAGAGAGGCAAACTGGGAGTATGGACCAACCAGTCAACGCCCATGTTCAGCGGAGAAGCAATTACAGATGGCAGACCTTCTACCTTCTGCAACCCACAATGACCCTGGGTCCATGCTTCCTGAGGGATGGAGAATGGGAAAGCAATCAGGGGAGGGGATGGGATATGGAGATTGGGTGGTGGGAATTGTGTGGAGTTGTACCCCTCCTACCCTATGGTTTTGTTAATTAATCCTTTCTTAAATAAAAAAATTAAAAAAGAAAAAATAGATAAATAAATAAATATAAGAATTCATAGTAATTATCAGTAAGATAATTACATAGATACTCAGAGAAAAGGATAAATAGGAAGTATCTTCTAATTTTTATTTCAGAATTAAATATTCCTTTTAAGAGTCCTCCAGTTTTCTAAAAACATAGAAATATGAAGCAAAGGAAAAAAAACTCAGATAAAAAAAACTTACAAGGAAAAAAATTTTAAAATTCAATCGAACCTTATCTTCTTTCTCTTTGTTTTGAGTCTATCATTGTGCTCATCTGAAACCATGTCAAGGAAGCCAAGCAGAAGAGAATTTACTCATTTATTCATTAACCCACTTAATAATCTAATATTTGTGAGTAGATTCCCATGTGCCATACTATGATAGACACTATTAATGTTAGAAAAAAATAGGTAAACACTACCTTCAAGGATCTTACAGACTTATTAAATGTATAGGTATTGTTTTTTAAAATATTATATTGTAGTAATTACTTATTTGTCTGTCTGGCATCCATTTTTTTTCTACTTATGATTGCTTCACCTTCCCATTCATATACCCTGTCATCTGAAGAACAGTAACTTTGATATTTTTTTTAATTTATTTTTTATTTAAGAAAGGATAAATTAACAAAACCATAGGGTAGAAGGGGTGTTGTTTTCGACGGGTTATGTTATTTTCACCGGGCTGGCTTCACGGGCGGGTAACAGACGACCAGGGACTCATGGCTGGGTTGTAGGCAGTATCTCTTTATTCATGAAGAACGCAGCGCAATCTAAGCCGAGCTGAGCTAAACTAAAGGTAAAGTACTCTAAAACTCACAATGCTGTCTTTATATATACTTCCCAAGTAGGGTGGAAACAGAATATGACATAGAGAGGGTGGAGAGAAAAGTGACTGGTGAAAATCAGGGTGTGACAAAGAAGGGATCAGGGTGTGACAAGGAGGGGGGGTGGAGCAAAAACATATCATGAAACAGTGGGGACTGAACCAATGCCCTGGAGGGAGGTGCTTGTTAACAGCGGTTATGTAAATAGAATGAAGTGGTTATGTAAATAGAATAGTGTTAAGCAGGGGGGATTTAAACCAAATGAAACAGAAGGGGTCTCATGCATACCAACAAAGGGGTACAACTCCACACAATTCCCACCACCCAATCTCCATATCCCATCCCCTCCCCTAATAGCTTTCCCATTCTCTATCCCTCTGGGAGCATGGAACCAAGGTCATTGTGGGTTGCAGAAGGTGAAAGGTCTGGCTTCTGTAATTGTTTCCCCGCTGAACATAGACGTTGACTGGTCAGTCCATACTCCCAGTCTACCTCTCTCTTTCCCTAGTAGGGTGTGTCTCTGGGGAAGCGGAGCTCCAGGACACATTGGTGGGGTCTTCAGTCCAGGGAAGCCTGTCCGGCATCCTGATGGCACCTGGAACCTGGAGGCTAAAAAGAGAGTTAACGTACAAAGCCAAACAAATTGTTGGGCAATCATGGACCCAAAGCTTGGAATAGTGGAGAGGAAATGTTAGGGGGTACTCACTGCAAACTCTAGTGTACTTCTGCTTTCAGGTATATATTTTGCACTTGTTTATGGATACGTGTGAACATATGCTCTCTCTCACAAAACCTGGTGTATATCTAGGTTTTGGGACTTTGTTAGAAAGTGATCCACCTAGGATGGTATTAGAGAATGCTATGAAAGGAAAGGTCTCACCCGAGTAATGAAGCTGAAGGGTTGTCATTCCACACCTGAAGTCTCTGGACACAGTCTGAAGTGAAGCATGTTGAGGTGTCAATCGTTGCGTTGATTAGGTTGCAATCAGATGATGCAATATTATTTGATATGGATTGGGAGAGGCATACGAGAAAGTGGGCCCTATCCTAAGGTTCCAGGACTGGGAGAAATATAGGCTCTATAGCGGAGATGTGAGGTTCCTGCTGTCTTAGGGTTCAAAAAGACAATCGATAGTTAATGTTATCATCACATTATTTGGTAATTGGGTTAACTTTGAAAAGTCCTTTTGTTAGGGTTTGCTGTATAGTACCCAGTATCTTGTATGTAGCTGTGCCACTGGTTGCCTCTGATATACTTGGTCTAGGTTTTTGAGAGAGTATGCATATCAAATACACAGCCTATATATTAAGAAGACTCTGTGTTTTAAAAACTTCGAGACATACAATTAATTTTTCCCCTCTCATATTAATTAACTAGTGATTTATATGACTACACTTTACTAGGAGTGTACATAAACACCATTCCCACCACCAAAAGACTGTGTCCCATCCCACCCAACCACCCCCAACCCCCACCAACCCAGGAACCCGCATGTCTATCCCTCACCACAAGGTTTTTACTTTGGTGCCCTACTTTCAACTTAGTCAGATCCTGCTTTTAGTTTTCCTTTCAGATCTTCTTACTCAACTTCTGTTGATGAGTGGGATCATTCCATACTCATCTTTATCTTTCTGACTTAGCTAACTTAACATAATTCCTTCTAGCTCTGTACAACTCTCACAAAGCTAGACATGAACCTTCCATATGATCCAGTAATTCCTCTCCTGGGGTTATACCCCAAGGACTCCATAATACCCAACCAAAAAGAGGTGTGCACTCCTATGTTCATAGCAGCACAATTCATAATAGCTAAAACCTGGAAGCAACTCAGGTGCCCAACAACAGATGAGTGGCTGAGAAAGCTGTGGTATATATACACAATGGAATACTATACAGCTATCAAGAACAACGAACCCACCTTCTCTGACCCATCTTGGACAGAGTAACTTTGATATTATAGAAGCAGGCACGAAATCCAGGTTTGGTTAATGAGAACAGTCCATACTCATCTGTCCACAATGTCTGGCTCTGTTTCCAGCATTGTACATCATCCAAGCCAGGCTCTTCAGAGCCAAGCACATCAGGTATGTGTGCTCTGATACTGGAAAAGAATAATTTCTTTCTATAAGTATTGCTGAACTTCTGGGACATAAACAGAAGCTATCATGTGACCACAAAGCATGGAGACCCTATGGAGAGTGACTCAACATAATTGTAGGCAGGATAGAGATAGAGATAGAGATAGAGATAGAGATAGAGATAGAGATAGAGATAGAGATAGAGAGGAAGGAACACAGGAAGGAAGGAAAGTAAAGTGTTGGGGGGTCTCCATTTTGTAGATAGCTAGTAGGCATATTTTAATTATATTAAATAATTATATAAATAAAAGGGCCTGTGGCTATACTAGATTTTTTTTTCTTCCCTGAGCCTGAAATATGATATGCAGCTAGATCCAAGTTATTTTCTGGGGAGATTATGTCATGGCTGCATAAAGGACCAGAAAGCTGGATCAGGGAAAAGGTGTATAAATACTGTTGACTGTAAACCCCATCACTTTGATGTGATCTGGGGCCCATATTCAGATTAGAAGCCTATGTGACCTCTGCACTATTCCAGCCTTTAGGTTCATGATTAGTCAACAATTTGTTTGGCTTTGTATGTTAACTCTCATTTCAGCCACCAGGTTACAGATGCTAGCATGATGCCAACCAGACTTCCCTGGACAGACAGCCTCACCAATGTGTCCTGGAGCTCCGATTCCCCAGAACCCTTCCCCATTAGGGAAAGAGAGATGGAGGCTGGGAGTATGGATCAACCTGTCAACGCCCATGTTCAGCAGGGAAGCAATTACAGAAGCCAGACCTTCCACCTTCTGCATCCCACAATGACCTATGGTCCATACTCCCAGAGGGTTAAAGAATAGGAAAGCTATCAATGGAGGGGATGGGATATGGAGTTCTGGTGGTGGGAATTGTGTGAAGTTGTACCTCTCTTATCCTATGGTTTTGTCAGTGTTTACTGCTTTTTATAAATAAAAAAGAAAGGAAAAAAAGAAAGGATTTTGTTCACCCAAAAGTCATGTCTGAGAAACAAAAAAAAATCTCTTTGCATGTGACCTAACAGTTATCTTCATAGTTTCCTGGCTAATCCTGAAAGTTTCTCAAGGTGATTAAGAATAAGTCAGAAAAAAGTTATTTTTAGAAGCCTACTGTAGGGCTGGAGAGCTAGCTCACTGGACAGGGTGCATGCTTGGCCATGTAGTGACCCAGCTTTGAGCCCCAGTACATGGGAGATGCTAGGGAAGCAGGGAAAGTTCCTGTATTGGGGTGTCTCTCCCTCTCTCTGTATCTCTCTTTCTCTCTATCTGAATGAAAAAAAGAGTGAAAGCACCCCAGCTTCCTTCACCACAAAGTCTACTGAATATGCATAAATTGGATGCTCAGCCCCTTATCCATAAGGGGTATAGTTCCAGACTCCCATTATATCCCTGAAACTGAGCAGTGTAGCAAACTCTGTTTTTTTCCTATATACACTTACATCTATAGTAAAGTTTATTTTTTATTTTTTTATTTATAAAAAAAAACACTGATAAAACCATAGGATAAGAGGAGTACAACTCCACACTATTGCCACCACCTGAACTCTGTAAATTTTTTATTTTTCTGTAAAGTTTATTTTTGTAAGTTGGACTCAGAAAAGCACAAAAAAATATCAACTAATAGTAAAATTTGTAATGATAGCCTATAATAAGAGTTATGTGTCTGTGGTCTTTCTCAAAATGTTTTATTGTATGTAACATCTTCAGATCTTGCTTAACTATTGGTCACTGAGACTACAAAAGAAGAAACCATGAATATGGGAACATTGTATATTGTAATCATATTTTAATGACCATAACTATTTTTTCCTGTGATATAGATAACATAATAAATAAAAACAGTTCTAAAAAATAAAGAAAGAAGAAGGTCTCATAAATCTCATAGCTGGGTGTATTGTCATAAATCTAATATCTATAAGCCAACTAATTGTTTGGGTCAAACCTTCACTACTAAGCGGTTTAAGCCCAGTTGAGTTTATCACTGATACCAATACTCTTTAGAGGTGAATATCCAAGGACCTAAGAAAGCACAAATGATGGAGTCCGGTGGTAGCGCAGCGGGTTAAGCGCAGGCTGCACAAAGTGCAAGGACCAGTGTAATGATCCTGTTTCTAGCCCCTGGCTCCCCACCTGCAGGGGAGTGCTTCACAGGTGGTGAAGCAGGTCTGCAGGTGTCTATCTTTCTCTCCCCCTCTCTGTCTTCCCCTCCTCTCTCCATTTCTCTCTGTCCTATCCAACAACAACGACATCAATAACAGCAACAATAATTACTACAACAATAAAACAACAAAAGGGAATAAATAAATAAATAAATATTTTTTTTAAAAAGCACAAATGGTAGGAAATTATATTACTTTAGTTAACAATAGGGATATCTTTGTGAATTCGTGTAAGTTAAGACTTTGAAGGTAGGGGATGGTTCCTAGTATTGACTAGGTGCCCCCTAAAAAAAAAAGTTCTGTCACATCTATAAACAATTACAATTAAGATAAAATCTGCTTTCCTGTATTTCATTCTAAGGCACTCCTTCCCCCCCTTAACTCTAGTTAATCACTCCTCTGCTGTTGTGTTTTCAATTCACCAAAGATGACAACATGACTCAACACTCTCCCCAGATCATAAAGTTTATCTTGGTAACCAGTCCAGTGGCCATGTTGCTCTTCACATGCTTGAGTACTCACTTCCAGGTGAGAACTCTCCAAGGAACTGGCACCCATCTGGTTGGTACTTTTTTAGTTCTTTAGGGAAGGACAAATAAAAGTTAGATTACCTAGACTCATCCATCTGTAGCCACTGGCAATAGAATACAGCTCTTTGCCACTTGGGCAGCCTTTTCAAGATGCTGACATCTGGAGAGGAGGTATTACAAACAGACAAGAAGCATATGGATATTTGATTTGTATCAACCCAGATTTCTTATAGATCAAAAATGGATGGTTCATTGTTGTACACATAACTTTCATACACATACACACACACACACACACACACACGACATTTTACTTCTCCATCTTGAGGTTGTATACCTGAAAGCAAGGAAACCTTAGTTTCAGATTATTTCCCTAGAGACTCTTTGTCACAGATGGAGAAAATAACCAAAACTAAAACAGACTTCAAAAGATAGCTCTAGGCCGGAAAATGGAGGGAGAACTGACAAGTGAGTTTAGTACTCATACACTAACAAGAAATGTCTTTTCTCCTCGTGGTAATCCATAGGACAGTGATCTGTACAGTTCTGGCTCTTTCCAGATAAAGGTCATATATTTGCTCAGACCGGTGGTTTATGTGTACTTCTCATAAGGATCAGTCAAGCATCTGAATTCAGTCACATGCCAGACTCTTAAGCCCAAGTTCATTATCAGTTGGGAATGATTACATTGTGTAGCCACAGGAATTGTGCCCAAGGTGACAGAAAATCTCCTGCATGACTCTCCTTCCTGATGTGCACTATTGTTCCCAGAGCAAGGAAGAGATACCTGACAGTGATGTTTAAATTAATCTCTCAGGGAAGAGAGAACAAAGGTTGTTTCTTTTAGAAAAAAAACTTCTCTTTGTTAGCTATTTGCTTCCTGGCCAAATGAGTGTCATAGTACATTGGTCTGCAATTTCCAATGCAAATAATTTCTCATCCCAGAGTTATATATATATTCCATTGGCATTAATGGTAAGAGAAATCTCACCAATGTCAGAGGTGCCCTACCACCTGAATCTATTTCCAAACTGTACTGCTTACAGTAAGTCCAAAGGCCTCTCCTTTCACTTTCCCACACAAGCTCCTACTAAGATAAGTCTAGAACCAAGCCCATTCATTTCAGTACCTAGTGACTAAGACTGCAGAACCTTCAGAGAATTCTTATGTGGAATGGAGTTGGAAAAAAAAAAAAAATCTGCTTCAATGACCTCACCAATGCTTCCTGGAACCTTCCTAGGTACCCTACACACTAGGAGAGATAGAAATATGAGGAAGGTATAGATCAGCCTGCCATCTACATCCAGCAGAGAAGCAATTACAGAAGCTACAACCCCCACCAGCTGCACCCCAAAAAAGATTGTGATCCATAATCCCAGAGGGCTAAGTGACAGGGAAAGAAAGCAGGAGGGCTGGGAGTTGGGTGGTAGCGCAGTAGGTTAAGTGTACATGTCACAAAGTTCAAGGACCAACATAAGGATCCCAGTTGGAGCCCCTGGCTCTGCACCTGCAGGGGGATCACTTCACAGGCAGTGAAGCAAGTCTGCAGTTATCTATTTATCTACCTCTCCCCCACTCTGTCATCCCCTTCTCTCTCCATTTCTCTCTGTCCTATCTAACAATGATGACATCAGTAACAACAACAATAATAACTACAATAGTAAAACAATGAGGGCAACAAAAAGGAATAAATAAATTAATTAATAAATATTAAAAAAGTAAAAAAGAATCCGCTGCTCATGGTGGCCACTTTAATTTTAAAAAAAAGAAAGAAAGAAAAGAGAAGAAGAGGGCTCTGTACCCCTATTCCACCAGGATGCATAGCATCTGCACCACATACTTTGTTTTTATACCATCACTGAAAGGGAAACAAACCTGGAAAACACCAAAGGAACCCATGCACTGTTTCTCTTATGTGTGAAAGAAGAGAATGAAGGGAAAGACACCTTGAAGTAGTAATAGGCTAATATGTGTAGGGGTGACTTAGAAAAGAAGTTAAGGCAGGACAAGGTTTAAAAAAATGGGGAAAAATTATCATATATATATATATATATATATATATATATATATAGAGAGAGAGAGAGAGAGAGAGAGAGAGAGAGAGAGGGTTGTAGTATTAGACTATGCCTGTGACATTGGGAAAACTATTGTAGTTTACAATAGAGGTGATGGGGACACAAATCTTTGATGGTGGGAACCATATGGAATTATATCCCTATGATAATATAATTTTGTAAATCAACATTAAATCACTGATAAAATAAATTTTAAAAATCTGCCAAATATATGGTGGTATAGGCTAAATGACAAGTATAATTATTGTCTAATAGGATTATGTGTGCAAAAAGGGTTAGAGACCTTCTTGTATACATAATCTTTCTTATATACATAAAGGGTTAAAAATCACTAACCCCTCCCCAGTAACTTTTTTTAAAGAAGAAGATAATAAATGTGATTTCCCATTCTTTCACCTCTTTTCCCCACTGTGGAAGCTGGCAAATTCACTGAAATTGGAGATACTTCCAATAAGCATCTTTGACAGCTAACATGGAGAAGTTTAGTGGGTATGGAAGAAATTTAGTATAGCTTGTTATTAATGTAATGACCCCAAATCCTCTGAAAGAAAAACAAATAAACTGGAATGAACAAAAGCATCAGAATCATCACTGAGGAGCAGGGTGGTGGCATTTCTTGTTGAGTGCGCACATTAGAGTGCATAAGGTCCCAAGTTTAAGTCCCTGCTTGAGCCCCACCTGCGTGGGGGAAGCTTCAGGAGTGATAAAATTGTGCTACAGGTGTATCTCTCTCTCTCTCCCTCTACCTCCCTTCCATCTCATTCTCTCTGTCTCTCCAAAATACATGCATACAGAAATATAAGTGACTTTTCTTAGGTGCATGAATAGCTCTCCCTATAGCCAACTGCTTTATTTTATTCACTAAATTCCTTTCAGCAAAAAAACTCATAAATTCTTACCACCCTAGCTACTGTATGTGTTGACACACCTGGATTGAGCCCTGGCAAAGTAGGAGCCATTTAAATCCAGCTCCACTGGGCAAGCTGAGAAACTTGTCTCAGTTTTGTCTCTCAGAGGAAGGGTCTCAATATTTTTGTTCTCCATTACCCTCTGGTGTCAAGTGGGGCTACACCCATTGTTTTCAGGAGTTCTGTGATTTTTTAGTCCATACTTTGTTTTTTGTTCAAAGCTGGTTGTTGGTATGCTTCTAAGACCCCTTCTGTTTCATTGGTTTAATCCCCCCTGCTTAACACTGTATTCTATTTACATAAACCACTGTTAACTAAGCACTGCCCTGCCTGGTTCATGATGTCTTTTTGCTCCGCCCCCTCTCCTAGTACACCCTGATTTCCATCAGTCTTGTTTCACTCCACCCTCTCTATGTCACATCCTGTTTCCACCCCTACTTGGCGAGTATATATAAGGACAAGATTGTGATTAGAGATGGCTTAGATTGTGCTGTGTTCCACATGAATAAAGACTGAACTGCGTACCACTCAGCCATGAGTCCCTGGTCCTCTCCCACCCGCAAAGCTAGCCCTGCATAATGGCCCCCTGAAACAGGGACAGGACTCTCGGATCTACACACAGACCAAAGAAGACCAGATATGTAAAGCCACCATGGCCTGCCTTTCTACTTATGAAGAGGTTTCCCAAAGGGTGAGACAGATTCTCTGTCTCTGGAACATTTTTATCTGGGCCACACTTTGGTTCCCTGACCGGGAACTTTGGTTCCTTATGACTGTGATCATAGAGCTTGGAAGATGCACGGAGATTTCTCCTTGGACTTTATGGATTCCCTCTCCCATGTTTCCTGAGGAGAAGGACTACATTTTGCTCCGGGCCACAATTTGGTTTCTTATGACTGTGATCGTAGAGCTTGGGAGATGCACGAAAATTTCTCCTTGGACTTTTTGGACTTCCTCTCGCATGTTTCCTGTGGAGAAGGACTAACTTGAAGAGCATTCTCAAGTACCCTAGAAGTCCCCAAGAATGGAGAAACATGGTTAGTTCTACCTTCCTGATTTGATTCTTTCTTTGATGGGAAGATGCTTTAAAAAATAGATGCCTGCAATCCTGCAGAAACAGTGAGAAGCACCCTAAATGGAATTTTGAGGAGCATTTTGGACTAGGATGTCCTCCAGGGACTCATGATGCTACATGGTGAGATCTGGATAATTTGGTCCAAGGTGAAAGAAGCAAAAGCTGCCTATGGCTTTTCTCTTGATTTCCCCCTTGTTGTTTTCTCTGAATATTTTAAGTTTGCTGTCTGCTTTTCATAAGCAAGTGATTTGAATGACTGAATTTTTGTATGACATTGACTTAAAAAAAATGCTGGATGCAGCCATGATTTCTAGAGACATCCAGAAACAATTCAAAAAATTGTTTCTTCCTCCTTTGATTTTTTTTTTATGTCTTGGCATAAATCTGAAACATTTAATCTTGAAAACTGTATGAGTTATGGGCAGGGCACATAGTGCAATGATTATGTTAATGATTCTCATACCTAAGGCTTCTAAGCATGGTTCTTTTATTGAGTTTAAACTGTTTGAACAACCTTAAAATTATACTAGAGAGGACTTCCAATTATAATGGAGTTATCAATTATAGTAAACTTCTAATCTGCGACAAGTTTTGTTTGACAAGTAAGTGAGTTACAGCTGTCAAGTCTTCACATGAAAAAGCATCTACTCAAATGGAATCCCTGGAAATCTATTTGGATCCCTGTTCTCTGACATCTCCCACAAGATGGCATGACTACAATGTACCCCCAGAAACCAATGCTGTGACCTGGCATGACATGAAGAAACAGATTCACAGACTCCAAAGCTCACTCTCTACAGAAAAGCAGAATTCCGGTGGCTGACATTCCCCATCGAGACAGATGTGCAGCGTTTCATCCCCTGGCATTTCTTCTGTGGTCATCTGCTTTGTACTGACACTTCCACCGGACTTACTGGTACACCTCTTGGACACTTTACACAACTTTACAGCAGTTTCCCTTTACACTGCTGGGTTTCTCAAAGACTGACCACAGCAGTGCATGGACTTTGCAGCCAGAGCCTTGGGACTCTATAAGCCATGCCCCTAACCTGCAGGCCCTGTACCTAGAGGTAGGAAACTCCCTGTCCTTACTAGGTCATGCCCTCAGAGTCAGGAAATGCCCCCTTTGAGACATGAAACGCCCCCAGAGGCAAGAGATGCCCACAGAGACAGGAAATGCCCTTTGAGGCAATAGATGCCCCCAGAGGCAAGAAATGCCCTTTCGCTTGCTAGGCACTGTCCCTTGAGGCAGGAAATGCCCCCATCAGGCCTCCCCTTGGCATCACACTGGTTCTTGCTGCTATCCTATTTTGTTCCTCCATGTCTTGTGCCAGTTCTTTTGAAAATGCCTGAACGATATAGGTTTCTGTTCCCCCCACACTCCTGATACTATGGCCATTAGTTAAAAAGAAAGGGGGAATTGTTGGTATGCTTCTAAGACCCCTTCTGTTTCATTGGTTTAATCCCCCTGCTTAACACTGTATTCTATTTACATAAACCACTGTTAACTAAGCACCACCCTGCCTCTAGGGCATTGGTTTAATCCCGCTGGTTCATACTCTCTTTTTGCTCTGCCCCCTCTCCTTGTCACACCCTGATTTCCACCAATTTCTTTTTGCTCCACCCTCTCTATGTCACATCCTGTTTCCACCCTACTTGGTGAGTATATATACAACTGCTCTGTCACCAGAATCATCAGAAGCACATCACCAGGACTTCAGTCTCTAACAGGCTCTGGAGAGAGCCTATAAGCTGATCTGCACTGGCAGCCCCAGGATATAAAGGACAAGGTTGTGATTAGAGATGGCTTAGATTGTACTGTGTTCCACATGAATAAAGACTGGACTGCGTACCACTCAGCCATGAGTCCCTGGTCCTCTCTCTCCCGCCCATGAAGCTAGCCCAGCAGCTGGTATTTTTTAGTAAAAAAGAACTTGTCATTAGTAAAAAAAAAAAAAAAAAAACCTTCTATTTTCCTTTCTCTCAGTTATAGTATACCTGCCCTTCCTAGGAGTCTTCATATGCACTGTTCCCTCAGTATATTAATAGAATAAACATTCTCCCTGTGGAATCTAACTTGCATTTTAATTCTTGACTTAAACATAAACTGCTTTGATGTTCCCTCCTGGGTACCCCTATTTAAATGAGACATACCCTCACCTGTACCATCTTCTATTTCCATACACTATTAAAGATAAGTTCCATATAGTAAACAGAAAATAATTTATAACATCATATTAATTATTCATTTTGTGCCATGTGCATACAATTCCAAACTCTCTGAAAAAAATCAAATATCCTTTATTAGTTCATCAATTTATATTACTAGAATACTCCCTCGTACATCCCCCCCTTTTTTGTTAATGAGTGGATAAATGAATGCTAAGAATTATCTTTTTTAAGATCCTTTTTCCATTTCTCTCTGTCCTATTCAACTTCTTCTTTTTCTAGCGTTTGCCCTTCTTCCGTAGCCAGTCAACAGTGTCAGGTTGAGCCTGATGATTGCTTGTTGCTGGCTTTGAAAGTGATTGGGATCCTTTGGATTCAGTCAGCTAGGAAGGATCGTTAGTTTCCCCAATAAATGGGTACTCACGGGATGCACCATGAGAAGGTCGATCCAATGCATCCTATTCAACTACAATGACATCAATAACAACAATAATAACTACAACAATAAAACAACAAGAGCAAAAAAAGGGAAAATAAATAAAATATTTTAAAAATATATGAAACCTGACTCTCACAGCAACCAAATTTCAGAGGAGACCTAACCCTTATGTAGGTCAGGCTCAATGAGGAAAACAAAGCACTCTTAGTGGTAGGAGGGTCCTGGTTTATGGTAAAGGGAAAGGACGTACGGTGGTATGTTCCTCAGACTCTTAACAAAGGTAGAGGAGAAATTGTATTCAAGTACCAGAAACCATAATGTAAACCATTAACTTTTCAATAACGTAGGGAAAAACAGTTTAATAAAGGTATTTACAAACATGGGAGGAAATGGGAAAGTTAAGTTCTAAAAAATGGAATTTAAAAAATCAGAACATTTACCAACATACCCACCTAAAGGTGGGCAAGTAGGAGATCACTGGGAAACTCCACTGAAGAGGTCTCAGCACCAAGGAGCAATAGAGAACGGGACAGGTGGAAAAACTGTGGGGCTTCTGCCTTCGTGGGTCAGCATCAAACATGTGGTGAGTGTGGGGTCAATGATAATTAGAAAGATGCGGAGGTTACACAGGCTCCTGTGCTGAATATGGGGCCCAGATCAAATCCATAGGGTTTACAGTTAACGGTATGTACATACTTTCCCCGTATTTGGGAGCTACTTTCTTCCCTGATCCAGCTTTCTAGTCCTTTTTCCAACTATGACACCATCTCCACAGACAGTAACCTGGCTCCACCTGCATATTAGATATCAGGCTCAGGCAAAAATTAGAAAAGTCAAGGGCCCTTTGGAATACACCTAAAATAAACCTACTATCTTTTCAAAATGCAGACCCCAAATCTTTATCTGCAATATTCTTGACTTTAGGCTCATGATTAGTCAAAAATTTGTTCTGCTTTTTGTCTTAACTCTTTTTCAACCACCAGGTTCCAGATGATACCATGGGTGCCAACATGACTTCCATGGACTAACAACCCCACCATGTGTCTTGGAGCCCTGCCTCCCCAGATCCCTGCCCCACTGTGGAAAGAGAGAGACAGGCTGAGAGTATGGATCAACCTGCCAATGCAAATGTTCAGTGGAGAAACAATCACTTCCACCTTCTGCACCCCACAATGATTCTGGGTCCATAGTCTCAGAGGGATAAAGAATAGGAAAGCTATCAAAGGAGGGGATTGGATATGGAGCTCTGGGGGTGTGAATTGTGTAGAAATGTACCCCTCTTATGCTATGGACTTGTCAATATTTCCATTTTATAAATAAAAGTTGAAAAAAGAAAAGAAAGTTCAGCAGTGCTGAAATGAACTAAACATAAAGAATATACCCAAGCAAGGCCCACTGGGCATCTGGATGTTCTATTGTTTGCACAGATGACTGTGACCGTTTTCTAAGCAGAGTGGCTTCTGCTTCTCAACAACCTCCCAAACCCCAGGGAATTTTCTTAGATGCATTCTGATCCTGAAACACACAGAGATGGGAATTCTGGTTAAGCAATCCAGCTTGAGCATTCTGACATGGCACTGACCAGCAACATTATCTTGCACCATCCATGTCTCCAGTATCCACCTGTCTGACTACACTTTGCTCCAAGAGGTCTACTGGCCCTGATAACTCCTTGCTTCAGTCCTAACCATGTGTTAATCAGGAGACTTATTTTTCGATCTCTTCTGACTGGCTTCCAGAGTTTTTGTGACCATGTCCCACAAGGATTCCATTTGAGTCTTCAGGTTATACAACATGACTGAGCCCACTAAGTATAATAAGGGCTTTGATCATCCATCCATTTTGGGGAACAGCATTTTCATACTTAAATAACAGAAACTGCTGATGCAAAGAGACCATAAGATCTTGCCCATTACCTCATCAGGACAACCCATGAGCTGCACCTAATTAAGCAAGGATCATGCTCATACTTCTGCACTTATCAAATGTTTCCTATTTGCACACTCTCTGCTCCTTTTGATATCTCTGACTACTCCCTCAAAGTCCCAGCTCACTAGATCTGGCAGGCTCCTTCATGCACAGAGGGCTAGAGAAGCCAAATTCCAGTGTCTGTCTGGTCCACTGCCCCCATACTTTCTTGCACACCATTCCTGAGTTCCTGCAAGGAAAGTGGCTCCCTCTTCTCTATTCTAATCTACCCAGCTAGAAGAAGAAGTGCAAGCCTGAAGGCACAGGAGAACATACGTGCTCTGAAACAAATAAGAGCTACCAAGTCAGCAACAAAACCCAGCCTTCTCATGCCTTTCCAAGGCAGCCATCGTGAGCCCCATTTTTCTCCTCCAGAGGTGACAAACTACCTGGCTTAGCCCATGGCACTGCCTCTCTGGAATGTAAATCATTGGAAGTTTCCTGCCTGAGAAAAACAATTAACATGAAATACCGGGATTACCTTTTGCCACATTCACAAATCTCTCCAGCTCACATTTTTTTCTTCCAACAATTTATGGATTCATGTCATTAGGCTGTTCCCATCTTTTCCCCCAAATGAACTGGCTTGCAGATCTCGGAATAATTTGGGACATTTGTTGTAAGAAAACTAGAGTTATCATCAGAAGTATCCCCTCCAAAGAGTATATGCCATGAAAAAGGGAGAGGGTTGGCATATCTTGTGAAAGTATATATTCTCTTCCTAATAGAAAGAGAAACCAAGGTCTAAGTGCTTTATTCCTTTGCCAGATGATTTTCATGGATTAGATTTCCTTTCTGGGCTATTCAATATAATCAATTACCTATGTTCCAAATCAGGAAGATATGAAACCATTATCATAACTAATACATGACAATATCCCATTACTTCTCAGTCAGGGATGTTGTGAATTTCCAAGGGACATTTGGCAATATCTGGGGAAATTTTTGGTTTTGTTCTAACTACAAGACTGAGAGAAAGGGTTCTATGCAACTAATGGTTGGAGAATCAGAATGCTGCTAAACATTCTAAAATGCAGAGAACATCCCCTTCCACAAAGAAGGGTCTTAAAAAACAAAATTTACCCAGGATGAGAGACACCACAAATCATCCATACAGGCTGACTTCTCACATTGTCTTCAAGTACCTCAAAGCATTGCCTTAAAACAAGATGCCAACTGGAGGAGAATAAGAAGGAGAAGGCCCCATACAGATGGTTCATCAACTGGAGTTTGATCTGATATTTTCATAGACGCTTTTCTAACATTCTCATAAATACTTTTGGAAAGTGTATGCGTGTGTGTGTGTGTGTGTGTGTGTGTGTGTGTGTGTGTTGGCTGTTTCAAACCTGAATCAATACAATGTGCAGAAGAAGTAACATACAAGGACACAGGAAAAGTTATGAGCATTAGATGACTCCCTAACACACACACACACACACACACACACACACGGACATGCACACTCAAAGAAATCTGGATAAAAGCTATGGGAGTATCAGGAAGAAGCAAAAATGAGCAATGTTCACTGTATCAAAGAGACTGTTTAAGTCTGTGTGTATTTCTGTATTGGCTTGAGATTCTGTGCATTTCTAAATTTTCCTATATTCTTACATTTCAGCATGTAATTTCTGGTTTGCCAGCTCCCCACCACAATATCTTCCATGAATAGGTCACTTGCAGATATATTTTCTTGACCAGTTACAAAAACTCTCCATGTATATTTGTTATACAAATGCTGAGAAAGTATTCTCTGGCTTCCTGGAGAAGAAAGGAAAGTAATGAAACTGAAGTTTTCTTCCACTAACCTTGGATACATTTGATACCATTGTATCTGAGGAGTCAGTGTAGGTTGGCAGCCAAGATGGCTTTTAGAAAAAAAGTGTCTTTAAAAGATCAACTTTTATTAGTTTGGTTCTACATTTAGTGAAGCCCATGTGGTGAAGGGAATAATTAGTGAAGTTAATTGCGACTTCACAGAGAACCAAGGGAAATCCAGTGAAATGTCCTGACATTCACTGAGAGCAATATGTTCAGTGCTCCTGCAACTAATTGCAATTAGCAAGTGAGAGAACATACATATGGTCTCTTTGTGTGATTAATTACACACCTTTATCACAGTAGACACACAGTGTGTGTAAGAGGAGATCCAGCACTTTTATTTAGACTACTGCATTGCCTCTTGCATCTGTGGCTTGAGCAGTTTCTCAGTCCCGCCTCTGCTAAAAGCACAACTCTACAATCTGCTTGTCCTCAAGTACAACCTCAGCAATTATGTAATAAATGAATATGTAAATTAGTGGTGAGTGCTTATGAAAGGCCATCTCCCATTTGCCTAGAGTTCAATGTCAAATATCTTTTGGGGAACCACATAAAGGCTAACTGAGGGCACCAGGGGCAGAAAGGAGATTTCAATTCAAAGTGACTAAAATAGAGCTGTCTGTCTGGAAGCTAAAACTTCTGGGGTACCAGAAGAAACAAAACAAAATGATCTTAAAAAGATACTACTCTAGGGAGTTGGGTGGTAGCACAGCAGGTTAAGCACACATGGCTCAAAGTGCAAGGACCAGCATAAGGATCCCGGTTCGAGCCCCCGGCTACCCACCTGCAGGGGAGTCACTTCACAGTTGGTGAAACAGGTCTGCAGGTGTCTATCTTTCTCTCCTCCTCTCTGTCTTTCCCTCCTCTCTCCATTTCTCTCTGTCCTATATAACAAAGATGACATCAATAGCAACAACAAGAACTACAACAGCAATAAAATACAAGGGCAACAAAAGGGAAAATATTTTTAAAAATTTAAAAAGAAAAGCTACTACTCCAGGAGGGAAGGCTGTGGAGCACTGGGTTAAATGCACACAGTATGCAGTGCAAGTACCCACTCAAGGATCCAGGTTCAAGCCCCCAGACCCCCACCTGCAGTGAGGGTAAGTTTCATAGGTGGTAAAGCAGGTATACAGGTGTCTGTCTTTCTCTCTCCCTCTCTTTCTTCACCTCCCCTTTCAATTTATCTCTGTCCTATCAAAAAGAAAAAAAAGAAAAAAAATGGACATGGGGCAGTGTATTCATAGTACAGGCACTTCTTCTAGCGTTTGCCCTTCTTCCATAGCCAGTCAACAGCGTCAGGTTGAGCCTGATGTAAAGTTTCAAGACCTCCTTTGAATCTGGAGAGGTGGCAGTCGTTGACTATGTGGGTCATAGTCTGTCTGTAGCTGCAGAGGCAGTTCGGGTCGTCTCTGGCTCCCCAGCGATGGAACATAGCGGCGCACCGGCCATGGCCTGTTCGATAGCGATTGAGGAGGGCCCAATCATAACGTGCTAGGTCAAAGCTGGGTTGACGCTTGCAGGGGTCTGTGATGAGGTGTTTGTTCTTTACCTCAGCTGACTGCCAACTCTGTTTCCAAGAGTCTGGAACAGAGAAGTTCAGTGTAGGCGTAGGGGACCAGATTGGGTGACGAGACGTCAAGCATTGGACAGGGTGGGCGAAGATATCCGCGTATATTGGCAGGTCCGGTCGAGCGTAGACGTGGGAAATGAACTTAGATGATGCTGCATCCCGATGAATATCTGGCGGGGCGATGTTGCTAAGAACTGGCAGCCATGGAACCAGGGTGGAACGGATGGTTCACTGAACCCCAGCAATAACCGTGGAGAAAGAGGTGGGGAGGAAGAGGAGATACTCCTCTTTGTGTGTGTGTGTGTGTGTGTGTGTGTGTGTGTGTCTCCAGCATTATTGCTGGGGCTCAGTGCCTGCACTATGAATCCACTGCTCCTGGAAGCCATTTTTCTCCTTTTGTTGTCCTTGTTGTCTATCGTTTTTGTGGTTATTATTATTGTTGTTGTTGTTGTTACTGTCATTGGATAGGACAGAGAGAAATGGAGAGAGGAGGGGAAGACAGAGAGGGGGAGAGAAAGATAGACACCTGCAGACTTGCTTCACCGCTTGTGAAGTGACTACCCTGCAGGTGGGGAACTGGGAGCTTGAACCAGGATCCCTACACCGATCCTTGTGCTTTGTGCCACCTGTGCGCTTAGCCCGTTGCATTACCACCTGGCCCCTTTCTTTTTCTATTACTATCTTCTTCACCAGCATGACTTTGAATGGTCCAGTATTGATTTTGTGGTTGATAACCATTGTTCACCCCAAATTGTACCTTCAGCACTTCCTCCAGCCACAAAGCTGAATCACATGTAAAACAGAAATATTTGTCCATATGCATCTTCACTGAACTTGCAAAACTTGGATTAGCAAAAAGGAAGTAAGACCTTGGGAAAAGATTGAATTTTGATTTGATATCTGGAGATATGAGAATTCATTTTAATTTGGGGTGTTTAAAATTCTAGATACAGAAGCATTTCACAGTTGAGGCTGGACACAATTTTCCTTCTGTATCACTAAGGTCTCACTATCTGTTGCATTGACATTTGAATTTTCCTTGTAAAATCTCATGACAATATATCTTACATTGTCAACAAAATTTTTTAATATTCTGCTAGTATATGACTTTTATATTCCTTTGAGTTACTTTAGAACTGCAAAAATGCCATGAATACTTAACTTGTAACAATCAAAGCTTTATTATAGTAGTTTCCAAATTTTCTGGCTTAAAGTGCTTGAGAGTTCATGGCTTTCCCAGGTGTCTGTATGGACTAAGTGGCCAGCTCTGCTCAACAGAGTCATTTCAGGAAACATGGAGGCTTTGTTACCTTAAGCAGTGCCTTCTAAGGTAATTTGGTTTTGCATTGCCAGTTGGAAGGGAAGAAAACTATAGGAACACAAAATCATCACAAAATATTTCATTTTAAGCTAGGGAAACTCATCATTTTTGTTCAAATTCCATTGGAGGAATTCAGTAACATCAAGCTGTAAGTAATACTAAACCATTCTATTTCCCTCTCACTTTGCTTTATTTACATCCAGAAACTTGCTTTTTTTATATCCAGGAATAAAAGAAAATACAGTAGCAGAGAACCTAGTTAAAAGGAAGGGGAATTTTGTGAAATTAATGTTGCCTGAATCATCTCATTTAGAGACACACATCAAATGGAAGTAACTATTCTATCACTCTACCATACGCTCTTTGAAACAAGAAGGGATATTACACTTACCATGCAAAAAAAAAAAAAAAGTAAATTGATGTTTGGGAAATAAGCAATTGAAAGGATAAGTGAAATACTTCTATACCTCAATTTGGCTTAACTCCAGTCTTGTTCAAAGGACAGGTATCTAAAATATTTCCACAGTATGATTTTCCCTGCCATGCTTTAGTCTACTCTGAATAAATGGAGGTCAGAGTCTAGTTATCAGGAAATTTTTTTTTTCTTTTTCCTTTTTTGCCTCCAAGGTTATTGCTGGGGCTCAATACCTGCACCAGGAACCCACTGCTTCTGGAGGCTATTTTTTTCCTTTTTGTTGCCCTTGTTGTTTATTGTTGTTGTTATTATTGTTGTTGTTATTGCTGTCATTGTTGTTGGATAGGACAGAGAGAAATCGAGAGAGGAGGGGAAGACAGAGAGGGGAAGAGAAAGACAGACATCTGCAGACCTGTAAGAGGGGCTCTAACCAGGACCCTAATCAGTCCTTGCTGTTCGCGCCATGTTCACTTAACCTGCTGTGCTACCGCGCCCTCCCAGAAATTCTTTAAATACTTACTTCATTGGAAATTTTTTGGATTCGACCTACAGGTCAACTAGTCTCTGAGTTCTAGTATTACTAGGTCTCACTCTTTTCTCAGTTCCATTAACACTTGATTTTTGCCTAGAAAATTTTATGGCGGCTGAAATCCCAGGAAGGCTTTATTTTTAGGTTCAAAAGAATTAGAATGGAAAACATTAAGCATTTACATCAAACACAATGGAAGGAAAGGATAAAAGAATTTTTACTGTATACTTATTGAATCAGAATTATAAAAAATATTGATATAAATCCTGAGTGTCTGGAATATTCATACACTCCAAGGAGGTAGTTTTTACGGTTTCCAATTCACAGATAAAAAAAACTGAAAACCAGAGAAAATTGCTCAAAGCTAGCAATTTTCACAGGGTCACCAATTAGTTAGAGACATGGTAAAATTCAGACCTGGAACTTTCCAAATAAATCAGTTCAGTTATTTCCACCCAATAAAACCACAAACTGAAGACCAGCAATTCTAGAGCTCATTTCTTAGGTGGCTTGCATAACTATGATTTTTTTTCACTGCATCTAAGTCTAAAGAAAATGTCCATGGGCCGTAGGTCAAATCCATGGGGTTTACAGTCAATTGTATTTATACACTTTTCCCATATTTGGGAGCTTCTCTCTGCTCTGATCCAGCTTTCTAGTTCTATTTCCAACTCTGACACCATCTTTCCAGACAATATTTTTAGCCCACCTGCATGCTAGCTAGCAGGCCAAGTTAGTAAAGCTACAGTCCCCTTGGAATATGCCTAAAAGAGACCTACCAGCTTTTCCAAAATGGAGACCCCAAATCTCATCTGCTATATCCTTACTTTTAGGTTCTTGATTATTAAATAATTTGCTCTGCTTTTTATCTTAATGCTTTTTTGCTACCAACTTGCAGATGCTACCATGACACCAACATGACTTCCCTGGGCAGACAACCTCGTCAATGAGTCCTATAACCCCACCTCCCCACAGGGAAATACAGAAACAGGCCAGGAATATGGTTTGGCCTGTCAACACCCATGTCCAGTGGAGAAGCAATTACAGGACCCAGACCTTCCACTTTCTGCACCCCTTAAAAAATTTCTGCACTCCAGAAGGATAAAGTGGAGGGGATGAGACATAGAACTCTGGTGGTGGGAATTGTGTTGAATTGTACCCCTCTTATCCCACAATCTTGTTGATCATTATAAATAACTAATAAAAAAGTAAAATATGAAAATAAAAGAAAAATTTCCTTGCAGAAATGGCATTGGCTGAGTGTAATTAGAGACTTTAGTTTTAATCTTGTAAAAGGGGGTTTATTGAAAGGACAGTAACTTCCATCAGCCTAAGTCTGTAGATCGGGGACTTTGGGATCACATTATCATCCAAAGTTCCTTCTTTAATATTCTTTGGTTACAATTCCCTAGTTGAAGCAACATCCTTTAGCAAGTAAACAGCCCAATTATTTTAAAAGACAAATCAGAATGATTAAAAAGCCTTGTTATTTACTCTCTGAATTAACAAACTATTGCCTTTTCATAAAAGCCTGTAACATAGCATAGATTAAAAAAACATAAAGCAAAAATTGCATCTTACTGTCTAACTTCTGATGTCAAAACTTGCACATTATTTTCAAATGCAGTCTAAATGGCAGTGATACTGTGGCAGGGAGGAGTTGGGAAACACTGTGTAGGGAGTATTCTAGTGTTTAAAGGACATAAGTGAATAAACCAGTGTCTCAGTAGCCTTTGGTCTACTAAGTCTGGATTAGAGGTGGAAGTTAACTAATTTTCATGCTTCCTTCCTCTCCCTTAAAAGAATGATTAATTCATCACATTCAAACTATAGACTCCTTCTCAACATAACAATCCTTCAGTCAATACAAAACAGTCTAAGTTAACAAAACAATATCTAATTGCCACCTCTTGCTTAAATCACCTTGCTATAAAATATCTTTGGTTCTGGAAAGCCAGAAAAACCCTAAGGAGTCATGTCAAATGATATAGGCCAAAAGGAGAAAGGCAAATACAGAATGATCTCACTTTAAGTGTAAATTTCAAAACAAGGAAAGAAAAAGAGAACACAGGATGAAGTTGGGACAAGGTATAGTTATAGTGTACTTTACCACAGCAGAGAACACTAGGGGTGAGGAGGAACAGAAAGAGGGGAGGGGAGAGGATAAAGAAGGTATGGAGGTTCCTGCTGCCTGACAGAGGGAAAGGGCCTAAATTGGGGATAAGATGTTTTTGTTGTTGTTTTGTTTGAATATATTTGTTATATCATTAGATAGAGAAAGAGAGAAATTGAGAAGAGAGGAGGAGATAAAGTGGAAGAGACACAGAAAAACACCTGCAGCCCTGTTTCAGCACTTGTGAAGCTTTTCCTCTGCAGGTAGGGACCAGGGACTTGAACCTGCATTCTTGTGCACTGCAATGTATGCACTTAACCAGGTGTGCCACTGCCTGGCCCCTGATTTTCCCCCCATTTTTCAATTTTATTTATTAATGAGAAAAGAGGAGAGAGAGAAAGAACCAGACATCACTCTGGTACATATGCTACTGGGGATTGAACTCAGGACCTCATGCCTGAGAGTCCAATGCTTTATCCACTGTGCCATCTCCCAGACCACTTCCTCCATTTTTTTATTGATTTAATGATGATCAACAAGACCATAGGATAAGAGGGGTACAATTCAACACAATTCCCACCACCAGAATTCCTTATCTCCATCCCCTCCATTGGAAGCTTTCATATTCTTAATATATGTATTAATATTTTAATATTACATTATGTATAATATATAATATAATACATATAATTAATATATCTTTTGGGAGTATGGATCCAGAATAATTATGGGGTGCAGAGATGGAAGGTCTGGCTTTCGTAATTGCTTCTCCTCTGAACATGGGTATTGGCAGGTCGATCCATACTCCCTTCCTGTTTCTATCTTCCCTAGTCTGGGGAAGGGGCAGGGCTCTGGAGAGATGTAGAATGTTTTGTAGACACCTGTCACAAGAGGTGAGAAATTATTCCCATGTGCTAACTGCTATTCTGTAAACCACCATTTCCTTCCATAAAACATTTTTAAGTGTATATAAAGGGAAAAATTACCCCCCTATAGGATAACCAACCATTACAGAGAACACCAGGCAATTTGTATAATTCCAGATTTCTAAACAAGTCCAAAAAAAGTAACCAGACTTTTTTTCACCATGTTCTCTGAAGCATGGGTGATACAAAGAGTATGTCCTAAAGCCCTTAGACTTTGAGGAGAAACCAGTGCAAGTTGTCACAATGCTTATGTTCCTGGTTTGTTTCTAACAAAACTCGGAGAAGCTCATGAAAAAATTTAATGTTGTTGTTCTTGTTGTTTAAAGGACTCTTTTTTGCCCCAGTGTCTTCTCTTACATAACTTTATCTCATTCACAGATCTCTGATTTTTAAATTGCATCTAAATCATATTTAGCTTAGTTCCTTCTAATTGACTCATCCATCAGGAAGTCAAGACCATTTAGAGGGGGTTATGCACCAACAATGCTTGAAAATAAATATCAAAATTTCACAATAATATCCTTCATAACTAACGACCAAATTTGTGCTAATATCCAAATGTATAGTTTAATACTTAACGTGTGATCTATAAATTAATATCACCAGTTTCATGGGTGCATGTTAGAAATGCAAAATCTCAGTCCTACCCGAAGTGAAGTAAATAAGAATCTGTATTTTACAAGCTTCATGAAGCACTCTGATACTAATGAAGATTTCAGAAGTGCTCAACTAGAACAGAGACCATTTTGTCTCTATCTTTGATGCACATTGATGTTTTTATGGTATACTCTATTACTGCACTGCTAAAAGCTTATCCAGACCACAGAAGACTAAAATGTGCAAGTTAGCAGGGTTCAGGGGGGCTAGAAAGTAGGTCATCCTATAGGGTGTGCACCCTGCTATGAACAAGAACCGAGGATTAAATCTCAATACCACACCACATAGGAATACTACAGATAGCAGTGAAGGAGCTTTATGGACAATGGAGCAGTAATATGGTGTCTCTCTGTCTGTCTTCTCTCTTTCTTCCTCTACTTCCCCTCTTTGGCCCAATATATGTAAGGGCACAGAATAGTGGTTTTGTGATTTATATGTGTGAAGAACTAAAGCTGCAAATTTGAAATGAAATTGGCAATTATGTTCATCAACAGAAGAAAAAGAACAAGAGTCGTATATGGAAAAACAATGAACATATATCTAGCACACAACTGTAGTATCAGACAGTGCTATAAGCAAGACCTCATATACGCACATCATAATTCAAGCACATATTTATGAGCCTTTACTGATTAAATTAAAAGTTTCTCTATGGTATATTCTTAAGAAGGTAAAGAGACTACTGGGGAGGGAGTGGCTGTGGCATACCCAGTTAAAAGCACATGCACAAGGACCTGAGTTTGAGAACCCACTCCCCACCTATAGGGAGACTGACTCACAAGCAATGAAGCAGGTCTGCAGATGTCTATCTCTCTCTCCCACCCTATCTCCCCACACCTCTCAGTTTCTTTAAGTCCTTTCAAATAAAAATATAAGGGTAGAGGGACAAAAAAAATGGCTGCTGGGAGCTGTGGATTTGTCTTGTAAGTATCAAGCCCCAGTAATAGGAAGAAAGAAAGAAAGAAAGAAAGAAAGAAAGAAAGAAAGAAAGAAAGAAAGAAAGAGAGAGAAAGAAAGAAAGAGAGAAAGAAAGAGGGGAGAAAGGGAGGGAGAGAAGAAGAGGAGGAGGAGAGAAAGAAAGAGGAGGAGAGAAATGATGAGATAGAAAGAAATTATTCTCAAAATCATAAGAAGTATCATTTGCATAGATTTCAAGTTGCTTGAGACATGTTAAAAGTGTGGTAAATTAATTTTCTAGAAATAAAAAGTTGAGCACTTTATTCTGATGTATCCGGGACCTTACTACATGTGTGCACACATACATGCAAACACATACACAAATAAGTAATTAAAATGTTTATTTTAATGATATGAAAGTTTTAAGTGAACTAGATGGAAATAAGAGAGAAATAGGGGGACAAAGCAGTAGAGAAGGTACAAATAGGCAAGATCATAATAATTTTTCTATTAATGTTCATCTTAATTTACTGAACATGATAATCATGTTTAGATAACTACAGAGTACAGAGACTTATAGATTATTCCTCTGTGGTTTTAGGTTAGGAAATCTTGTAGACTCAGTGTGGGTTCACAGGACCTCGGAAAATTTAAATATTTCATTCTTTTTAAGTTTGATACAAATACAACATGGCTCGGGGTTCATCACTCACAGCTCACACCAAAAGTCTAATGATGCAACACACATGTACACACACACACACACACATACACACACAATGCTATATGCCAAATCACGGCTCTTATCATCTCCATAGATAACTCTCTTTGTAATCAGATAATTTTTTTTTGCCTCCAGGGTTATTGCTGGGGCTCTGTGCCTGCACTACGGATAAAGAGGGTAAGAGACAGAGAGACACCTGCAGACCTGCTTCACCTCTTGTGAAGCGACCTCCCCGCACCTCACAGGTGCAGAGACAGGAACTCGAACCCGATCCTTGCACAGGTCCTTGTGCTTTGTACTATGTGCTCTTCACCGGATAAGCCACCATGCAACCTATTCAAGAACTATTGAACTACATTGTCACTGAAGAGGCAATGATTCATTCTTTATGGGATGAAAGAAAGACTTACAGCTGGGATTATATTACCTAGCCACTTTTAAACCAAACAATAAGCCTTTTGCATTCTAGTGTTGAAAAATAACTCAGTCAAAAGAGTCTCCTCAGAATAATTTCTACTCTCTTCTTAAAAACATCCCCCTAAAAAGCAAAAAGCAAAGATTCAATTTTCAGTGCTTCTGAAAGGTATTCATTTGTCTAAACACTGGAATATGAACATTAAAGTACATCAAGCCATGATTTTAGTAGAAAATACATAATTGTATAGACGGCCACTGAACTTTAAAAACAATTTTATATATATTTTTATTTTTTTATATTTTTTTATTTTCCCTTTTTGTTGCCCTTGTTTTTTTTTTTATTGCTGCTGTAGTTATTGTTGTTGTTGTTATTGATGTTGTCATTGTTAGATAAGACAGGGAGAAATGGAGAGAAGAGGGGAAGACAGAGGGGGGAGAAAAAGACACCTGAAGACCTACTTTACCACCTGTGAAGTGACTCCCCTCTACCGGGAATCATTATGGTGGTCCTTGTGCTTCGCGCCATGTGTTCTTAACCAGCTGCGCTACCGTCTGACTCACTTTTTTTATAACTTTTATTTATAAAAGACTTGAATGATTAACAAAATCATTTGTCAAAATAAGTAGTTTAGCCAAATATTCAGGTCTCAGCAGGAGGAAACACTAACAAAAACAAGAGGATGAGGGGTACAACTCCACACAATTCCCACCACCAGAACTCCGTATCCCATCTGAACTTTTAAAATACTTGATATTGGTGTGTACTAGGGCAAAGGGAAAATGACAAAATGTGATCCTACAGCTAGTAAAGGCAGGAAACTCTTTTATCCCCAAGACCTGAAAGGTGAGGGTGAGGAAGAGTTTCTGAGTCTAAAAAGAGGGCTAGACTGAGGGGACTTTCTTAGCAATAGCTATGGTCTGAAATAAAGAGAAGCAGAGACTTGTCAAGGTTATCCTGATGGCCAAAAACCAATCAGAAGCCAGAATACAAGAAACTCTGCTAATAAACCCTTAGTAAATTACAAGTCTCCCCAAAATTTATCTTTAGCATTGACCATAACTCTCAGACACTTTATAAAAATTTGAAGTTATAAAATAATATCCCTGATGAGTATGGGTGTAAGATTTACTAAATCATTAGTAAATCAAATCTAGCATTTTACAAAAATCAAAACGGGACTATGGCTAAGTAAGCTTTATCCTGAGAATGCAAAGTTGGTTCAAAATACAGAAGTCAGTTTACAGGGCCCAGTGGTGGTGCATCTGGATTAGCGCACATGTTGCAGTGCACAAAGACCCAGGTTCAAGCCTCCAGTCTCCACCTGCAGGGGGAAAGCTTCACAAATCATGAAGCAGGGCTGCAGGTGTCTGCCTCTTTCCCTCTCTATAAGCTCCCTTCCTCTCCATTTCGGGCTGTCTCTAATAAATAAATTAAGATAATAAAAATTTAAAAATAATTTAATCAAAAGTCAGCTTACTTTATCATGTTAATATTAAGAAGATTTTTTAATGTGAAAATTTACTCATCTCCATAGATGCAGAAAGAAAAAATTTGATAAAATTTTAAATAAATTCTTAATAATAATAATAACTCTTGACAAACTTGGATTAAAAGATAATCCTTGAATCCAGTAAAAAGTATCTGCAGAAAGATACTCCATAAATGCAGAAAGAAAAAGTTTTATAAAATTTTAAATAAATTCTTGATAATAATAATAAATCTTGACAAACTTGGAGTAAAAGATAAATCCTTGAATCCAGTAAAAAGTATCTGCAACACAACTACAGCTAACATACTGCCCTTGCCTATTCAGTGTTATTCTATATGTCCTAGTCACTGCTGTAATACAAGAAAAAAAGAAAACCATGAAGGTCTCTATGATTGAAATAAAGACAGTTATTTATACACAACATTATTTCTAATAGTGATAATGCCAAATGAGCGTATATGTAGCATCAGAGTTTAGTCAGATTGCAAAACATAAAGTCAAGACATAAAAATCGTTGCAATTCAATGCTCACAGAATGGAAAATTAGAAATTCAAATAACACAACAATTCATACTATGTATTGCAATTTAAAAAATATAGTACAATTAGGAAAAAATATAAAAACAAGGGGCAAGATTGGTATGCTGAAAGACATAAAGCCTAATGAACAAAATCAAAGACTGAAATACATTAAGTCAGATGCCTTGATTGGGAGACTCAATGTTGCCAAAATATTAATTTTCCCAAAATGTATATAGGCATTCAAAGTAATCCTTAACAAAATTTCTATTGATGTTAAATTTTTATTTTAAATTTTGTATGGATATGTAAGGGACATTGAAACACTAGGAAAAAATTAATTGTTTTAAAATAAAGTCACAAAACTAAGATACTCACAAAAACATTGACACTAGTTTTTATTATTATTATTATTATTATCATTATTATTGCCATGTGGTTTATTGTTGGGACTTCCTGCCAGTACTATGAATCCACTGCTCCTGGCAGCCATTTTCTCCATATTTTTCTTTCTATTTTTTTATTTAATAGAACAGAGATAAATTGATAGGGGAGGAGGAGATGTAGACAGAAAGAGAAAGAGAGACACCTACAGACTTGCTTCACCACTGTTGAAGATTCCCCACTCAGGTGGGTAGTTAGGGACACAAGCCTTGGTCCTTGCACATGATAACTTGTGCTCTGTAGCCAAGTACAACATCACCCAGACCCCTGATACTAGATTAATGGAGCAGAATAGCGAGCTCACAGTAGAACCAGTTGAATATAATCAATAGATTTTCAGCTACACAACCAGCTTTATTCAATAGAAAAAGAGATAAGCTTTTGTTATTTTTTTCAGTAAATGGCACTATTCATTAAAACGATAACCTTAATCTATCACATGGCATACATAAATCAAGCTTAAAACTTCAGGGGAAGGAATGGGATATGGAGTTCCGGAGGCGGGAATTGTGTGGGATTGTACCCCTCTTATACTATGGTCTTGTCAGTGTTTCCATTTTATAAATAAAAACTTAAAAAAAAAACTTCTGGAAAAAAAAACCTAAAACACTAGAGAAAAACATACTTTAAAAATATAAAGAAAATATTTTTAGTTTTAAGTTAGGCAAATATCCCTTAAATTAGGCACAAAATGCATAATGAGGAAAAGAAAATTAGCCACTGAGCTAAATAAAAATTAAAAATTTCTCTTTTAAAACCACTACTAAGAAATAAAGATGAATCACACACAGGAAGAAAATATTTACAAAACATATATCTGGACCAAGGACAGGTAAATGAAAATATATGTGAAATTGTCATAACATTAAATTATGAAGAAAACTTATTTTAAAACTAGCAAAAAGTGGTAAAGATACTTCTAATAAAATGCCAGTTACAGGGATCAGGTGGTGGTGCAAATGTCACCATGTGCAAGGACCCAGATTCAAGTCCCCACTCCCCACCTGCAGGGGGGATGCTTCACAAACTATGAAGCAGGTCTACAGGTATCTATCTTCCTCTGTCCCTTTCTATTTCCCCCTCACTCATTTTTTTTCTATCCTATTAAATAAAGTAGAAAGAAAAAAATGGGGAGGGAAATGGCTACTGGGAACAGTGGGTTTATAGTGCTGATAAGCCTGGTGGCAATTATAAAGAACGCTAGACTAGACCAATATTATAATGATTTTATAAAAAGAAAGAACCCTAGCAATACATATTAGCATCAATATGTAACTATTCAACACTATTGGCTGATGATGATGGCAACCAGGATGCCACATGGGAAATGGTTGAAAGTTATAAAGTTGTACCCTTACATTATGATCCAGGAATTCTACTCCTAGGTATTCAGCCAAATAAACTGAATTTATACTCAGACAAAAACCTATATGGACATGTTTATTTAAAATATATACATAACAATGAAAGCTAGAAACAATCAAATGTCCTTTCACTGAAGTAGTATGAAGCAGTAAAAAGAAGCAGATTAGTGATGCATATCATAAGATGAAAAAAAATCTCAAAAATATGCAAGGGGCCAGGCATAGTTGCCATGTCCAAGGTCCAGGTTCCAGGCCTGGTCACCATATGGGACTGCCTTTGTGTGCAGTAGAACACTGCTGCAGTCTCTCTATCTATCTATCTATCTATCTATCTATCTATCTATCTATCTATCTCTACTCTTTCTATGTATATACATGTGTTTTTCTCTCTTACTCTCTATGTAAAAAAGAAAAAGAAAAAAGCAAGGTAGAAAGAAAAAAGGCTAGGGCCAGGCAGTGGCACGCCCAGTTAAGTACATGCATTACAGTGCACAAGGACGCAGGTTCAAGCCACTGGTCCCTACCTGCAGGGTGAAAGCTTCATGCGTGATGGAGCAGGGCTTTCATGTCTCTCTATCTCTCTCCCTCTCTATCTTGCACTCCTTTCGCAAGTTATCTCTGTTTCTATCCAATAATAAACAGTAAAGTAAATTTAAAAATTAAAAAAGAAAGAAAGGAAGAAAAAAGACTGCAAAGAGACCCAGTGGCAGAAAATAAATAAATAATAAGTAAATGAATACTAAATAAGACCTTAAGAAACCAATTAAAAGATATTCTATGTTGCCACTTCTCAATAATCACAATGGCTATGGAGTCATATTATTCTCTATCTTTCCTACTTTGCAAATTTCTCAAAAATTACAATTTCATCTCCTGCACCCAAAAATTATGATTTAATAGGTCTATTGGGCATCTGAGAAATCTGAACATTTAGTAAAATGTTTTAAGCATTTCTGGTGTAGGTGGACTGTTGGCCTCAGAACATACTTTTTCTTGGGAAGTTGTGTGTTTTCTATAGAAGGTAGACAAGCTGATCTTATTCCTAGCCTCACCAAAAATGTCTGAGTGACTTTCAACACAATTTATCTCAAGCTGAGTTTTCTCATCTTTATGATAAAAATAATATAAAATCTAACTTAAAGAGTTTGGGAAAGAGTAAATGGAATACATGAAAATACTTGGTATAGTGTCTGCCACATAACAAGTGCACAGAGTACTATTTCCAGCCCATCCTTTTTTCCTGATTGACTATACTCACCTTATGCCATGCCTCATGCTACTCAGTAATTGTTTTTAAATCCTTGTCATTATATTTATTTTTTTTAATTTTTTATTAAGAAAGGATTAATGAAAAAAAACATAAGGTAGGAGGGGTACAACTCCACACAATGTCATTATATTTCTAATTCATGAATTAAATATTTGTCCTGGTTTCATCCAGTAGAATGCATGTTATGGGCACTTACCTATTTTAATTTGATTTGGAATATGCTAATGAACTGCTCATTCATTCATCAGTCCTGGATGCTCACATGAAAATTTCTCTACTAGCAATTATCTCCTCAAGTTAAGCCAGAGCTCAGTCCAAATATGAAGCTACCCATAAGCTCAAAGGGAAGGGGGAAGACTGAGTTTTTCTTACCCTTACCTATCTCATGAAGGAATCTTTTGGTCCTCAGTCAGAGTCCTTCCTCACAAAGCTGTAAGTATGCATCAGAGAAATCATAGGGGTGAGGATAAAAGATGAATAGACTTGAGAAGAGAAAGAGGTTACAGTAAAGATTCAGTGGAGGTAACATCTAAGTTAAAGGAAAAGTTGGATATCTGAGAGTTAACCTGAAGACTATCATTGTCTGTATAATCATCCCAAGACACCATAGAGCCTGAGAAGAGATGAGGGTATTAGAAAGAGGAAGGAGACATACTAGGAAGTCTAGTAAACTTCAGAAACACACTTTCAATTGTCCATTGGCCTAATAGCTTCTCAGGTGGAACCTGTCCATCATGGCTTCAGAGCAGAAACTCTACATGAACACACTACAGTCTATAGTGGGTGTTTGTAAAGTAAGAGATGGTACCTGCAGGAAGATTTTGCAATTTCAATCTAAGCACCACATGAGAGGAGTCAATTGTTGGAACACTCAGATCTCTCCATGGTCAGCACCCACATCAGCATGAGTCTTTCTTCTTCATCTTCTATAAGCTTGCTGTGGAAAAACACAGGCACTGTATTCTTACTGGAGAAAGATGAATCATGGTATTTTCCAGACAATTAAACCAAGGCCTTCAGGCCTGCTAGGACCAGCTGAATCATATAAATGACTTCACCCACCTGCAGTTGTGCCATATGCCCATCCTCTTCACTGTCTCAATGAAGAATGGCATAGAGAAGAGAAGAGAAGAGAAGAGAAGAGAAGAGAAGAGAAGAGAAGAGAAGAGAAGAGAAGAGAAGAGAAGAGAAGAGAAGAGAAGAGAAGAGAAGAGAAAAGAAAAGAAGAGGAGAGGAGAGGAGAGAAGGAGAGGAGGAGAGGAGAGGAGAGAAGAGAGGAGAGGAGAGGAGAGGAGAGGAGAGGAGAGGAGAGGAGAGGAGAGGAGAGGAGAGGAGAGGAGAGGAGAGGAGAGGAGAGGAGAGGAGAGGAGAGGAGAAGAGAGGAGAGGAAAGAAGAGAAGGTCTTTTTCAGGTTTTTGCAGAGGTCAGATTTCTGTGAAGAGGAAATGTGTTCCCTCCTACTTCTGAAAGACAGCATCTCTAGAAGTTTTTCCTATACTCAGTGCCAAGGCATGAGTTCATGACCCTTATATCCCTTGTCTGTGACTCTGACTTCTTCTACATGGCTTGGTAACTACAACGAGAGAAGGGTTACAGATATCACAAAAGCATTCACTGCTGGTCACGCAAGTCAGCATTCTAGTGTTTGTTATACATACATATATAAAATGTTTCTGCTTAATAGCTACATTTGAGAAAGGGGAATGGACTGTGGTAAATCAGTTAAGCATATATACTACCATGCCTCCAGCCCATTTCTATAGTTCCCCAGTGGGAAATATAGCTCTAGCTCTGGAAAGGTGAGGTTTAGGGACAAGTTGATGAGGTCATCTGTTCAGAGAAGTCAGCATGGAATCATAACATCTGCAACTTTGTGGCTTAAAGACAGTTATATATTTAGCAGGACAAAATGATTGTGAACAGAAATCAAAAACTAGGAATAGAGTAGATGAGAATAGATGTCTTAGGGTGGAAAGAAGCTAGGAAGTCTATTTTAGGTATGTTCCTGGGGCTTGTGGCTTTTGTAGTTTTTGCTTGAGTCTGATAGCTAACATGGAGGTGGACAAAAGTATTACCCGGGAAGATGGTATCCAAGTTGAGAGTAGGGCTAGAAAGTTGTATTAGGGCAGAGAGTAGCTTCCAAACTTGAATATCTATTAATAAAAATAACTATTTCCCCCATCCACCTTACAGATATATATGTGTGTGTGTGTGTGTGTATATATGCACATATATGTGTGTGTATATGTATATATATATATGTGTGTGTATACACATATATACATGTGTATATGTATATATGTGTATATATACCCACATATATGTGTGTGTGTATATATTTGTATTTAGCACCAGATCCTGTGTAACTGCTGAGTCCCTATTGGTCTGGGCTTGCAGTTCATGGTCACAGCTGGGAACATTATAAGTTGTGCTCATTTTAGAACCAGTCTTCCTCAAGTAGCAGAGGAGGATGATCCAGCCTCCCTTTGGAGAGTGGAGCAGTCCCTATCATTGCTTCTTTATAGGGAGGACAAGATCCTTGAATGTCCCACAAAGGGTTTATTATGATATTTCTGGTGGAAGAAGTAGTAGGGAGAGATCTATGAGAAGTATAGGTCCATCATACCTGTTTTTGGAATCCAAGGATTTCCTGTCTAGGGCCCAAGATGATGGGATGGTCTGGTATTGACCAAAAAGGTGCTTATTAAGTGAGTCAGTCTCTTGCCCTTGTCTACCTTTTGTAGCTCTTTTTTATCTGATGAGCTTAGCTTTTTCTCCCAGTTGTTAAAATGCCGAGTGTCATTTGTTGTATCCAAACTTGTATTAGGATTATGGGGTCTGCCATGCTTATATGCTCAAAGCTATAATTTAGGCAGCTAGTGAATTTGGAAGTATTAAATTTGGGGTTTGGAGGTATTAAACCTACTTTATCCCTTCTGAAATGTTATCTTAATAGTAATTTATAAGATTATAAGTTAACAGAATTATGATATCACACCTTTACCACCACAAAAGTTCTGTGGCCTCTCCAATCCTCCACCTCCTAGATAACCACTTTTTTCCTTGTTTTCTTTTTGTTCCTCTCTTTCTTATTCTTTTTTTATATATAGGTAGAGAGATAGAAAACTATATAAAGGAAGAGAGAAGAGAGCAAGACAGAAAGAAGAGACATTTGTAGAACTGTTCTGCTGGACATGAAGTTTCCTTCCTGCAGGTAGGAAAAGAAGCTTGAGCCTGGGTCCTCATGCTTGATAGTATGTGTGCTCTACCAGGTGGAGCACTACCCAGCCCCTTAATATATGTGTGTGTGTGTGTGTGTGTGTGTGTGTGTGTGTGTGTGTGTGTGTGTGTGTGTGTGTGTGTGTATGTATGTGTGTGTGTGTGTGAGAGAGAGAGTAGCTTACATAACAAATGTATTCATGAATAAATATTTAAATATAAATTGAACAGTGTTATGTTATGAAGATAATTATTATTTTTAAACATTAAAGTAATAGAAGAGTGGTTAAGAGCACAGGATTTAATGCCAAGCTACATTTGACTATGGATAAATTAGTTATTTGTTAAAAAACTAAAAATACACTGAAGCAATTTTAAGCAAAACTCCAAAGGGTATAGAGGAAATAAAAAATGTCTATAAACGTATCACCTAAAAGCAAAACCATAAATATTTTACTAAACATTACTCATCTGTATTTTTGAAGTATTTCACTCACGTGAATTCACTCCTGTCCTGCAAAAATGACATCATCTATTTATTATTCATACTCTACATTATCCCCAACAGCTTACTGATTCAGGATGCAGACAACCATACTTTCTTTCTTTTTTTTTTTTTTTTGCCTCTGGGGTTATTGCTGGGGCTCAGTGCCTGCACCATGAATCCACTGCTCCTGGGGGCCATTTTTTCCTCCTTTTGTTGTCCTTGTTGTGGTTATTATTGTTATTATTGATGTCGTTCATTGTTGGATAGGGCAGAGAGAAATGGGGAGAGGAGGGAAAGACAGAGAGGGGAAGAGAAAGATAGACACCTGCACACCTGCTTCACCGCCTGTGAAGCAACTCCCCTGCAAGTGGGGAGCTAGGGCTCGAACTGGGATCCTTATGGGCCCTTGCACTTTGTGCCACGTGTGCTTAACCCGCTGCACTACCGCCGGAGCCCCCATACTTTCTTTTTAATAGCTCCATATTATGCCACAGTCTATAAATCATGATAATAACTCCTCTATTCGCTCTTTTTTTCTCTAATAGAATTGGTACATGTGAAGAGAAAACATTGCAATAATGAACATTCTTTCCATGTTTCTTTTTGTTTTATTTCTCTCTTTCTTCCTTTCTTTCTGTGTTTTCTCCTTTCTTTATTTCTCCATCAATGTTATGATTTGAGTTTACTATCTATACAAGTCCACCTTTCCCAGTGGCAGTGTTTTTTTTTTTTAATTTCTTTGATAGAGTTGAGATAAAAAGGGAGAGAAGAGAAGGAGAGAGAGAAAGAAAGAGGGAGGGTGGGAACTGGGGTTTATGTGCATGATAACATATGCACTCTACCGGATGTGCCACTACACACCCCCTATACTTTTTAATTTAATGTAACTTTCATCACTGACCATTAAGGTAGTCAAGGATTATAAATACAAAGTTAATGTTAGGAGCTTATCAATTTGTTGATATTTTATTGAGAGTTTTTATGTCAGAAGTGTTGATTTTTATCAAATTTTGTAAACACCTATTAAAGTCAACAAGATAAGATATATTTCTTAATACCAAATAAATAATGCCATGTTAAAGTGAATGATTTGATCCCTACCTAGCCATAGTGATTTTTCTCTTAATATACTTATTCTATTTCTATTATGATTACAAATACCCACATCCCAAGTAAAAGTATTTATATATACACATATGTGTGTTATATATTATATTAGATATAATGTTTTTTATGTTCTTTGTACTTGTATTAGAGTTAATACTGCTTTTCACAAAAGTATATGGAATTATTGTGTTCTTTCTTTATGCTTAAAAAACTAGGGAGATTACACATTGATGGTTTTTGAGTATTTACAAAGAAAATAATTCTTTAAAAAAATTCTCACTTGTCAACTCTAGATATTGAATTTCAGCTTTCTACCTAATGCAGACACTTTTGGGTCATTTGCAGATGAAATAGTCACAAAACCCTGAGGCTCTCTAATTATCTGGTGGAGTCAGCATATTTTCTTCTAGAGTCACTTTTGTTTAATAGTGTTTCTCTATTGTGAAGGTGGGTTTTTTCCTACCTCTCTTACTATTTGCTGGAACCACCAGGCTAACGGATCATTCCCCCCTACAATATCAGAATAAAAATGTGTTGACTCTTGATAAATTGGGTTAAGAGTAAACCAACTTTGGTTAAGGTATACGGGGGAAAAAAGTACAACAAATTTTGCTGTGAGGTATGATCTTGACTTTGATCTACCAAATGTTTCCAATGCTTTCACTGATCTTCTTCAGTCTCAGCTGTCAATCCTCTTTATTTAAATTTTTATTATTTTTATTTATTTATTTATTGGATAGAGACATCCAGAAATCAAGAGGGAAGGGAGTGATAGGGAGAGAGAATGAGTGATGCCTGCAGCATTGCTTCACTACTCGCAAAGCTTTCCCCCTGCAAGAGGGAACAGGGGGCTCATATCTGGGTCCTTGAACACTTCAACATGTGTGCTCAACCAGGTGCACCACCACCCTGCCAGCTGTCAATCCTTTAACCCCAGAGATCAGTTTTATAAAAACATAACCATGGGGGAATGGCAATGGCGCACCCGGTTTAGCACACATATTACCAGGCTCAAGGACCCAGGTTTGAGCCTCAGCCCCCGACCTGCAAGGGGGCCACATCACAAGCTATGAAGCAGGTCTGCAGGTGTCTTTCTCCTTATCTCCTCTCCACTCTCAACTTCTCTCAGTCCTATCAAATAAAAATATTAAGGAAAAAAAAAAAAAAAGAAAAAGGACCAAATTGCCACCAGGAGCAGTAAATTCATAGTTCTGGCAATGAACCCCAGCAATAGTCCTGCTGGCTGTGTGTGTGGTGTGTGTGGTGTGTGTGTAGTGTGTGTGTGTATGTGTGTGTGTGTGTGGTGTGTCTGTGTGTGTGTGTGTGTAGTGTGTGTGTGTGGTGTGTGTAGTGTGTGTGTGTAGTGTGTGTGTATGTGTATGGTGTGTCTGTGTGTGTCTGTGTGTGTGTGTAGTGTGTTTGTGTGTGTGTGGTGTGTGTGGTGTGTGTGGTGTGTGTGTATGTGTGTGTGTGGTGTGTGTGTGTGATGTGTGTGTGTGTGTGTGGTGTGTGTGTGTGTAGTGTGTGTGTGTAGTGTGTGTGTGTGGTGTGTGTGTGTGTGTGTATAGTGCGTGTGTGTGTATGTGTGTGTGGTGTGTGTGTGTGGTGTGTCTGTGTGTAGTGCGTGTGTGGTGTGTGTGTGTGTAGTGTGTGTGTGTGTAGTGTGTGTGTGTGTGTGTGGTGTGTGTATGTGTGTGTGTGTAGTGCATGTGTGGTGTGTGTGTATGTGTGTGTGTGTAGTGTGTGTGTGGTGTGTGTGTGTGTGTGTGGTGTGTCTGTGTGTGTGTGTAGTGTGTGTGTGGTGTGTGTGTGTGGTGTGTCTGTGTGTGTGGTGTGTCTGTGTAGTGTGTATGTGTGTGTGTAGTGTGTGTGTGTAGTGTGTGTGCGTGTGTGTGGTGTGTGTGTGTAGTGTTTGTATGAGTGTGTGTGTGTAGTGTGTGTGCGTGTGTGTGGTGTGTGTGTGTAGTGTTTGTATGAGTGTGTGTGTGTAGTGTGTGTGTGTGGTGTGTGCGTGTGTGTGTGGTGTGTGTGTGTGGTGTGTGTGTGTATGGTGTGTGTATGTGTGTGTGTGTGTGGTGTGTGTGGTGTGTGTGTGTGGTGTGTGTGGTGTGTGTGTATGGTGTGTACGTGTATGTGGTGTGTGTGTATGGTGTGTGTGTGTGTGTGTGTGTGTAGCTATGACCACCACTGCCTGGGGCAACTGAGATTTTCAATACTGTCTCCAAAGCAGATTTCCATAACTTTTCAACTAATCTCACCAGCACAGTGTAGCTTCTAGTAACATTTGCAGCATAAAGTTAGTAACGTGATAGTAACTTAGGGACAGATGGTAGTCAATGACAGAGTTAAGTTTCTGTTACTTGTCAACAAGAAGAGTCAACACAATAGTTGCTAACGTGTGTCCATCCTACTGGATTAGTAATGTTTTCAATGGTGCACTGTGCATCTACCTTGGGAGCCTTCCTAGCATAGGAATTTCTACAAAAATATAACCAAGAAAACTTTAAGAGTTTTGAATAAGTTTGTAATCATTATATTGACTTATCCTGGGTTCCAATTATAAATTATAAGAAAAGTAAATTAAAATCTACACCATAATAAAATGTTAATAAGTATGATGTATAAATGGTAAGAATAGCAATGCAGAGGAGTAAATACACAGACACTATCTACTGTCTGGTCAATTTGGCTACCCAGTCTAATTTGATTATCTTTCTTGGATTTTAATTTCCTGGCTGTAAAATTAATGAGTTTGTATAACATAAAATATGCACTAATCCTTAAAAGTTCAAAATTGCTGAAGAAAACAAGAAAATAAAACTTTTCCAGAGATGAACAGACTCCAAATCTCAGATCCTTCTGATGAGAGAAAGAAAGCAATAAGAAACCTATTATCTCCATTTCTCGGATGAGGAATCTGACCTTGGGCAAGTTTCTTTGCCAAGTCAGTCTATCTAAAAGAGCACAAATTCTATTTCAAACAATTACTAAATTCCATGGTGTAAAAGAAATTGAAACCTCCAGAAAAGTCTCCACTTCTTTTTAATTCATCTAGATTGGTCTTTTTACTCATCTAGATTGGTATTGATGTTCTAAATTTTTGAAATTTAATGCTAAGGAAACACTGAAATTTTTCAGTTTTCTCATTTATTGCTCAGGTATTTCACATTAAAAATTATTTGTCTTCTCTCTTTGTAAAGGAAAAAATTGTCACCCAAAGGCAAACTGTTTTATTTTTGCAGTTCTCATATTGCTGATGTTGCTAAACACTGTTATTTCCTTTAACAATATTATTCATAAGAACAGAAATTGCTTCTAAAATGGCAAAATGCCCTATTTTCCCTAAAACAATAGCAGAAGCTCTAAAAGTCCATGCCCATTTCCACACATTGAAAGGAGACCCTTCCTCATTCCTCTGGGAATTACTCAGGAAATATTTAGTGTCATAAGCTCACTTTTAGCTACGAATGCCTAAACAATTACATAACAGTGCTGTGTATTGGATTTATTCACTAAAGCATATGAGTCAATTAAAAATTAAACAGCTATTTCCAATTCTTCTTATCTTCAGATCAGATTTTTTTTCCCTTGCAACTATAGCTGAGTTTCACTCATCACCTGATGTATTGAAAATTAATTATGCAGCAGATCGTTTTTGCTACATCAGGGCTTTCTAGAACACAGAGAAATAAATGTTGTCTAAAACCATATAAGAAGGAAAGATTACATGATGATCTCAGCTTTTTTTCTTTCTTGTCAATATCCACAATGAAGAGTGGGGCTAGGAAGTATAGAAGCCTTTGTTGTAAAAACTGTTCATCTCTGAGGGCTAACAGTTTCCTCTCTGCTCAGAATAACAGAGAAAATGTTGTTGGGGAAATTATGAGATACTTTTACCTTGTTCAGAAAATTTAAAAAAAATACTTACTAAACATAGTTCCAAAAACGTCAGATTAACTCAAAATATGAATGTAGTCAAATCAGTGAAAATTTCAGGGATAACAGTATTTTCTCCATGTTCATGCCTCTGCTCCTGCCATTATTTCAGGACCCTATTTCTCTTTCATCTTCTGAATGATGGATGACCCCTTAATGTCTTTCACTATGTCTGATATTCCTCCTCCAGAGAAGCCTAGTGTCAAAGGATCTTCTGTGGGTACCAAGACTTTTGTGTCATCCTCACTATAAATCTAGTATAGGAAGGCAACAGGTTCAGTCTTTGGTCTGAATCACTCAAAAATCAGAGATGAGAAGAGCAGTCCCTAACCTCAGAGAACTGACAGATGGACCTTCAGGTTACAAATATTACATTGCTGTCACGGTTGTCCAGTTGGTCACAGATAATCTCAAGAGTATCAGTTTAGTCAGATCAATGAACACAAAAAAACACTCTTCCAACCCTTGACTAAAGGAATTGCTTCAACTTCTTTACCATCTACAACTTTATTTTTATTTTTTTAATGCAGAGCTAAGTTTGAACCCAGCTAAGTTTGTGCTTCCAAGCAACCTCCCCATCCCAATTCACTATTCTTTTGTTTTTGAAGGGGAAGGGAAAAGGAAATAAAAGACAGATAAAGGAGAAATACCACAACACCACTCCACCATCCATGGAGCTCCCAGATAGGCCCACCATACATGGAAGGCCTGTGTTCCACTGGGTCTATCTCATGGTCTTTCTAACCAGCAGCTTTATCATTTCTAGTCTGATCTGTTTCAAAACAAAATTTATGAACCAATCTTTGAATTGTTCAGTCAAGAAAGAGTTTCCACTCCCTTAGACATGTTCCAAATTTACCCTATTAGTCTCAAATCCTATAATGGGATTTCCAATAACTTCTTACTGAGAGACTTCATAGTCATCTGTAGTGTATGACCTTCCACCTTTGTAATGAGGAATAGACTCAAATTGTTCAGTGTAACTGCATACTGGATGTAAAAGTCTGTGGTTTCCAATCTCTCTGCTACTTCTCACTTTCTCCCTGAACTGGCCTATTTTTCACTCATCTCTATAATGATCAAAATCTCTACTTCCTAGGATAATTTTGAGGTCCAAATTATCAATAAATGATGTATCTAATAGTGACATGAGTTCTGGTTAACATTCCCAGTTATGGTCATAGTTACTACTTCTTTTATTACTGGCACCTTTCTACCTCACCAAGACATTTTCTCTGACAATCCAGTTAAGAGGAGTCTCATCTTCTAAGCCTCCACATGCTATAAGCAAAAAAAACTTTTTTCAACTTCCCAGAATTCCTTTTGTCTGAAATCTTCCAAAATGTCCAAGAAGGACAACAGACAGGGAAAATCAAAGTAGAATTTGACTGAGTCTGAAGTATTGTGCCAAAGTAAAAAGACTCTGAGTGGAGGGTGAGGGTAGATTTTTCAGCTTCACTATAGGGGGAGGGGACAGGGACACAGACCTTTGGTGGCAGGAATGGCATTAATATACACTCCTATTAACTAAAAAAAATTAAATGTCTAAAAACTTTGTTCACTATTAAAATTATTGTTACCATGGAGGCAGTTCAGCTGGTAAAGAAAAATCCTCCACTGGTTGAGAGTCTGGGTTCAATCCCCAGCACTATGTATACCAGAAGGATGCTTGAGCCTTCTGGTACATTCAAATGATTTTACAAGAGTCTTGTTAAAAATTATGTCACCATCACCTTCACCTCATCTTTGATGAAACTTGAAAGAATCATGTTATGTGAGGTAAACCAAGAAGAAAAGGACAAATAATTGTTTTCACTTGTAGGTGGAGCTTAAGAAACAAAGACAGAAGTGCCCTCCTTTCTTAAGGAAAATAGAAGGTGAAAAAGTGGACTGGGTGTAGGGTATTTCACCAAAGTAAAGGTCTCTGGGAAAGGATGGGAAGGGAAGGCGTGGAGGGGCCTCAGTGTCCTGATGCATGATGGTGGAAAAGGACCTAATTTGGGGGTGAGAGTACTTTGCAAACACATGTCACAGGAAGATGAGACACATTTGTCAACCACTATACTGTAAACTACTAACTTCCCAATGAAGTGATTTTGAAAGAGCAAGAGACAGAAAAAAGGAAAAGAAATCATTTTAACATTCTTAATATGCATACTGTTTGCATATTATTCCGCCCCCCCCCCCTTTATATCTAACAAGTTGGTATCTGCCTTTAAGAACCATTAAGCAGCTTGCTATATCTGAATACTGCATCCTCTGTAGCTACTGGTACAAAGAAAATAATCAGCAAAACATACATTCATTGATTGAAACCAAAGACCAGTTTGTGCATAAATATAAGACTATATAAAGAAATTAGCTTTGGGGGGTTCCGGCGGTAGTGCAGCGGGTTAAGGCACATGGCGCAAAGCACAAGGACCTGCGTAAGGATCCTGGTCTGAAACACCCCCCACCCGGGCTCCCCACCTGCAGGGGTGTCCGGTGATACAGGTCTACAGGTGTCTGCCTTTCTACCACCCCCCACCCCGTCTTCCCCTTTTTTCTCCATATCTCTCTGTCCTGTACAACAATGAACAACATCAACAATAACAATAATAACCACAACAAGGGCAACAGAGGAGGAAAAATGACCTCCAGGAGCGGTGGATTCATGGTGCAGGCACTGAGCCCCAGCAATAACCCTGGAGGCAAAAAAAAAAAATGTTAGCTTTTGAAATTCACTGGTACTAAACTAATGCATGGGGACAGTGAGGAGTAAACAATTCGAGCATCTTTGGTTTCCTGTCCCTTCTTGATAAGCAGATTCACCACTTCAGGCTGCCTGATTTCCACATTCTCCAGGATGGCAAGATCACAATGCTCTCAGGGTTTGTCTCCCATCTAGCTGGAAACAGCCTCACACAACAATAAAATAAAATTTCACAGAGCTCTCTTCCAAGAATGGTTTTCTCACTTTCCATTTCCCTACCACCAAAAACTTTTTCTTGGCTCCAGACAACAAATTTCTATTAGTAATGAGAAATTTTCTTTTTACTGATTAATTTTTAATACAAAAGTAACTTTCAGGGTGTTTTTATAAGATGGGGGAGGGTGCTTTCAGTAGAATATGAATGTTTTATTCACTCAATGTTGCCAGCACTCTCTGGAAATCCAAGACTGCTGATTGATATTCCATAATTTCCTAGAAAGTAGGGTAAGGAAAATCCACTTCCCACAAGCAAAGGCATATTTTTTTTAATTGCTTGGCCCTTATTACTAAAAAAATAGTTGCTATCTTAGAAACTAATATGTAGTGCTCCCTCTTTGCTTTCTGACTCATTATGAAGCCCTGTCATGATTGGAGGTTGCTGAGGTGCATTTAGCCCAGTAAAGGTGTTTAACTGTGCCACCACCACTCTGATACAGTTCAAATGAGAAAGATTTTCCTCCTCCCTATTATACCTAGTGGAAGAAGGTCAATTTCTCCTGTATCCCATAACTATCAACATTTCTTCTTCACTCAGTTGTAAAATGAGAATGAGGAAAGGGTGGCATGCATAGCCAGGTATGCCCTGCGTAAAGTAATTTTTGCCACCAGTGGTGGCTGAGCACCCAAAGGGACAGTGAGTGTAAGTCAACAAGTAGCAGACAAAGCTACAGTTCAAGTTAAAGTGTATTAGAATACAGAAATCAAGCAATAGTCAGTAATTCCAGAGGGTGCTATGGAGCAGCAGCAGCTGTGTTTCTCTCCTCTCCTGGATCAACTAAGAATACCAAAGGAGAGAGATCACTTGGGAATGCAACAAGGCAGGACTAGAATGACTTCAGGAACCCACCAAATCACCAGTGAGTGCAAACACATGTGGCTCATGGACAGAGAGGAGCCTCAGGAGAGATTAAGCAGCTGGTAACAGTCCAGCAGTTTACCAGTTGAGGCAGCACCTCCAGTCTGTTTTACCAAAAGGACTGCTGGAGAGAGGAGAGGACTCCCCCAAAGACTTACCAAAGGCAACTATGAGTCTCCATTGCTACTGCCCTCAGAGGCTGGAACAACAGGAGGGAAGCCCTGTGCTGAAATCCGGGGTGCGGGGAGGGGGGGGGGGAGAACTTACCAGGAAACTAAGGAGAGGATCTACACCTCAGTGGCCCAGTTGACTGGGCTAAGGAAGAAGGGCAAACGCTAGAAGAAGTGGCCCAGTGATGTGGCTGTATAGTGGGAGCCTTTACACATTTTTCTGCTGATGAAAACATGGTAAATAATTGCCTCAGAACCTAGAGAATATAAACAGGACTTGTTCAGAAACTCACAGAACCCAGCAGTGCTGCCCAGCTTGGCAGAGAAGCTGAATTGAGCTCAGAGCTTTGAATCCTTGGGGTGTGAGTCTCTTTTCATAACCACTGTATTATCTATCCCTCACCCTGTTTTATCTCTTGGTCAGGAGTCAGTGATTAAGCTAAGAAGGCTATTTATAGTTTAAAAAGTTTCAGACTCCCATAGCCTACCAGGAAGAAAAAGAACAAAAGAGGCTTTAACTGTCACTGTGCTCAAACTTAGGAACTGAAACAATATTGAAACAACTGTTAATTTCCAGAACTGTTAACTCTTTAAGTACCTTACTTAGACACAAGTCAATCCACACAAGAGTGATCAGTAATTTGAAAAATACTGAGAGAGGGACCTCACAATATACTACATAGAATAGTTAAACCAACAAGAAGACATATTGGAGAAATGAACCAGGACAAAAGTCCAGATAGAGCAAATTGTGGTATAGATACACAATGGAATACTACTCACCTATTAAAAATGGTGAGTTCACCATTTTCAGCCAATCTTGGATGGAGCTTGAAAAAATCATGTTAAGTAAAATAAATCAGAAACAGAAGGATGAATATGGGATGATCTCACTCTCAGGCAGAAGTTGAAAAACAAGATCAGAAGAGAAAATACATGTAGAATCTGAACCGGAATTGGTGTATTGCACCAAAGTAAAATACTCTGGGGTGGTTAGGGGGTTGAGAATACAGGTCCAAAAAGGATGACAGAGGACCTAACAGGGGATGTATTGTTATATGGAAAACTGTAAAACGTTATGAATGTACAAAAAATTGTATTTACTGTCGAATGTAAAACATTAATTTATTTTTTTTAATTTAAAGAAATTAAAGAAAAAAAGTCCAGCTAAAAATCCCTCAAAGGTTGAAACACAGAATAATTAGGTCAACATCCTAAGGTTAGTTAAGGAAATAGTGACAAGCATGAGTAAAGAATTTGAAAGAATTGTCATCAAAAATGCAGAAATAACAAATGAGACTCTGGAAGAAAACATTATTTCAAGGCCATTAGATAGCTGAAAGCTGAAATAGCTAAGGTAAGAACACAACTAGCTGAACAAGCTAAAATAGTATCAGAAGAGGGTAACAAAATAGATGAACTCGGAGGCAGGGCTACAGAGCAGTAGCTGTGTTTCTCTTCTCTCCTCTCCTGGGTCAACTAGGAATACCAAATGAGACCACCTGGGACTGCAACAAGACAGTCAGGAACCCACCAATTCACCAGTGAGGCAAACATGTGTGGCTCATGGATAGAGAGGAGCCTAGGGAGAGATTAAGTGGCTGGTAATAGTCCAGCAGCTTACCAGTTGAGACACCAACTCCATTCTGTTTCACCAACAAAAAGATGGCTGAAAGGAGGAGAGGACTCCCCTGAGACTCACCAAATGCAACTGTGAGTCTCCATTGCTACTGTGCTCAGAATCTGCAGCACTGGCAGGGAGGCCCTGTACTGCCATGAGGGAAAAGAAAAATAACCAGGAAATTCAGGAGAAGATCTATACCTTGGTGGCCTAGTGGTGGGGCTATGAAAGTCTCTTTGCATAACCACTGGATTATCTCTGCCACACCCTGCTTTATCTCTTGGTCAGGAGTCAGTGATTAAGCTAAGAAGCCTACTTATACTTTAAAAGCCCTCTGTCTCCTATAGCCTACAGGAAAGAAAAAGAAAAAAAGAGGCTTTTAAGCCACTATTGAAATAACTCAATTTCTACAACTGTGAACCCTTTAATTACCTTACTTAGACACAAGTCAATCCAGGCAAGACTGATCAGTAATTTGAAAAGTACTAAGAGAGGGACTTCATAACATACTATATAGAATAGTTAAACCAACAAGAAGAAATATTGGAGAAACTAACCAGGACAACAGTCCAGCTAAAAGTCCCCCAAAGGGTGAAGTGCAAAATAATGAGGTCAACATGCAAACACTAGTTAAGGAAATAATCACAGGAGTGAGTAAAGAATTTGAAAGAATTGTCATCAGAAATGCAGAAACAACAAATGAACTATGGAAGAAAATATTAATTATCTCAAGGTTATTAGAGAGCTGAAAGCTGAAATAGCTGAGCTAAGAATACAACTAGCTGAACAAGCTAAAACAGTATCAGAACAGGGTAACAAGATAGATGAACTCCAGAAAACAGTAGAGGAGAGAGAGAATAGAATCAATGAGGCTGAATACAGAATTAGCAAGATCAAGGATGAATTAGAGACAACTAAAAAAGAAGTAAAAGATCTCAAAAAGAGATTAAGGGATTCTGAAAAAAACAACATAGACCTATGGGGTGACTTCAAAAGAAATAATATACACATTATTGACTTACCAGAGGAAGAAAGGGAGGGAGGGGAAGAAAGCATTGTTCAGGTTATAATAGGTGAAAACTTCTCTAGTCTAGACAACATCAAAGACATAAAGGTTCAAGAAGCCTAGAGGGTCCCAAACAGAATTAACTCAGACTTAAAGACCCTGAGACACATCATATTTAAAATGGATGGGAATAAGGATAAAGAATCCTGAAGGCTGCAAGAGAACAACAGAGTCAACTACAGAGGAAAACCCATAAGAATAGCAGATTTCACACAAACACTACAGGCCAGAAGAGAATGGCAAGATATCTGTCGAGTTCCCATTGAGAAAGGCTTTCAACCAAAACTGCTGTGTCCTGCAAGCCTGTCATTCAGACATGATGGAGGGATAGAAAACTTCTCAGAAAAGCAACAGTTGAAAGAATCAACTATCATCAAGCCTGCCCTGAAAGAAGTTCTGAAAGGTCTTAAGAAATAGGAAAAAGCACAAATAAACAACCTAATTGCATATCTTAAAGACACAAGAAGAAGAACAAAGGAACCCTAAAGCAACCAGAAGGACAGAAATAACTAAAATTAGGGCAGAAATAAATAACACTGAAAATAAGAAAAACATACAAAAGACTAACAAAAGTAAATTTTCTTTTGAAAAAGAGTGGTTCTATGAAAGAGTGAAGATTCTTTGAAAAAGTGAACAAAATCAACAAACCTTTAGCCAGACTCACAAAACAAACAAAAAAAAAAGAAGAACACTCAAATAAATCTGATTGTAAATGAAAGAGGATATATCACAACAGACACCAAAGAAATTCAACACATCATGCAAGCCTTCGATGAACAACTATATGTCACTAAGCTAGAGAACCTGGAAGAAATGGACAATTTCCTAGATACCTACAAACTTCCAAAATTAAATAAAGAGGAACTAGATAATATGAACAGGTCTATCACAGCTAATGAAATTGAAACAATTATCAAAAACCTTCCCAAAAATAAAAGTCCTGGAACAGACAGTTTAAAAATGAATTCTACAAAACCTTCAAGGAAGAGTTGATACCTCTACTTTTAAAAGATTTAAGACACAGGAATACTCCCTTCCAGCTTCTATGAAGCCAGCATCACTCTGATACCAAAAGCAGACAGGGACACAACCAAAAAAGAAAACTACAGACCAATAACTCTGATGAACATACATGCTAAAAAATTGAACAAAATCTAGCCAACCGGATACAGCAGTATATTAAAAAGATTGTTCGTCATGACCAAGTGGGGTTTATCCCAGGCATGCAAGGTTGGTTTAATATATGTAAATCAATCAACATGATCCACCACATCAATAAAAGCAAGACCAAAAACGACATTGTCATATCAATAGATGCAGAGAAAGCCTTTGACCAGAAACTATCAGATACTTAGAGGAAAATATTGACAGAACTTTTTCCCCATAAATTTTAAAGACATCTTAAATGAAATGAATCCAATAACAATGAATACTAAGGCAATTATAAAACTATGGGACTACATCAAATTAAGAATCTTCTGCACAGCAAAAGAAATCAATACCCTTGGGGCCAGATGGTGGTGCACCTGGTTGAACGCATGTATTACAATGCATAAGGACCCGGGTTCTAGCCCCCGGTTCCCACCTACAGGGGGAAAGCTTTGCAAGTGATAAAGCAGTGCTGCAGATGTCTCTCTGTGTCTCTCCCTCTCTGTCACTCACTTCCTTCTTGCTTTCTGGCTGTCTCTATCCAATAAATAAAAATTTTTTAAAATTGAAGAAAAAAAAAAGAAACCAATACCCAAACAAAAAGACCACTGACAGAATGAAAGAATATCTTTACATGCCATACATCAGACAAGAGTTTAATAACCAAAATATATAAAGAGCATGCCAAACTCAACAAGAAAACAAATGCCCCGTTCAAAAATGGGGAGAGGACATGGACAGAATATTCACCACAGAAGAGATCCAAAAGGCTGAGAAACACATGAAAAAAAAAATGCTCCAAGTCTTCAATTGTCAGAGAAATGCAAATAAAGACAACAATGAGATACCACTTCACTCCTGTGAGAATGTCATACATCAGAAAAGGTAACAGCAGCAAATGCTGGAGAGGTTGTGGGGTCAAAGGAACCCTCCTGCACTGCTGGTGGGAATGTAAATTGGTCCAACCTCTGTGAAGAACAGTCTGGAGAACTCTCAGAAGGCTAGAAATTGATCTACCCTATGATCCTGCAATTCCTCTCCTGGGGATATATCCTAAGGACCCCAACACATCCATCCAAAAAGATTTGTGTATACCTATGTTCATAGCAGCACAATTTATAGTAGCCAAAACCTGGAAGCAACCCACGTGTCCAACAACAGATGAGTAGCTGAACAAGTTATGGTATATATATATATATATGTGTGTGTGTGTGTGTGTGTGTGTGTGTGTGTGTATGTATAATACTACTAAGCTATTAAAAATACTGATTTCACAGTTTTCAGTCCATCTTGGATGGACCTTGAAGAAATTACGTTAAGTGAAATAAATCAGAAACAGAAGGATGAATATGGGATGATCTCACTCTTAGGCAGAAGCAAAAGACTCTAGGGTGGGCTCCATGGAGAGTACAGGTCCTGGAAAAGGATGATAGAGGACCTAGTGGGGTTTGTATTGTTATATGGAAAACTGAAAAATGTTATATATGTACAAACCATTGTATTTACTATCAACTGTAAAGCAGTAATCCCCGAATAATTTTTTTTAAAAAAAGAGAGATAGTTAATGAGGGAGGTGGTGATTGAATTTGTAAAGTATCAGATGCCAAAAGTGTGTCAGAAGCTCAGTGTTTATATACCTTTCATGAAATCTTTTAAGTAAGTAGAAATTCCACTAGTTTGGGGACCACTTTCTGTTGGAGTTACTCAATAAACCAACTCTTTCTTCTTTATCATAACTGACTACTTGTGTCAGAATTCTCCATCTCTGGGAGGGCTGTGACCTAGTATTAAGACAGAAACGTCATTTATCAAAACTCTTAAAGTGGACTGCAGGCAAGATAAAGTCCTCTTTTCCGGCTGTGTCCTAGGCAGATTGATGGCCTATTTCTTCCCATTGTCTTGGGGAGGTCAAAGTCCAGGGCTGGAGCTTCCTGGCTCAACTAATTCATTTTTTTCATCAGTCTAGTAAAAGCCTGAATTTATGCCACAGCTCTGTGACTATTTACATGAATGCATTTAGTCAAAATTTATGTGTCTGAGAGATCATGGAATTATCATTTTAAATAATAAAAGTGTGATGCATGGGGTCAGGTAGTGGTGCATCTGATAGAGCACACATGTTACAATGTACAAGGACACCAGTTCAAGCCCCAGTCCCCATCTTCAAGGGATTAGTTTCACAAGTGATGAAGCAATAGTGCAAGTGTCTCTCTTTCTTTCTTCTCTCTCTCCACTTCCTTCTCAATTTCTCTGTCTCTACCCAAAGTACATAAGAATTTAGAAAAAGTACAATGTATATATATAGTTTCTTCCCATTTATGTAAACTCTCATAATCAATATAATCAATATCTCTATGTGCTTAAATATTTGTATCTAATTGAACATGAGACACAAGACAAACATAGAAGGAGATATAATAAAATAACTGGCTTCCTTTATGGACAGAGACATAGGAGAATTGGACAGAATACATACAATCTTCTCTGACTCTTGAAGGTATACCTACAAGGCTCACAAACTTTTCCTGGCAAGTGCAGGAAATAAAGATCTCAAAGGACCACAGCATGGTAAGAAGAAAAACGATCTAGGCTTGAACTGAGAACATTTTGGTATAGAATTTATAACATTTTGGTATACAATTTAGAATAAGCAAAGTGGATTAGTTGGTGTCTCCAAAGGAAAATTATACAGTTTTTCTCATGCACTCAGGATTATCTTATTATAGCCTTCCCTTGCCTTTAAGCAATTTCACAACTCTGTAAATTATAGATAACTGATAGCAATTTTTTCTAAATACATGCTATTGGATATTTTCCAGTAGAGGAGCAAGTCCCACACTCTCTCCCCACTTTGGTGATCTGCCAACATAACTGTTCTTTAGATTTTTCTTTAGGCTAGTTATAACAATTTACCAGTTCCACTGTTAGTGATGAAAGAAATAATACTTTTAACATGATTGCTCTGGATGCATCAGATACATCATGACTTTATTTTTTTCTAAATTAATCCTTAACATAGACTTGAATTCTACAGTGAATAACCTAGAAAAAAATGTTCTAGGGAATTGTAGGAAAAACTATATTTTCAGGGATCATCTCTACATTTTACTACTATAAAAACTTCTCTGAAAGTGTAGAGAAACTGAAGGAATTGAAATAAGGTTTAAAAAAAAATCATTTAGACACAGTTTATACAAAAAGATTACTTTCACTTCTCTCTGATTTCAGATATAAGTGCCTGGAGCTTAAATGGTGAAGGCTACCAACACTTCCAAGGATTTTTAAACTGAATGAAACAGATAACTGACACAGAAACCTTTTTGTGGATTTACTTATGCATAGAATATTAATAACTAAGCAGATGAGCTAGAGAAAAAGATGAAAACTAACTTTTCAACTTATACAAAACTACCATGGTGATTAGAAAGGAAAGAAAACAAAGAATGAGTAGATAGTAAGATGATACCAGAATATGTTGGTAGGTTTAGTGAGTCCTTTACATATAAAACTATGCCCCTGAAACTTTGTTAACAAGTGAGGGATCAATAAAATAGATTTGGGGGTCAAGTTATTCATTATATAGAAGAAAGGGAGAAAGAGAGAGAGAAACAGAGCGCTGCTCAGATCTGTTTTATGGTGGTCTGTGGATTAAACCTGAGACCTCAGAGCCTCAGGCATGAAAGCCTTTTTTGTATAACCATTATGCAACTTTCACAGCCCTAAGGCATTTTTTTTAATTAGGGCATTAATGTTTTACAGTCTATAGTAAATACAATAGTTTTTTCATGGATAATATGTCCCAGTTTTCTACAAAAAACAAATACAGCCCCCACTAGGTCCTTTGCCATCATGTTCCAGGACCTGAGCCTAAAGCGTTTTATAATGACAGGACTAGAACCAAGATATGACCCATCAGGATTTGATGATCTGCTTTAGTAGCCTGTACAACAAAAGTCTGGAAATTTTCTTTTCTAGTCACAAAAAAACTAGGATTTACAGTTATTTTTTCACTTATTTTCATGTGTTTACACATTTGCTGTTTACGGTGCATATAAATAATGTACTTGAACTACTCATGAAGTAGGCATCGCTGGAAGTACCCTTCTGTTTGAGATGTTGAAGAATAATAAACCCTTACCAAAAAAGATTTTCCAGCCAAAAAAGGGGGGCACTAGCAACACTGGTCTGGTCTCATGGTATTGAATTCTTCAGTTGTTGCTTGTCTGAAAAGCTCTTTGTGTCTGTTCTTAAACTTGACTGATAACCTAGCAGGATTGCAATAACATATTCTCTTGAATGGAGGTCTTTTCCAATAAGAACTTTGATTATAACCTGACATTATTTTCTAGCATTTGGAGTTTCTGTTGAGGAGTCAGCTGATAGTCTTATGAGATTCCCCTTTAAAGAAACTTATATAAAGTAAAAAACATAGAGGGCTGGACAGTGGCACATCCGGTTAAGCACACATATTACCATGAGTAAGGACCCAGGTTCAAGCCCCCACTCCCTACCTGCAGGAGGGACAGATGCTTCATGAGCAGTGAAGTAGATCGACAAATGTCTCTCTTTAGTGCTTTCTCTCTACCCCTCCCCTCTCAATTTCTCTGCCCTATTCAATAAAAATAAAAACAGAAGAAAAAGAAAAGGAAAAATGCCTCCCCCCTCTTGAACACTGCATTCATGATGTAGGCACCAAACCCCAGCAACAACTCTGGTGGTGAGAAAAAAATATAATAATGAAATAGAAACATAGAATAACCTCACCCATGGATATGGGCGGCAGAAGGACAAATAAAATTAGGCAAATAAGCAAAACCCAATGGAGATTATGGGTTCAGACAACAGAAATGAGGTTATCTAAGTGTTGCAGGTAAGAAGGCTGTAAAGCTGGCCCAATGGACTATGATGGAGGGCTATTGGTGCTTTACTGAGGGTAGTTATGGAGTGACATATTTTTTTTGTTTCTTTTTTTTCCTTTGTTGGGGGATTAATGTTTTACATTGGACAATAAATACAATAGTTTGTATATGCATAACAGTTCTCAGTTTTCCACATAATACAACCCCCACTAGGTCCTCCGTCATCCTATTCCAGGACCTGTGGAGTGACACATTTTGAGGAAATGAGAAATTATACAGCTGTGGCAGGAGTAGATAGCATAATGGTTATGTAAACAGACTCTCATGCCTGAGGCTCCAAGGCCCCAGGCTCAATTCCCCACATCACTATAAGCCAGAGCTAAGCAGTGCAATAGTAAAAAAAAATAAAATAAATTGTATTTCTAAATCATTTATAGACTTAGAAATAAAAATATTACCTTCAAAAATGTATATGTATACATATATATATGCATAGTATTTAAAGTTGTTATTCTAGTTATCACAAAATCTGACTATGTATTTATGTTTTCATACATTTGTAGAAGATCAAATTTTGTATGCTTTTTTCATTAAAATTGTATTGCATTATTTTGACTCTAACATTAACAATCATAAAGCCTTGGAACATGCAATGAAGCTTAGCACTGATCCCTCTTAGAATCTAACATTTAGGAAAAGTTTCTGGTGTAAGAGCAAATTCAGCATCTTTAGCTGCACAAACGCTAGTAAGGAGAATTGGGTCATCTCCACAACACAGTTCTCCTTCAAAGGAACACAATGTCTAGATAATGCAAAAACTATGCTGACCCTTTGGCTATATTATGATAAGAGGGTAAATCTATGGAGAGACTAAGTGATTGGTATCCAGGTCCTCACTCTGGCCAGTCATCAAAGTTATCTGGGTACTTACCAAAATTCTGTTCCATATACCCTCCAAAACTTTTAAAATAAAATATTTGACCATGAAATTCAACTCTTTGAAAGTTCTTCAGATGATTTTGATGACTGGAAGATTTTTGGAATCACATTCTGAGTCATGCTGATGCTATAAACTCTCTTTGATAAAGAGGCTCCTTATCATGCCCCATGAATGAGATAAATATGGTTTTAAAAATAGGGAGAAAGTGGTCCAAGAGGTGGTGCAGTGATAAAGCTTTGGACTCTTGAGCATGAGGTCCTGAATTCCATCCTCGGCAGCACATGTGCCAGAGTGATGTCTGGTTCTTTCTCTCTCCTCCTATCTATTTCATAAATAAATATAAAATCTTTTTTTAAAAAAAGGAGAAATAAGTTAGCATTACCAAACGTTTTATCCTGTGGCAAGTAAAAAGCTTATTAATTTGTCCACAAGATATCTGTGTTAAACTCTTTATGCTCTATATACAACAAGATTCTAGGAACCCTAAGAACCATATTTGAAATCTATTAAGATATCTAAAATAAGTGTTTTAGAGAATTCCCATACACAGCAAACATTTCCAAATCTAACATCACAAATCTATTTTCTGTTGGTTTTTTTTTTTCAACTTTTAGACATAAAAAAGAGCTACTGACAAAAACCATAGGATAAGAGGGGTACAACTCTACACAATTCCCACCACCAGAACTCTGTCTCCCATCCCCTCCCCTGATAGCTTTCCTATTCTTTAACCCTCTGAGAGTATGGACATAGGATCATTATGGGGTGCAGAAGATAGAAGGTCTGGTTTCTGTAATTGCTTCTCCACTGAACATGGGTGTTGACAGGTCGATGCATATTCCCAGCCTGTCTCTCTCTTTGCCTAGTGAGTCAGGGCTCTGGGGAAGCAGGGCACCAGGACACACTAGTGGGCTCTTCTGCCCAGGGAAGTCCAGTTGGCATCATGGTAGCATCTGGAACCTGGTGGCTGAAAAAAGAGTTATCATATAAAGCCAAACAAATTGTTGACTAATCATGAACCTAAAAGGCAGGAATAATGCAGATGAAGATTTAAGGAGTCTCCATGTTGAAGATAGGTAGTAGGCCTACTTTAGTTATATTCCAAAGGGCCCATGACTATAATAGTTTTCTCCTGAGTCTGACATCTTATATGCAGGTGGACCCAATTTGTTGTCTGGGGAGATGATGTCATGGCTGGAAAAAGGGCTAGAAAGTTGGATCAGGGAGGAGAGCAGCTCCCAAATACGGAAAAGATGAATAGTGTTGACTGTAAACCCCATCGATTTGATCTGGGGTAACTTATTCAGCTTTGAAGCCTATGTAACCTCTGCATCCCTGTAGGTCTGACCTAGCATAGTGGTCATGAGTAGGAACGTTCCAGGTTGCACCAATTTCAGGACGCGTCTTCTTCAGGTGGTAGATACACATTGAGGACAAAGTGTTGCTTTCAGTGTCTCTCAATCTCTTTTTTAGCTCATTTATCTACTTTTTAGTTACCTCTAACTCATCCTCTGTCTGGATAATTCTGTTTTATGTATCTGTTAATATGCTTTCCCTTCCCTCAGCTCCCTTCTTCAGTTCAGTTATAGTATTAGCTTGTTCTGCTAATTAGCCTTTTAGCTCAGCTATTTCAGCTTTCAGTTCTCTAATTACCATGAGGTAGCTCATATTTTCCTTGAGGGTCTCATCTGTTGTTTCCCTGGTTCTGATAGCCCTTTCCTCCATAGTTATCTTCATTTCTGTGATTATTAGGATTATTATTGTTTTCATACTTTTCTTATCTATGGTTACTTCTGACTTTGGAATTTCTTCTGGGCTCCTGTCCTGATTCATTATGGTAGCAGTTTTATTTGCTCTTGATTTAACTATTTTTTAAATTGATGTGGCTTGTACTTTTCTGTCCTGCTATTATTCACTTGTTGTGTTTTGAGTATAAGTCACTTTAAACTAAAGTCTGTTCACAAATGCAGTCACAAACCTCAGAACGTACAATAGCAACTGAAGCAAAGATTGATGCAGTTCAAACAAAACCAGTTAGCCAACCAACACCTCCAGTCCAAGAACAAAAGTAAACAAACCCAAAATAAAAAGAACAAGAAGAGAAAGGAAAAAACAAAGCAAGAATAGACAATTATACATATCAACTGTCCACTATAAATTCTAGAGATAGCAAGAGGAGAAAGGAAAGGAGAAAAGAAAGAGAGGAGAGAGAGAGAGAGATGGAAAGAGTCCACTGAGAGTCAGACATCTTCCACAAAATAATTCACAAACAAGTGTCAGTGAGTTTAGAAAGAAAATGAAAGAAGGGAGAATCAGTGAAACGAAAGAGTTATTACTATTATTATTATTATTATTATTATTATTATTATTAGCTAGGAAGAGAGAAAAGGTAATGTGAAGAGAGAGAAAAGCAAGTTCCTCCCACAATGGATAGCATACCCAGTCACCTATCAATGGAAAAAGCAACAGCAGTTAATTTTGGTCAAACTGAAGAGGAAAGGGACATGCATATATAATAATAATAATAATAATAATAATAATAATAATAATAATATAGAATTAAAAACCCTAACAGTCAGTGTGCAGCTTGGACCACTCCAGATTTGGCTGCATACAGCCTGGTCCCCTTCCTAGCAAAGACAAACAGTAACAAGAAGTAAGTATCAAAGAAACTCCAGAGGTAAATAGCTAGTCTTTCCCAGGCAGGACGAAGGCCATGATTGCTCAGGTATTCTGTCACTCAAATAGAGCTCCAGCCCCCTTCAAAAAGAAAAAAAAAAAAAAAGGCTTAGAATGGTGCCCCTGCTGAGTCAGGTATCTTGGTAAAGAAATTAGCCTAATAGGAGCAGCTGGCCAGCTGGTGGGGGTTGATTTTGGGGTGTGGGGGAGGGTGAATTCAGAAATAGCCAAGCCAAAGACCTTCCTATCCTTTGTCCTTTATGGCCTCTGTTTGCCAGCCCAAGGGTGGGTGGTAAGACTCTTCTTTGGTATCACCCTGACCACCCCTTTCTCTCCCCCTCCACCGATGGCGCAAAAATCCTACCCTCTACCTAGAATCCCAGGTTGAAAGCTGCTTCCTTTTGGAGCTCACACTAGGTGTTGTCTCTAGGCTGCCATTTGGCTCCACCCCAAAATCTGTCTTTTTTTTTTTTTAAAGAGACAGAGATTGATAGGGATGAGAGAGACGAATAAGGAAAGAAAGACCTGAAGCACTGCTTCAACACTCTTGAAACTTTTCCTCTAGCAAGAGGAACTGCATGCTTTAGCCCAAGCTCTTGTCCATGGTAACATGTGTGTTTAGCCACACAGACATGTCACTGTATAGTCCCACAAATTTTGACTCATTTGCTCATTAAATAGAAACTATTGAAACTCTTATTTGTAAGAGCTGATCTCAATAATCAAATTATTTCAATAAGTCTAACATCTTTATTATATATATATAGCCTCCAGGGTTATCTCTGGTGTTTGGTACCTGCACTCTGAATCCACTGCTCCTGGAGGCCATTTTTCCCATTTTGTTGCCCTTGTTGTAGTTGCTATTGTTTTTATAGCTGTTGTTGTTGGATAGGACAGAGATAAATTGAGAGGGGAGGGTAAAACAGATAAGAGGAGAGAAAGACACCTGCAGACCTGCTTCACCACTTGTGAAGCAACCCCTCTGCAGGTAGGGAGCTGGGGGCTCAAACTGGGAACTTTACTTCAGCCCTTGCCCTTTGTGCCATGTGCACTTAACTCGCTGCACTACCACCTAGCCCCCATATTTATAATTTATTAGTGTTGAATCATAGTTTATAAGATTATAAACACCTGCAGCACTGCTTCAGCACTTGCAAAGCTTTCCCACTTCAAGTGGGGACTGGGACTTGAACCTGAGTCCTTGCATATTGTAACATGTGTGTGCAACAAGGTGTGCCACCCCCAGGTCCCTGGATAAGCAATCATCAATAAAAAGAACAGATAATTAAAACAGAGTCAGGCAACATGGGATCCAGGAAGTGTTCTGTGTCCTGCCTTATGCATATGCAGTGAAGGAGAAGAATATGTACCAAGAGACTTTAATGGAATGAGGGGAAAATTCTAGGTTTCACCATCCTACCCATGCAAGATCAAATATATCACCTGAAATTAAGTCACTCTGTGGCATAGTATCATACACGCCCCTATTTCAAGGAAAGAAGAACTGGACAAATTACTGCTTTATTCTCTTCTGCTGCAGGTGATAGAAAGATATTGAGTGACTTTGGACATTTGTCTGCTGAAATACTAATTCGAGGCAAGAAGGAGAAGCATATCAGAAAACATTCTTTGGTGTTTATACTCAGATACCAGAAATATCAGAAGTTCACAAGAAGTACAGGGAACATCCTAGTCAGAAGACAGTGCTTATTGCAACAAATACAATGAATCTCTTCCTCTCAGCAGGGCTCCCTTTGGCATCTCTATCTCTTTCTCTCTTCTCTGCTCTTCTCTCTCTCGTCACCTTACAATGACATGTGGAGATTGACTAGAAATTTAGAAGGGCAATGGGGAAATTCAGCCAAGAGAATGACTTGGAATGTTCCATATGTCCAGCTTAAACCAGTATACACTTGGGCTCTTGTGGTTTAACACAAATATATATATATATATGTCTTGGATCATCATACTGTTTTTAACTCACTCTTTTGTCTCATCCACATAACCCCCCCATAGAATGTGTTAAAATGTTTAAAAACCAAAAGCTATAGGATATTGGTGAGAATTTTATAGTCATCTTGTCTTTACATGTAAATACATTTTTGCTAGAAATAAATTTAACTTTAGGGGGCCAGGCAGTAGTGCAGCAGGTTAAGCACACATGGCTCCAAGTAAAAGGAGCAGCAGAAGTATCCCAGTTCAAGCCCCTGGCTCTCCATCTTCAGGTGGTCACTTCACAAGTGGTGAAGCAGATCTACAGGTGTCTACCTTTCTCTTCCCCTCTTGGTCTTCCCCTCCTCTCTCCAGTTCTCTCTGTCCTATCTAACAACAATGACATCAGTAACAACAACAATAATAATAATCATAACAATAATAAAACAACAAGGACAACAAAATGGAAAAAAATAGCCTCCAGGAGCAGTGGATTCATGGTTCAGTGGATTCATGGTTGTATTGTTAAATGGGAATCTGGGGAATGTTATGCATGTACAAACTATTGTATTTACTGTTGAATGTAAAGCATTAATTCCCCAATAAAGAAACAAATTATTTTTTTAAAAATGTCAGTACTTGCAACAAAAAAGGATCTATGATTAAAAGGCAGCAGGTTAAAGAGAGGAAATGAGCTGTAGTGACTTCGACAGCTCTTGTTTCCCAGTGGAATAACTGCATTCCTGAAAGAGAAGCTCCTGGCCTTAAAGCCAAAAGTTGACACTCCCAGAAGCCTGATCCGACATCTTGTTTGCACTGAGACTCAGCGCCTGGTGGACTCCCAAAGCAGTAGTCTGTGATCTTCTAACAGAAATGATTGCAGGACATTTTATGAAATGAATAAACTTCTATATCCAAGACTGTGTGGGTTGGAAGATGAAGGAGAGAGATGGTAATTTAACTGCAACAAATTTGGTATAGAAATAAGTTTCCTCCTTCTATAAACCTGTCATTTCACGTACACTAATCTATCTTCATTTCCTAAACAGAACCTGCTACGGACTTTAAAATTGCCATCAGGGACAGGAACTAAAGTAGAGCATGAGCCAGAAACTAGAATGAATATACTCATTTGCTAAATCCCACAGTGAATCCAAATATTAACTTTCTAATTGAATTGAAAGTTTTTTTAAAGCCAGTGAACCACCTCAAATTGGAATGAAACCTATACATTTTCTGAGACGACTAAATTAGAAAGACTACAAAAAGTGAAAATGAGGAATATAAGTCTCAGAGGCAGCAAAACAAAAGAAATACAGACATTTGCACAAATGTCACATGTAAATTTCTATAGCAGCATTATTTACAGTAGCCTAAAACCAGAAACAACTCAAATATCCACATTCAAAATAAACAGAAAGTAGTATATTAACATGATCGACTGTTATCCTGCAATGAATAAAAACAAAATCTTAATGTACTCCGTAATATTTGTAAACTTCAAAAGAATTAACTGAAGGAATCTATACAGAAAAAAAAATATTTTGTATAGCTAGCTCCATTTATATTAAATATCTATAAAAGATGGATCCAAAGAGATAAACTTAGAATTGCTGTTGCCTGGGACTGGGAATCTGAACAAATGAATCAAAAAAGCCTTTCAGAGTAATAAAAATGCTCTCAAACTGCACTGTATACATTTACTAAATACAGTCTTTTTTATTTAAAAATCTATTACTTTGTTGTAGTCTGAGAACCAATCAATATTCTTTCAAGGAGCCTCTGTTTTTGCTTGCAAACAAAGTATCTGGAAGAGCATTGATCCACTGGGCCTTGTCCACCAATTGTATGTAAAACTAGATATAGTAAAGCCATGTTGAAGAAGAAATTTATAAGAAGTTTCCCAGTGGCCACATCATCCTATGAAACATCTGCTCCTTGAGTCACCAAGTCAAACATGTACCAGTGTTAGAAGTGGTAATATCTTCCAGTGCAGAATTTAAACCCAGCCTGTTAGATTTTGTCTATGAAAAATGAAAATGTTCCACTTCCCTCTTTCTTTTATTAGTGATTTAATATTGATTTACAAAAGTATGAGATAACAGACAAGGCAATAATTCCACACCATTCTCACCACCAGATTTCTATGCCCCCCATTCCTTCCACTGTAAACTGCAATAGTTTTCCAAGGTCACAGATACGGATCGACTATTATTTCTATCACTATACGTATTTGTCCATTTTTTCCTATGACCCTGCCTTCTCTTCCTAAGTGGCATCTACACCTATTGCTACTTCCGAATATCCTTTCTTTTTTTTTTTTTCTCTTTTCTCCCCAGGTGTTGATGGAATTGGAATTCAGAGCCCTCTGATCATCTTTCCCTAACATTTCTCCCCCTCTGGGGATATAGAACAAAATTCTCTATGGGGTACAGAAGGTGGGAGTTCTGGCTTTTGTAATTGCTTCTCCTCTAGGCATGGATGTTGGCAGGTTGATCCATACCTGCAGCCTGTGTCTATCTTTCCCTAGTGGGGTAGGACTCTGGAAAGGTGTGGTTCTGGAACGCAGTGCTAGGGAAGTCAGGATGGAATCACAGTAGAGTCTGCAACTTGGTGGTACTCAGCTCTCCTTTGTCTTTGCAGCATCCTTCTGCTAATTCACAAACGGGTTATAATTTTTCCACCATGGTTTCTCTTTGTACCCTCCTCTGTAGTTTCTCTTCGACAGGTCTGGAAATCCTGCTTCCATTCAGAGATGCCAGCATCTGAAGAGATTTCTTGAGGAGGGTCAGCCTAGGTGTGGTCTTCATGCCGCCATCTTGACTCCCCACTTCCTCTCATCTTAGAGCTGGCAGATAAAAATAATGCAGAAAGGGGAAAAAAGTTGGGGGAGGGATGGCCACCTGAAAACGTGGATTTGTAGCACTGGCACCCACTGAGCCCTAGATAAAACCCTGGCAGCAATAAATAGAAAAATAAATAAAAAATAAAATAATAAACCAGCTTAGTCCTTGAGTGTGGGATAGCTCATCTCCTAATCCTAGCAGGTTTTGGCATTTGGAATGCCAGCCAAATTTTGGCATGGGTAAATCAGGAAAAGACACCACCCCAGAAATGATAACTTGGACCACATCTGTGAGAGGCAGCTGGCCTGAGGAATCTGAATGAAGGGTGGAGGAAGCAACTGCACCCACCCTTGGAGATGGACCATAATAGGAGTGTTTTTGTGATTTTTGGCCTTCTTATCACTGGTTCCAGTTAATGCAAACTACCTAGCTTGGAATCCAATATGGTTCTTCCATCTGTGAACAAAACAAGATGATCTTTGCTGGTCACCTCAAAACTATTGCCCAAGAAAAAGTGAATACAAATAGCATACATCTGTGCAGGTGACAACTTCAAGAACTAATGTTCACTCTAACCCTTCTTCTTCCACCTCCTCCTTTTCCTCTTTGTTGTCCTCCTCTTCCTCTTCTTTTCCTCCTCCCCTTCTTCTTCCTCTTTTTCCCCTTCTTCACTTTTCTCCTCATTATTATTATCATCATTATCCTCTCCCTCCTTCATCTCCCCCATCTTTACCTACTTCCCCTTCTTCCCCTCTTCCTCCTTCCCCTTTTTCTGCACTCCTTTCCTTTCCCCCTCTTCTTCCTCATCTCTTCCTCCTTTTAATTCTTCCTCCTTCTACTTTCTCTATTCCTCCTCCCTCTCTATCTCTATCTCTCTCCCTGCTGAGATAATGATGGAAGCCTTATAGAGATGCAGTTTCTTTCAGCCTGAGACACTGAGAAGAATTGTTTTTGCAACTGACGCTAGACATCTTGTATAAGTCAGAAATTATTCTTGTATGTATTAACTCAATAAGAGATTTGTTCTATATGTTTATTTTTAATTAAAGATAACCTAGACCAGGTTCACCAACCTACAGCTGGCAGGCTAAAACAAGCCCACAGCCTCTTTTTGTAAATAGTTCTGTTGGAACATGGCCAGTGGCATTCATCTGTGTATTGTTCTTGCTGTTTCCACACACCATGAGCAGTTCTGAGCAGCTGTGACAGGCACCGTGGGGTACACACAGCCTGAAACAGTCACTGTTTTCCTTTGATAGGAAATGCTCACTCAGCCCTCACCTTAACAATCCTGAATGAAACCCATCCGATGAGGAAGTCTGCAGGAGCATGTCCTCCACCCTCCCATCCTCTTCTTCTGCTCCTCCCAGGTTCCTTGAATTCCCCCAAGAAAGGAACTAACCTCGGTTATAAGTAACTCAGTGGGAAACATATCAAAGAGCAGTGTGACTGAGCCTTTCCAGGAACAATATTGGGTCACACCATTAAAATCACAGATCCCTATAACGGAAGAAGACACTGATACAAATGTGGTGTATTGCACCAATGCAAAGAGCTCTAGGGATGGCAGGAAAGAGATGGCACGGAAGGTCAGTATAGGATCTTGGTGTATGATGGGGGGGAAGGGCCTAGGTTGGAGGAGAGAGTGTCTTAAAGACACCTATCATGGGGAAATGAGAGGTTATATGTGTGAACAATTGTACTGTAAACTATTAACTCTCCAATAAATTAATGAGAAAACACAAATAGGTATAATGATTGTTTGGAAGAGAAGGTAGGGTCACTCCAGGAGCCCTGAAGTTACACCATACAGGAAGAATTCTTGCTTTAACTGTGAAAGTCCAGTACTGGGAATCAGCAAGATAGCTCAGCTGAATAGTGTACCTGCCTCACTATGTACATGATCCAGGTGCTAGTACAATTCCCAGTGCACTGGAGGAAGCTTCAATGCTATGGTATCAGTCCCTCTTTTCCTCTGCTTTGTCACTGTGTCATCACAGTGAAACTCCAATGACAAACCATTACAAAGGAAAAAAAGAGACAAAAAAAAAAAAGCAATCTAATGGCAAGTGTCACAAACTCTTACCTATCTAATTTCAAAATAGGTACATTCCATTCTATAACTATTTCATCCATCAAAAATATTACTAAGTACCAGACAGTTTAAAAAGGGCTCAGGGAGGCCAAAAATATACCACGAGTCCAAAATACTAGAATACAAGGAATTTGAATCTCTAAATTGACACAAAATTTCAACTGGAGAATCTAGCTTAAAATATCTTAAAAGAACCAGCTCACACACACACACACACACACACACACACACACACACATATATATATATACAAAGTCCTCACTAATTCCACTTATCATCACTCATTCAACAACATTCATCATAATTCACCCATCCATTCATTCAACATGAAATTTGCCCGTTGTATTTTCAAATGTATCTTTAAATGTCCCCTTAACATTTATAAAATAGAACATGGCCTAGCCTAACATGTCCACATATTGGATCTGGCCTTTATGGAAAACACAAACCAGAAAGGTGGTTTTGAGATAGAATAAATGCCTTACACACAGGAGGCCCTGTGTTTGATCCTTTCACACTCAGATGAATGAGACTCTGCCCTCAAGAAAATGACAACCCACTAAGAATTTAGGATTGTCACTCACTGACTCCAGGCATGATGGGAACATGTTTATTAAGGTGGCGGAGAACTTCTGTGGAAAAGCAGAGGAAGAACAAAGCCTGCTTTGAAGATCTAAGCAGAAGGCAGTGTGCACATCAGTGGCATCTGTCAGAAGAGGGAGAGCAATGCTGAAAGGTACACAGGGCAATAATGCCATGTGGGTGGTGTTTGCACAACCCCCTAGCCCCACCACCACTGGAGGAAGCCTTCTCTGGATACCTCCACTTTTTCTTTACTCACAGTCCCAGACACCTTTCAAAGTTCAAAGCTGATCACTTGCTCATGCTTCTGTTTGAAATCCCATGTTTATAGTAGCTGGATTTGCAATAGCCAAAACTTGTATGCAACCCAGGTGCCCAACAACAGATGAGTGGCTGAAATCCTGCAACGATCTGTCACTGTGAGGAGTCCAGTCTCAGATGCTCCTTTTACCATCTCTCCTCCAGCCCAGTTTTCTGCAGCTTAAGGTCCTGGGGTCATTTAGGGAAAGAATTGACCCCCCCCTTACCCCCTGATAAGCCCCAGAAGTACAATAGAGTCCAAGTGTTAATTTTAGGTACTAGCCTCTGTGTTTTCCATCTAGAGGACAAAACTCAAAACCGGGCATGCAGTCAATACTCAATAAATTCCACATGTTCTATCTACTCTGGAAGGCCAGAAGGAGTAAGATTTCACCAAAACTGTTAAATCATTTCATGTGCTACCATTTAAAAGAGTTAAGTGGCCATTTGGAAAATCTGGCTAAATAAGACTTATGCCCCAAGGTTTCCACACTCATCATGCCTCCCTCTGGGGCTGGCTGTCCCAGGAAACTTGTCAGTATTCACAAGCAGCCCACAGGCCTCCTCCCTCTTCCTGTTGCCCACATCCCAAGTATCCTGAATACTGCTGAGCAAAGCAGCTCATTCAGCCTGGGCGGAAGAGCATTTGGTTCAGGTGGAAACTGAATGTTAAGAGCAGATGTTCTGAAAATCAAATAGCTGGCTTCATGCAAATATTGTCAGAAATAGACAATGAGAGAGCCACAGAGGAAGTGTAATCCACACACCAACCTTGTTTCTAAAACAAATTTCCCAGCCACTCAGAGACCTGAAATGAGCCTCCACAAGTGTTACTCAGCAGCAGCCTGAGACACAAGCGAAATACTCACCTACCTAACTGACATCCGTGAAGACTACCAAGTTCTCCCTATTGTTGGCACTAGGAGAGTCTAGCACCAAAGCACCGGACCATTCACACTTAGGAATTCACTATATTGTGCTTATTTCCCCAATCTATTTTTTTTTTATGCCTCCAGGGTTGTTGCTGGGCTCAGTGCCTGTTCTAGGAATCCACTGCTCCTGGAGTACATTTTCTCCATTTTGTTGCCCTTGTTGCCATTGTTATTGTTGTTGTTGTTGTTATTGTTGCTGTTATTGTTATTGGATAGGACAGAGAAATCAATAAAGGTGGGGAGACAGAGGCGCGGGGGGGGGGGAGGAAGATAGACACCTGCAGACTGCTTCACTGATATGAAGCAACCCCACTGCAGCTGGGGATCCAGGGGCTCGAACAGGGATCCTTGTGCAGGTCCTTGTGCACTCACACCATTTGCACTTAACCTGATGCACAACCACCCAGCCTCCACCTAATCTACTTTTTAAAGATGAGAAAACACTAAAATCATAGTATCATTAGACTATACCAATGATAATGTTTCATACTGGTATAGTACAGTGAAATTTCTTTGGGGATGGTTTATTGTTGTGTTTTGCTTTTCTGTAGAGTTGGAGCGGTCTCAGTCACACACAGTATCACTACTCCAGGGTCGCTCATTCAGATAGAGCAAGAAGATAGCGACACACAGAGAGAAAGGGACCCCACAGCATTCGAGCTTCCCTTGATACTGTGGCATTCTCATATGATGCCTTGTTTCTCCAATGTGGTGCCAGGCATGGGGAGTCTGGAGGGTGGAGCTCCAGCCCACCAAATGATGCCAATACTTCTTAGACCTACACAGTGGTCTATCCAAGCAAGTTATCTTGCCAACTCTGGAGCACATATTTAAAGCAGAACTTAACTTTGAAGCCACAAAGATGGTAGCTAGTTGCCTTCTAAGACACACTAAAACCCAAAGGTAAAGACTAAAGATCATGATTTTTCTTACTCTCTTCCTAGTCAACTGTTCATATTAAATCCCAGTTCACTGTATGTCCCAAAGTGTAAGACACATATGGAATTCTCGGAATAGCAACACTAAAATCCACCCCTTTTGACTAAGGCCAACCACAGAAGTAAACCAACACAGAATTCTGCAAAGAAAATATCCTTGCAAATGTCCCCTCAAGAAGCCTGCTCCTAATCAAAAGTGAGATCCACACAAAAATTGATACACAAAAGTTCAACAACAAAACTGAAAGCAATTCAAATCTCCCCAAGTGAAGAATGTTAAGCTAACAATATACATCCTACCACGAAGTACTATTCGGCAGTAAAAGGGGATGAACTGTCACCTAAATTAATCTCAGATGCATTTGCCCAGTGACTATGAGTGACATACTCAAAGGTCTCTGCGAAAATCTTCAATGGATTTCAGCAGGCACACATTGACTCAGATTGATTCAATTTACTCTTTGGATAGGTAATGGGTCAACTTTCAATAGGCCCACTTGTGGAGCTTGCAATTGGCAAAAAAAAAAAAAAAAAGCAAAGTCAAATAAAGATTCAGTTAAGGGAGTCAGGTGGTGGTGCACATATGGTGCACATATCAGTTAAGCGCACATATCCCCATGCGCAAGAATCTGGGTTCAGCCCCTCTCTCCCTCTCCCCATCTGTAGAGGAGAATGCATAATGTGTGGTGAAGTAGATCTGCAAGTGTCTGTCTTTCCTTTTCCCTCTCTATCTCCCTTCCCCTCTCAACTACTCTCTGTCTTGTCAAAAAAAAAAAAAATTAAACAAAAGAAAAAGAGAAAGAGAGAAAGGAAGGAAGAAAGAGAGAAAAAAAGACAAAGAGAGAGAAAGAAAGAAAGGAAAATGGCCATGGGGAGCAGTGGATTCTTATTGCAAACACAGAGCCCCAGCAATAACACTAATGGCAAAAAGGAAAAAAAAAAGATCCAGTTAAAACTAGTCTATTTGGTAATTAGGCTGTTACCAAATACTCATTACTTACAGACAGACATGTATTGATGAGAGCAAAATGAGTTTCCTCTAGCTGCCTTAAAACATGTTCCCTGTTTCCCACCTGCAGGAGGGTCACTTCACAAGTGGTGAAGCAGGTGTCTATCTTTCTCCCCCTCTCTATCTTCCCCTCCCTTCTCAATTTCTCTCTGTCCCATCTAATAAAAAATGGAAAAAAAGTGGGAAAAAATTCTACCTGAGAAGATAGCAGACTTTTTTTTTTGCCTCCAGGGTTATTGCTGGGGCTCCTGCCTGCACCATGAATCCACTGCTCCTGGAGGCTGTTTTTGTCCCTTTTGTTGCCCTTGTTGTTTTATCATTGTTGTTGTTAGTGATGATGATGATGTTGGCTTTGTGCCATGTGCGCTTAACCCTCTATGCTACTGCCCTTTTGTCTCCAAAAACCACTGTTCTCAGGCTAGGGCTTTACAGGTGTGTGTGTGTGTGTGTGTGTGTGTGTGTGTGTGTGTGTGTGTGTGTGTGTGTGTGTGTGTGTTTATAAATCAAGTATTTTCATAGAGCATATAAAACGTGTTTACAACCTTCTATATATGGTTTTTAACAACATGAAATAATTCTGGTACCAGTGTTTGGTGGTGTGTTCAGTCCAGCTGCTAAACTGTTGAAAACAAACTCAAGATCTGGGAAATTCTGATGTGGATAGCTTACCTGTTTTACTATGCACATGGCCCAGTTTCACACCTGGCCCCAACATGTTAGAGAAAACTTCAGGCTGTGGTGTCTTTCCCCTTCTCTCTGTGTCTCTCTGCCTCTGTCTTTCTATCTATTCTTTCATCCAGTAGTGATGAATCCTCCAATGACAAAAAATTACACATTCAATATACTACTATTGCAAAAGGCTTTCATTTAGAATTCTTCATTCTAGGCATCAGAGATCGCCCCCAAAGACATTTCTTGTCTGTTTTCTACTTCCTGCCATGGCTAGACCTGGTTTACCAGGTACACACAGTTCATGAAAACGTTTTGTTCCTAGTGACTATAGCTAAAAAGGAATAACATGAGAAATCCTAAAGTGAAGACCATGGAGAGCTATGTTATGAGAAATTAGAAATAGCTTGGAAAGTGCCAGGTGATGGCCAAGGGCTGCTAGCCTACAACATAAAAAGATTTCTCCTGCTCACTTAAAAGGCAATAGTTCACTTTAACTCAACTCACACTTTTCCAACTCACAAGCTCAAAACTAGCAATAAGCCTTTTCCTGACCTATAAATCATAACTTTCTGTGGTCAGTAACTAATGCTGAGAAAAGAAATTTCGTTCTCCATACCTGAATAACTGAAATGGTTTTAATCAGGCTACTTTGAACACAGACGCAGCCACAGAAAATGAAGGCCCTAATCGTAATACAATTCCTAAATGTATTAGAAATTATGAGCAGTAGCGCAACAATTTCATCTAAAACAAGACTAAGCTAGACCTTGGCTGCAGCCCCAGTTCCCATCTACCTGCTGTGTTTAATCTGTTCTTTAAAAATGAAAAAAAAAAAAAATACTTGGCAATATCAGATTGTGTCAGCCCCTTGGCCTTGCCCAGCACTTCCCAAGCACAAGACCATGAAATAAAACTGACACTAACCTTGCTGTAAGTATAGTCAATCCAGGACAACACAGACCAACCTTCCTGTCACTTGGCACTGAGCTGGGTGCAGTGGGGGATGATAGTCCTCAAAAGCTTTATAAATGGTTTGTTTCACATATGGAATATCTTCCCCCAAAGAGGAAATAATGAAAGGTAACACAAATCCAAGTGCTGAAATTCCATATCAGTGTGAAAATACTGATTTCAACAAAACCAACTGGTTGTTATCAAGATTTTTATAAAATAAATCAACAAACAGAAGTCCTGTTCATTTCATATGATAGAGGGTTTCACATCACACACACACACACACACACACACACACACACACACACACACGGCAAAAGAGAGAGTATGTAAGTCCTATACTCTATCTGCTGAACTATTTCTCCTACTGCCTTAAGCATTCTTAAAATATTTATTTATTAATACAGGGAGGAGGGAAGGAGGAAATAGAGAATCAGAGCATCACTCTAATACATGGAATGCCAGGGATAAAACTCAGGGCATTATGCTTTTATGTTCAACATTTCTTGCCACTGCACCAATTCCCTAGGCACACATGAATCCTTTTTTGCACATGAGTATCACCCAAGGTACTGGCTAAAAACGCAGATGTTTGGGCCCCATGGTGGCACACCCAGTAAAGCACACATGTTACAATGTGCTAGGGCTGAGTCCAGACTCCCCAGTCTCTACCTGTGGGGGAGGGGGGTAGCTTCAAGAGTGGTGAAGCAGGGCTGCAGGTGTCTCTTCTCTCTCCATCTCTATCTGCCCCTTCCCAACTTTTCTACCTCTATCCAATAAATAAATAAAATTTTAAAAATTCAGATTCTTTAACTTCACTCACAAAAGTTCTGTGATTCTAAGTCTAGAGCAGACCCCATGAATCTGCATTTTTAACAAACTTCCCCCAGCATCAGCAATTCTGATGCTAATGGTCCCAGACCACACACTGTGGCCCTGCATTCCAGAGGACTGCTGCCAAGAATGATCATGAAAGGTCAAGCAAGAGGCTGAGTGCTATTAGAGTAACTTAGAAGTGTTTCTCTTATGAAACCAGATAAAACAAAACAGAGGACCTGAGGAAAAGGAAGCAAGAAAACACCCCCTCCTTTCTCATTTCCACCAATTTCAAGCGTTCAAATCTCTGGTTTCATCTCTTTGATGAAGATGCCCTGTGATATGGGAAAGGTCAGTCTCTGGGCCTGCAGCTAAGAAAATATTTGCATGGGGAACATGATGGCCTAGAGAGAGGCCAAGTGGGAACCCAGAGGGCAGGTTTGTGGTTAGCAGATGCCACTGTTGGTTTGCTTCTGGGTGGAGCACCCCTTGGGTTTTGCCTTTGGTTGAGAGAAGTCCCCAGGAGGCCCATGGAATTGTGGGAACAACTGTGGAAATCCTCCACAGGCTCTGGGAGAGGAAGAAAAAGTCAGGCCGGTGCCAGAGTGGCTTCAAACGACACAAGCAACCACCTTCTAAGCCTCTACCAACTCACTGGATCTGACAACATCTTCTCTGTGCTTCTTCTTCCTTTGACCTTGAGTTTTCCCTGGCAACTGAACCATGGGAACTGGCAGGAAAATAGTTTCTCCAAGAAAGTTGGCATCACATATCTCTAAAGGGTAAAAGGAAAGCATCAAGGTAGAAATTCTTATGGTCCTTGAAGCCAAAAGAAGAAGAATTCAGTGGTTTCTGTCCAAGTGAAGGAGATTTGAGCACGTGTGGTTTCATTGATGAGTATTCTAAAGCATTTTGGTTACCAGGCTCTGTGAGTTGCCAGCTACGAAAGAGCAATATCATTATTTCTGACATGTTTAACACAAACTCTATCGTAAGTCCACCATGGATCTCAAACTTGTCTGTACAGAGAAATTATCTAGGAGCTTACAGAATGCTGGAGCCCAGATCCCACCTGTAAATAATCTGATCTCATTTGTCTCAAGTGTAGCTCAGCATCTGAAAAGAAGTATTCTGTTCATACAGCCTTACAGGTTAAGCATCTAGAGTTCCATTTTTCAGGAAAGCTGTTTCTTAGTGATTAAAAGGTATGTCCAGCTACTTATCTAGTATGTGAGTCTCAGTGAAATGACTTGAACTTGAGACTGTCACCCCCAAATATTTATTCACTTGGAAATATTTCAATATCTCTGAGAAAGACATCTAGAAAAAGAGGGAACTGGGGTCCAGAAAACAACAAAAGTGGATTAAATGCAGCAGGTATAGAGATGTTGGCAATAAAACCATAATAGAGATGAACTAGGATGGAGAGAGCGAAGGGAACCTTCAGTCAGGCTTCCAGAAGCTTCCATGCAGGAGAAGAAAGGCACAAAGCAAGGCCCATGTATGAGGCTGTGAATGTTATCCCCTAAATAGCTCTTGTAGTTGTTTGCTTCTTCCCACCTCTACTGTTGCCACTCTAAACTACCATTTTCTTTCACCCAAACAATCTGAATTTACTTTATTCTGCAATGGGTTCCCTGCCAGGGAAACCAATCAGGTGGTTTAACTGAAAGTCTTCCTTAATGAATAGTCTAAATAAAGGTAGGCTATTCAGAGTGTGATAACATCTGAAAAATCATGAATGGCCACAAACACCTTCTAGGTAAATTAGTGGGAGATTTTTTTTTTTCCCCTTCTGCTCACTGGATTGAATACAGCTCCATCTACAAGCTTGAGACCATGTTTCATGTGGATAGAAGGGTATCACCAATCTGGCTGTAGAGGAGATTCCTTATTTCACTTCCAAGAGAAACAACTAATAATTATCTGCAAAGCGATGATAAAGGAGGGAGAATCACAACTTGCAGTGAGACCAAAGTACCTTCTGCAACTCATAGAATAGCACAGGCTGAACTAGAAGAGAAATAGAGGAGATTCACAGTTCACTGGATAGATGGCAAGTGGAACAAACTAGTGGCAGGAGACAAAAACAGCACAGCATGACTGTCCACCTAGCCAAAAACTCTAGGGAAGGGACAATAGAAAAGGCTGGGAGACACATGTTCCCAATCTAGATGGAGGTCTCACAGAGGAGCTGAGGTGTTCTAAGCAGACCAGAATCACAATGAAGAAAACAACAAAGAATGTGCTTTAGACTGCACTCCTCAACCCTACCACTCAGGGCTATTACTGACCTTGTGAAGTACACTGGTAGCAGATTGCCAAGTCTCAAATCAGTAGCCTCACAAAGGGTGCCATGAACATGAACAGAGCCCCACCTCCTCCAGCGTGTTCACAATAATGACTGAACTCCTACACACACACACACACACACACACACACACACACACACACACACACACACACATCCTGCTGGCACAGCAACTGCAAACACAGTTTCAGGATTTAACCAAAGAAGCAGATACCAACAAATTAAAGCCACAGAATCCACTACTTGAAAAAGCCACCCTATACTCAAAGTTGTTGATCCAAATTGAAAAATGGGGGAAATTTTAAGTAGCATAATGAACAGACAAATATATATATATTGAATTGTGACCTCAAACATCATAAGAAGTAACCAAATCTTCAGGAACTTCCAGGAGTCACAGCCATGGAGTTACAGGGAATAGAACTGATCTCCCCTAAAACAACAAATATCTACAACTACAGAACTTAACAAAACTCACCAACTACAACTGACACATCCGCAGAAGCAGTGCAGCCTCAGGTGGGTGGCTGCATGTATGGTTAGGGCAAGAATGCTGCGCATAGTCTCACGTATGTGACCGCTCTCACATAGCTGTCTGAGGCTATTTAACAGCTTTGTGGTCTGAGATTAAGCGTGTTGTTTGTTTGTTTGTTTTGGGGGGGTGGTGTTGGTGATCTTTGAATGTACTTTAGACCTACTGCAACTGCTTTATGGGCACTTCGTTCAGGTTTACTGAGCTCACACTCTAGTTGAAGCATCTGCGTAGAAAAGAATGAAAGACTAAGATAAGTATCTTCTCATCATTAAAACACTAATAAATTTTTAAACAATAAATAATAAGTACCGTATTCTAAAACTTCATAGTTTGTAAATGAACCTTTTGCTTCATATGGTGTTCATGATAGATGAGGAGTGGCTGACTCTTTGTCTCTAGATATTTCCCAGCATGTTAGGTCTCTTTGAGAAAATGAGCATTTCTGGAGATGATTTTAAATCAGAGTAGTTTTCATTCTTTAAGGTTGTGGAAACAGTTCTTAGGCCCATGTGTCCTCTATAGACTTTAGATCCACATGCCACCTATTAGAATAAAAAACATGTTCTGGACAGTTTGGAAAATTCTGTAGTTTGGGAATGGCTGGCCCTATGTCAGCATGATTAAAAGACTGTTATTAGTGAACGTTTTAACTGGAGAATAATGGATAGAGTAGGGGGGGGAGGTGAGATTCAAGAATTTATGCCCTCAATTCAATCTTTATTGAGGCATTGAAGATTGGATACATGATACTACAGAGTACTACAGCTCTTTTCAGCTACTCCAAGTCAACAAAAAGTTGAATATGTAATATTCAAGATACTATTGATATGTGTTATAAGAAATATAGTAGCACTTGCCAATCTGAAACTAGAAAAACAGTTGCAGCAAAATGTATGAAATGTAATACAAATACTGAAAAAAATAATTTTACTCAATAAGAAGAAGCATGGTAAAAATACACATGCTAAAGGAAGAGACAGGCAGATAGCAGGAGGTGGCTGTAGTAATAGTATAGGGGGTAAGTAGGAGTGGTGCTGATAGAACTCTGTAAAGGAATACAAACAAGGATAAAACACCTTTGGACACAAACATCAAATTAAAGAACTGTGTTAACCAAAGAAGTAGAAATAATCAAAGTACCTGTCTATCTGACAAATGGATGAAGGCGATGTGGATAACAGAATGCTATTTAATTATGTAATTTTAAAAATGATTAAATTCGGGAGTCAGGCAGTAGCACAATGGGTTAAGCGCAGGTGGCGCAAAGCTCAAGGACCAGTGTAAGGATCCTGGTTCAAGCCCCCGGCTCCTCACCTGCAGGGGAGTTGCTTCACAGGCAGTGAAGCAGGTCTGCAGGTGTCTATTTTTCTCTCCCCCCCCTCTGTCTAACCCCTCCTCTCTCCATTTCTCTCTATCCTATCCAACAACAACGACATCAATTACTACAACAATAAAACAACAAGGGCAGCAAAAGGGAATAAATAAATAAATATTTAAAAATATCTTAAAAAATAATTTAAAAAATTTAAAAATGATTAAATTCTGCTACTGATTACAATATAGATGGACCAATAGTGTATTGTACTTAATGAAATTAGCTGGTGGAGAAAGACAAACACGGTATGATTTCATCCACATATGGTATATAGAAAAACCAAACAGATGGACTAAATAAAGCAAAAGTACAGTTTGAGACTATATAGGCTCTTAGTGGTTGCCACAAGACTAAGATGAAGGGGGTCAGTAAATTCATGACAAAAGAAGTGATTGCATGGTGAATGACAGAATTGAAGTTTTAATGGTAAATTTAATACAGTATAGATAGAAATTAATTTCTAATTATGTATACCTAAAAGTATATGATATTATAGTGCAATATTCAATTAAGAATTAATAAAATGACCTTGTTAAATTATAGGAAGAGAGTCCTAAGAAGCTGAAATTAGTAAGTTCAGATCATAAAATTCAAAAGTACGGCATGAGCATCCACATGCAGAACTGAAGTCTCACAAATAATATTACATTTCTACAATTGGAACAAGATATCTACTTATTCATGACCTGGCATACAAACAATTTAGTAGTCACAGATGTGTTAATACTTAACTAGATAATCAGTCGTAAAATTGTTTGCCAACTTTCCTACTCCATGATAGCAGTATGACTTATGCAAAAGTTACTCTGTCAATATTTATATGCCCTTAAATTTAATAATTTATTAAACCAAGGGAATAGCAAGCATTCTGCATTATTTAGCTTAATCTTTTTTTCAGACATTATATACTTTGTTTAGGAAAATAATTAACTTAATCTTAATGAGAAAATTCAGCATCTGTGTAATAGCTCACCTGGTGGAGCAAATGACCTGCACGTCTGAGGTTCTCAGTTTGATCCCCAGCACTGTAAGTTCTGGATGGGTACTCTGCTCTCTCTCTCGCTCTTTCTTTCTCTTTCTCTCCCAGCAAACAACTTAAATATTTTTGAAAACCATACTATATGAGTTATTTCAGCAACAAAGCAAAACAAATCACAAATATGACAAAACTATAAGAGAAAAAGATCTGAAATATCCCTAACAAGCAAATGATAGTGGAGGGATATTAATTTTCCCGTCAGGATATGTAAAATGTCATCAATAATCTCTTTGATACATAGTTACTAATAGTGTTTCTTTGTTGTTGTTATTGTTGTTGTTTTGCCTCCAGGGCTATCACTGGGACTCCATACGAATCCACTGCTCCTGGAGGTTATTTTTCCCATTTTGTTGTACTTGTTTATTATTGTTGTTGTGTTTATTGTTGTTGTTGTTATTGTCGTTGCTGTTGGATAGGACAGAAAGTAATCAAGAGAAGGAGAGACAGAGAAGGGGAGAGAAAGATAGATACCTGCAGACTTGCTTCACCACTTGTGAAGTGACCCCCACCCCCCTGTAGGTGGGGAGCCAGGGGCTCCAACCGGGATCCTTACGACGGTTCTCATGATTTGGACCATATGCACTTATCCTGCTGCACTACCTCCTAGCCCCACAAATAGTGGATTTTAATAGAAATTATTATAAAACATGAAGATAGTATTAAATCCATTTGTGAATTTCTTCTCACAATTTCTAGCTCTCCCTATCCCATCTGACACACAAAATGTTATATTCCTAAAATATTTAGTCTACAAACCATATAGATCTTCATGAGCTTAAGCCCAGAATTTGGAAGGAAAGTATAACATTCAGCCAAGAAACTGAGAATAGAAAAGCACAAGGGGTGCTGAAACAATTTCTTGCCACATAAGGTCATTTTAGTCAGCGACGGATTATGTGTGAAGTAACTGCCTGTATGTAGCCTGGGTCTGTAGTAGGCTCTACTGCCTTGGTCTGGGTAGGGACAGTCCAGTCTAGGACATTCTCACAATGATGAACCAAGTAGACATTTCCTCATTGTTAAGTGACTCATGTCTATACTACCAAGAGATAGGACTTAGGCAACTCCAAGGATTTTATTTTATTTTACTTTGTTTTATTTCAGAGTTCATATTAGTTTCCATGACTATATAAATTTCAAGAATACAATTTCAGTTTTCTACAAGTTACTCACCCATCATTGAAGTGCCCCTATTAGCCCTCCACAGTCCACTGAGGTCCATCCTTTCAATTTCCCTCCCTTCAAGTAGCCTCAGTCCTGGGTCAGAATCTCAAGATGTGTCTTGTAATATTGTCTTTCCCTTACTTTCTTTCTCTCCCATAAGTGAGTGAGATCATTTGATATTTGTCCTTCTCTTTCTTACTTATTTTGCTTAGCATAACCTCCCTCCAATCCCACCCATTTGTATCAAAAAGCAAGTCTTCTTTCCACAGATTGATCTACTGAATTTTACTGGGCACTTCAGCTACAGCCAGATTCCTAGTTTTAAATATATAATTCAATGAGGTCTCATAATTGTCTATAATTATACTATAACCAAAATATATAGTAGAAAATAATTGGACTGGAGACAGCACTCAGAGGTACTGTGCCTGTACCAGACATTGGGTGATTCCTTGGAATGTTACTAAAAATAAACAAATAAATGAATAATGTAGAATATGTCTATGAAAGATATATATATATATATATATATATCACAATTTAATCACTAAAGGAAGCTTCCTTCAAAGTATAAAAATTTCTGAATAACCAGAGCCATTTGGACCAGCATCACTGGAATCAGTTTCAAAAGTTCAAGTTCACAAGTCAGGCAATGGATGATCCTCTAGGGATTTGAAGTGTTGCTACAAGAACATCAGTGAGTTAGAGCTCCCGGCTCCCCACCTGCAGTGGAGTCGCTTCACAGGTAGTGAAGCAGGTCTGCTGGTGTCTGTCTTTCTCTCCCCCTCTCTGTCTTCCCTTCCTCTGTCCATTTCTCTTTGTCCTATCCAACAACAACGACATCAATAACAACAACAATAATAACTACAACAACAATGAAAAACAAGGGCAACAAATGGGAAAATAAATAAATAAATATAAAAAAAAGAACATCAGTAAACACTTACTGAACTCACACCCTGTGCCAGACACTGTGGTATGTACTTCGCAAATCCATTTGCGAACACAAATCTCTTTCATTGCTCTCAACAACCCAATGAAATATGCTGCTGTTAAATAATTGTCACCAGAGCAAGACAGTGCTCCCTGGCTTCAGAAGCTGGCTCCAGGACTTCCAGCTCTGTGGCGTTAGGCAAGTCAGGAAGATCTTTGGTTCTCAACTTGCCTGTTGATAAAATGGGGAAGGTTAAATGATAGCTATCTCAAGTGTTGTTGGTGGAAATACTAAATTAATAAATACAAAGACTGTGAAGTACAGCCTAGCACTTAACAAACTGCTCTCTAAATTAATTATGAGGCATTGCTAGTAGTGCCATGTTTTATATCCCCATCATGCACACAAATGGCTCAAGAATTTGCCCCAAACTGGTCTACTAGTAAACGGCAGAGCAGGGATTCCGATTAGCCTACACCACGCAAATTCTTACCACGCTTAACTAGAAATAATTCTGCACCAAAATGGCATCTGTTGTTACTGCTGTCCGTCATTAAGTGTGTACTTAGAAAAGCACTGACTTTGTGGTTGCTCCAAGAGTTTCTTTGTTTTTCCTCAGTAATGATGGTCATGGCTGGGTTTGTTTTCCAAGCAGCTGGAACTGATGTCCGAGTTCAAACTACAGAGGACATTCTTTTCAGAAACTAGATATTGAGCATAGATAGCAGCTGTTCTTAACAGATTACTAAAGAGCGGCTTTTCCACTGTTCAATTTATGTGTGAGTGGATCAGTTCAGAAGGGTTTTGAGATGCCATAAAATGGGGCGAGCTGGGAGGTTTGGGGAAGGGGCAAGATGCTCAACTCAAAGAAAAATCGAGGTGAAATAAATGTTCTGCTGACTTCCTGATTGATGTCAGTGCAAAGCGTTAAGACAGCAAAACAAAGAGAGGCTGCTGTTTCTTCCCGCTCGGAAGAAAAATAAAGGGAAATTGATGCCGCTGAAGGAAGAAAGGAAAATTGCTGGAGGACAGAGGCGAGCTGGGTCAGTTTTGGCTTTGCTGAATCTTAAATGAAGCAAATAAACAACCATCACTCTCCCCCTACACACAAGCCCCAAATTATATTTCCCTTCCAGGGAATTTTTCCTCCGTATCTCTTTTTCCTGGCAAGTGGAACAAGAGACAAGAAACTGAAATACCCTCTAGGGTATATAGCTGTTTCATTCAAAAATTTAAAAAAAAAAAATCCATGAAGGCATCTGCTTAAAATTATTCAGTCACAAGGCATTTCTGACTTGAAATCCGGGTAACAGTATGGCTTTAGCCCACCCTACAAAAGTCAACTGCCCGCCCCCTCCCCCTTCATGTTACACCCCAGTCAGGGCACCTCATAGAACAACCATTGTGGTAGGGCTGGGCTCCAGGAGAAATGCCTCCTGGGTCTTGAGTACCCATTTTAAATTTAGTGGGAACGTGGTAGCGCAGCGGGCTAAGCGTACGTGCCTCAAAGCACAAGGACCCGCGTAAGAATGCCGGTTCTAGCCCCTGGCCCCCCACCTGCAGGGTGGTGGCTTCGCTAGCGGTGAAGCAGGTCTGCAGGTGTCTATCTTTCTCTCCCCATCTCTGTCTCCCCTCCTCCATTTCCCTCTATCCTATCCAACAATGATGACATCAAGAACAATAACTACAACAATAAAACAACAAGGGCAACAAAAGGGAATGAATAAATAAATATTTTTTTTAAATAGTGGGAACTTTTCCAGAACTCAGGTTACTTCTTGCCAAAGGCACCTTACTAGCCTTACCTCATTTCTAATTCATAACTCACACCAAAATCCATACCTTCCATCTCTCTCCATCCCAGACACACCCAGGTGGCAGGGAAAAGCAAGTGGGTGCGATCACATGTCAGTCATTTTAAAAGGTATAATCTGACCCCGTCCTTGCAGGAAATAAGTCTACTTCTTCCTTTCTTAAGACATTTCCTCTACTAAGCCAGTTCAAGGATGATCTTTGGAGATCTTTCCAGAGTCTTTAGATGGAGACAACTGAAGTCTATTTGAGCCACGACTGTTATGGCTTCATGTTGCCACCAGGTGGCAGTCTTGAAAACCTAGCCCTGATGTCCAGAGCTTGCCCTTCCCCTTCCTACCAGCTTGCTGTAGTAGATAGTCCTCACAGGCTGTTGTGGTTCTTAGAGGGAGAAGAAATCCCTTCTCCACAGGTACGCATAGCCAAAGATGCAGCTCCTTACTGTTAAGTTCTGTCAATGCCCACACAGAAGATCGACCAATCTAAGAGTAAGGTCAGGACTGACACAAGACGATTGTTCTACAACCCGTAGGAACATTGAAGACGTTCCTGCAGAAAGACATGCATTCAGTGTTGGATGAACCACATGGGGGCAGCTCCCAAGCAAGAGAACAAACCTTACAGCATCCTGTGCCACTTTGTAAGAGTAGTTCGATATCCATAACAATTCCTTGAGCTTGGTCAATCCAGTCCTATGGATTAATGTGAATATGCATATGATCTTATACACTAAAAACACAGCCTTCATTAACTTTTCCATTCTACTTATTTCTTTTTAAAAAAAGTTTAAAAGCATTTATTTTAAATTACCATACTATAAAAATTAAAAACAAAAACCTAGTAACAATGAGAAGTAAAGTAATAACTGCTTTAAAGGGTCTGAACTATGAACAGTTCTACAATCCAGCTCCAACTCCGCCTTGAGATTCCTGGAATCTGAAGGAAAGAAGGAAACCCACTGACTTGCACAGTTCTTATTGTCTTATAAAGAAAGATCAATGCCACTTCATTACGAAAGACACACATACCGCTACCTCTAAGAGACGAGAATGTGAATGAAACAAAGATAACTTATTACAGTAACAGACCAGGAGATTTCATATACAATGTTCATGTAGTATGTCATCTAAACTGGAAGAAGTTTGAGAATAAAATTATGCGCTATGAATTACGACATGGGTGCGAGTGTCTTTACTGGAACTATCCTGTGCAAATGGTACACATCTCCACCCAGGTCCTAGAATTTGGGTAAATGCAGTTGAGTTCAGCACAACGTGGTGTTTCCTTTTCAAGAGACATCCAGAAGCAAGGCTCAAAATCCCAGAATAAATGCTATCATCCACATAAAAATCAATTAGGCTCTTACTTCAGAAGACAGAGACATTTTCCTTGCTTTCAAATAGTTATCTAAAGAATAGGGAGATTTATCTATTTATTTGTTTATTCTTGTTTATCCTATGACTCTGAGTAGTCATCCAAAAAAAATCTATAAATAGTCCTCTATTTTTATTTAAAGTAAGAAATGAACAGGTAATTTGCAGCTGCCACTTCCTCTTGACAAATTATGGGCAAACTTTTCTAGCTGTTTAAATTCCAACATTAGGACAGTAGTTTCTCAATATAAACAACCTGCTAAGAAGTGATTCTGAAATCCACATTACTGCTTACTGTGGAAAAGTAGAATGCCTTAAGATTCAAGAATCACATTAAAACCCAAGCTGACTCCTCTGCCCCTGACAGCATACAAGCTTCCTTAGATAAATTAAATTGCATCTAATTAAATTACATAAATTAAATATGGCAATAATCATGGATAGCATTTATTAAACACTTAGTATGGACTAGGCACTGTGCCAGAAATTTGTTTTCTCCTTTAATTTCACTGCAAGCAGTACCTAAGAGGTATTATTACCCCACATTACAGATAAGAACACTAGGAATCAGAGAAGCTTAATGCCTATCCATGGGTTGTAAATATCCACGTTAGGAATTTAGCTCCTTTGCCTGACTCTTAAATCCTTCCTCTCCATTTTAGTTCCCCAGAGATCTTTCATCCCTTTTGGTACAGATAGAAATTGTCTTAGAAGAAAAAAGTCTTTGAAAAGAAGGTTCATCAACAGCAAATAAGACATTCTTGTTGACTGTTTTCCACTTTCTTCCTGAAAGGAAAGGACTTTCCAAAGTAATGCTAAACTGAGACTCCAGCATCACCTCCACCAAACAAATGGCTTTGGTGACCAGTCCCAAGATAAAGGAGCACTTTCCAAGGTTGAGCCTGGGACTTTATGCTTAATAGTTTACAAGTGGAACCAAAGAGATGCTTTGGGAAGATAGTGTGCTGTGTGTGTTAAATTACAGAACACTAAAAAGGACAAGTTCTTGGAGAGAGGTTTGCCAGGATAACTGGATACTAGCATTTTCCATTTGAAAGAGAGAAAAATCTGAAGATGAAAGGTGTGTGTAGTTGGCTAAGAGTCTGACTGCTGAAAAACAATCCAGTTCTCACTGGGTTATTCAAACTGCAGTTTGCTTTGCCATTCCTGGATGGAGCACAAGGCTCCCAGCTTTTGAAGTTGGTATCACTGAAGACACTAACCCCCTTTATCCCAATGATCTCAAATGGATGACTACAAAAGAAAGAGAAGGACTTGAAGTGACATGTTGCTAACATTTTGAGATTAATAACAGTTTACTCATTGCCAGGGATGCATTGGATCGACCTTCTTGTGGTGCATCCCGTGAGTACCCATTCATTGGGGAAACTGACGATCCTTCCTAGCCGACTGAATCCACATGGATCCCAGTCACTTTCAAAGCCAGCAACAAGCAGCTCCTGACAGCTTTCAACCTGACGCTGTTGACTGGCTACGGAAGAAGGGCAAACACTAGAAGAAGAAGACTCATTGCCAAAGGAAGTGAATCACAAATGGTAAGAAGATGATACCTTCAGTCACACTGTTGTTCTTGGTGTTATTGAGGCCTTCTGGGTCCTAAAATAATTTTTGAGAGATGAGGGAAACTATATGTATATGTTCTCTGATGGTGTCAATCAAAATGTGGTAGCATTCATATATATTTTTTTTTGTTTGTTTGTTTATTTTTACCAAAATGTTGTTGCCAGGAGCTCACAATGCTATTTCATCCTTAAAATAAAAGTCAATAATGGTGGCAAGAAGTTTGCCAAGCGATTAAATTTTGAGATGGTAAAGAATGTGGTATGGGGGGATGGTCAGGTGGTAGTGCAGCAGGTTTAACCCACATGGCACAAAGCGCAAAGACCTGCGTAGGCATACCAGGTCTAGCCCCTGGCTGTACACCTAACTTCAAGGGGAGTCGCTTCACAAGCGGTGAAGTGGTTCTGCAGGTGTCTTTCTCTACCCCTCTCTGTCTACCCCACCTCTCTCGATTTCTCTCTGTACTAGCCAACAATAAAGACATCAATAACAACAATAATAATAACCACAACAACGATAAAACAAGGGCAACAAAAGGGAAAAAATAGCCTCCAGGAGCAGTGGATTCCTGGTGCGGGCACTGAGCCCCAGCAATAACTCTGAAGGTAAATTAATTAATTAATTAATTAAAGAATGTGGTATAGGCAGACAGGTCTGCCATACCTGTGTACATGACTAAAGAAAACTAATAGTTTCAATCCAATCCAATCATTCATACTACAATGGAGACAACCAAAAGGAAAAGTGATGGAGATGAGAGTATTCAGCTGGCGTCCAAATTACATGGTCAAATCAAGGTTTTTCCCCTAAAAAAGGGTAACTGAGCTAGAGGGTGGCTGGTTCAGTTACACTTATTCTTGGGTGCAGGACCATGACGACTACGGCCCTTTAGCCAAAGGCCAGTGTTTATGATGGCATCACACTCCCCGCTAGCCCCGCCCCTTCACCAATCAACAGGTGGGCTCCTTGCACCTATTGTATTCACAGATCCATTACCACTGGCCACACAGAGATCTAGCAAAAAGCGGCAGAACAGGGAGCTCCATTACAGTGCGGTACAAGAAGTGACTGCATTTTAGAAGAAAAGTCATTCCAATTGAGACTGAAAAAAAAAAAAAAAAAAAACCAGGACCTAAACAAAGGGAATCACACACACAGAGAGAAAATGCATTCTGTGATGCTAGCTGGCGATATACACACCCCACCCCCAGAGGACAAGAGACAGAAAAAACACATACACAATACTTTTCTCTGTACTAAGCCACTTCTACCTTTTTCTTCCATGAACACTAGACTTGGAGAGTTTGCACTTCTAAATAGCCCACAGTTATAATTAACAATGTGTTTCCTGGGTTTTTATGTATCAAAGACAAATCTGGTGGTAAATTAAGTAATTTGATCAGCATGAGATAAAGTGTTGCCACACAGAGTTACTGTATTTTCTTTTTATTTATTTATTTTTTTTTTATTTAAGAAAGGATTAATTAACAAAACCATAGGGTAGGAGGGGTAAAACTCCACACAATTCCGACCACCCAATCTCCATATCCCACCCCCTCCCGATAGCTTTCCCACTCTCTATCCCTCTGGGAGCATGGACCCAGGGTTTTTGTGGGTTGTAGAAGGTAAAAGGTCTGGCTTCCATAATTGCTTCCCCACTGAACATGGGCATTGACTGGTCGGTCCATACTCCCAGTTTGCCTCTCTCTTTCCCTAGTAGGGTGGGTCTCTGGGGCAGCAGAGCTCCAGGACACATTGGTGGGGTCTTCAGTCCAGGGAAGCCTGGCCAGCATCCTGATGACATCTGGAACCTGGTGACTGAAAAGAGAGTTAACATACGAAGCCAAACAAATTGTTGAGCAACCATGGGCCCAAAGAGTTGCTGTATTTTCAGCCAGAAGTAAAGAAAATTCTGGTTTTCATACTCATCCACATTTATATTTCACACACTACTTCTGTTAAGTTTTTTTTTTAATAGTGAAGCGAGTCGAAGGACTCTCATTAATACTTTTTATAATTTACTTATTTCCAGGCTACAAAATAGAAATAGGAAAAGTGGTAAAAGAAAAATAGACCGTGTGTTTTTGATTATCAAAAATTCATAAGGTGTTCAAAGATATGCGCCAATATATATCATACCTATAAAGAATGCATATTACACTCAACACACCCCTTACTGGCCCATATCAGGGAAAGAGAAAGCGATAGGCAGAGTCTTTACTAAAATAGAAACTCTTCCCAGAAAATTTCAGGTAATAATATTTCTACAAAAGAAATAAAAAATAAAATTATCATTAACTACAGACATTTAAATTAGAAGAGTATGAGAGAGTTCAGTGGGGAAGCAATTACAGAAGCCAGACCTTCTACCTTCTGCAACCCTCAACGACCCTGGGTCCATGCTCCCAGAGGGCTAGAGAATGGGAAAGCTACCATGGGAGGGGGTGGGTTATGGAGATTGGGTGGTGGGAATTGTGTGGAGTTGTACCCCTCCTACCTTATGCTTTTGTTCACTAATCCTTTCTTAAATAAAAAATTTTTTAAAAAAAGTAAAAAAAAAAAAAGCAAGGCTAGTATAATAAACCAAACATTAGATTAGCCTCTGAGTTTCCTGACAACCAAAAAAAGAGTATCTTTGCAGCAAATAAATAATATTATACATCAGGGGAAAAAAAACTATGTGAAGCAGGTCTGCAGGTGTCTGTCTTTCTCTCCCCCTCTGTCTTCCCCTCCTCTCTCCATTGCTCTCTGTCCTATCCAACAATGACAACAATAAAAACTACAACAATAAAACAAGGGCAACAAAAGGGAATAAATAAATAAATATTAAAAAAAGATAAGTAGACAAGATAGTAGATCTTAGGGGCCAGGTGGTGGCGCAACTGGATGAGCGCACGTGTTACAGTGCACAAGGACCCAGGTCTGAGTCCCAGTGGGTGAAGCAGTGCTGCAGGTGTCTCTCAGTCTCTCTCCCTATCACCCCTTACCTACCCTCAATTTATGACTGTCTCTGTCCAACAAATAAAGATGTAAAAAAAATTAAAAGATAGATCTTAAATGATTTTTAATCACAAAAATAAATTTATTATGATATGACGAGTATTAATTGGAACATATATAAAACTGTTCAGTTGCATGCCTGAAACCAATATGATGTTATATGTCATTTAGGGGTTGCATAGAGAGGCATTGGCTACTGATTGACTATCATACATTTTTGGACACATTTTATGTCAATATGAATCATAGTATATCAAAAAGTCATATCCTTACAAACCCACTAATTATATGATAATCCTTGTCTAATCATTATAAGCTGTTCTTAAGTGATGACTCTACAACCTTTTGTCATATGGTTAATCCCAATTCATTTCACCAAAGACTTCTTCAAAGCAGACCTCAGAAGAACTAAAGCAAAATTCTTTATTTTTTACTTTTTTATATTTATTTATATTCCCTTTTGTTGCCCTTGTTTTTCATTGTTGTTCTAGTTATTATTGTTGTTGCTGTTGATGTCGTCGTTGTTGGATAGGACAGAGAAAAATGGAGAGAGGAGGGGAAGACAGAGAGGGGGAAAGACCTGCTTCACCGCTTGTGAAGCGACACCCCCCTACAGGCTCAAACCGGAATCCTTATGAAGGTCCTTGAGCTTTGTGCCATGTGTGCTTAACCCGCTGCACTGCCGCCCAACTCCCCTAAAGCAAAATTTTTAATGGTTCTTAAGTACAAGGGTTGCAGATTGAAAGTAGGTATCAAATTGAAACCAAAGGCATGTTTCATTGGGTTTGCCTGTTTTGTGTTTTTTTTTTCTTTTGTCTATTTGTTTTTTGACAATGCCGGAATTGCCAACATTTTAAATGTAGATGATCCCACTCAAGGTCTGGGCTTTCAGACTTCCAGGAGACATGGCCATGGAATAACTGGTATCTAATCATCTCTCCCCCCAAAACAACAAATCAATACAACAAGAGACCCTACTAAACTCATAATCTATAGCTGAAAGATCTGCAACCTCAGGGAGGTGCTTGTTAGTGGTTGGGGAGAATGGGGTGCAGATTGAAGAACAGCACAGTCAAAGCAGAGCTCTGGGCAACTGTGGCATTTTGGCAATTTTGCTTTAAGAGCAGCAAGCAGTGAAGGTTGTTCCAAGTGCCATAAGAAAAGAGAAAGGGGCTTAAAACCTCTCAATCTCTGACTGGCAGGGTGGGCGTAGGGGTGGTGTTAGAAGTTTGAATTTAAGGCAAGGACACAATACAAGACAACACAAAGCAACCACCGCCCCCCCACCCCATCCCACCTGGCATGGGTCATACAAACAAGAGAAGCCTAGAGATCACAATAGCACCACCTGCCGGCCAGCAATAACTAGCACAATAAATGCCCAAGCAGAGAAATAATTAAACAACTAACCATGCCTTAATAGCCAGACAGAAATGAAACAAAGGAAATGTAAGGAATTAGAAATTTAGAGAGACTCTCAGAGACAGATTACAGAAATCTCATTGTGAAGATTCTCCAAGAATCTAAGCAAGAATTGAAAGAGCATTTTACTATGGAATTAAAATACACAAGACAAGAACTCATATGAGAGTTCACTAAGATCTTCAAAGCTTGAAAGAAGAACTTCAGTCAGAACTCACTAAGCAATGAGGAAGCATGAAATAAAAATTTCAAACAGAACTCCAGGGAGTAAAAGACACTCTAATTGCAACCCATACCCAGATAGAAGTCTTAGGAAGTAGACTCACAAATTCAGAAGAAATTTCCAATATAGAAAATACTCTTTTTTTTCTGTTTTTAATAAAAAGGATACACAGACAAAACCATAGGATAAGAGGGGTACAATTCCACACAATTCCCACCACCAGAACTCCATATCCCATACCCTCCCTTGACAGATTTCCTTTTCTTTAACCCTCTGGGGGTATGGACCCAAGGTCATTTTGAGATGCAGAATGTGGAAAGTCTGGATTCTGTAATTGTTTCCCTGCTGAACATGGGCATTGATCCATACTCCCAGCCAGCCTCTCTCTTTCCCTAGTGGGGTGGGCTTCTGGGGAATCAGAGCTCCAGGACACATTGGTGGGGTTGTCTGTCCAGGGAAGTCTGTTTGGCATCATGCTAGCATCTGGAACCTGGTAGCTGAAATGAGAGTTAACATACAAAGCCAAACAAATTCTTGATTAATCATGAACCTAAAGGCTGGAATAGTGCAGATGAAGAGTTGGGTGGATGTCCTTTGTTTTGTAGATAGCTAGTAGGCATATTTTAGTTATATTCCAAAGGGCCATATTCTAAAGGGCCTGTAGCTATACTAGGTTTTTTTTTTTTTTTTCCTGAGCCTGAAATCTGATATGCCAGTGGATCCAAGTTATTGTCTGGGGAGATGATATCATGGCTGGGAAAAGGACCAGAAAGCTGGATCAGGGAAGAGAGTAGCTTTCAACTATGAGAAAGTTATCTAAATATTGTTGACAGTAAACCCTATAGATCTGATGTCATCTGGGGCCCATATTCATCTTAGGAGTCTATGTGACCTCTGCATCCCTGTAGATCTGAGCTCACATTCTGCAGTCATGAGTAGGAATGTTCCATGCTGCCCCAATTTCAGGACCCATCTTCCTCAGGTGGTAGATAGACTATGTTGTCCATCCTTCCTTCGGAGGATGGAACATTCTCTAACACTGTTGATCCAAATTGAGGGCAATGTCCTATGGGGGCCCACAAAGGGATCTATTTTGTTGTTCCTGATAGGAATGACCGATAATAATGGGGAGAGGAATTTATTAGAGGTCTAGGCTCATCATGTCTGTTTGGGAATCTCAGGACTCCTCATATAGGTCCCCAGTTGATGGGGTGGCCTGATAGTGACTAAAGAGTCATCATTAAACTATGCCAGCCTCTTTCTCTTATTCAGCTTTTATAGTCCTTGCTTTGATAAGGTTAGCTTTGGAGTGAGTGAAGGAAGTGCAATAAAGTAGGTGAGGAGGGTATCTAAGTCTAAGTAGACACTATTTCATTATCAACTTTATACTGACTGACTGCAGACTATTGTGTACTTTTGCTTTCAGGTATATATTTTGCCCTAATGAATGGATACATGTGAACATATGCTCTATCTCATGGAACCTGGTCTATATCTAGGTTTTGGGACTTTGTTAGGAAGTGAACCACCTGGAATGGAATTAGAGAATCCTATGAAAGGAAAGGTCTCACCCAAGTAATGAGGCTGAAGGGTTGACATTCCATGACTGACATCTCTGGGCATAGTATGAAGTGAAGCATGCTGAGGTGGTACTCATTGTGTTAATTAGGTTGGGATCAGCAGATGCAATATCATTTAGTATGGATTGAGAGAAGCATGCAGAAAAGTGAGCCCCACCCTAGAGGTTTCAGGACTGGGAGAAATATAGGCTCTATAGAGGAAGTGGGAGGTTCCTGCTGTCTTAGGGTTTAAGAAGGCAACAGATAGTTATTGCTATAATCACATTATTTGGCAATTGGGTTGACTTCAAAATATCCCTTTGTTAGGATTTGCTGTATCATACACAACATCACCATAATTTATGTCCTTTGACATTATTTGTATATAGCTGTGCCATCAATTGCTTCTGTTATGTTAAGTGAGCTAAGTCAGAAAGATAAAGGCGAATTTGGGATGATCCCACTCATAAACAGAAATTGAGAAAGAACAGAGAAGGAAACTCAAAGCAGGATTTGACTGAATATGGAGTAGGGCACCAAAGTAAAAACCCTGGGTTGAGGGTGAGGGTGGCTGTTCTGCTTCACAGAGTGGGTGGGGGAGGGGAGGAGATGGGGCATAGACTTTTGGTGGTGGGAATGGTGTTTATACACATTCCTATTAATTCGCAGTCATATAAATCACTATTTAATATGAGAGGGGAAAAACTGGTTGAATGTCTCAAACTTTTTAATGCACAGACCACAGGCTGAGTCTTCGATATCTTGTCTAGTCCACTCTTACAACTCAAAGGTGAGGGAGAGGAATGATTCAGAAAGACTGAAGCTTTCTAGTCCTTTTTCCAGCTATGACACCATCTTCCTAGACAATAATTTGTGTCCATCTGCATATTAGCTTTCAGACTCAGGCAAAAGCTAGTAAATTCATGGGCCCCTTGAAATATACCTAAAATGGACCAATTAGCTTTTTCCAAAATGGAGATGCCCAAATATTCACCTGCAATATCCAGCCTTTAGGTTCATGATTAATCAACAGTTCTTGTGTCCTTATATGTTAAGTCTTTTTTAGCTACCACCAGTTTCCAGATGCTACCATGATGCCAACCAGACTTCCCTGGGCAGACAACCCCACCAATGTGTCCTGGAGCCCCACCTCCCCAGACTCCTGTCCCAATAGAGAGAGAGACAGGATGGGAGTATGGATCAATCTGAAAATGCCTGTGTTCAGTGGAGAAGCAATAACAGAAGCCATACCTTCCACCTTCTGCACCAAATAATGATCCTGGGCCCATAATCCCAGAGGAATAAATAATAAGAAAGCTTTCAAGGGAGGTGAAGAGATACAGAGTTCTTGTTGTGGGAACTGTGTGAAATTGTACTCTTCTTATCCTATGGTCTTGTCAATATTTCCATTTTATAAATAAATAAAAAAAAAGACTTAAGTAACTCTGTAAATTGCAGACTCCATCAAAAGATCAAATATAAGAGTGATAGATATATCTGAGGAGGAGGACAAGGCTAAATTCCCAGAGTCAATTTTCAGAGCAATTTTAGTTGAGAATTTCCCTCACTTAGGAAACCCTCAGAACAGTCTCATTCAAGAGGTTGAAAGATCACCCAGATTTATAAATACAAAAAGATCAAAACCAAAGCCCATTACTGTAAAACTATCAAAACTCACTGACAGGGGGAAAAGTTTGCAGGCTGCTAGGGAAAGGAAAGAAGTTACATACAAAGACAGAGCTATCAGACTTTCATCAGATTTCTCTTCACAAACCCTAGAGGCAAGGAGTGAAATGACATATTCAAAGTTCTAAAGGAGAGGGAATTCCAACCACAAATCTTGTTTCCTGCAAAATTATCCTTCAAATATGATAGAGTAATAAAGGTTTTCTCAAATATTCAAAAACTAAAAGAATTTTCCACAATCAATCCCACCTTACAAGAACTACTAAACTAACTCCCACAAGAAAGGAAGAGGCAAAAGAATACACATTCCAAGTAGGGTGAGTAGCAGTATACTAGAACTAAGAACACATTAAAAATAGGAAAGAACAAGTAAATAGGGGAGGGAATTAAAGGACAAAGCAGTTCTAGCAGATGTTTGTTAATCAAGATCAACTTAAAAAAAAGACTTTTCTAGATACACGTGCTAGTTATTATTACTTATGGTAACCACAAAACAAAGCAGGGAACAGACATTTTAGACTATGGAAAACTATAGTGCTTCCTGAGGGATATGGGGGCTGAGCACAGACTTCTGGTGATATGTCAGAGGGGAAATCGATGTAATACTTCAAGTTCTTTAACTGCTTAGCCCATAGTTTTAAGTTCAAAGATTTGCTTCAGTGCCACGTCCCTATCAAACCAGAAATGAAGGGTCTGACAAAGTCGACACCCAGTAACCACATCTTCAAGGAAGAGTGATTCTGGGAATGGGACATGGTATGCCGATCAAATTTAGATTACAATTCATTATCCTTATGATCACAGTGAGTCTTATGTTTGGCGGGAACAGGTGGGGATAAGCTCCCCTGGTCTATAGATTAATAACAAATGACCAGGATACTCAGTCACTAATTCCCAGAGGCCCAGCCTGGGATACAGTCCATGATGACTCACATTTTCAAGAAATAGAAACTGAAGAAAAACCCAGAGTTCACCAAGTTAGAAAACCAGACAGAGGGTCCTACCGCAGACCAGCACCTACAGTTATGACCAAATGGGAACCAGCTTACCCCATGGGTGGTGGACTGTGGTTCCCTCCATATCTTTACTGCAAATATTTACCTAAGCCCACTGACCACCCTTTACACTGTACCGGTGCCTACATGCAGGGTGACAGAAAAGTTAGTATTAATGACACTCATGTATCCTGATATAGTTTGTCCCTTTTTAGAAAGATTAGCAAGAAGCAGACCTCCTTGGTGTTTGCTTCCTCTCAGAACATGTTATAAATTATATAACCAATTGACACATTTGTGGCATACCAGGTACAGAGACTGCAGTAGATCTAGATTCCCTAATGTAGATAAATTAAAATTAGTAAATATATTAAAAAGTAATGAGCCAAAAGAGATATCAGGAATAGAAGACATACACTTTTAAGAAGATTTCTCAATCATATGTTGCCCCCCTTAGAAGCCAAAGCCTTAGCTTACGCTGCCCCCCCATGACTAAGGAGGGAGTTAGATTTTCACAATAGGGAGAAAGTTAAACTTTTACAGAGAGCTTATACTCATGAATGCATTGCAGGTTACTCCCACAGGGCTTGACACTCCCTTGAAATAACCACAATTATCAGAAATGCTTTACTTTCTGTTCCAGATTCCTGCTTTCAAAATATCATGTAAATGCTAAAAAAAAAAAAAAGTATATAAACGCTTGCCTGTCTAATAAACATTGAGTTCAGATTCACCCTCCAATAGAGTGTGGTGTCTATCTGTTCTCCCTCGCGCCAACTCCTGACCCACCTGGGGCTCTCTTCAGCAGACCCTGACAACTCCTGCTGCTCCCCTGCATGAGTGGTCCGTGGCACTTCAGCCTACATAATCAATACCTCACCTTTGTAAGATGATCAGACTCTAAAGCTGGGCTTAAACTGTTCAAGGAGCTCTAAAAAGATATGTACACATATAGTTTTTTAAACATCTAAGTCAACTACAACTTTAGGCCAGACAGATCAAGACCATATGTCCCTGCCAGTATCTAAAATGCAAAGATATTCATATACCACTAAAGGCCACAGAGCAAAGTAAGATCTAGTATATGACTATAGGTGTTAACCATTGAATTAGCATAAAAACAAACCCCCAGCTAATCTGTTTTCAGTAACAATTGATTATTCCTACTCTATCTCTTTCTAAGACTACAAGAAACCCCTTGCATTCTCTTTGGTTGCTCATTTCTCCTAGTCCTAGAACATCTAGGACTATGCCCATACTTCTTGACATTTCCTCTCCCTGATTCCTTACCACCATACCATCTATGGTGACCTCAACCAAATCAGTACTAGTGCTGCCATCCCACATTATGCTGCTACTGAATACTTATGGTGGATTACAACAAGAGATACAGAGCTTGAGATGTCAACCTCACGACTCTTCAAACTTTGTGAGATATTTACTAATACATGGAACTAGCTACATCCACTTTAGCACACCATCTAACAAAGTTACAGATACTAGGTATGGGGTAGCATAAAGGGCACTTGGTACAGGTGTGCACGTAGCCATAAGCTGGGGGCAATTATATAACTCAAAGTAATAATATCCAGTAATCCTTGATGATTAGACTTAGACCTAATAAACCTGTAATCCTAGCTGTAGTGCCTAAAGAAAGCATGATAAATCTTCTTATCTATAAGACTTAGAACAAATTAGCTTAGCGGTCTAACAGAAAGGCCCAAAGAAGACAGAGCCTAGAAAACCAGTTCTGGTTGGAATGAATAAATGGCACTCAATGCTTAAGCAACTGGGAGAAAGTCTAAGGTCATCAGACAAAAAGAGGACTGCAAAAGTAGGATAAGAGAAAGAGACAAGCTCACCTAGTAATAATGGCCCTTTGGGTCAATATCACACCACCTCACCATCTGGGACCCTAGTTAGGGAGAAGAAGGCTCTGAACTACAGCTCCATCAGGTCCCAGAAGAGAAGATGAAAAGGGGAGAGTAATTTGAATGTACTAATAGGGTCGTGAGAGGCTTGAAGGAGAAGAGAAGACTGGACCTGGAAGAAAAGGGGGGCAATTATGTGCAAATGTAGACAGTTGAAGAGATGACAATTAACCCATGTCTACAACCTTGAGAGAACCATTGGTTTTCAATGGGAGGACTTGGGATTGGGAACCCTGGTGGTGGGAATGGTGTAGAATTATACCCTTATTGACATGTAATTTTGTAAATATCAAATTGCTAATGAAAAAATGAAAAAATAATTAAAATTAGAAAACAAAGTCTGGGCTTTCTATTTCCCTTTCACAATCAAAATGTCTGAGAACCCAGGTTCCATATCTCCACTATGCAGCAAGTGAGGAGACAGAGATGTCTTTGACGGGAATGTGTGATCTGATCAGTTAAGATCCTTTTCTATGTGTGTCCATGGCATTCAAGTTAGTCTTCAGCAGTGGTTTGCTCTAGGAAGAAAATACAGTGGTATCCAGATAAACTCATAAAAGTTGTCTCCTGAGTCTGGATGCAATACTCTTGCCAGAGGCTTATAAAGAACCAGGGTGGGAGATGAGTCACTGGCTTCTACTCTAGATTTCTCAAAATGATCTTAAAGCACAGAGAACCTTTCTAAACTGGGTTTCTGTATCGAGAGAAATACGTACTGTGTGGTACTCAGTGCATACTCTGTATGCTAAGGATACAGCAGGTCCTCAAATAATCTTGTTTTGTTATAACACTGATGAGGACAAAACCAGTCCTGCTGACATTGAACACAAGGATCCCATTGAGAACCTGTGTTCCTTATATGTTCTGCTGACAGTGACTGTTTCAAAGAGCCAATCAAGGATTTAGAGAACTTGCTGTAGATTAGTCAGCTAAAATAAAATGAAACACAATAAATCCCAGTCGCCAACATTTTTTCAGGTAAATGTCTCACAAACTCAGGTGGGATAAGTCTGGAAGCTCACACAGAGACTATCAGACCTGCAAGCAAAGGATCAGGAACTAGAGGCCTGTGTTTGCTACTCTAACCATTCCACAGCTCATCCAGAACATTACAAATTGGGTAAGAGTATCTGTACAATTCACGGAGTATTCTCCACACTCCTACAAAAGAATGACTTTTTTAATTTCACTATTAGAGGATTTATGGTTTACAGTTGACAGTAAAATACAATAGTTTGTACATACATAACATCTCTCAGTTTTCCACATAATAATTCAACCCCTTAGCTCCTCCTCTGCCATCATATTCTAGGACCTGAACGCTCCCCACAACCCACACCCCAGAGTCTTTTACTTTAGTACAATACTCCAAGAGAATAAATTTATTTCTTTTATTTTTATTTAGAGAATGAATTTCTTTCTTTTGTTTTTCTTTAGAATCATGTTCACTGAACTACCAAATATGAGATCTACTTTGCTGGGGTAACTTGAATGTGGACCACCAAGCCGCAAAGCCCACACCTGTAAAAACAAAGCAAATATAGCTCGTGTATTATCAAAGAATTGAGTAAATGAAACATTTTAAATGCAGATAAAACAAAATATATTTCACTTTAATGTTTCCAAAATCAGAGTATATCCTCAATAGCATCTAAACTAAAGGTAAACTTCATAAACAGTATCCCTTTAAGAAGAAATACAAATTTCATCTGTTTTAAGTTACAAACTAGGGACCTAGGCAGTGGCACACCTGCTTGAGTGCACATGTTATAATGCGCAAAGACCCAGGTTCAAGCACCCAGTCCCCAACTGAAGGGGGGAGCTTCACAAGTGGTGAAGCAGAGCTACAGGTATCTCTCTGTCTCTTTCCCTCTCTATCCCTCCGTTACCTCTGGATTTCTCTCTGCCTCTATCAAATAAATAAGTAAAATTTAAAATAAAAAAAATTATAAACTGAATTGCCATCTCTCTTTTCTTAAGAGAAAATCTCTTATTATTCTGAATATCTCAGCTCTCTAGACTTCTAAGTGTATTAAAACATCCTTTCATTTAATAACTACTGATGGCAGTACACAGTTGCTTTGTAAAAGTCAGTTTTACTGTGGACATTAAGAGATGTCAGCTAATTAGCTCCCTTAACTTGGATCAACAACAGTAGAGAATGTTCCATCCTCCGAAGGGAGGCTGAACAATATACTCTATGCTACACCTGAGGAAGATGGGTCCTGATATTGGAGCAGCTTGGAACGTTCCTACTCATGACCACAGAATGTGAGCTCAGATCTACAGGGATGCAGAGGTCACATAGGCTCCTAAGCTGAATATGGCCCCCAGATCAGATCAAATTGATGGGATTTACTGACAACAATATTTATGCACTTTTCCAATAGTTGGGAGCTACTCTGCTCCCTGATCCAGGTTTCTGGTCCTTTTCCCAGCCATAATATCATCTTCCCAGACAATAACTAGGATCCACCTGCATATCAGATTTCAGTCTCAGGGGAAACACAAACAAACAAAAAACTAGTATAGGCACAGGCCATTTGGAATATGGCCCTTTGGAATTTAACTAAGATATGCCTACTAGCTATCTACAAAACAGAGGGCCCCCCACCATCTGCACTACTCCAACCTTTAGGTTCATGATTAGCCAACAACTTGTTTGGCTCTATGTGTTAACTCTCATTTCAGCTACCAGGTTCCATATGCTAACATGATGCCAACCAGACTTCCCTGAACCCCACCAATGTGTCATGGAGCTCCGATTCTCCAGAACCCCACACCACTAGGGAAAGAGAGAGGCAGGCTGGAAGTATGGATCGACCTCTCAATGTCCATGTTCAGTGGGAAAGCAATTACAGAAGCCAGACCTTCTGCATCCCACAATGACCTTGGGTCCATACTCCCAGAGGGTTAAAGAATAGGAAAGCTATCAAGGGAGAGGATGGGATATGAAGTTCTGGTGATGGGAATTGTGTGGAATTGTACCCCTCTTATGCTATGGTTTTGTCAGTGTTTCCCTTTCATAAATAAAAAAAGAATATATATATATATATATATATATATATATATATATATATCTTCAAGTTTGCAAGCAACTTTTTGCCGTAATCCTGCTTCCTAATTCTACTCTCAATTCTGACAGTATCTTTCCAGACAATATTTCTAGTCCATCCCCATGTTAGATATCAAATTCAAACAGAGATTACTAAGACATAGGCTCTTAGAAAAATTCCTAAAATAGACTTAGCTTTCTTCTATCCTAAGGTCCCTACATTCATCTTCTTTATCCTACTTTATATTTCCTGTTTATTAAACATTATGTTCTGCTTTCCAGCTTACTGCATTTCAGCCACCAAGTTCCAGATGCTACTATGATTCCATCTTGACTTCCCAGTACAAATGACCTTGCCAATACTTCTTGGAATATCATCTCCCCAGAGCCCTACCCCTCTAGGGAAAGATATAAAGAGACTTTGGGGTATGGATTGACCTTCTAATACCCATATCCATGGAGAAGAAATTGCAGAAGCCAGAACTCCCACCTTCTGCATCCCAAAAATAATTTTGGGCCATACTGACAAAGGGGTAAAGAATAGGGAAGATTCTGATGGAGGGGAGGTGACACAGAACTCTGATGGTGGGAACTATATGGAATTATATCCCTAGTGTCTTAATTCTGTAAAACAATATTAAATCACTAATAAAACAAAAAAGTAAAGATGTAAAATGTGAAAAGTAGAGAACTAAAGACTATGAATTTGGAAAAAGAAATATACATATATTGTCAGCCCATGTCTATGATCTTGGGAGAACTATAGTGGTTACTGTTGGAGGGGAGTGGGAGCACATATCTTTGGTGATGATATTGGCTTGGAATTATACCCCTATTATCTTATAGTCTTATAAATAGCTATTAAATCACTAATAAAATATTCAAAATCTGTCAGCTGGGCTGGGGAGATAGTACATTAGTAGTACACAGGATTTAAAAGTTCAATTCCATGTACCCACTAATTTCTAGAGCTAAGCAGTGCTCCAATAAAAAGAAATATATATAGTAATCATAAGGAAAAAGGAATAAAACTGGAACAAACCTCTGAACTTTATTAGTAAAACCTAGGATAACATTAGGTCATGCCTCTTAAGACAGTAGAATGATTAGACAAGCCACTGTAATTAAGATTCTTGGAAAGTGCTTGGCACATACTATGCTCTGAAATAAAACCAATTAACTTTAAGACTATTCTTGGAAAACTTCAAATGTCCATGACTAATGACACCACTGAATGGACATTTCAAAGGAACCACAAATACCCCTTGTTTGTCATTATATCCCAATAAAGCCATGACACCATTTGTCACAGTTCCACATCTGCTCGATACACACAAAAATTTCATCAAGTAGCATCTGGTGTATGTCCAACTCCAATGACCCCTCTGGGAGGGAGGTAAGAGCCCATGATTCTTAGCAAGTTACTCCTCTTCAAGCCTATGTAGTAGTGTTTGTTCTATTCTCCCCTCTAATCAAATTCTCACTCAGTTCTCAAATATGGAGAGTTTACCAAGCTCCAGGTGCTGAGAATATAAGGAATTAGATACAGTCGCAGTCCATAAAGAGGGATCATTGTGCCAGCTCCTATCAGAAGCTTAGGTGGCATATGTTTATTCAAGCCCTGACAGACACACACACACACTCGGACAGAAAGAACAGCTTCACCAGTAACTTTCATCTTCTCCCCTTTAAGTAAAAGAGAAAAAGGTCTTCCTTTACCAGTTTTCCCTCTGGGTATTACCTTTTTGACAGTGGAGGGAAACCATATACTTCTGGTAGAAATTTCTTCTCTTCTAGGGAAACTTTAGCAGTGGGGTATCACAGTACCAGTACTGCTTCTGCTCAAATGAATTCATTACAGCTATGATTCTGTCAGATGTGCACACTTTAAGTTTTATTTAGTCTTCCTGTCACATTGAGAGGATTAAATCAATTACTATCCTTTTCCAGCTCACAAATGTAACGGAAAGTGTACAAATGGTTTTGTAATGATAAGACATGCTATTTGCAAAACTTGGCAAGGGAACAAAGAAGCAAGTTTCAGAGTCGCAGTGTAAGGCAGAAATTATGGCAACAAGGGGACCAGTGGCCAAGACAGCTAGAACAGGATAGCCTGGTTGGAATGGCCATTAAAGGGCACCCATTCCTTTATCTGACTTACAAGATCTTATCAAGAACCAGCTCACAAAAATTTCCTCAGTAACTCCACTTGTCATCATTCATCTAACAACCAAGCAGAGCCAGGCACCACAAGCTGACCCCCTCCTCCGCACATTTTCCCAGCACAGAGAGTGTTTCCAGTAGTCTCTAAAGAATTGCCAAGGCAATAGCCCAAACCACTGGTGAGTCTACTTGCCTGTCACTTCAGTTTTTACGATGCCTCTATGATTACAAAACACATTTTAGAAACCCCTGTTAGGCTTACCTTGACTAGTGCTCCCTCTGTAGACACAGTCACAGAACAATGTGAAACAAACACCTGCTCTCAAGAATTTCATGTGCTTCTCTTCAGTTTGTGAACAAAGACTACCAACCTGTCAGTGTCCATAGCTATCTCTATTTGCCTGAAGCTCCCAGCATGTTGAAAATGAAGAAACACTTTCATAGTCACAAAATTAATGCATGTCTTAAATGTATTCTCTTCACAACTTGTCATTTGATAAAAGAATGCATGTTAACATTATATGATGAACACCTTCTCTAAGTCTATTGGAATAGCCTAAATATTGTGTGTAGACACATACGGTGTGTAGACACTCTGATGTCTACATTTGAGGCCCTTGAAGAAGTTAGCCTCCCCAGCCCCCAACACACACACACACACACACACCACATCCAACCCAGGAAACACAATTTGGTTTAGCATGCCAATTCTAGCCTTCTCTGGTCCACAGTATCTGAGTCCTAAGCTGAGATGAGTCATAAAACTAGGGGTGACTAAACAGCTGGAGTTCAAATAGCTGAGTTTAAAAGAATCCATTCCAAGAGGGTGTTTTCATACACATGATTGTACTTCACTAAAAGAATGGAAAATGGGCTTAGCAGGGTCCATTTAAAATAAAAGATACTTGAGGCCTGTCTAACATGACAGTGTCAAGGTTGTTGGACTTTTTTCCACGACAGCCCACGACTCTGGAGATACGTGTTGCCCAGGATAGAGAAGAACAGGCTCAGACCTTTTTCTCTATGACCTGAAGAGCTGAAAAATGTGTGGTCATCTTTCACAACTCCTGACAGCATTTATAGTCAAATGTGCTATCAGCAACATGGTGGAGAAGTTGAAATTAAGACACTGCTTGACTAGTTTATAATAACTGAAAAGTTTGTTATTGTTCCTCTAAAGAGGTATGAGACTGAATCCAAGGAACATAAAGGGCTTTAAAAAAGAAAACGTCATCTCACAGAGGAAAATGTCAAGGAGAGAAAAAAAATCTCAAAGGGAAGATGCAATTTAAAATGGGGCCATAGTCAGGGAATCCTCAGCTTCCCACACAGATATGATGGGCCTAGACCTCTAACAGATCCCTCTTTCCACCATCACTGGTCATCTCCATCAGGAACAACATCATAGCCCTCCTGTGGGCCTCTACAGGACCTTTCCCTCAATATACAACAGTGATAGATATATCCCCACTCTTCGAAGGAAGCCTGGGTCAACACATTCTGCCATTTGAGGAAGACTGATTCTGAAATAAGTGCAGCCTGGAATGGAACTAGCTATGACCACGGAATACAAGTTCAGACTGGTGGGGATGCAGAGGTTACACAGGCTCCTGTGCTAAGTATGGATAGACATGGGTCTTAGGTCAGATTGATGGGGTTTCTAGTAAACAGTATTTATACAATTTTTCCATATTTGGGAACTACTCTCTGCCCTGATCCAGCTTTCTAGTCCTATTACCAATGCTGACACCATCTTCCTAGACAATACTTACCGCCACCTGCATGTTAGTTATAAGGCTCAGACAAAAATTAGTGAAGTCATTGGCTCCTTGGAATATATCTAAAATAGAGTTCCTAGCTTCTTCCAAAATGAAGACTCCAAACCTCATCTGCTATATTCTTACCTTTAGGTTTCTGATTACTAAACAATTTCTTCTGCTTTATATTTTTTAACATTTTTCAACCACCAAGTTACAGATGCTGCCATGACACCAACCTGACTTCCTTGGGAAGACTAACTCAACAATGAGTACTAGAACTCCATTTCCCCAAAGCCCTACCTCACTATGGAAATACAGAAACAGGCTTGGGGTAAGAATCAACCTGTTAACACCCATGTCCAGAGGTGAAGCCATTACAGAAGCCTGATGTCCTACTTTCTGACCCCCATAAAAATCTTTGGTCCATACTCCCAGAGAAGGACAAAGAATAGGGAAGCTGGAGGTGGGGGGTGGCAGGCGATAACACACTGGGTTAAGCGCTCATAGTGCGAAACACAAGGTTCGAACCCTAGAGTCCCCACTTGCAAGGGGATTGCTTCACAAGTGGTGAAGTAGGTCTGCAGGTATCTTTCTCTTCCCTCTCTGTCTTCCCCTCCTCTCTCCATTTCTCTCTGTCCTATCCAACAATAATAATGAGAACAATAATAGCAACAAGAAGGGTATGGTTCCTTAGTTTGAGAAACTGATATCTGAGTTTACTTTAGACTAGTCCTCATTCACATCAGGATGCAGAAAGGCTCAAGAATTTTCAGTGCAGTACTTTTAGTATAGTGCCATGTGCATTTCCTGACCTGTCCTAACCTCAAGAGATGTCCTCCCACCACTTCCCCACTACTCTTACGGATAGGGCTCTTCCAAGGTCTCCTCACTGGGTCATTGCACTCTTAGCAAACATTTTCTTACTTGATCTTTTAAAGTTATAGGAAGCTATTTCTTTGCAGATCTAGGAGTTCACACATGAGTGATTTCACCACTCTACGGCACATTCTCCTTCAGATAAGAGGGCGAGGGGGAATACCACAGCACTGGAGAATATCCAAGTCATTCCAAGACTTCAACTTGGGTAGCACACATGGCAAGGCAGGAGTCCATCTAGGATAAGATCTTCTAGGGAGTCGGGCGGTAGCACAGTGGGTTAAGAACATGGTATGAAGTGCAAGGACTGCTGTAAGGATCCCGGTTTGAGCCCCCAGTTCCCTACGTGCAGGGAGTCCCTTCACAGATGGTAAAGTAGGTCTGCAGGTGTCTATCTTTCTCTCCCCCTCTCTGTCTTCCCCTCCTCTTTCCATTTCTTTCTGTCCTAACAACGATGACATCAACAACAACAACTACAACAGCAATAAAAAGACAACAAGGGCAACAAAAAGGAAAATAAATAAAATTTTAAATTTTTTTTTAAAAAGTTCTTCTTTACGTAGAACTACAAAGTAAAGCAGCAAAAACTAAATTTACCTCAGTGTGTGTGTGTGTGTGTGTGTGTGTGTACCTGTGCAAATGATTTCATCTCTCTTTAAGGATGAAGACTCACAGCATATAAGTGTTTGGGCAACACCTTCTTTCTGCCTTCCTGGACTACCCTTCTCCCCCTCCTAGCCCTACTTTTCTTGGTAAAAACCTTTTTTTTTTAAATATTTATTTTATTTATTTATTCCCTTTTGTTGCCCTTGTTGTTTTATTGTTGTAGTTATTATTGTTGTTGTTGTTGTTGGATAGGACAGAGAGAAATGGAGAGAGGAGGGGAAGACAGAGAGGAGGAGAGAAAGATAGACACCTGCAGACCTGCTTCACCGCCTCTGAAGCGACTCCCCTGCAGGTGGGGAGCCGGGGTTCGAACCGGGATCCTTATGCCGATCCTTATGCTTTGCGCCACCTGCGCTTAACCCGCTGCGCTACAGCCCGACTCCCGGTAAAAACCTTTGACAAGAGGTAATCTTTCTCTCTCTCTCCCTTTCAATTTATTTTATTAGTGATTTAATAATGATTGACAAGATTGTGGGATAAGAGGGGTACAATTCCACGTAATTCCCACCACCAGAGTTTCACATCCCATTCCCCTTCTTCCTTCTTCCTTCCTTGGGAGGTTTTTTTTTTTTTTTTTTTGCCTCCAAGGTTATTGCTGGGGGTCACGTGTCTGCGCTACAAATCCACTGGTCCTGGAGGCCATCTTTTTTCTATTGTTGTTGCTGCCATTGTTGTTGGATAGGACAGAGAGAAATAGTTTCTATCTGAAAAAAATAGTCAGCCAGAGCAGTGAATCCTGGGAGGCGATCAATAAATAAATAAACAAGCAAACATTTACCTTTCACTGGGCTTTATTTCTGACCCAGAGTTCTCCCATCTTTTGCTAGCTGCCACAAAACCATGGCAAGTTAACTAATTACTTTGAAAAGAAAGTAAAATTTCTGACTCTGCACAGTTTTTTGTTTGATTCCAATTTAATACCAGGAGTCTTGTCTTTATACAGAAAAAAAAAATCCTACAGGATGATCTGCTATTGATCTCTTAACATATCTTAGTTTGTTTTAAAGTTGGGGATTAGTAGCTAAGTATCTGTTTATATATAACTATATCTATATGTGGGCATAGATAGAGCTAGTCTGACTAGGTATTTTGCTAAGTTCATTATGCCTCAGATTTATACAGAAAGTTTGTTAAAACACTTATTGCTGACCTTGAGAATTTCTTTTTTTATTATTTATTTTATTTAAGAAGTGAGACATTAACAAAACGATAGAATAGGAGGGGTACAGCTCCACACAATTCCCACCACCCAATCTCCATATCCCTTCCCCTCCCCTGATAGCTTTCCCATTCTCTATCCCTCTGGGAGTATGCACCCAGGGTTGTTGTGGGTTGCAGAAGGTGGTCCACTCCCCAATTAAGTCCCCAAACCTAGATATAGACCAGGTCCTCTGAGATAGAACATATGTTCACACGTGTCCATAAACCAGGGAAAAATATATACCTGAAAGCAGAAGTACACAAGAGTCTACAGTGAGCCCAGAATTTCTAACTTGGTCTTGCATGCTCTCTGGAGCACTGCATTCTTGTGGCTATAATAGTTTAGAACATTGCCTAAGTTTCAGGTATGCAGTTTAGCAATAGATATGCTGAATGGGAAAAATTCAGAGCTCTTTTTCTCTCTTCTGGCATACCTGCAATGAACACACAGTTCTTGTTATTTACAGCTAGAAAAAAAAAACTCATCTGATCAATAGCTCTCTTCCCTCAAGCACTTCAGTGTTTGTTTTTTTAAAGTTTATTAAGCCCCAGAGAGAGCAGTAGCAGGACAAAAAGGAAGAAGGATGTTAGGGACCCCCATGGGTGAGCACTGAGGCTGCAGTCTGGTCAGAACACAACACCTCCAGACACAGTCTGCTGGGTCTTTTCAGTGCTTGACTGTTTGTCCTTTAAACAACCAGGCAGCTTTTGTAACAAGATGCATGTGCTATCATGCTCTCACTTTATTGGAATAACCCTTCAAGAGTGTCTGGATTTTAATGTCCTCAAGATTCAGATCTGGAGATAGGCAAAACAATAACCACACTCCCCACCTACCTTAAGTTCAGGGCAAATAGCCACACCATCCTGACCCCCAAACCAGCTGTCCACACGCTAGTGTCACCTTTTCATAGACTATTGTCTCTATCTTCTCATCTCTCAATTTATCTTCGCCTTATCAAGTAAATAAATAAAGTTTTTAAAAAAATTATTATTGTCTATAGAATGTTCCTAGCCATGACCACAGAATGCGAGCTCAGACCTATACAAAAGTTACATAGGGATGGGCGTCCCGGAAGATGGCGGACTGAGAAGCTGCTAGTGGCTTGAGCTCTGACCACATCTTCTGGAAATGGTAGGATTTTCTGCCTTTAGTAGGCCAGTCAATAAGGGGTCCTAGCGGTGACACCAAGGAGGTGACTATAACTTAATTTGGGTTAAAAAACAGAGTAGAAAAAAAGGGAAAAAAATTTTTTTCTCTGCCCCCCAAGGCATAGTAGAGTAGTCGAGTGACTTGGTAGAATAGCATTGCTGGGTAGTGGGCTATGGAAGGTGGAATTGAGTGACTAGACTCCGTGCACAACTCATGTGGTCATTTTTATGGCAATCCTGAGGGAGCTGAACAAATGCTATGTCCTTTCTAAGGAACACTGATAGTAGATTAGTGGCAAATGGGGCTGCAGATTCATAGAAATTGAGTGCCTTTTGGACTCTCAAACAAAGGAAATAAAGTTCAAATTAAGTTCATCTTCATTGTTGAGGGTGAAATAGCTGCAGCTGAAATGTAGTTTACATGAATAATTCAAGTATCAGTTTCGAGGAATTCAAGTCTTGAGGACATACAGGGTCTTTTTGCCTTTTAATATTTAAAAATAATATAAACGGTTCCCGGAAGATGGCGGACTGAGAAGCTGCTAGTGGCTTGAGCTCTGACCACATCTTCTGGAAACGGTAGGATTTTCTGCCTTTAGTAGGCCAGTCAATAAGGGGTCCTAATGGTGATACCAAGGAGGTGACTATAAATTAAATTGGGTTAAAAAATAGAGTAGGAAAAAAGGGAAAAATTTTTTTTTCTTTTAAATTATTAAGCACACCTCCTCCCCCTTCCCCACCCCATAACCAGTCCCTGGGGACCAGCTCCTAGCAGGCTCCCCTGCTGAGCTTCTTTCTTTACCAAGATTCCTGTCCCACCAGGGAGTATCATTCATTCTAAGTCTATACCTTCTGAAACCTCTGGCCTTTTTCCTTTCTAAGTAGCCAACCCCCCCACCTCACCGCACATAGCTAATTAAATAATTAAAAATAAATAAATAAATAAACTCCTTTCACCGCTCTTTTATGACTGTTCTTTTATTTATCTTTTTCATTTTTCTCTCTCTTTCTTTTTTTTTCTTTTTCTCATTCTTGTCATCCTTCCTTAATCCTACAGCTTCCAAAGCCACAGGCCCCATCCCCCACACCACCAAACAGTGTGCTTGTTTGAGTTCACTGATACACATTTGGGAATTATTTTGGCGAAGAATCTGACTCAGAGTTGGACTCTCACTGCGAGTATCTCTGCTCAACATCCCTTCCTCCTTTAGCTACTCCTAGAATATACAGTGGATAGTAGATCTACATAACTGTCTATTTCAGCTATCCTTGTCTAGTCCTGAGGTGGTTTTTTTTTTCTTTTTCTTCACAATCAGCTGCCTCTGATCATGAGATTTGAGGTAATCTGGGACAGGTTTTTTTTTTACCGTGCTCTATCATATTATTAATATTATATAAATGCATATATATTCCCCCCCTTTAGGTGGATCAGAATTAACTCTTAGGGTATCTTTCATTGCTAAGGTAGTGGGCATCTTATCTATTGTGGGAAGAACTTGTCTCGTTACTCCTAGCTCCTCTACAGACTCTCCCCTCCCTCCTCCTCCTAGCAAATTAAAAAAATTAAATTTTAAAAAAAGTAATAAAAAAAACTTTCCTTTCACTGCTTTTTAATTACAGCTCTTTTTCTTATCTTTTCTCTTTTCTCTCTCTTGTCTTCTTTTTCTTTTTTTTTTATCTTGTCATACACTTCTTCCTTCTTTGCCTTTCTTAATTTGTGAATTATTTTGGGGAAGAAATCTGACTCAGAGTGGACTCTCTATGTGTGTGTATCTCTGCTCTACTTCCCTTTCCCCTATTGTTACCCCTAGAATATACAGTGGATAGTAGATTCACATAACTGTCTATTCTTGCTATCCCTTCTTTCTTTTCTCTTTCTTCTTCACTGGGATTTGGTTACTATTTTTCACAGACTGGAGAAATTGTTTAGCTAACTGGTGGTGATTAAACTGCTTCAATACTTGCTTCAGTTGCTACTGTAATTCATGAGGTTGGTGAGTGCAATTGTCATAAAGGTATTTAGTAGTGTTGCTTGTACTCAAGACACAACAACTGAGGAACAACAGACCATAAAAAAAGAAACACATAAATAAAAAATGGGTAGATCAAAAACAAATAAAACTGCTACTACAATGAATGAAGACAATAGCCCAGAAGAAACTCCAAATCAGCCAGAAGTAACCATAGATAAGAAAAGTATGCAAGCAATAATAAACTTATTAATCACAGAAATGAAAACAACATTGGAGGAAAGGAATGGCAGTATTAGGGAAACAACAGTTGAGACCCCCCAAGGAAAATACTGATTATCTTGAGGCAATTAGAGAACTAAAAGCTGAAATAGCTGTAATGAAGAAAGAAGCTGAGGCAAGGGAAAGCAGACTAACAGAAGCAGAAAACAGAATTAGTCAGACAGAGGATGAGTTAGAGAAAATGAAGAAAGAGGTGAAAGAGCTTAAAAAGAGATTGAGAGACACTGAAAACAACAACAGAGACATTGGGATGATCTTAAAAGAAGTAACATTCACATAATTGGCCTGCCAGAGGAAGAAAGAGAGGAAGGGGAAGCAAACATTCTAGAGGAAATAATAGAAGAAAACTTCCCAGACCTGAATAACAGAAAGGACATCAAGATTCAAGAGGCCCAGAGAGTACAAAACAGAATCAACCCAGAACTGAAGACACCAAGACACATCATAGTCACAATGAGAAGAAGTAAAGATAAAGAAAGGATCCTAAAAGCTGCAAGAGAGAAACAAAAAGTCACATACAAGGGAAAACCCATAAGATTATCTGCAGCCTTCTCCACTCAAAGTCTAAAAGCCAGAAGAGAATGGCAAGATATCGATCGAGCCCTGAATGAAAAAGGGTTTCAACCAAGGATAATATATCCTGCTAGACTTTCATTCAAACTAGATGGAGGGATCAAAACCTTCTTAGACAAACAACAGTTAAAGGAGGCAACCATCACCAAACTGGCCCTGAAAGAGGTTCTAAAAGACCTCTTATGAACAAGAACATCACTAAAATACTTGCAATATATCAGAGCAAACAAAAAAAATTTTTTTGAACAATGGCACTGCAACACATTAAATCCATAATATCAATAAATGTCTGTTGGTATGCATGAGACTCCTTCTGTTTCATTTGGTTTAAATCTCCACCTGATTAACACTATTCTATTTACATAACCACTGCATTCTATTTACATAACCACTGTTAACAAGCACCACCCTCCCTCCAGGGCATTGGTGGTTCAGTGATAGGATTCTTGCCTGCTCCGCCCCCTCCTTGTCACACCCTGATCCTCTCCTTGTCACACGCTGATTTTCACCAGTCACTTTTCTCTCCACCCTCTCTATGTCACATCCTGTTTCCACCCTACTTGGCAAGAATATATAAAGACAGCATGGTGAGTTTTACAGTACCTTGAGTTTAGCTTAGCTTGGCTTAGATTGGGCTGCATCCTGCATGAATAGATACTGCCTACAGCTCAACCATGAGTCCCTGGTCTGTCTGTTACCCGCCTGTGAAGCCAGCCCGGCGAAAACAACATAGCCTGGCGAAAACGACAAATGTTGGCTTAAACTCACCCATCAAAAGGCACAGAGTGGGGGGATGGATCAGAAAACATAACCCAACCATATGCTGCTTGCAAGAATCCCATCTGTCACAACAAGATAAACACAGACTTAAAGTGAAAGGATGGAAAACTATCATTCAGGCTAACGGACCACAAAAAAGGGCAGGAACAGCCATTCTCATGTCAGACACGATAGATTTTAAATTAAATAAAGTAATAAAAGATAGGCAAGGACATTACAGAATGATTAGAGGATCAATCAGCCAAGAAGACTTAACAATTATGAACATCTATGCACCCAATTAGGGACCATCTAAATACGTCAAGCACTTACAGAAAGAATTTCAAAAATACATCAATAGTAATACAATAATAGTGGGCAACTTCAATATCCCACTCTCACACTTAGATAGATCAAGAAAGCAGATAACCAACAAAGATACAAGAGAATCGAATGAAGAGATTGACAGAATAGACCTCTTGGTCATTTTCAGAGTCCTTCACCCCAAAAAACTGGAATACACCTTATTTATAAATCCACATAACACATACTCAAGGATAGACCACATGTTAGGCCACAAAGACAGCATCAATAAATTCAAGAGCATTGAAATAATCCCAACTATCTTCTCAGACCACAGTGGAGTAAAACTAACATTTAACAACAAACAGAAAATTATTAAAAGTCACAAAATTTGGAAACTAAACAACCGTAAGAACCACTGGGTCAGAGACTCACTCAAGCAGGAAATTCAAATGTTCCTGGAAACTAATGAAAATGAAGACACAACCTATCAAAATATTTGGGACACAGCGAAAGCAGTACTGAGAGGGAAACTTATAGCCATACAATCACATATTAAACACCAAGAAGAAGCTCAAATGAACGACCTTACTGCACACCTCAAGGACTTAGAGGAAGAGGAACAAAGGAACCCTAAAGCAACCAGAAGGACAGAAATCACTAAACTAACTAAAGTTAGAGCAGAAATAAACAACATCGAAAATAAAAAACATACAAAAGATCAATGAAGCCAAATGTTGGTTCTTTGAAAGATTAAACAAAATTGACAAACCCCTAGCCAGACTCACCAAACAAAAAAGAGAGAAGACTCAAATTAATAGAATTGGAAACAATGGAGGAGATATCACAACTGACACCACAGAAATCCAGAGAATTCTGTGAAACTTCTATAAAGAACTATATGCCAGCAAGATAGAGAATCTGGAAGAAATGGAACAATTCCTAGAAACATATGCCCTTCAAAACTGAACCAAGAAGAACTACAAAATCTAAATGCACCAATCACAGACAAAGAAATTAAAACCGTTATTAAGAATCTCCCCAACAACAAAAGTCCTGGACCAGATGGCTTCACAAACGAATTCTACAAAACTTTCAGGAAACAGTTAGTACCCATACATCTTAAGCTTTTCAATAAGACTGAAGAAACAGAAATACTCCCTTTCACCTTCTATGAAGCCAACATCACCCTGATACCAAAACATGATAGGGACAGAACAAAAAAGGAAAACTACAGACCAATATCGCTGATGAACATAGATGCCTAAATATTAAACGAGATTTTGGCCAACCGGATACAGCAACATATCAAAAAGATTGTTCATCACAAACAAGTGGAATTCATCCCAGGAATGCAAGGCTGGTTCAACATCCATAAGTCAATCAATGTCATTCACCACATCAATAAAAGCAAAGCCAAAAACCACATGATTATCTCAATAGATGCAGAGAAAGCCTTTGACAAAATCCAACATCCATTTATGCTCAAAAGTCTACAAAAAATGGAAATAGATGGGAAATTCCTCAAGATAGTGGAGTCTATATATAGCAAACCTACAGCCAGCATCATACTCAATGGACAGAAGCTGAAAGCATTCGCCCTCAGATTGGAGACTAGACAGGGCTGTCCACTGTCATCGTTACTCTTCAACATAGTACTGGAAGTTCTTGCCATAGCAATCAGGCAAGAGAAAGAAATCAAAGGAATACAGATTGGAAGGGAAGAAGTCAAGCTCTCACTATTTGAAGATGATATGATAGTATACATAGAAAAACCTAAAGAATGCAGCAGAAAATTACTGGAAGTTATTAGGCAATATAACAAGGTATCAGGCTACAAAATCAATGTACAAAAATCAGTGGCATTTCTTTATGCAAACACTAAATCTGAAGAAGAAGACATCCAGAAATCACTCCCATTTACTGTTTGAGCAAAATCAATCAAATACCTAGGAATAAAGTTGACCAAAGAAGTGAAAGACTTGTATGCTGAAAACTATGAGTCGCTACTCAAGGAAATAGAAACTGATACCAAGAAATGGAAAGATATCCCATGCTCATGGATTGGAAGAATAAATATCATCAAAATGAATATTCTCCCCAGAGCCACATACAAATTTAATGCAATACCCATCAAAGTTCCACCAAGCTTCTTTAAGAGAATAGAACAAACACTACAATCATTTATCTGGAACCTGAAAACACCTAGAATTGCCTAAACCATCTTGAGGAAAAGAAACAGAAATGGAGGCATCACATTCCCAGACCTTAAACTATATTATAAAGCCATCATCATCAAAACAGCATGGTACTGGAACAAAAATAGACACACAGACCAGTGGAACAGAACTGAAAGCCCAGAAATAAATCCCCACACCTATGGACATCTAATCTTTGATAAGGGGGCCCAAAGGATTAAATGGAAAAAGGAGGCTCTTTTCAATAAATGGTGCTGGGAAAACTGGGTTGTAACATGCAGAAAAATGACATTGAATCACTTTATCTCACCAGAAACAAAAATCAACTCCAAATGGATTAAAGACCTAGATGTCAGACCACAAACAATCAAATACTTAGAGGAAACCATTGGTAAAACAGTTTCCCACCTACACCTCAAGGACATCTTTGATGAATCAAACCCAATTGCAAGGAATACTAAAGCAGAAACAAACCAATGGGACTACATCAAATTGAAAAGCTTCTGCACATCCAAAGATCTATTAAACAAACAAAGAGACCCCTCACAGAATGGGAGAAGATCTTCACATGCCATACATCAGACAAGAAACTAATCACCAAAATATATAAAGAGCTCAGCAAACTTAGCACCAAAAAAGCAAATGACCCCATCCAAAAATGGGCAGAGGATATGAACAAACAATCACCTCAGAGGAGATCCAAAAGGCTAACAAACATATGAAAAACTGCTCTAGGTCACTGATTGTCAGAGAAATGCAAATTAAGACAACACTAAGATACCACCTCACTCCTGTAAGAATGGCATACATCAAAAAGGACAGCAGCAACAAATGCTGGAGAGGATGTGGGGACAGAGGAACCCTTTTACATTGCTGGTGGGAATGTAAATTGGTACAGCCTCTGTGGAGAGCAGTCTGGAAAACTCTCAGAAGGCTAGACATGGACCTTCCATATGATCCAGTAATTCCTCTCCTGGGGTTATACTCCAAGGACTCCATAACACCCAACCAAAAAGAGGTGTGTACTCCTATGTTCATAGCAGCACAATTCATAATAGCTAAAACCTGGAAGCAACCCAGGTGCCCAAAACCAGATGAGTGGCTGAGAAAGCTGTGGTATATATACAAAATGGAATACTATGCAGCTATCAAGAACAATGAACCCACCTTCTCTGACCCATCTTGGACAGAGCTAGAAGGAATTATGTTAAGTGAGCTAAGTCAGAAAGATAAAGATTAGTATGGAATGATCCCACTCATCAACAGAAGTTGAGTAAGAACATCTGAAAGGGAAACTAAAAGCAGGACCTGACCAAACTGTAAGTAGGGCACCAAAGTAAAAACCCTGTGGTGAGGGGTAGACCTACAGCTTCCTGGGCCAGTGGGGGTTGGGAGTGGGTGGGAGGAATGGGTCACAGTCTTTTGGTGGTGGGAATGGTGTTTATGTACACTCCTAGTAAAATGTAGTCATATAAATCACTAGTTAATTAATATGAGTGAGGGAAAATTAATTGTATGTCTCAAAGTTTTTCAAAACACAAACTGAATCTTTTTAATATATAGGCTGTGTGTTTGATATGCGGACTCTCTCAAAAGCCTAGACCAAGTAGATCAGAAGCAACAAATAGCACAGCTATATACAAGATACTGGATACTGTACAGCAAACCCTAACAAAAGGACTTTTCAAAGTTAACCCAATTATCAAATAATGTGATGATAACATTAACTATCGATTGTCTTTTTGAACCCTAAGACAGCAGGAACCTCACATCTCCACTATAGAGCCTCTACTTCCCCCAGTCTTGGAACCATTGGATAGGGCCCACTTTCCCGTATGCCTCTCCCAATCCATATCAAATAATATTGCATCTGCTGATCACAACCTAACCAATGCAATGATTGCCACCTCAACATGCTTCACCTCAGACTGTGTCCAGAGACTTCACGTGTGGAATGACAACACTTCAGCTTCATTACTCGGGTGAGACCTTTCCTTTCATAGTATACTCTAATTCCATCTCAGGTGGTTCACTTTCTAACAAAGTCCCAAAACCTAGATATACACCCGTTTCTGTGAGAGAGAACATATGTTCACACGTATCCGTAAACTACTGCAAAATATATACCTGAAAGCAAAAGTACACTAGAGTTTGCAGTGAGTTTAACACTTCCTCTCCACTATTCCAAGTTTTGGGTCCATGATTGCTTAATAATTTGTTTGGCTTCATATGTTAACTCTGTTTTCAGTCATCATGTACCAGATGTCATCAGGATGCCGGCCAGGCTTCCCTGGACTGAAGACCCCACCAATGTGTCCTGGAGCTCTGCTGCCCCAGAGACCCACCCTACTAGGGAAAGAGAGAGGCAGACTGGGAGTATGGACTGATCAGTCAACTCCCATGTTCAACGGGGAAGCAATTACAGAAGCCAGACCTTCTACCTTCTGCAACCCACAATGACCCTGGGTCCATGCTCCCAGAGGGATAGAGAATGGGAAAGCTATCAGGGGAGGGGGTGGGATATGGAGATTGGGTGGTGAGAATTGTGTGGAGTTTTACCCCTCCTACCCTATGGTCTTGTTAATTAATCCTTTCTTAAATGAAAAAAAAAAAAAAGAACAGTCAAAAAAAAAAAGTTACATAGGCTTCTGTGCTAAATATGGGCCCCAGAGCAAATCTATGGGGTTTACAGTCAACAATATTTATACACTTTCCCCATATTTGAGAGCTACTGTTTTCCCTGGTCTAGCTATCTTGTCATTTTTCCAACTATGACACCCATCGCCCCAGACAATAACTTGGTTCCACCTGTATATTAGAAGTCAGGAACAGGCAAAAACTAATAAAGTAATGGACCCTTTGGAATACCTAAAATGGACCTACTAGTGTTTTCCAAAGCAGGGACCCCAAATTTTCATCTTCAATATTCTTGCCTTTAGGTTCATGATCATTCTCAACAATTTGTTGTGCTTCATATCTTAACTCTTTTTCAGCCACCAGGTTCCAGATGATACAATGATACCAACCTAACTTCCCTGGGCATATGACCCCACCAAGGTGTCCTGGAGCCTGCTTCCCCGGAGCCCTGACCCACTAGGAAAAGAGAGAGAGACAGGCTGGAAGTATGGATCAACCTGCCAATGCCCATGTTCTGCGGGGAAGCAATTACAGAAACCAGACCTTCCACCTTCTTCACCCCATAATGATCCTGGGTTCATACTCCCAGAGGGATAAAGATATGGACCTGGGGGGTAATTGTGAAAATGTATCCCTCTTATCCTATAGTCTTGTCAATATTTCCATTTTATAAATTAAAAAAATTTTAAAGGCACTAGGTCTCTGATTTAGAGTTAGAGAAATGCAAGTTTCTGTTTCAGCTCCCTTTCAATAAATATGTGATGAATACAAATGAAAAAAAAAAGCATTGTTGTTTTCTGACCTGAAATATGAATTCATTTCTACTCTGGACAAGAGTCTCCACATTATCTTTTTACTGATATGATCTGTTCCTCACTGAAGCAAAGATACAACTTTCCATAGGTAGCAGGAGGTAAGATCTTTGATGATGAAATTCCTGAGTTCAGGAGAAACTGTGATTTCACACTCCACTCAAATTCCTATTATCATTTAATGGTTATTGGTCTGTGAGCAAACTGCTTGATTTCTTCTCTGTAAAACAAAAATTACAATACTTGTTGTTTCACAAGTAAGTGGAGTGCTATGAGATCAGGTAGTCCAAAGACAAAGAAAATTCTACAAGTACCCTCAGGATTGTGTCAAGCCTTTTATAAGACCCAAGAATCATCTCTCTGAAGGATCCTTTGCAACAAAGCATCAAATCTACTAAATCATAATTACACACATAGTTACATGGGACTATAAAACAGTACTTTTCATAAAAATATGTTCAAATGAGACTTGTATAATTTTGACTTTGCATTCTGATGACTAGTCATTTGGAATTTATAGGTTTCTTGACAAAGATCATACATATTCGGGAATTCTTTCATAGGGAAAAGGAAATCTCACCAACAACTGGTTCGCAAATGTAATGAAATTTTTATAATCATGAAATTTAATAATGAATCGAGCTGGCATGGTATGTTGGCTACACAATTCTGATTTTGCAATTGTCTATTCCTATTCTAGAATCAACACAATTTTTTCACAAATTTTCCAGTCACAAATATTTCTGTCAGCCCCAGAAAAGCTTTTAGGCCACAGGCAATATGCCCAGAATGAACAATAGATTTAAAAATTTAAAAACATATACCTTTTTATTTTTTTAATTTATTTATAAAATGGAAATATTGACAAGACCGTAGGATAAAAGGAGTATAGTTCCACACAATCCCCACCACCAGAACTCTGTATCCCATCCCCTCCCTTGAAAACTCTCCTATTCTCTATTAACCCTCTGCAAGTATGGACCCAGGATCATTGTGGGGTGCAAGAAGGTAGAAGGTCTGACTTCTATAATTGCATCCTCACTGAACATGAGCATTGGCAGGTCGGTCCATACTCCAAGTCTGTCTCTCTTTCCCTAGTGGGACAGGGCTCCAGGACACCTCGGTGGGGTCATCTGCCCGGGGAAGTCAGGTTGGCATCATAGTATCATCTGGAACCTCATGGCTGAAGATATAAAGCAGAACAAACTAAGGCTAATCATGAACCTAGAAGCAAGAATATTGTAGATGAAGATTTGGGGTCTCCATTTTGGAAAAAAGCTAGTAGATCTAATTTAGGTATATTCCAAGAAGCCCGTGACTTTACAAGTTTTTTTACCTGAGTCTGACAGCTAACATGTAGTTTAAGAACCCTAAAAGGGCCTTCAAGAAGTGGTAGATAGGGATATGGATTAAAATGCAGATTTCTCAGATTTCATGCATACTTAGTGAGGCAGTGTTTCTAAAAGCTACATTTATAATAAGCTCTCCATGGGGTTATTTACATAAGAAACATTTAGCTTCCAGAGATCTGGGCCAAAGTTCAGGGAAGGGAAGGCTAGACATCAGAAGATATGAGACTCTTGTTGCCATGCTCGCCCTGCATAATGGAGCCCCAGTGGGACAGAACAACCTGCCAGGTCAGAGGATTCAGGCACCAGCAGGTACACCTGGGTGGTGACTGAATTCCCTTTTAGGGGAGTGGCATAATCAGTCCACAGACTGCGCTCAGTCCCAGATGTTGAGTGGTGTTTCTTTTTTCAACAGGGATGAATAATTTATAACCACGTTGTGTTAGATCCAAAATAATAAGCCAGTCTGTTGAAGCAATGCTAGGTCTATGCTTTGAGGACATCCTCATAAATCCTTAAGCATTTTTCTAACTATTCAAAAAAAAAATGTATGAAGTGGCCTTGGAGATACAGTGAGCTGACACTCTGCACCTGTGTGATGCAGAGTGCTTGCATCAGGGCTGCCTAGTACCTGTAAAATGCAGATTCCTGGGTCCCACCTTGGACCTCCCAAATCTGGATGTAAGCCCGTAGGACAGAGCAAAATGCTTGTTTAATAGAAGACTTGTCTGTTTGCAGACTGCTTGGAGCTCCTCCTGGGCCCAACCAGGTGCTGAATCCAAGGCTAGTCTCCACCCTGAGTTCTCTCTGTGTCTTTTGGGTCCAAAGGTGACCTCACCAAGAGGTCAATTCTATTCCTAGGGTTTGGAGACCAACTTTTCTCTTCTCTGAAACTATGAAAAGTATAAAAATTGCCAGCCAGCCTCCCAAAGACCAGAAAAATGCTCAATTGTATCCAACACAAAATAATAAACCTGTCTGTTGAAGTAGTGCAGAAAGCCCTGCTTTGAGGACATGGCCATAAATCCTTAAGCACTTTTCTAACTCCTCAGAGAAAATGTGTAATTCATAAAAGTCTGTTGTGTGTAGTTTATTAAAAAAAAAAAACATAGAGTATGGGGGCTAGGTAGAGTGTGCATGTTACCATGTACAGAGACCTGTGTTCAAATCCCTACTCCCCACTACAGAGGGAAAGCTTCACAATGAACAGTAGTGCTGCAGTTCTTTCTCTCTCCTTTTTCTCCCTACCCTTTCATCTCAGCCTCTATCAAATAGAATATTTACAAAAATAAAATAAAACATAGACACCTAAGCTGGAGAGACAGTATAGCAGTCACCACACAAGACTTGTGGCATGTGAGCTATGCCAGGTTCAGCTCGCAGTACCACTTATGCCAAAAATGAATGGTGCTCTAATCAAAACAAAACAAACTAAAAATCAAACTAACAAAAAAAAAAAAAGGAAATAAAAACCAGGAAATACAACAACAACAACAGAAAAACCACTCCTGATCCCAGAATCTACTTGCCAGGTCTTTCTGGGAAACGCTGAGACCACCTCAACAATAACAAAAAAAAAAAAAAAATCATCTTTTTAGACATGGACCAGAGGATGGAGAAACCTGGACTGCCTGGACTGGAGCAAGTCAAGCACTACCTGTCAGCCTTTTGTTTGACTTGGACAACCTGGTCTGGGCCCCCCAAAATATCTCATTTGTCTGGGTCACCTGGCAAGGAGGTGAAGCATTTTCACCTCATCAGTCAAGAGACTGGCTCCTGCAGTGTGACTGGTCACAAAACAAGCCCATGGGCATAGGCCCTTTCAGGAGAAAGCTTAATGGACCCATAGAAGTGATTTGTTTTTCAAGGGTAGTTGCCACACTTACAGGTTCAGTACCATGGGAGCAAGCAGCAAATGGTTTCTGCAGAAAGAGTGTTTTACTGTGCAATCTAGAAGCTATACTTTGGGCCACTTAGCATTACCTGCACTCTTAAAGGATAAACCCTTTGGTGCAGGGGTATGGTTGGGGACAGAGAGCACCAGAGAGAGTGGGGCAGGGGGGAGAACAACTAGCCTAAAACACTGTCGTTTTCAACAAAAGTGAAGTCAATCTGGGCAGATTATTTGTGAGACTGAGTTCTAATTAAAAAAGAGAAAGAGAACATTTTTCTCTAAAAAAAAAAGAAAAGAAAAGAAAGGAAGAAAAAAAAGAAAAAGAAAGAAATTTCTCCTAGGAGAAAAGGAAATCAAGCTCTATAAAATTAAACTCCCTCTCCACCAGCCCATTTACAAATATTGAAAATCAGCTACTTTACACAGCAGCCAGGAAAGAGACAGGGGAAACTGGATAGGGCAGCAGTGATAAACTCCTTGCAAGGGAAAGGGTAGATTAGCTGACTCAGCTGGGTATTAGGCAGGAATATCTTTTTCACTTCAACTCAGAAGAAGGGTGGCTTCTGGAAGCCATGGACTTCTTTCTCCTAACTGTATCTTGTATCTTCCTTTTTATAGAGCCATGAACACACTAGGGGATTTGGGAAGGTGGAAGATGGAAAGAGAGTTCAGGTCCTGCCTATACAGAAAGATACTTCCTTCAGGCTCCAGTGGACCACTGCCATGCAGGAATGGGGACTGGACTTTGCTGGGTCTCCCTAGTGTGCAAAAGATGTTCAGTGGTCGTGTTAGAAAATGACTTTACCCAGTTCTTAATTATTGTTCTTTATTTTACTTTTTTTTTACTTATTTATTTACAAAAAGGAAACATTGACAAAAACATAGGATAAGAGGGGTACAACTCCACACAATTCCCATCACCAGAACTCCGTATCCCATGCCCTCCCCTGAGAGCTTTCCTGTTCTTTAACCCCCTGGGACTATGAACCCAAGATCATTGTGGGTTGCAGAAGGTGGAAGGTCTGGCTTCTGTGATTGCTTCCCCGCAGAACATGGGGGAAACAAGTTGATCCATACTCCCAGCCTGCCTCTCTCTTTCCCTAGTAGGGTGGGGCTCTGGGAAGCAGAGCTCCAGGACACATTAGTAGGGCTGTCTGTCAAGGAAAGTCTGGTTGGCATCATGTTAGCATCTGGAATCTGGTGGCTGAAAACAGAGTTAACATACAAAGCCAAACAAATTGTTGATCAATCATGAACTTACAGGCTAGAATAGTGCAGATTAAGAGTTGGGGGGTACTCCATTTTGTAGATAGCTGGTAGGCATATTTTAGTTATATTCCAAAGAGCCTGTCGCTATACTAGTGTTTTGTTTTTTCTTTCTCTTTTTCTTTTTTTTTTTTTTTTCCCTGAGCCTGAAATCTGATATGCCAGTGGATCCAAGTTATTGTCTGGGGAAATGATGTCATGGCTGAAAAAAGAATCAGAAACCTGGATCAGGGAACAGAGTAGCTCCCTAATATGGGAAAGGGGTATAAATATTGTTGACTATAAACCCCATCTATTTGATGTGATCTGGGGCCCATATTCAGCTTAGGAGCCTATGTGACCTCTGCATCCCTCTCGATCTGAGCTCACATTCTGTCATCATGAATAGGATCATTCCATATTGCTCCAATATCGACCTATCTTCCTCAGGCATAGAATAGGTTGTCCAATACTGTACAGCAAACCATAACAAAAGGACTTTTCAAAGTTAACCCAATTACCAAATAATGTGATGATAACATTAACTATCGATTGTCTTTTTGAACCCTAAGACAGCAGGAACCTCACATCTCCACTATAGAGCCCCTACTTCCCCCAGTCCTGGAACCCTTGGACAGGGCCCACCTTTCCGTATCCGTCTCCCAATCCAAACCAAATAATATTGCATCCGCCGATCGCAACCTAACCAACGCAACGATTGCCACCTCAACATGCTTCACCTCAGACTGCGTCCAGAGACTTCACATGTGGAATGACAACCCTTCGGCTTCATTACTCGGGTGAGACCTTTCCTTTTATAGTACACTCTAATTTCATCTCAGGTGGTTCACTTTCTAACAAAGTCCCATAACCTAGATATACACCAGTTTCTGTGAAAGAGAGCTTATGTTCACACATATCCATAAACTACTGCAAAATATATACCGGAAAGCAGAAGTACATTAGAGTTTGCAGTGAGTACCTCCCTAACACTTCCTCTCCACTATTCCAAGCTTGGGATCCATGATTACTCAACAAATTGTTTGGCTTCGTATGTTAACTCTCTTTTCTATCACCAGGTTCCAGATGCCACCAGGATGCTGGCCAGGCTTCCCTGGATTGAAGACCCCACCAATGTGTCCTGGAGCTCTGCTTCCCCAGAGACACACCTTACTAGGGAAAGAGAGAGGCAGACTGGGAGTATGGACCGACCAGTCAATGCCCATGTTCAGCGGGGAAGCAATTACAGAAGCCAGACCTTCTACCTTCTGCAACCCTCAATGACCCTGGGTCCATGCTCCCAGAGGGCTAGAGGATGGGAAAGCTATCATGGGAGGGGGTGGGTTATGGAGATTGGGTGGTGGGAATTGTGTGGAGTTGTACCCCTCCTACCTTATGTTTTTGTTCATTAATCCTTTCTTAAATAAAAAATTTTAAAAAAAAGAATAGGTTGTCCAGCCTCCCTTCGGAGGATGAAACATTCTCAACTGTTGTTGATCCAAGTTGAGGGCAAGGTCCTATTTGGGGCCCATTTTTTATTCTACATTTTAAACAGCATAAATTTGTTTTAATGGCCCTGGAACTTTGATAGTAGGTGTGGTAAGTCTTTTTATTTTTTTAATTATTTACTTGTTACAAGTGAAAAACTAGAGGACCACTCAGCTCTGGCTAATTGTGGTACTAAAGACTGAACCTGGGACCACTAAGTAGGAGTCTACAAACACACACACACACACACACACACACACACACACACACACACAACTATACTCCTAAACTGCTATGATATTGTAAGCCAATGTTAAATCAATTAAAAAATAAAATACTTATGTCAGCTACAAACTTTACCCAAGACTAAGAGATGAAGTAGGAGACATAATGTTCTCTCCAGACCTCAGGAACTGAAGGGACAAAAGTAAGATCACTATCTGGCTCCCTTAAGATGCTTTGATAGTTATTTGAGGATGGCCCAGATATGATCACCCAGGTTGAGTCTTGAATCAACTAAGGCACCAAGCTGAACCCACTATGAGGGTTGAACCATCTGATAACAAGACGATTAATGATGACAAAATGCTACCTCCTGAAGCAGATCCTGTGTGATACCTCCTGAGTTCCTTTCACCTCCATCCTGGTGAGCTGGAATTATCCAGAACGATACCCCAAGTGTCTTGTCTTCTTCCTTGTCCTGGCTTGAAATCACAAGCACACTCAAATACCCAGCTCATATGTGACCTCTTTTGTGATACATTGCCCAAGGCTTACAGGCAATCTGAACAAGTAGAAAGAGAGGTACTACAATGTATCAGGAACTCCATGAGGACTAGTGTTGAGCAGGGGTGGAAATCTCAATTGTTGGGAAATCTGTTCCACAGACATTGTCTTATCTCTATCTTGCAAACTTTCACATGAATAGGTATCCCCACCCTCTCCTCACTTTACAGATAATAAAATGAATCTCTATTGAGGGAGCCTAAATAGCCTACCCAAGGTCATGCAACTGGAATGAGACATTGAATATGAATTCAAGCCTGACTCCTCCTGAGCCTGTGGTTCTTACATCCTAGAGTCTAGCACAGCACTTTTAAATCCTAGAGTCTAGCACAGTACTCTTACACCTAGAGTCTAGCACAGTACTTTCTCAGGGGAGAAAGTAGTTCCATGATACAAAATGTGTTCAGAAAATGAAACATGAAATTTCTCTAGAGGTTGACATGTGTGTGTACACATGTGTGTGTGTACCTATGAGAACTCTAAATGGGGAGTCGGGCAGTAGCACACTTGGCGTGAAGCTCAAGGACCCACATAAGGATCCCGGTTCAAGCCCCCAGCTCCCCTCCTGACTGGGGAGTCACTTCACAGGTGATGAAGCAGGTCTGCAGGCGTCTATCTTTCTCTCCCCCTCTCTGTCTTACCCTCCTCTCTCCATTTCTCTCTGTCCTATCCAACAATGACGACATCAATAACGACAATAAAAACTGCAACAATAAAACAACAAGGGCAACAAAAGGGAATAAATAAATATTTTTTAAATAACTCTAAATATATATGTATCACTGTGAACAACCACCACAATATTTTGTTAGCTAACAAGTAAGTATAAAGCATGGGCATAGTGATCTGACTCAGCTTAAGAGTGGGTTTAAGTTTGGATTCCCCTTAAACAAAGATTTGGAAGTGAACATTTTACTGCAAGGAAATTCTGGAAGTCCTATAAAAGAACTAGGAAAGTGAGTCAGAGAAGAAATCACGTTCACAGAGGGTGTGTTCACAAGCAAGTTTCCATGTTTACAGCTTAGAGTGGATTCCTCTGGGGAGCTCTGAGAGACTGTGTGGGTATATATTAAGGGCTAAGAGAAAATGTTGAACTTCTTTTGGAAGAAGAGGAGGTAGAAAGATGAAAAAGTGGAAGAGGGTTGAGAAGAGGAAGAAGATGAGAGAAGTAGACCTCTCTGGTCACCTGGACATATAAATCCTAGAAACCATTCCAGATGAAGTCTTTCAGGAATCCAAGCTTGCCTAGATATACTTACTTTGGAAAGAGGCTTAAATGCTCATATATCTAGTTTAAGAGAAGCACGTCTATTTTTAACACTTTGCATGTTTAGTTGGTTTATTGTTGATGCCATCATCAAATTTGAGGTTTCTGGCAGCACATCTGCAATCCATGATGGAAAGGTTCAAGTTCCCACATCAAATTAATGCCAAAGTCAAGGTCAAAAGGCACTAGAAACCAGTGCCAACACCACTAGTTAACCTTCCTCAGTAATATATTTCCCAGGCCTTCTCTTCTGCCTTTGCAATTGAGGAAAGCCCACTTACAAAGCAACAGTTTCACCAGTATCTATAATACTGGAGAAACTTTCACTTAAATTGCATTTGGGTTTGCTTATTTTCAGGGAATATCTGTCAGGATGCACTATAGTAAGGCATTTCTTATCTATTCTCTCTCTGTGGACTCTCTCTACTCTCTTAAGTGGCTAAACAGATGAACCATTTACAAAATTCTCACTTTCTTTCTTCCTTCACAATTTCTCAGTGCAGGTGTGAAAATGTGAACTCTCCATATTTGCTCTGTTACTTTAGTCTGGTGCCCTTCAAATGGTCCACAGACAATCCTAGCCAACCTGTGCTTACTGTCAAAGGTAGGAATAACGACCAGTAGTATACACCAGGGGTGGAGCCAAGATGGCTGCTTGGAAACAACCTGGCGTGAGCTCTGCAAGAAAGTTGCTTTCAGCCTGGGGTAGGGTTTTAACCTGGCCAGTGGTGAAGGAGGAGTGCAGGGGGTGGTCAGAGTGGAACCAAAAAAGAGCTTTACAATCCACTCTTGGGCTGGCAAACAGAGGCCAAAAAGGACAAAGGAAACAGGTATCCCACCAGGGATTTGGGCTTTGCTACTTTTTCCTGCACTCCTCTGCCCCAAGACCAACCCCTGCACTAACCACTGCTAGTAGGCCTCCTGTGGAGCTAATTTCTTTATCAAGATTCCTGGCTCAACAGAAGTGTCATCCAAAGGAGGGGGGAATATCTCCCCAAGCAAAGTATTTTCTTCTTCTTCTCCTTCTTCTTCTTCTTCTTCTTCTTCTTCTTCTTCTTCTTCTTCTTCTTCTTCTTCTTCTTCTTCTTCTTCTTCTTCTTCTTCTTCTTGAAGGGGACTGGAGCTCTATCTGAGTGACAGAATACCTGACCAAACAGGACATCAGTTTTGCCTGGGTTAGATTACCTGTCTTTCTCCAATCTGCCTCCCGAGTTTGTTTGATAGTTGCCTCTTGTAATTGTTTTTGCTTGGTTTAGGGAAGGGGATAAGGCTGTGTACAGCCAATCTGGAGTGGCTTAATCTGCAGACTGTTAGAGTTTTTTATTTATTATTATTATTTGCTCTTGTCTGTTTTCCCTCCTTTCCCGTTTGACCAAAATTAGTTTTATTGTTTTTTTCATTGATAGGTGACTGGGTGTGATATCCATTGTGGGAAGAACTTGCTGTTCTCTCTTTCTTCCACTTTTCCTTTTCTCTGAGCTAATCCAAAAATATCTCTTTCTTTTCACCTCTTTTTTTTCTTCTTTTTTTCTCTGTATTCACTGGCACTCTTCTGTGAATTGTCTTATAGAAGTCTGACTCTAACTGGACTCTCCCTCCCCCTCTCTCTCCTCTCTCTCTCTCTCTCTGTCTGTCTTTTCTCCTTTCCCTTTTCTTCACACTATCTCTAGAATTAAGAGTTGATAGATGATTTTGTAATTGTCTATTCTTATCTGTCTTTTTTTATTTTTTTATTTTTGTCTTATTTGATTTTACTTTTGGAGTGGAGGTGTTGCTTGGCTAACTGGTTTTGGTTTAACTGCATTAATGTTTTCTTTAGTTGCTATGTTGTACATTATGAAGTTTGTGAATTAATTTGTGAAAATACTTTAGCTTAGTTTGGCTTGTACTCACAGAACTCAACAACTAAAAGATGATGGAACAGAAAAAATACAAACCATATCAGTAAAAAAAAAAAAAAAAGTTTAAATCAAGAACAAATAAAACTGCTACCACAATTAATCAGGACAGGATCCCAGAAGAAACTCCAAATAAGTCAGAAGAAACTATAAATAAGGAAAGTATCCAAACAGTAATTGTCCTCTTAAAATTAGCTATTGAGGAAAAGGATATTAGAAATGGGGAAATAACAGATGAGACCCTCAAGGAAGATGCCATCTACCTCGAGGTAATTAGAGAACTAAAAGGTGAAATAGCTGAGCTAAGAGGCCAGCTAGCAGAACAAGCTAATACTGTAACTAAGCAAGGTAAGAGGGGGAAAAAAAAGCTGAACTGAAGAAAGAAGCTGACAGAAGGGATAGCAGATTAACAGAAGCATAAAACAGAATTGGCCAGACAGAGGATGAGTTAGAGGCAACTAAAAGGAGGTAAAAGAGATTGAGAGACACTGAAAACAACAACAGAGACATACGGGATGACCTCAAAAAAAGTAACATTTGCATAATTGGCCTACAAGAGGATGAGAGGAAGGGGAAGTAAACATCCTAGAGGAAATAATAGAAGAAAACTTTCCTTCCCTAAACAACAGAAAGGACATTAAGATTCAAGTTGCCTACAAAGTCCCAAACAGAATCAACCCAGACCTGTAGACACCAAGACACATCATAGTTGTGATGAAAAGAAGTAAGGATAAAGAAAGGATCCCAAAGGATGCAAGAGAAAAACATAAAGTCACATACAGAGGAAAACCCACAATAATATCAGCAGATTTCTCCATTCAAACTCTAAAAGTCAGAAGAGAATGGCAAGATATCTATCAAGCCCTCAGTGAAAAAAATTTCAACCAAGGATAATATACCCTGTTAGACTTTCATTCAGACTAGTGGAGGGATTAAAAACCTTCTCAGACAATCAACAGTTAAAGGAGGAAATTATCACCAAACCAGTCCTGAAAGAGGTTCTAAAAGACCTCCTATAAACATAGACATCCCCAAATACTTGCCATATATCAGAGAAAATAAAAAAATGCTGAATAATGGCACTGCAATACTATAAATCCATAATGTAAATGGATTAAATTCACCCATTAAAAGGCACAGAGTGGGAGGAAGGATGAGAAACACAACCCAACAGTATGCTGCTTGCAAGAATCCCACCTGACCCAACAAGAAAAACACAGACTTAAAGTGAAAAGAAAACTATCATACAGACTAATGGACCACATAAAACACATCAAACACCTACAGAAGGAACTACAAAAATACACCTATAATATTTTTCATCACCTCACTCTCACACACAGACAGATCATAGACAGATCAACTAAGCAAAGAATCAACAAAGAAACAAGAGAATTAATCAAAGAGATGGGTAGACTAGACCTCCTGGACATTTTTAGAGTTCTTCACCCCAAGAAACTGGGATGCACAGTGTTTATCAAATCCTTACAGCACATCCTCAAGAATAGACTACATGTTAGGCCACAAAGACAGTATCAACAAATTCAAGAGCATTGAAATCATCCCAAGCATCATCTCAGACCACACAGGAGTAAAGCTAACACTCAAAAACAAATAGAAAATTACTAAAAGTCACAAAATTTGGAAACTCAACAACATTCTGCTTAATAACCACTGGGTCAAAGAAGCACTCAAGCAAGAAATTCAAATATTCCTAGAAAATAATGAAAATGCAGACACAAAGTATCAAAATATTTGGGACACAGATAAAGCAATACTGAGAGGGAAACTTATAACCATACAAGCACACATTAGAAAACAAGAAAAAACTCAAATGACGTTAGTGCACACCTTAACAACTTATAAGAAGAAGAACAAAGGAACCCTAAAGCAACCAAAATTAGAGCAGAAATAAACAACATTGAAAATAAGAGAACCATACAAATTATAAATGACACTTAATGTTGGTTCTTTGAAAAATTTTTTTTTAAATTGACAAACCCTTAGCCAGACCCACTAAAAAAGAAAAAATGAGAAGACTCAAATAAATAGAATTGCAAACAATAGAGGAAATATCACAAGACACCAAGGAAACCAAAAAAAAAAAAAATCATGGGAAGCTTCTACACACAACTATATGCCACCAAACTAGAGAATCTGGAAGAAATGGAAGAATTCCTAGATACATATACCCTTCCAAAACTGAACCAAAACAAACTACAAAACCTAAGTGTCCAATCACAGACAAAAAAAAAATTGAAACAGTTATTAAGAATCTTCACAACAACAAAAGTCCAGGACCAGATGGTTTTATAAACAAATTCTACAAAACGTCAGGAAACAGTCAATACCTATACTTTTAAAGCTCTTTCAAAAGATCAAAGAAAGAGGAACATTCCCCTCCACCATCTATGATTCCAACAACACCCTGTTACCAAAAGCAAATAGGGACACAACAAAAAAGGAAAACTACAGACCAATATCTCTGATGAACATAGATGCCAAAATATTGAACAAGATCCTAGACAACAAGATACAGCAGTATGTCAAAAAGATTGTTCATCACAACCAAGTGCAATTTATTCCAGGAATGCAAGGCTAGTTTGAAGTCATTCGCCAAATCAATAAAAGCAAAACCAAAACCACATGATTATCTAAATAGATGCAGATAAAATCCAATATCCATTCATGCTCAAAACACTACAAACAATGGAAATAGATAGGAAATTACTCAAAATAGTGGAGTCCATATAATGCAAACCCATAGCCAACAACATACTCAATGAATAGAAGCTGAAAGCATTCTCCCTCAGATCAGGGACTAGACAGGCTGTCCAATATCACCATTACTCTTCAATATAGTATTGAAAATTCTTACCATAGCAATCAGGAAAGAGAAAGGAATCAAGGGAATATAGACTGGAAGGGAAGAAGTCAAAATCTCACTATTTGCAGATGATTTACACTTTACATAGAGAAACCTAAAGAATCCAGCAGAAAGCCGCTGGAAACCATTAGGTAATATAGCAAGGTATTAGGCTACAAAATCAACATATCAAAATCAGCTGCCATTTCTTTATGCAAACACTAAGTTCGAAGAAGGGGGTATCCAGAAATCATTCCTATTCACTGTTGCAGAAAAATCAATAAAATATCTAGGAGTAAACCTGACCAAAGAAGTGAAAGACTTTATACTGAAAACTATGAGTTACTATTCAAAGAAATAGAAAATGATACAAAGAAATTGAAAGACATCCCATGCTCAAGGATTAGAAGAATTAATATAATCAAAATGAATATGCTACACAGAGCCATATACAAATTCAGTGAGATACCCATCAAAGTCCCACCAAGATTAAGAGAATAGAACAAAAAACTATAATCATTTATCTAGGGCCAGAAAACACCTAAAATCACCAAAACAATCTTAAAGAAAAGAAACAGAAATAGAGGCATCACACTCCCAGATCTCAAACTATATTATAAAACCATCATAATCAAAACAGCCTGGTACTAGAACAAAAATAGGTACACAGACCAATGGAACAGAACTGAAAGCCCAGAAATAAACCCCCAAACCAAAGGACACCTAATTTTTGATAAGGAGGACCAAAGTATTAAATGGAGAAAGGAGGCTCTCTTCAATAAATGGTGCTGGGGAAACTGGATTGAAACATGCATAAAAATGAAACTGAATAAAAATCTTTAAAAAGTGAGGTAAACACCAGCTGGAGTTTAAAAAGGTGGGTGGGTGTTTTAGTACTTCAGTGTATTAACTTTCTCATCACCACTTCAGTTCAGTAGACCTAATACAATCTGAACATATTAGACCTTCTCAATATACCTGTTGCATGGATAATCTTCAGCAGCAGCATGTCTTGCTCCTAAATACATTTGAAGGACAGCTTTAAAAAATATTTCAGTGCTGGAGAAACATAATGGTCATGCAAAAGACTTTCATGACTGAGGCCCTAAGGTCCCAGGTTCAATCCCCAGCACCACTATAAGCCAGAGCAGAGCAGTGCTTGGGTCTTTCTCTCTGTATCTCTCTCTCTCTCTCTCTCCCTCCTTCTCTCTCTCTCTCTCTCTCTCTCTCTCTCTCTCTTTCTATCTCTATCTATCTATCTATCTCTCACTCCCTCCCTCCCTCTCTCTCTGTACCTCTATCTCTTAAAATAAAGTAAATAAAATTTTTTTAAAAATCATTCTCAGCTAACAAATGTTGGGAGCAAGATCTCTAGCATTCCATATCCTTCCCTCTTCCAACTAGACCTTCCTACTAAACCACACACACACACACACACACACACACACACACACACACACACACACACACATGTGTCTTTGCTCACCCTTCCCTCTAGATGCACATCCAGTGTTTGAAATCCAGGATTAGTCTGTCATCTCTTGTCTTACTGATGTGATGGAAGATGCAAACTCAGAAGCTAACCAACACTGCACCCACACAACCCAGAACCTGACAGACACTAGGATGGGTAAGAATGAAACTGAGAGGGCATGCAACCTCTGGAATTTCCAGAGATTTCACAGATTGCTAAAGGATACTCTTCTGTAATAATAATAATAATAAAGTTAGTTTAAACTAAAAATGAAGTATTTAGGCTGAATGGACACTTTCAATGAGTGGCCCTCTATATCTTCCATAGTTCTGAAATTTCTATCCCAAAGACTCTAGAGACTATGAGTGTGAAGGGGCTTATTACTGTATCTACAAAAACACAATCAATACCAAAAGTCATGGGCTAAAGAGGAACTAAATTGGCTTTCAAAATGGATCTCACTTCTTCTGCCCTCAGGCTTTTGGAAGGGCCAGATTGACCAGGAGAGGGGTCAAAGTTTATTACAGTATTACCTCACTTTTTCTTTGCAATGTTTATTTTATGAAAGAGAAGAGAGAAAGAGAGAGCAGAACATGACTCTGACATATGTATATACACCTAGGATCAAACTCAGGATTTCATGCTTCTATGTACCACCTCCCAGGCCACTCTGCCATTTTCTAATGTTTTTCTTCCCTTTAGGAGTACTGAACCCTGCAAGATGTTCCTCACTGCTCTCCCACAAAAAAGAAGAAAAGAAAAGAAAAGGAAAGGAAAGGAAAGGAAAGGAAAGGAAAGGAAAGGAAAGGAAAGGAAAGGAAAGGAAAGGAAAGGAAAGGAAAGGAAAGGAAAGGAAATGAAATGAAAGAAAAGGAAAGGAAAAAGAAAGAAACATTAGGTGTGCCAGATAATTTAAAATGTTAATAATTGGAAGTTAAGTTATGGTAGTTCATCAATGTGAGGGCAACTGGGCCAAAGAAATGATGGCAAGTGCTTTGGCGGGTCTTGTCTGGATGACAGATGGGCAATTCACCCAGAAGAACTCGGGTTGGTGGATAGCTTTCATGTGCACTTGCACTTTGAATAAGGATCCCGGGTCATTGCTGGACACCCATCACATGAATTATGGCTGAGGCGAAAAACACAACAAAGCAATTTGCCTCTGTAACTAATTCCTCTTGTCTGTAGAGCTGTAGAAGCAACACTTCAGCAGTCAGTGAGTTGGATAACTGGAAATAAAGGCAACTCTCTGAGAAGGCTGAAGAAGGCCAAAGAAAGCTGCTTTTTACCAACCTCAAAGCTATTTTTTATAATCAGTGTCGATGAACAAAAAATAAATAAATAAATAAATTTAGAAGATGAAGCAAGCCCTCCTCAGCCACCAGCACTAGAGAATCTACTATTTTTTTTAAAAAATACTCTCTAGAAACTCTATTAAATAATAGTGAAATTCAACTTCTTTGGCAGGAGTGTGTTGAAGATATGTTTAAATTAGGAGTTATGCAAACTGAACAAAATTTCGCGATAACCAATGTGCTTTCTAATCCAAAGACAAGGCCAGAACTTTTCTGTAAGGATTTTTTGTCTTCTGATTTCTAAGCAGGCTCCAAGCACCTCTCTGGATTTGCAGACACTTCTGACTAGATATGCTAGCAAATCTGTGTACCCAGGAACTCAAAACATCCTGCACACACACCTGACACCTGACGAATACCCCACTTCTTCACTAGTGCATACGTTCATGATCAGTCATCTTCACCCCTAGCCAAAGAAACATCCAGTCCAGAGTTTAAAGAGTACCCAAGAGTTCCACAATGAGAATTTGCATTTATACCTAAGGCCACTACTCATCCCCTCACCTCATCTCATTATCTCATTCCACTGGACACAGAGCTTTAGGCTGGAAAAACTAGGGACAGAATCTTTCCTTGGGTGGATAATAAAAAACAAAAACAATCCTAAGGCATTGAGTGAGGGAGTCTTTCCCCAATCAGAAATTTTACAAATAATACAACAATTCAGGCACGATCTATACAAAGTCAGAGAATACTCTATTAATCAAAATCTTTTGGAAGATAATACTTAGGAAAAAAACAATGCCTTGAAAAACTACTAGAGGTCAAAGGAAAGATTCTTTTTTTTTTTTAACCATGATGCTGTCTCCCCATCATGCTGTTTCTCAAGCCCCATCTCCACTGCACTGTTTTGGGACTCTCATGCCTAAAGTCTTATGATCAGTTCCCCACATCACCATAAGCTGGAGCTGAGCAGTGCTCTCGTAAAATAAATAAATAAATAAATAAATAAATAAATAAATAAATAAATAAATAAATCAGGACACAAAGGTGGGCAACATTTTATTCTGCACAATAAAAAAGTGAAACGTTTTAATTTCCTAGGAGAAATATTGGAAAGGGTAATAAAAATTGATGCTATGTGGCATATAAAAGGAAGAAAAAAAAATAAAGGAAGGTCCCCAAAGTGACTGTGTAACCATGGAGTGGATTGGGGGCAAAAATGGGACATTTTGAACAAAAGTATCAATATTCTTACATGAATCCTTGATTAGAAATCCTCAGCGCCTTCCTGTCACTGACTACATACAATCCTGACCTGCTTCAAAACCTTATACTGCTCCAGAGCAGCCCCAACTGTGCCCCAGCTACGAAGCCAGTGTCTCACCGATGAAATTACCTCAGGCAGCTGTCTCAGTCCTGGCCCAGGTCACCCACCTTTGGGCAACTTCTGGGCGCCTCACTCTGCTCCAGTGTTAAGTGCAATGCCCGCTCACCTCTGCAAACTTTCTTTTTCCCACACACCAGGAAGGAATATGATATCTCTTGGACTGTCCACTCTCACCAGCCTCCTCTCTGCCCACTCCCTTTCCTCCTTACTAAATCATATCATCTCTCTGTTGCTCACACTGACTTTTCTCTGCTTGGCCTCCCTGTCACTGAAACCATCCTCTCTCTAGAGTCCCAGCAGGAGTGGTCCCAAAGTAAGAGCCACCAAATGCCAGCACACATAGGCATCACACCTTCTGGGAACTGCCATTGCCATCACCATCTGATTGATCCCTTTCTTCCCCTGCTGGCCACTTTGCATCTTTGCTCAAAACTTCCATGTGGTAGTGTTCTACCTATCCAGATCCTACATCCTCTGAAGTGTGAAGCAAAGATATATTATTACTATTAGTCTCCCCCATCTACAGTGCAGAGCAGCAAATAAATACTAAATGAACAATGTGAATTAAGTGGCCTCTCTCTATGAGGCTCAGATTACAGGGCTCCAATTCACAAACTCCCTTTAATTTAGAACTTTCCCTTCAGCTTCCAGAACTCCACCTGCTGGAGAAAATCTTTGCTGTTTTATCTCTGAGCCTATTTGTCCCAGATCCAGGACAGCAAGGGACCAAGGATCAGCCAGGGCATGGATTTGTTATATGTGCAAAAGTGCAAGATCAGTGGACCATGTACAAACTACTGACTGTTCTGTTCGCTGAAGGTAAGTAGTGGGTTTCTGTGTTACCTGTGTTCAGGATCTGATGTGTGACCTATTCTGAGAACTACTGAAAATGCATCAGTCACTTCTATTGTTGGTTTTGGAAAGACATGTTTTGACTGTGAGCTTCTTAAAAACAGAACTTTGATCTGCATAAAGGAAGGGGCACTACTTGAACTGATGAACATCCATGAGCACATGGAGAAGCCAGGAGCTTATCTAGAACCTTCTACTCATTGCTTCATTCAATGGCAACTTTCTTGGCACTGCTCCTGTGAAGTGACAGAAGGACAGGACATGTGGGGAACCTGAAGATGTCCCAATTCCAGCGTCCGATTCCTCACTAGTAAAATGCTGCTGATTCCCACCTCTCCTGACTGGAGTGAAAGGAGCAAGAGCAGTGCCTCCTGCAGAATCCATGTCAGGCTGCAGCCAAGGTGGGTGCTGTGAGATCCAAGTTGCTGCAACAAGTGAGCTTGCAGCTCCCCACAGGCTCAAGAAGAGTCTCAAGAGACCCCCCTTCATATGTGTGCATGAGACACAGCTTGGAGGAACGTACATCCCCCGCCCTTAGCAGCTGCTGTTCCAGATGGCTGTCCTGCAGTGGGGCTTGTCTGCATGAGACACTCAGTCACATCTGCTCTTCTCTGCTCAGAGACATGATACTAAAGAAGGAATGCCAAGAATGGATGGTCAAAGTTGTCACCCACCAATACACAATGGAACAGCTTTAAGCCTCAGGCTCAGGGCAGAAATACAGGCACATCCAAAGGAGGTGGAGAATCTAGGTGGTAGGCACAGGGCTTAGTTACAGGCCTGAGTTTGAAACTCATGTAGTCACTGCTAGGTGTATGAACTTAGGTGTGCACCCAGCCCCCTTGCATTCATTTTTTCACCTGGAAAACCCTCAACTTTCTGGATGTCAGGCCATTTCACTCATTCATACTCAAGTAAAGAGTAAAATCATGCATGAACAAGTGGGGGCTGACCCTACAAGCCTGTGATGAGAACTGAATGAGAATTTAATATAACTTTTAGCATGCTCATTTCAGTAATCTATGGCTACTTAATAAACTATCAAAAAAGTTAGTGTCTTCAGACACCATTAATTTCTTTGATCATGATTTTGAAGTTTGGTCATGGTTTGGCATGGATGGGTTACCTTTGCTCTGCATGGTGTCAATTAGGTGGTTCCAATGTGTCGGTCAAGGGTAGCTTTACCCACATGTCTGGCACCTGTGCTGGGGAAGGTTGCAATGACATGGAACTGATGAGTCTCTGGCTTGACAACTTTGCATGGTTTTCAAGAGCAAAAGCAGAAGCCTCCAAGTCTCTTGAGGAATAAGTTAGAACTAAACACAGCATCAAGTACACCACCTTCTATAGGTTCATTAAAATCTCAAGGCTGGGAGAAGAGAGATTCCCCAACCCCAATGGGAGAAGCAACTTAAGCTTCTAGAGAAGGGAGAAAGTGCTGACAAATTCACTTGGGTTTTGGGTTGTGAGGGGAACAGGTGTGTTTGTTCTTGTTTTTTAGGTAGACAGAAAAGGGGAAGTAGAGAGAGTGAAGGTGACCACAGCACGGAAACTTCTTTCAATGTGGTGAAGGCTGTGCTCAAACCTGGGTTGCACAAGCAAGTATACTGTCCAATTTTGCCTGCCCTTTGCTGACCACATTTGGATCAGATACTCACAGTTTAATCATTAGCATTAGAGAAACCTCATTTAAAAAATATATTTGTTTATTGAATAGACTAATACCTGTGAAATTTCTGAATCCTAAAATGTCATTAATTTTATTAATGAATCAGAGAATGGACAAAAAATGTGGGCCAGGCAGTAGTGCAGTGGGTTAAGCACACATAGTGCGAAGCGCAAGGAATAGCACAAGGATCCTTGTTCGAGCCCCCAGCTCCCCACCTGCAGGGGCGTTGTTTCACAAGCAGTGAAGGTCTGCAGGTGTCTATCTTTCTCTCCCCCTCTCTGTCCTCCCCTCCTCTCTCTATTTCTCTCTGCCCTATCCAGTAACAACAGCACTGGCAACAATAACAACAACAATAAGGGCAGCAAAATGGGAAATACGGCCTCCAAGAGCAATGGATTCCTAGTATAGGCACCAAGCCCCGGCAATAACCCTGGAGGCAAAAAAAAAAAAAAATGATCCCAACAACCAACTCTGCATGTTGCACCACCTTGCACTTGAACTATGCCCCCAACATGCCCCACACTGGGTAGAAATGCTCCCTTTTCCTTTCCTGGCAGCTGCCAGGTTTGGGTAGTTATTGTCAGCCTTGCCAGAGAAGTGCAGTTTTCATATTTTTGCAGGTACACAATACTCCTTAGCTTATATTTCACTTCTTTTTTAATGGGTAATTTAATATTGCTTTATAAAACTTCAAGATAACAGGGTATACAATTCCATTCCCACCACCAGAGTTCCGTATGCCCATTCCCTCCACTGGAAACTAGTAGTTCTCCAAGGCCACAGATATGGTTTGACTATATATATATAGTTTCACCCTTTTTTTTTCTTTTGTCCTGTCTTCCTTTCTAAGTCACACCTACACCTATTAGTACTTCTGAATGTCTTTTTTTTTTCCTCTTCTCTCTCTGTGCCCTGATGGAATTGGGTTTCAGAGCTCTCTAGTCACCACCCCCCCTCACATTTCTCCCCCTCTGGGAGTATGGACCAAAGTTCTTTATGGGATGCAGAAGGTGGGAGTTCTGGCTTCTGTAATTGCTTCTCCATTGGACATAGGTTTTGGCAGGTCAATCCATAATTCCAGCCTGTTTCTATTTATCCCTAGTGGGATAGGCCTCTGGAGAGTTGAGGTTCCAGGACATACTGGATGGAGTTAGAAGATAGCATAATGGTCATGCAAAGAGACTCTCATGCCTTAGGCTGCAAAATCCCAAATACAGTCCCTTGCACCACCATGAACCAGAGCTGAGCAGTGCTCTGGTAAAAATAACAAATAAACAAACATGCATAAAGGGTCTTCAGGAAGGTGCTTATTGAATGAATGGGACTCTGTGATCTGATGCATAGAAACATTCACTCAATGGCATCAACCATTTGAAAGACTCTCCCATCCATCTGTTAGGCCTCATTGTTTCAGTGGTAAAGGCATTAACTCGGCCCAGAGACATAATTATCTTTTGACTCAAAGAGCTATTCAGTTCATCATTCTTGGTCATCTCAGAATTGGACTGAGTTGGTCTGAGATAAAACAAGACAAATTAAATTCCTCAAAGCTGCTGTGGTTCTTTTAAAGTTATCTCTCTTTCTCTTCTCCCACCTCCTTCTATGCTTTCCTTCTTTTTCTTCTTTCAGAGATATAGACTGTATATAAACACAACTGTATATAAACACATCTTTGGAGAATGATGAAATTCTTCAAAGTGGGAAACCTTTGAGAACACTCGGAAGTTGCACTCAGACGTGCACCCTGGGGAGCTAGTTACCATGTATACCCCGGTATGCCAGCTGAAAGCATCTGACACCTGCTTTGCCTTGGCACCCTGATGTCCACTTAAGTGGGAGGACCTCTGTCCCAGAGGCAAGGAATGACCTCATTTCCTGGAAAGGCAACAGACTTTGAGGAGTTGGAGGAAGGGAATCAATACACAGTTCCACGGATATTCTTCCAGATCCCTCTTCCTTGAAAGCTTGTTTGGAGCTCTTAGTAGGGGAGTGCAGCTACTCATATACCCTTGACCAAAGACAGGTCCATCTCTATTAGGGGAAGGTTATCCTCTTTGACCCAGCTAGCAGCTTCGGGAGGGACGCACATGGAGCAGTGAGCAAGGAAGGGGATATTCTCCTAGCCAGCCAGATCAGCCTAACCAACCCTGGCGATCAATGGGGTGACAGATATTACAGCCAGATTGCTCTCACATCCCAGATCCCTTTACTTCTTATTGGCCTATGGGATAGAGGTCCAGGGAAACTTTATCCACATATGTACCTTTTTCATCAGGGAAATACTGAACTGACCTTTGCTCAATGCCAGGGCTATTGAGTGAGTACATGTACTCCTAGCTTCAGGGACATGAAGCTGACAGAATCCTTAGAAAATCAATTTTTTTTCTTTTTCTTTTTTCCCTTAAGCCTGAAGTCTGATATGCAGGTGGATGCAAGTTATTGTCTAGGGAGCAATGTGTCCTAGAGCTCCGCTTCTCCAGAGCCCTTCCCCACTAGGGAAAGAGAGAGGCAGGCTCGGAGTACGGATTGACCTGTCATCATCCATGTTCTGCGGGGAAGCAATTACAGAAGCCAGACCTTTAACCTTCTGCATACCACAATGACCTTGGGTCCATAGGATTAAAGAATAAGAAAGCTATCAGGGGAGAGGATGGGATACAGAATTTTGGTGGTGGGAATTCTGTGGAGTTGCACCCCTCTTATCCTATGGTTTAGTCAATGTTTCCTTTTTATAAATAAAAAAAATTAAAAAAGAAAGAAAATCAATTTGTGTTGTCTTAAATTAGTACAGTCCTGTAAATAGAATTTTCCTGGTTTAGAAAGTCTCCTCATTCTGTGTAGCTAATTGGAAAGACGAAAGTTGTCAATGCATAAATTTTACCTCAATTCATTTCAACAGATGTCTGCAGTCTTGTCCCATCCGACAAAGAAGCTTATAGGTGAGTGAGTCTCCATATCTGTGCATTAGGACATAGTAAACTTCCACTAGATTCTGTGTGTGTGTGTGCAGCTGAAACCTTCTGTAATCGTGGAATAAATAAAAATTTAGTTCTCTACTGATGCTCCAATATTTTCTCTGAGACATTCTTCAGCCTCTGCCATGCTAGCCTGACATCTGCCCTCCCTGATGTCAAAACTGAGTAGAAGGGACAGACTGTGGCACACTCAGTTAAGCACACATGTTACCATGTGCAAGGGCCCAGGTTCAAGACCCTGCTCCACATCTACAGAAGAGAAGGTTCACCTGTGGTGAAGCAGTGCTGCACGTGTCTTTCTCTTTCCTTCTCTATATCCCTCACCCCTCTCAATCTCTCTCTGTACTATCAAGCAAAATGGTTCTTAAAAGGCCTGAGCAGAATGCACTTTGATCAAAGTAATTTCTCTTCTTTCTCTGTTAAAGGGGTGTAAATGCTCAATCTTTAAAATAACCCTCTAGTTGAATAGTTCAATGTATAAGTCCTTTACATTGGGCAATACAACTTAGTGTAGAGTTAGCCATTTTTATCATTTATAGGAAGGACAAAAATGAATCAACTTTGAGTTACATACAATTTTCATTATGGTGTAAAATTAAAAGCTACTTTCAATGTATAAGAGGAAATCTGACTTGGGAGGGGGTGCCTGGGTCTTCTGGAATAAAGCAGAATACAAAACAGGACTGGATATTCTCTGAGCTAAACAATTACCTGGGAAAAGTGGGACTATGAGAAAGTGTCTCAGGCTGGGGTTATAGCATAATGATTTTGCACAAAGACTTTAGTGCCTGAGGCACTGATATCCCAAATTCAATCCCCAGCACCATCAAATGCCAAAGCTGAGCAGGGAAAATGAAAAGTAAACCATCTCAGGCCCAACAATTACATGATGTAAAAATAAATTAAGCCTCAACTTTCTTTAATAATGTAAGCCCAACAGGTTATCAGCTGGTGACAGGGATAGTGATGCTGTATTATTTTTTTTTTTTAGTTGTATGTTGATCATTTAGGGATGAGGATGCTACTGTGGCAGGATTTCTTTGCCCAATCTTTCCACTGGGACAAGACTCCTAGGAATTCACAAATTGAATGGATTTAAATTTTTATCAGATGGCAGGACCTCTATTCAGGGATGAAGACCAGCTCTCTCACCCCTGAGCCCAGTTCTATCAGCATGGGCTGGAAGCTTTAAAAAATGAATTCTTGCAATGCACACATGCTGGTTTCTATGGCAACACTCATTAAGGCCTGGACCAAGGTTATCAAACTTAGTGAGTCTATATAGGATCTAAAGACAACTCCCAGTCTGATGTCAACCCCAAAATGATTTTTCTATTTCACAACCTGGCTTCTTATAGTCACTGATAACTCAGCATAACACTCATGCTTCTGGAGGCCTAGCACATCCCACAGATTTCAGCTTCTACCAAACTGTCATTCTGCCTCCAAACAAGACCACAGCACAATGCAGCAGTTTGCAAAGTTTACATACTTTATCAACTCTTGAATTTCTAGCAACAGAAGGGTTTTGTTTTGTTTCAGTAGTCATCATTAACTATGACCTAGTCAGTATCTATAACATGCAATGCTCCATCCCAGACAATCAACACATGCAATGCTATTCTTCAAGATAGTCCCATGAAATCAAGAATATAACCCCACCTCACAGATGATGTGATGGGGACCTACAGAGCTGAGTACTATGTCAAAGTTCCAGTTATATGTGCTTGATCCAAGATTATAAGACAACTCTTCCAGATTTTCCCAAACCTATTCCATCTTTCTATCACTCGCTACTACCTGCTTTGGGCAACAAGTTACCCTCATCTTTCTTCTTAGAAGCCATAGTAAACTTTCAAAAGTCTTGTGTTGTTTCCAAGTTTCTCCACTGCTTTAAACATTTCTATTGAATTGTTTGTTTCAGGTCTTTCTTGACCACCCCTTTCTAAATATCTTAATTTATCCACCTTTTTCCAGAAAGCCCTAAGAGGGAAATAGTTTCTTACTTAGTAAGGGCAATGGAAATTCTTAAATTTATAATTTTCAACACCTCAGCATGCCAAGATTGTAGTCTTTGGGACATTCCTTATGAATTTCTTGGATTATATTTATTCTGAAAAGTATCTTCTGGCTTTCAATTTTCTCTTGAAAGTAGTGGTGGGGAATGACTGAGGAAAGTCTCTGCCCTTATAAATATACTAGCCCAGTAGGATGGGAACAGGATGTGACGCAGCTCTTTATTCATGCAGGACGCAGCACTCTCTGCCCTTATCAAGCTTTCTAGCCTTATTTCCAACTCTATCACCATGTCCCCAGACAATACCTTTGGCCGACGTGCATGTCAGCTGTCAGGCTCAGGCAAAAATTAGTCAAGTCATGGGACCCCGGGAATATACATAAAATAGACCTACTAGCTTTTTCCAAAATGGAGATCCCAAAATTCATCTGCTATATTCTTGCCTTTAGGTTCCTGACTGTTGAAACTATTTGTTCTGCTTTATATCTTAATGTTTTTCAGTCACCAAGTTGTAGATACTACCATGATGACATCCTGATTCCCCAGATAGAGGATCTCAACAATATACCCTGGAGCCCCACCTCTCCAGAGCCCTGCCCCACTAGGGAAAGACAGAAACAGGCTGGGAGTAAGGATCAACCTGCCAACGCCCATGTTCATTGGAGAAGTAATTACAGAAGCCAGACCTTCCCCATTCTGCACAACATAATGACCCTGGGTCCATGCTCCCAGAGGAATAGAGAATAGGAAAGCTTTCAAGGGGATTGGATATGGAACTCTGGTGGTGGAAATTGTGTGCAATTATACCTCTCTTATCCTATAGTCTTGTTAATATTTTTATTTTATAAATAATAATAATAAAAAGGAAAAAAGAACTGAGATAAATTGCCTGGATTAAACAATCTGATGTATTAACATGTCACACAAATAATAGGACCCCATATTGTAAGATGTTCTAAAGCAATGAATGAAGAATGTTCACTAAAAATCATAATCCAAAACAAATCAATTATTTGAGGCTTCCATCGTTATCCACTTGCAAAATTCTCCCTAGTGTAAGCAGCTCCAAATAATAGTCAGTAGTTTGGTTTCTAAGTAAATTTCACGTCTAAAAACTTGATGTGTGTGTGTGTGTGTGTGTGTGTGTGTGTGGGTGTGTGTGTGTGTGTTTGACATTAATATGCAAAAAAACAAAGATTATTGCAGCCATCTCTCAAGGTCATTATTATGGTGACAAGGCAAAACTGATTTTGGAGTTTTCTCACTTTTCAAATGCTTGTATAGAATTTCTCTTTCTCTAAGATGTGGGTTTATTTATTCACCCATCCTCTTTTTGTTGGTTTTGTTAGGGTTCTGTTTTTTTCTTGACTACCAAGGCCTTCATTTACTGGATATCAGCAAATGTAATCATCTAAGATCCTAGAGAAACAGAACACAACTAGATACAAAATCAGGAATACAGAGGCTACCTAGTGGCTTGAAATACTCAAGCACCTTCTTCAAGAAAATAGCTTCTCACATCACAATTATCAAGGAGTTGCAGTGAGTCAGCAATTTTTCTCTTGCAACCATTATTATTTTCTCACTAAACTTGTAAGTAGAAAGTAAAATAAAAATTCCTTACCCTATTTTCCAAGCATAGAACATTCTGACCCCATCTTATCTTCCAGACTCATCTCCCTAGTCCACACAAAAGAAGCCTTTGTACTGATCTGATAACATCTAACATTTATAGAATCATTAATATATACTTGTACTGTATGAAAAATGATTTGCACGGATTATTTTGAGTGACTTCCATTTGAAGATGAAAACGAGAAAAAAAAATAAGGATCACACAACATCCAAAACCTGATGAATCAGGTTTTGAACCCTAGAGAGTCAAATTCTGGAGGCTCATCTCTTTATTATGACATCATTCTTCCATTCAAGTCACCCAGGACAAGCTCATCCAGAGTAGACTGACTTTCAAATCCCTGCCCACAGTGGACTATCATATGACATTTTCCATGTCCATAGTGTGCTCTCCCCCACTCCCCTCCCCACACCTGAAACAGTTTCTGTAACTGCACCAATCTGGCAATACCACTCTGAGACTGACGATCCTACTCAGTGAGGTACAATGTGTAGAGGTGGTCCTGAATCACACAAAGCTGGATTCCAAATCCAGCGGGAACACTTTATAGCTATTTGTCTGCCATTCATTCATTCATTCATTCATCTGTCCATCTATCATGTATCATGTAATCAACTCTGGGTAGATGGCCTACTAAGCCCCCAAAGAGTAATCTTCTAATTCACCCATAAACTCCAGGTGTCCTTGCAGTCAGCCTTCTGTGACACAGAAGTTTCTTGCAACTACAGCTGAACAACCTGCAGTCAAGAACATACCTGTGCAGGCCCCTGGTTTAGATTCCAGCTGAACACTGCTTGACTCAGGAACTAAGGATGTCCATCCACCTTTTTGTCATTTCACCTACAACTAACTATGCATGCATGCATCACTGTTTTCTCTTCTATCCCTGCCTTCCTTTCTAGGATGCATCCCTGCCAGCTGTGATCCTCTCACTCTCAACTCCAGCCACACCTCTAGTGAAACCTCTTGTCACTTCTCAGTGTAAGGTGCCTTTGTCACATTTCCCCCTGTCTAAAAGACCTCTTCTCTTGATCACCTGGAGGATTTCCTCTTTGTTTAGGCTAACTTAGCTCATAAATAATGTCATCTCATGTATACCCAGATAAAAGATGACCACTCTCCATCACAGCCCTGTGCAGTCTTCATCTTGTCCCTCCCTAATGACTCTTACCTCCCTATAGGAAAATTATGTGAGAAAGTAAAAGGGTGTCTCCCCGGTTATCAGAGGCCTACCCCACTCAGAAAAAGAGACATTTTGGGAAAATTTGCTTTCATTAACATAGTGCTTTTCCCCTTAAATTAAAAGAGACTTGAAACCTGGAATCACCTGTTTTGTTTTGTTTTTATCATGACATCTTGCAGGTGTCTAACGATAGTTACAAAGTTAAATGCAACTCACACAGCATTTGACAACTGAATGACTGATTACTACTATAAAAGTACTCCAGCGGTTAAGATTTCATGTAGCAAGACCATCAACAGAGAGGTTACTATGGCTTCATCATTAAACTGAGCCCAGGAGGCCTACTTTTAAGGTCCGTTTTCAGGACTGGAAATAATAGGAAAAATAGGTGGGGGTAGAGAGCTTTGACTTGCTGAAGTAAACAAACATCAGCTGTGAAAAGGAAGGCAAGAGATAAGAAAGGGATATAAAAATGATAGTGATATCCTGGAGAATTCCAATTGAGCAGCTTGGCTGCTCAGCTTTGGCTGGGTGAGTAGAAGCATAATTTATATGTCCAGACTTCATCATCCTGAATTTATTTTAAAGGTGATAAGTTGTTTTAATCAACCTGGCTTGTTCCTTTTTCCCTGTGTCTGATACAGTCGTAAGCTGAAAGCACTTTTGTGCAATTCCTCCTTCCGTTTGGTTGATAGATTATGCTCTCTTCCAAGTTCTTCTCTTGAGAGCATCTCTCCTTTATTACTTTTCTTCTCAGTTCTTATAATGAAAGTTTTGCAAAGCATGACTACTGTTCTTATTTCTAATCTAAAAGTGAGATGATATGAAATGAAAATAGTGTGGGTACAACTAAAATGTTTTTTTTTAAGATAAAACACTTTGTTCTTAACAGATGAGTACTGTGCAAATTTTAAGAGCTAGGCATCATTTTAATCAGGGCACTGGCCTTTCTCTATTGTGAGAAGGTCCTAAATAGAAATAAAATGAACCCAAGAGTCACATTGTCCTTCCTCACTTAGATGATCTGTCTTCCCTTGCTACTTTATAGATTACTGTCTTTTCATTTCATGAAGATTGCATCCATCTCTATGTTTGGCACTGTGCGAGTTGCAGTGTCAGCACACAACAAAGTTTTACCTTGATTAATGATAATAATAATAATTCAAGGTGAGAAAGTTTCAATTTCCCACTGCTTTATTTACCAGCTCCATTACACCTTCCCTCAAATTGCTGCAAAGAAAAAGACTTTACTTGCATGCACACGTATGCCTCAACCCTCCTACTCTCTTTATCTATCAGATGAATTACCCAGGAATCATCACTGCCAAAAAGAAAATGCTACAATGCTGGAACTTAGAGAAAATACTTTTCTATCCTTGTTTCATGCCCTTGAACAAGTCATCTAGTGTCTCTAAGACGGCACTAGCTTGGTACCAAGTGACATTGATCAATGAGATAATACAGCCCTAAATGATCTTCCAAAGAGTTACTTGTAGCTACCTTTCTTCTTGCAAGATAGGGACTTAAAAAAAGCTGGTCAGGTTTTCTGACTGCATAACCCAAACAAGCAATATAGATCATCTCTGATTAATCTACTATTAAATTATAAAAACTCAAACCCAAACTTCCAGGGAGGAACTATTGCTCTCTGCCCAGAAAACAAATTTTACAACAAAATAACTCAATAAATTTCGTCAGAGGACAGCTGGGATTTCTGGTGAAAAGAAAATCACTAACTGAAGGTTGATTATGCATGGACAACAGGAGCAGGAGGAGAGGAAGAAAAGGGCTCAAGCTGTAACAAGTCACCACATGGCCAGCAAGTGCCATATTTGCAACTGCTTTAAATCCACATAGTAAATTTAAAGGTTCCCCGTGACTTTGAAGGAGATCTGGACTCTCATTTAGAGCTGTAGAAGCCGCAAACTACAAGGGACATTTCAGAGGAACCAATGAACGGGACATTGTATTTCTGTGGCATCAGGGAAGCCTATCAAACTCTAAGTTATCCTAGCTGCCATAGGTGTCCCTGGGTCAGACCGGCCTGCAGGAAAGAGAAGTGATTTTGTGAGGACAGCGTATTTCACTCTGCAAGATTATCTTTCAAATATGAAGGAGCAATCAACATACAACATACAAAAACTAAAGTAGTTTGCCATAATCAGACCTGCCTTGCAAGAGTTACTGAAAGGAGTGCCACAAAGAAAGAAACAAGGAACATTTTACTCTCAACAAGGTAAAACACGGTGATGCAGACACAGAAATGGAAGGCAAACAAATGAGACAACTTTAAAATGCAAAGAGAGGAAGAAATGAATAGAAGACATTCAAGCAAAGAAAGATGAGGTAAGAACACTTTAAGAAAGATTCTCATCTATGTGTTTATATATAACGTATTTATAACTAAAGTGTTTGTGCAGTACTTTTGTATATAACACATTTATAAGGATACAGCTTTGTGTCTTGTTAAATGGTGTCACTTTTCTCTCTAGTAATTTTCAATCATTTTTGCAACTTCTTTTTGTTTTTATCATCCTTCTTATCTTGGTGTCCTTTATTTTGGTGATTATGTGCAAGTATTCTTGTTACTATACTCTATATCTGTTACCGAATAACCTGCATTTCTCTGAAAGACAAGTACTGAATGGTTTCACTCATATGTGCAATACAAAGAACTGACTTTTTGTACATGAACTCACTTAAAAGAGAATGTCAGGCCAGGCGGTAGCCCAGTGGGTTAAGCATACATGGCACAAAGTGCAATAACTGATGTAAGGATCCCAATTCAAGCTCCAGCTCCCCATCTGCAGGGGGGACTCTTCACAAGTTGTGAAGCAGGACTGCAGGTGTCTTTCTTTTTATTTATTTATTTATTTGTTTGTTTATTTATTTATTTAAGAAAGGAGACATTCACAAAATCATAGGATGGGGGGTACAGCTCCACACAATTCCCACCACCCAATCTCCATATCCCATCCCCTCCCCAATAGCTTTCCCATTCTCTATCCCTCTGGGAGCATGGACCCAGGGTCATTGTGGGTTGCAGAAGGTGGGAGGTCTGGCTTCTGTCATTGCTTCCTCGCTGAACATGGACGTTGACTGGTTGGTCCATACTCCCAGTCTGCCTCTCTCTTTCCCTAGTAGGGTGAGTTTCTGGGGAAGCGGAGCTTCAGGACACTTTCTTTGGTGGGGTCTTTAGTCCAGGGAAGCCTGGCCAGCATCCTGATGGCATCTGGAACTTGGTGGCTGAAAAGAGGGTTAACATACAAAAACAAACAAATTGTTGAAGAATCATGGCCCAAAGGTTGGAATAGGGGAGAGGAAGTGTTGGGAGGTACTCACTGCAAACTCTAGTGTACTACTGCTTTCAGGTATATATTTTCCCTAGTTTATGGATACATGTGAACATATGCTCTATCTCCTGGAACCTGCTCTATATCTAGGTTTTGGGACTTTGTTAGGAAGTGAACCACCTGGGACGGAATTAGAGAATACTATGAAAGGAAAGGTCTCACCCAGGTGATGAAGCTGAAGGGTTGTCGTTCCACACCTGAAGTCTCTGGACATGGTCTGAAGTGAAGCATGCTGGGGTGGCACTCGTTACATTGATTAGATTGCAATCAGCAGATGCAATATTATTTGATAAGAATTGGGAGAAGCATATGGGAAAGTGGGTCCTACCCTAGGGTCCCAGGACTGGGGGAAGTTGAGGCTCTATAGTGGAAATGTGAGGTTCCTGCTGCCTTAGGGTTCAAGAAGACAATGGATAGTTACTGTTATCATAACATTATTTGGTAATTGGGTTAACTTTGAAAAGTCCCTTTGTCAGACATACAATCAATTTTCCCCCTCTCATATTAATTAAATAGTGATTTATATGACTACAATTTAATAGGTGTGTACATAAACACCATTCCCATCACCAAAAGATTGTATCCCATCCCACCCACCCATGCCCACACCCCCACCATCCCAGGAAGCCCCATGTCCACCCTCCCCTCACCATAGGGTTTTTACTTTGTTGCCCTACTTTCAATTTAGTCAGATCCTGCCTTTAGTTTCCCTTTCTGATCTTCTTTCTCAACTTCTGTTGATGAGTGGGATCATCCCATACTCATCTTTATCTTTCTGACTTAGCTCACTTAACATAATTCCTTCTAGCTCTGACCAAAATGGGTCAGAGAAGTTGAGTTCATTGTTCTTAGTAGCTGCATGGTATTCCATTGTGTATATATACCACAGCTTTCTCAGCCACTCATCTGTTGTTGGGCACCTGGGTTGCTTCCAGGTTTCAGCTATTATGAATTGTGCTGCTCTGAACACAAGAGTAAACACATCTTTTTGGTTGGGTGTTATGGAGTCCTTGGGGTATATCCCCAGGAGAGGAATTACTGGAGTATGGAAGGTCATATGGAAGGTCCATGTCTAGCCTTGTGAAAGTTCTCCACAGAGGCTGGACCAATTTACATTCCCACCAACAGTGCAAAAGGCTTCCTCTGTCCCCACAGCCTCTCCAGCATTTGTTGTTGCTGTCCTTTTTGATGTATGCCAACCCAGAGAGTACACGCCCGGGAAGAGGCACCCACACGCTAGCCCAGCAAGAAACAGGAAAGCTTATTCCATTAACTTCAGCAAAGTTTCTGGCTCTGGCTTACTTTGATCACATACCAATCAGTTAAACAATCACTGCAGTGACGTTGGATAGAATATTCTCTTTGGACATGTTTGACTACATGATATAAAAAGGGAATCATGAAATACAAACAGGTCAAAAAAGAATAGTGGATCAATAGGCAAACATATACATCTACCTCACCACATTTGGTATGTATTACGCAACTCTAGTGTCCTGTGAATAGTCAAGGACACACACATACAACACACAGTCACTCCCAGAATAGAGAGTAATTCATTCTAGATTCCATAAAGTGTGTTACTGTGCTTGAGGTACTTTAGGAACCAAGATGACAGTATTCTCAGAAAAACTGGGAAAAAAATAGGTAACAATAGCTCTACTTGCAAATAATATAATCATAAAAGCCAAAGGACTTAAGGGGTATGACAACTTCAAACAGTAAAAGATTGTGTTTGGTAAGAAAGCCAAAGATAAAATGGCCACACTATACTAGTAACTAAATCATTGTCCTTCAGCATTCCACACTTGGCTTTGTGCTGCAGAAGTGATCCAATTTCAGCTTCGTTTCTCTATGTATCTCTAACAGTAGGGGATTCTAGCAGAAGACTGCAAAGCTGGAGGAGAAAGAAGAGAGTTGCTCTTTCTTGTTGGTTTCCTACTTACTTGTGGTCCCTGTGAAGCAATAACCCTTCACTCCAGTAGTGATAGTGGAATCCAATCTTGTTTCTCAGAATCAGCATGCACCCTTGAGATATAGCAGTCACTAAGAAAATAAAACACAGGGTGAAGTTTTGGATTGAATTAGATGTATTACAACTAAGTGAAAGATTCTGGACTGGGGGAAGTTGGCATGAGGATGTTAGGTATAGGGGGCTGGCCGGTGGTGTACACAGTAAGAAGCATAAAGACCCATGCTAGGATCCCAGTTCAAGTTCCTGAGTCCCTACCTACATGGTCAGGGTGGGGGTCACTTCACAAACTATGAAGCATGTCAGCAAGTGTCTATTCTTCTCTTTCCCTTTCTATATTCCCCTTCCCTTCTCAATTACTCTCTGTCCTATCCAAAATAAATAAATAAATAAATAAAGGATTTTAGGTATCTAGAACCCAATGGTAAAGAGGGTAGGTGGTGGGAATGGTATGCAGCATGATCATTGGGAGATGAATGAGAGATGGTGCCCAGGTGTCAACAACTGTCCTATAAATCTTGATTTCCTGATTAAAATTGTTTTAAATGTAGAGAAATGCTGGTCATTGTCCTCTCCTTGGAGGTCTGTTTCACCCAAGGTCCTTCCTCTGAGTCTGGAGCCTCCTGTACCTGTCAAGCATTCCCCTCTGCAAAATCTGAGCATCAATTCACCAGGCTCCTTTCCCAAACTTGTAGATCTAATAACTCTGTCTTCTTTGTTTTCAAACTAGCCTTGGAGAAGGTAGCTACTTCCTGGAGTGTCTTTCTCTGTGATACAACAGTCTCCTCTTTTTATTTTTTTTAAAGATTTTTTATCCTTTTTTTTTTATTATTATTTAAGAAAGGATTAATTAACAAAACCATAGGGTAGGAGGGGTACAACTCCACACAATTCCCACCACCCAATATCCATATCCCACAACCTCCCCTGATAGCTTTCCCATTCTCTATACCTCTGGGAGCATGGACCCAGGGTCATTGTGGGTTGCAGAAGGTAGAAGGTCTGGCTTCTGTAATTGCTTCCCCGCTGAATATGGACGTTGACTAGTCGGTCCATACTCCCAGTCTGCCTCTCTCTTTCCCTAGTAGGGTGGGTCTCAGGGGAAGCTGAGCTCCAGGACACATTGGTGGGGTCTTCAATCCAGGGAAGCCTGGCCAGCATCCTGATGGCATCTGGAACCTGGTGACTAAAAAGAGAGTTAACATACAAAGCCAAACAAATTGTTGAGCAATCATGGACCCAAAGCTTGGAATAGTGGAGAGGAAGTGTTAGGGAGGTACTCACTGCAAACTCTAGTGTACTTCTGCTTTCAGGTATATATTTTGCAGTAGTTTATAGATACGTGTGAAGATATGCTCTCTCTCACAGAAACTGGTGTATATCTAGGTTTTGGGACTTTGTTAGAAAGTGAACCACCTGAGATGAAATTAGAGTATACTATGAAAGGAAAGGTCTCACCCGAGTAATGAAGCTGAAGGGTTGTCATTCCACATGTGAAGTCTCTGGACACAGTCTGAGGTGAAGCATGTTGAGGTGGCAATCGATGCGTTGGTTAGGTTGTGATCAGCAGATGCAATATTATTTGATATGGATTGGGAGAGGCATATGGGAAAGTAGTTCCAGGACTGGGGGAAATAGAGGCTCTATAGTGGAGATGTGAGGTTCCTGCTGTCTTAGGGTTCAAAAAGACAATCAATAGTTAATGTTATCATCACATTATTTGGTAATTGGGTTAACTTTGAAAAGTCCTTTTGTTAGGGTTTGCTGTACAGTACCCAGTATCTTGTATATAGCTGTGCTATTGGATACTTCTCATCTACTTGGTCTAGGCTTTTGAGAGAGTCCGCATATCAAATACACAGCCTATATATTAAAAAGATTCAGTTTGTGTTTTGAAAAACTTTGAGACATACAATTGATTTTCCCCCTCTCATATTAATTAACTAGTGATTTATATGACTACATTTTACTAGGAGTGTACATAAACACCATTCCCACCACCAAAAGACTGTGACCCATCCCTCCCACCTACTCCCACCCCCCCACTGGCCCAGGAAGCTGCAGGCCTACCCCTCACCACAGGGTTTTTACTTTGGTGCCTTACTTACAATTTGGTCAGGTCCTACTTTTAGTTACCCTTGCAGATCTTTTTACTCAACTTCTGTTGATGTGTGGGATCATCCCATACTCATCTTTATCTTTCTGACTTAGCTCACTTAACATAATTTCTTCTAGCTCTGTTCAAGATGGGTCAGAGAAGGTGGGTTCATTGTTCTTGATAGCTGCATAGTATTCCATTGTGTATATATACCACAGCTTTCTCAGCCACTCATCTGTTGTTGGGCACCTGGGTTGCTTCCAGGTTTTAGCTATTATGAATTGTGCTGCTATGAACATAGGAGTACACACATCTTTTTGGTTGGGTGTTATGGAGTCCTAGGGGTATAACCCCAGGAGAGGAATTACTGGATCATATGGAAGGTCCATGTCTAGCCTTCTGAGAGTTTTCCAGACTGCTCTCCACAGAGGCTGTACCAATTTGCATTCCTACCAGCAATGTAAAAGGGTTCCTCTGTCCCCACAACCTCTCCAGCATTTGTTGCTGCTGTCCTTTTTGATGTATGCCATTCTTAAAGGAGTGAGGTGGTATCTTAGTGTTGTCTTAATTTGCATTTCTCTGACAATCAGTAATCTAGAGCAGTTTTTCATATGTTTGTTAGCCTTTTGGATCTCCTCTGAGGTGAATGTTTTGTTCATATCCTCTGCCCATTTTTGGATGGGGTCATTTGCTTTTTTGGTGCTAAGTTTGCTGAGCTCTTTATATATTTTGGTGATTAGTTTCTTGTCTGATGTATGGCATGTGAAGATCTTCTCCCATTCTGTGAGGGGTCTCTTTGTTTAATAGTTTCTTTGGATGTGCAGAATCTTTTCAATTTGATGTAGTCCCATTGGTTTGTTCTGCTTTAGTCTTCCTTGCAACTGGGCTTGATTCATCAAAGATGTCCTTGAGGTGTAGGTGGGAAAGTGTTTTACCAATGTTTTCCTCTAAGTATTTGATTGTTTCTGGTCTGACATCTAAGTCTTGATCCATTTGGATTTGATTTTTGTTTCTGGTGAGATAAAGTGGTTCAATTTCATTCTTCTGCATGTTACAACCCAATTTTCCCAGCACCATTTATTGAAGAGAGCCTCCTTTTTCCATTTAATCCTTTGGGCCCCCTTATCAAAGATTAGATGTCCATAGGTGTGGGGATTTATTTCTGGGCTTTCAATTCTGTTCCACTGGTCTGTGTGCCTATTTTTGTTCCAGTACCATGCTGTTTTGATGATGATGGCTTTATAATATAGTTTAAGGTCTGGGAGTGTGATGCCTCCATTTCTGTTTCTTTTCCTCAAGATAGTTTTGACAATTCTAGGTATTTTCAAGTTCCAGATAAATGATTGTAGTGTTTGTTCTATTCTCTTAAAGAAGCTTGGTGGAACTTTGATGGGTATTGCATTAAATTTGTATGTGGCTCTGGGGAGAATATTCATTTTGATGATATTTATTCTTCCAATCCATGAGCATGGGATATCTTTCCATTTCTTGGTATCAGTTTCTATTTCCTTGAGTAGCGACTCATAGTTTTCAGCATACAAGTCTTTCACTTCTTTGGTCAACTTTATTCCTAGGTATTTGATTGATTTTGCTCAAACAGTAAATGGGAGTGATTTCTGGATGTCTTCTTCTTCAGATTTAGTGTTTGCATAAAGAAATGCCACTGATTTTTGTACATTGATTTTGTAGCCTGATACCTTGCTATATTGCCTAATAACTTCCAGTAGTTTTCTGCTGGATTCTTTAGGTTTTTCTATGTATACTATCATATCATCTGCAAATATTGAGAACTTGACTTCTTCCCTTCCAATCTGTATTCCTTTGATTTCTTTCTCTTGCCTGACTGCTATGGCAAGAACTTCCAATACTATGTTGAAGAGTAACAGTGACAGTGGACAGCCCTGTCTAGTCCCCGATCTGAGGGGGAATGCTTTCAGCTTCTGTCCATTGAGTATGATGCTGGCTGTAGGTTTGCTATATATAGACTCCACTATCTCGAGGAATTTCCCATCTATTCCCATTTTTTGTAGAGTTTTGAGCATGAATGGGTGTTGGATCTTGTCAAAGGCTTTCTCTGCATCTATTGAGATAATCATGTGGTTTTTGGCTTTGCTTTTATTGATGTGGTGAATGACATTGATTGACTTACGGATGTTGAACCAGCCTTGCATTCCTGGGATGAATTCCACTTGGTCATGATGAACAGTCTTTTTGATATGTTGCTGTATCCGGTTGGCCAAGATCTTGTTTAATATTTTGGCATCTATGTTCATCAGCGATATTGGTCTGTAGTTTTCCTTTTTTGTTCTCTCCCTATCACATTTTGGTATCAGGGTGATGTTGGCTTCATAGAAAGTGGAAGGGAGTATTCCTGTTTCTTAAATCTTATGGAAAAGCTTAAGAAGTATGGGTACTAACTGTTTGCTGAAAGTTTTGTATAATTCGTTTGTGAAGACATCTGGTCCAGTCCTTTTGTTTTTGGGGAGATTCTTAATAACGGTTTCCATTTCTTTGTCTGTGATTGGTGCATTTAGATTTTGTAGTTCTTCTTGATTCAGTTTTGGAAGGGCATATGTTTCTAGGAATTGTTCCATTTCTTCCAGATTCTCTAGCTTGGTGGCATATAGTTCTTTATAGAAGTTTCACAGGATTCTCTGGATTTCTGTGGTGTCAGTTTTGGTATCTCCTGCATCGTTTACAATTCTATTAATTTGAGTCTTCTCTCTTTTTTGTCTGGTGATTCTGGCTAGGGGTTTCTCAATTTTGTTTAATCTTTCAAATAACCAACATTTGGCTTCATTGATCTTTTGTATGGTTCTTTTATTTTCGATGTTGTTTATTTCTGCTCTAACTTTAGTGATTTCTGTCCTTCTGGTTGCTTTAGGGTTCCTTTGTTCCTCTTCCTCTAAGTCCTTGAGGTGTGCAGTAAGGTCGTTCATTTGAGCTTCTTCTTGGTGTTTAATATGTGATTGTATGGCTATAAGTTTCCCTCTCAGTACTGCTTTAGCTGTGTCCTCCTCTTTTTATTTGTCCCATACTCACTTCATACAGTTTTAACAATTAATATTTCCAGGTATCAAAAAAAACCTGTTAAATTCATAAGTATATCTGTTTCTAATGGGACCCAGAATAATATATACACAGAAAGTGATAAGCTTCATATATGCAAAATAACTCATTAGCAGATATATAGATAGAGAACAGAAAACCCCATCACAATAACAAAAGCAAAAAAAAAAAAGAAAAAAGAAAAATACCTAGGCATGCATCATAATAAGACATATGCATAACTTATATGAAGAAACTGATAAATATTTCTGAGCACACAAAATGTAGTTTGAACCAACAGAAAGATAGGTGCTCATAGATAGAAAATTCAACAGATTAGTGGCTAAGTTATAGTATACATACACAATAGAATACTACTCAGCTATTAAACATGGTAAATTCACCTTCTTCACGTCATTTGGATGGAACTTGATGAATCATGTTATGAGCATCAGTTGGTATTAATTGAGAGAAGCATGCAAGAAAGTGAGCCCCTCAACAATATGTTTGGCTTTGTATATTAACTCTCTTTTCAGTCACCAGGTTACAGATGTCATCAGGATGCCAACCAAGCTTCCCTGGACTAAAGACCCCACTAGTGTGTCCTGGAGCTCTGCTTCCCCAGAGACCCACCGTACTAGGGAAAGAGAGAGGCAGACTGGGAGTATGGACCGACCAGTCAACGTCCATGTTCAGCAGGGAAGCAATTACAGAAGCCAGACCTCCCACCTTCTGCAACCCACAATGACCCTGGGTCCATGCTCCCAGAGGGATAGAGAATGGGAAAGCTATCAAGGGAGGGGATGGGATATGGAGATTGGGTGGTGGGAATTGTGTAGAGTTGTACCCCTCCTACCCTATGGTTTTGTTAATTTATCCTTTCTTAAATAAAAAAATAAATAATAAATAAATAAATAAAATAGACCACTTGATGTCACAGTCATAGTGACTCAACTTTAAAAAAAAAAAAAAGAAAGAAAGTGAGCCCCACCCCAGAGGTTCCAGGACTGGAAGAAATATGGGTTTTATAGATAATGTGGAAGGTTCCTGCTGTCTTAGGGTGTAAGAAGACAATAGATAGTTATTGCTATAACCAAATTACTTGACAATTGGGTTAGCTTTGAAAATCCCATTGTTAGAATTTACTGTATCATACCAGACCTCACCATAATTTATGTCCTTTAATGTTATTTACATGTAAATCAGAAAGAGAAGGAAGAATATGGGATGATCTCACTCATAGGCAGAAGTTGAAAAATAAGAACAGAAGGGAAAAGCCAACACAGAACTTGGACTGGAGAGAATTCAGGCCCTGGAACATGGTGGCAGAGGAGGACATAGTGAGGGTTGAATTGTTATGTGGAAAACTGGGAAATGTTATGCCTGTATAAACTATTGTATTTTACTGTTGACTGTAAACCATTAATCCTCCAATAAAGAATTTTTTTTAAAGCTCAACAACATAAAGATGTTTGTTTACTTCTTAATAACTTATGCGTACGATGACCCCAACAAAAATTCAGTTGTTCTTTTTCTGGGGCTAAGAAAAATGATAAATTTCATATGGAAAAATGAAAAGAACAAGAAATATCCATGAAAAGTAGGAGTAATATAAGTGAGAAAGATATAAATATGATGAATACACAACTGTATATTAAAGCACATCTTGCTATGTTTAAACAAAGACTAACACAGTGAGATATTGCTTCATTTATGCAGGCACACATGTGGTCCAGAATAGAATACCTCAACAACAAAAACAACAAAATAACCCTAAATACATTTGCAATTTAATATGCAATTAAGATAATTTATCAAATGAGAAAAGATAGAGTTTAATAAATAATTTTGGGTCTATCAGATGACCACATGGAAAAAAACAATAAATTGATCCCTCATATCATACTTTAGGATAAATTCTAAATGGGATAAAGAATAGGAAAGCTTTCAAGGGAGAGGAGGGGATACGATGTTCTGGTGGTGGGAACTGTGTGAAAATGTACCCATCTTATCCTATGGTCTTGTCATTATTTCCATTTTATAAATAAGTAACAGAATGTTAAAAAAAAAAAAAAAAAAAAAAGCATAGGAAAGCTTCCAATGGAAGGGATGGCATACAGAACTCTGGTGGTGGGAATTATGTGGAATTGTATCCCTTTTATCCTATGGTCTTGTCTTTCATTATTTAATCAATAAAAAATTAATTAAAAAATTGAGCTTCCCACCCTCTTCCAGTTGAATCTGGGCTGTCCTGTGACTGCTTTGGCCAGTAGAATGTGGCAGAAATGTTACTAAATCAATCAGAGCATGGTCTTTAAAATGGCAGTTGCCCCTTTACTAGCCCTATGTAAGAAGTCAAACTGTGCTGCTGGTGCAAATACCCTCTAGGCAGATCCTGAAAATACTTGAGCCAGATTTCCAACCATCCTTACGAAGGCAAAGGTGTTTGAGTCTTAGATCTCCTGGATCTCACTAATCCCAGTCACCACACAAACACCACTGGAACCAGATGGAACAGAAGAATTGCAACAATAGTTGTCTCTGTGCTGTTATTTTTATTGTGTTAATTTCTTTATTGGGGAATTAATGTTTTACATTCAATGATAAATACAATAGTTTGTACATGCATAACATTTCCCAGTTTTCCATATAAGAATACAACCTTCACTAGGTTCTCTGTCATCCTTTTTGGACATGTATTGCATTGTTATTTTTAAATAGTTACATGTGTTTTGTAGCAAATAAACTTGATATCACAATGAATGAAAACATTGAATTGAATCCATAAAGGTAAGTCTGGATGAAAAATATCATGCACTCACATTTTTTCTGTTTCTAAAGATGTGTACTTTCTAGCTCTGACACTGAAACAACCCAGAAAACAAAAAACAAAACAAAAAAATGACAACCCTGGAGCAATGAGCAACGTAATGACTAGATTGTGCTCTCTAAATACCATTACCTGCAAAACGGCACCAGCAATCCTCATAGAAATGACTGACTCAAAGTTTGAGGTTGAAAATATACAAGATATATCTATGTTGCCTGGTTTCACTAAGAAGGCAAAGAAGTTGTCAAGCAGGAATGCCAAAGACCATAGGAGCCAAATCAAAGGCAAACACTGACCCAAGGTTGTAAAGTAGTGACTGTACTGATTGAAATGTATCAGATATATAAAAATTCATGAGTGCATCATGATACTAAAATAAAATCTCATTCATCACCACTGGAGGCTGCTAAGGAACCAACTCACCAACTAAACAGTCCAAAATTAGATAAAGTAAAAACAATTATATATCCTGCCTCCCCTGTATAGTTTCTATTTCAAATTAATTAATAAATTAATAGAGGGATGTTCAAAAATTTTCCAGATAACAATGGCAAAGGGAGTGGTAGAATTAAATTATCACCATTTGGTAACCCCCAAAATAGATGTAGGCAAGAGCTATGAACAAATAGTAAAATTCATCAGCTGTTTGACATTATAATGGAGAGATCAAGCTGACACCACCTAAGCACTTAAATCCATCTTTGTAACACTAAAAGTAGGAAAGCCACTTGTTCCATGTCTCACACTGTACTGAAATATAAAGCACACAGCAGGAGCTGACCGGCAGTGCACCCACCCAGCTGAGCGAACTCAGTACCATGAAGGTCCCTTCCTGGTTGAGCTCTTACTCCCCACCTGCAGAAGAGACACTTCACGAGCAGTGAAACGTATCTGCCGGTGTCTACCTCTCTCTCTCCCTCTATACCCCTTCCCTTCTCAATTTCTCTCTCTACTATCAAATAAAGTAGAAAAAGGAATAAATAGCTGCCCAGAACAGTAGATTCATAGTACTGGCACTGAGCCCCAGCAGTAACCCTGGTGGCAATTTAAAAAAAAAATATATATATATATATATATATATATATATATATATATATATATATATATATATATATATATATATATCACATAGATCCATATGTGTATCTGTGAAATTCTCCTGTACAAAAAAAAAGAAAGAAGGGGGCAGGTGGTAGCACACCAGGGTAAGCACACACATTATAGGGCACAAGGACCCAGCTCAAGCCCCTGGTCCCCATCTGCAGGGGAAAAAGCTTCATGAGTGGTGAAGCAGGGCTGAAGGTCTTCATGAGTGGTGAAGCAGGGCTAAAGTTCTCTCTAAGTCTCTTTCCTCTCTTTTCAGTTTTTCTTTGTCTTTATCCAATTATAAGTAAATAAAATATATTAAAAAATAAAAGTAAAAGGTAAAGATAGATAGGCTCAGTTAAAAAGAGAAGAAAATTCCAGAAACAGATTAATAAGTTAAATAATATAATGAGGAGAATGTCAACCAAATCCAGAAAGCAGAATATTCTGCAAACTAAACATTGTACATCCAACCAAATAAAAATGATATTCTTGGATACAAGGGTTTGGTAGAGGTATAAAAACTAAATGCAATATATAGACTATTGTTGTAAAACCACCTGGAAAATAAGTTTTTGAGTTTACCAGTTTTCTTAGTATACAAGATAAAAGTTAACTTATAATATGACCCAGAAATTACAGCCTTGTTATTTACTCAAGAGAAATGAGAGTATACTTCTACAAAAAAAAATGTATAAGAAAGTTCTCAGTCAGTTATTCATAATAGAAAGTGGGAGGAGGGTGTGAAAGGACTTTCTAAGATGATCTAAATGCTCTACAACTTGATAATTTGTATTTATCAAAACTTAGTGAAGACTTTCACATTTCTAGCAAGGTAAATTTAACCTTGAAAAACTATAGGATCAGCAAGATAGCTCACATGAGTCATGCACCTGCTTTGCCACATGCATGACCAGGCTTAAAGCCTGGTCCCTTAAGCTGGGGTGGGGGAGACTTTAGTGTTGTGGTATTTTTCTCTTTCTTGCTCTGTCTCTCTATCTCTGCCTTTCTGTGTCAGAAAAAGTTGACTCAGAACAGTAAAGCCCTAGTGACAGTAATAGTAACAGAAAGAATTATTTTTAAAAAATATTAAATTCTGGTCAGTAAAGTCTAGTTTTTTTTTTTTACAACAACTTAGACTAAAAGTTCTAAAATCAGTTTCTGAGTATTTTAGACTTGGTCCTAGATAATGGAGGCCAATTTTAGAATGAAGATAAAAACATGCACAGAAAAAGTGACGACAAAATCATACTGGACTGAAAGAGAACACATTCATATTAATTCCTAATTTTGGATCATTTAGGTTTTATAAGTATATGTGTATTAGATGTGTTTCCTTTCTCTTCTCACTAGGACAGCCTAGGAAAATTAATGTAACAGAGTTGAAAACATATCTAGCAGCTAGATCTTGTTTTCTAAATGTATTGATTCTCAGAATGCACATGGACATGTGTTCAAACCTCCTGGTCTCCACCTACAGAGGAAAAGCTTTGCGAGTGGTAAAGCACAGCTGCAGTTGTCTCTTTATTTCTCTCCCTGTCTACTTTCCCCTTCCTCTCCATTTTTTGCTGTTCCTTTTTTTATATATTTTTATTTATTACTGGATAGATACAGAAAGAAATTGAGGAGGAGGTGGAGATAGAGAGGGAGAGAGAAAGAGACACACCTGCAGCCCTACTTCACCACTCATGAAGCTTTCCCCCTATAGGTGGGGACCAGGAGGTTTAAACCCATGTCCTTATGCATTCCGAGAATTAATATTTAGAAAACAAGATCTACACATTGTAATGTGTGTGCTTTGCCAGGTGCACCACTGCCTGGCCCCAGATTTCTGGCTGTTTCTGTCGAATAAATAAGTAAAGATAATTTAAAGGTTTTACACAAATATTAATTCTCTACTAAAAAAAAATAAGATAAAAAAGTTGATTCCAGAGCTAGAACAGGCAAAACCACAGAGGATCCTGGAGTACTTGTTGTACCAGACATAAGGAAGTGCTTAAAGTTCATTGGGGACATACAAAACCACACAGGAGTTGACTTTTGAGGGTATCCACTGATTAAATGTGGTGTATATTGAATGTTCTTAAAGCTGAACAACAATTGATTATAACACAACAAGTAAAATAAAAGTTCCTGAGTTCATACTAACATACACAAGTTGATGAGGGAGCCAGGCAGTGACCCACCCAGTTAAATGCACATAATGTGCTCAAGGACCAGCACAAGGACCCAGGTTTGAGCCCCTGTTCACCATCTGCAACAGGGATGCTTTATGAGTGGTGAAGCAGATCAGCAGGTACTTTTCATTCTCCTCTCACTTTCTGTCTCTCCCTCCCATCTCAATTTCCCTCTGTACTATTGAATAAAGTAGAAAAAAAAAAAAAAAAAAGCAAGAAATGACCACCGGAAGCAGTGGATTCATGGTGCTGCCACAGAGCCCCAGTGTCGTATGCTTTACATTGGTTTGTTCTAGCCCTCCCCCGCCAAGAGAATTGGATGAGTCCTGTTAATTTCATGGGTCTGCTTGGCCCCGCCCCAAGGAACCCCGAGAGAGGGTTCCTGAGTCCGAGAGTTCCTGAGTTCGAGAGTTTCAGGGTTACAGAGTAAGAGAGAGTTCCACAGTGTGCCAGAGTTTCAGAGGGTTCCCGAGTACGAGAGTTCCTGAGTTCCAGAGTAGAGTTCCAGAGTTCCAGAGTTGGAGAGTTCCTGAGTTCAAGAGTAAGAGAGAGTGTTTGTGCCGCCGCAAAGAGACAGCAGAGTTCTGCTTGGTGATTAGTTTGTCTTAGTTTATGAATCGTTGTTCCTGAATAAAGAAATACAGCTTCCCTGCCCAGCCGTTGTCTCTGAGTCTCTGTTACCCACCCATGAAGCAAGCCAGCCCGGCAAGAGCCTACAAATTTTAACAACACCCCAGAGATAACCCTGGAGGTAAAAATGGAAAAAAAATGATGAATAAAAAAGTAAAAGATGCTATTAGTAGCAGAATGCCAACTAATAAAAGCAAATTGGAAATCACAATGAATGCTAAAACTTATGAGTGAGGGAACGAAGATATTTACATAGTCTCAAAAAGTTGCCCACTAACTACTGAACAACAAAGAGAGCTGGAGAGAGTATCTTTTTTTCTTTTTAATTTTTATTAATAAAAGGAAACACTGAAAAAAACCATAGGATAAGAGGGGTACAACTCCACATAATTCCTACTGCCAGAACTCTGTATCCCATCCCCTCCCCTGAGAGCTTTCCTGTTCTTTATCCCACCGAGAGTATGGACCCAGGGTCATTATGGAATGCAGAAGGTGGAAAATCTGGCTTCTGTAATTGCTTCCCCAATGAACATGGGCATTGGAAGGTCAATCCATACTTCCAGCCTATCTCTGGAGAAAGTATCTTTTTTTTTCAATTCTTTTTTATATATATATTTACTTATTCCCTTTTGTTGCCCTTGTTGTTTTATTGTTGTAGCTATTATTGATGTCATTGTTGTTGTTGTATAGGACAGAGAGAAATGGAGAGAGGAGGGGAAGACAGACAAGGGGAGAGAAAGACAGACATCTGCAGGCCTGCTTCACCGCCTGTGAAGCAACTCCCCTGCAGGTGGGTGTTGTAGAGCCAGATGCTGTAGTGCGCGGGCCGCAGAGAAGAGAGAAAGAGGGTCCGGAGCGAAGAGGAAACACAAATCTTTATTCGCACTGGCACCTCAGAGTTGGGTGTTAGAGAAGCAGGTTGGGCCACGTGGAGGTAGAGAAAATGGCCGCCTCACGCAGTAACCTTTCCTGCGTCTGAACACCAGAGTGGAGCGCCGGCAAGAGAGCAAGGTGTGGAAAAACGAAGGGTTTTTATAGGAGTAGCTTTTGCGAGAATGGGAAGGGGGAGGAGTAACCATAGCACTCCAGGATAGGATGATAACTCTCGTGAGAATGGGAGGGGGGAGTAGTAACCAGAGCACTCCAGATATCGCGGGGATATAGACAATGTCCTGAGGGCACAACATGGCTGAACAGGCACTCTGAGAATGTCCCAACTCTCCAGGGAACTAGCAGTAGCCAGAGGGGACAACATGGCAGATGTGACTGCATTGGCACAATTTCCCAACATCTCCCCCTTTCCTTTTATCTAATTCCCAGGGCAACAGTGTGTAAAGTCTATGAACTACTCAGGGTCAGTCTATGAAAAACCAGCAATGTGAAGGGAAGGAAGCTGCTGTAAAATTGTCTAAAGTGTCCAAAGGGTATACCAGCAAGTCCGATAGAAGTCTCAGTCCAAAGTAGGCGACTAGGGGGAGAAATGGCAGGGGATGAAATGCTGCATGAGCATGCTCTGGAATTCTGCTTTTCTGTAGATTGTGAGCTGGAACCACCAAAACGTGACAGGTCAAAGCAAAAGCAGGAAAGGCAGACAGGCAGTAAAAAGGTTCTGTCCTTGGAGTCTGCAAATCAGATTCTTCAGATCACGTCAGGTGACATCTAGGGTTTCGGGGGGGTGTGCCACTGTAGTCATGCCATCTAGTGGGTGATGTCAGGGTGTGCAAGGGTCCAGATGTTTTTTTTCTGGGATTCCTGTGGAAGAAACATAAACAATCTGCTTCTCGTGGTTAGCAGGGCATCTGATTTGAATGCTTAATAGAAAAAGAGGTTTGGTGCCTTGACCAACTGAGTATTGGGGGATGTATCTTTCCTATTCATTTATGATTATATTTTATATTATTTGTCATGGTAGTCAGCCGTTTATCTGGAAGGTCCTGGGTGATTCATGGGGAAAAAGACCTTATCTTTTAACAAAGACTCTAAGGTGTAGGGAAGTGGGAACTATCTTATCCCTTTTTTTTGTATCTTGCCTTTTGTTGCCCTAGTTGTTCTTGTTGTAATTATATTGTTGTTATTGCTGATATTGTGGTTGTTGGATAGAACAGAGAGAAATGGAGAGAGGAGGGAAAGACAGAGGGAGAGAAAGATACCTGTAGACCTGCTTCACTGCCTGTGAAGTGATTCCCCTGCATGTGAGGACCCGGGGGCTCAAACTGGGATCCTCAAGCCAGTTCTTGCACTTAGCGCCACCTGCGCTAAACCTGCTGCACCACCACCCAATTCCCAGGAACTATCTTTTAACATAAACTCTATGGCCATGCCAATAGCAACCTTGAGGGCACATGTGGCTCCCCACATGTCCCCCTGTCTTATATCATGTTTTGATGTTTGGCAGACTTTGTTTTATGGCAGGGTGGACTGTGCCTATCTTAGGTTGGGGATCAGCCTTCTGTCTTACCCGTCATTGGAACACCTGGTCATTTTTGCTCAGTAGTACCAGATGCCCTGTCTTAGGTTGACTGGATAGCATTAGTTTCCTCTTACCCATCATTGGCTAGCTAGCCCTCTACATGGTGGACGTACTGATGGAGGGGGGCAAATCCTCCACAGCAACTCAATACTCTGCCATGTCCAGCCTATGATAGTGAGTTTGTATAGGTTGCATCTTTATGGCATCAATCTGTTGCCACAAAAGGCCATGAGCTTGTTAAGAATTATAGGACTGTGGTCCGGGAGGTGGTGCAGTGACTAAAGCCTTGGACTCTTAAGCATGAGGCCCTGAGTTTGATCCCTGGCAGCACATGTACCAGAGTGAGTCTGGTTCTTTCTCTCTTTCTCATTAATAAATAAATTTAAAATGTTGAAAAAAAAAGAATTATAGGACCTATTGTGAGCAGAAGAAGTAAAACCAGCTAGGGTCCCACAACTAAGGGTATACAGGTAAGGAAGGGGGAATGTATCCATTGATATGAAGAGGTAGGATCATATCTCAAGTCTAAGGGAAGCAGTCAGTGGATGTGATGTCCAGTGGAACAGCCATTTGTCTTTGGGGGTAGTAAAGGATGTCCGTGGCATGGGTGATGTTATAAAGGGAAACATCTTTAAATTGTTGGCTGACAAAGGCAGGCCTATGGTGGCAAGACAAGATACACCAGTTAAGTTTAAAAGAATATGTGAATGTTGCTAATTCACATAGGTTGGATATGGAGGAACTTCTTACAGTTTAATACCTTACCATATGAACAGATGATTCCTCATATGAAGGCTTGATAGCTGTAATCACTTACTTGTGAAAAACAATAAAACTCGTAACAAGTTAGAGGTTTACTATAATTGACTTTGGACTATAAGCAGACTCAGGTTACTTAGAGAGTTAATGCATGTTAGTAACAATGGCTTTAACATTTAGAGTACTTCTGAGCAGATGGGTCATACAAAAATTTTTGGTCATTCAGCACACTCACTCACAAAACACAACTGGCCATTCATAACATAAGACATTCAGGGAAGGGGTAGGAGAGAGGGCTCTGTGAGCCAACTTTTGTAGGTTCTGCCATGTCATATTATGGATCCTGGGATGTATCCTGCATCTAGTCCTCTTGTGTTTCTTGTTCTTCAGGGATAACAGTGCCATCATGAGGGTATTGTCGGACATGGCGGGCAGGAACCCAGACAGGTTTAGAGTAATTATGAGGAAAAATACATGCAAAACCTCTTCCCATGGTCAATAGAGGGTCAGGCCCTTTCCAAATTTTATCAAGTGGGTCTTTCCATTTGACCTTAATAGATGGGAGAGTAGATGGTGTTTGCCAGTGAAGAATAATAGGAGGTAAGTCCGAGTTATTGTAAATATTAAAGAGATTTAATGTAGTTAAGGCTTTTGCTAGCTGGATATTGGGGGGATACATTCCTCCTTTATCTTTATTCAATTGAGCCTTAAGAGTTTGATGGGCCCTCTTGCCAATGCCTTGTCCCTGTGGATTATAGGGAATGCCTGTGGTATGAGTAATGTTCCAGAGGGAACAAAAATCTTTAAATTGTTTGCTGGTAAACACTGGTCCACAGTCGGTTTTCAATTGAAGAGGTAAGCCCATCACAGCAAAACAGAAGAACATGTGGCTTATAAGCTTTTTAGAGCTTTCGCCTGTCTGAGCTGTTGCCCACATAAATTTAGAAAAGGTATCAATTGAGACAAACACATATTTTTGTTTGCCAAAGTTTGGTATGTGGGTGACATCAATTTGCCAAATAGCATTAGCTTTTAGGCCTCGGGGGTTAACACCAAGAGTCTGAATAGCAGGTGTTTTTATGAGACTTTCACAGGAAGAGCATGTAGCTAGGATATGTTTTAATTGTGGTAACGGAACATCAGGAAATCGAGCTCGAAGGCCTTTAAGATTAACATGGGTTAGAGAATGGAAATCAGCAGGATCAGAGACAGAGACTAGGAGAGCTCCTGTGGAGGCAAGGGGGTCAGCTGCAGCATTCCCTTCGGACAGTAAACCAGGAAGAGGGCTGTGGGAACGAAGGTGCTGAATATATATAGTGGTTGGGTTCAAGAAGAGAGCATAGAGGCGATTTGAATCGAGAGAGGAAAGTGGGTTGTCATCAATTTTCACATAAGAACAAGCAAGCCATGGAAGTAAGTTAACAGTATACACACTGTCAGAAAAAAAGGTTGAAGGATTCTGGTACAGCTTTTAATGCAAGGAAAACAGCATAAAGTTCTTTGTACTGAGGGGAATTCTCAGGAAGCTCAGTAAAGAGAGGTTTAGGAGATTGCTTGTCTGGGTAATATAAAGGGCAGCAGCTCCCTTTTTTCCACCATCAGTGAAGACTGTAGGACCAGAAGGAATGGGATCTCGAGACAAAAGTTTAGGTGCTAGTAGAGGCAGAAGAGGGAAAGAAGCTATCAATTTATTGGAAGGAAAATGGTTATCTATTTGTCCTGGAAACCCCACGAAGCTTATGGCAAAGCAGGAATGATGTCATATAAGCCACTCTGTATCTGTGAGAGAAAAGGGCAGAATAATTAAATCTGGTTCTTTCCCTAAGACCTGCACAGACCTATTTCTCCCTTGGCGAACCATGAATGCTAACACGTCTATCTCAGTGAGGAGTCTTGGAGTTCCTCCTACTGGCGTGTGAAGCCACTCAAGAACCCCATGGTCTTGCCACAATGCCCCTACTACTGTGGGGGTGGAGTTGAAGATTAGAAGGTTTACTGGAGAGGAGGGAGAGAATCGAACAAGGTGCATGTCCTGGAGGGCCTGGTTAACCCTTTCCAGTGCCAAGGAGGCCTCGGGAGTTAACTTACGTTTTGAGGAGGGTTGTTTGTTTCCTTTTAACAGGTCAAACAGTGGTTGGAGGCAGCTTGTAGGCAGATACAGATACTGCCTAAGCCAATTTAAATTTCCTAGAAAACTTTGTAAAGAAGCAAGAGTAAGGTTAGAAGGGAAGGTAACATTAGGTTTCAAGGGACGAATTTGCGTTAGAGAAATCTCTGAACCTAGGAAGGATATTGGAGGGATTAGCTGTATCTTCTCAGGGGCTACATTAAGGCTGCTTTTCTTTAATGCAGGAATGAGAAAAATCACGTAAGGCATAGAGATCTGTATCTGATTTTCCTCATATTAAAATATCATCTGTATAATGAAAAATATTAAGGCCCTTATGAATATATGGGACAAGGGCAGATTTAACAGCCTCCTGACAAATAGTAGGACTATTGGTCATACCCTGGGGCAGCACCACCCATTCAAATCTATCAGCAGGGCTGGCATTATTAATAGACGGAACAGAGAAGGCAAAATGTTTACAATCTTGCGGATGCAAGGGGATAGAGAAAAAACAATCTTGTATATCAATAGCTATGATTGGAATTCCCGTAGGAATTACAGAAGCAAGAGGCAAACCCTTTTGGGGGGAGCCCCAGACCTGCATGGTTTTATTTACTTCATGGAGATCTTGAAGGAGGCGCCATTTTCCCGAGCGCTTTTTAATCACAAAGACAGGAGTATTCCATGGGCTTCGAGAATGACGAATGTGTCCCAAGGACAACTGCTCTCGGACGAGCTCTTTTAAAATTTTTAGCTTATCCCTAGGTAAAGGCCACTGTTCCACCCAGACAGGCTCATTAGAAAGCCAGCTTAAGTGGGGTGTTTGGCTACGAACAGTGGCATTTAGTATTGGGGGTGCTGAATAGACCTGGTATCGCGGGAACGAGTTTTACGCTCTGCAGAGGCGTCTGTGGATATCCTAACATCAAGACATTGTAGAAGATCCCTGCCCAATAGGTTGGTGCTAATATTAGCTACCAAAGGGCTGAAGTGTCCTGTAGAACCTTCCGGGTCCTCCCACACAAGCAAGTCTCATGTGCAAAATGATTGGGTCACCCCTCCTACTCCATGTATACTGGGTCCAGGGATGAGTTCCCAATCTTAGGGAACCTCTTCTTGCCTTAAAATCGTCTTTGCTGCCCCCGTGTCAATAAAAAATTTAAAAGGAATATTGCCAATCTTTACTGTCATAGAAGGGTTACCTTGTTCTAGAACAGGAGTGGTCCACAAAATCTCAGGCCCCGAATTTGTACCATTCAGGGGCGAACCATCTTTATGAAATTGGGACCAACAATCTCTCTTCCAATGAAACCCCTTACGACATCTTGGACAAACAGTACGTGGCCTCTGGCTCCCTGACTGAAAGCGGGGTTGCTCTGACTGGAGGCGTGGTCGCTCTAACTGGAGGCGGGGTTTCCCTGACTGGAGGCGTGGTCGCAGCTTATCAGGACATTGGTTACGCCAATGTCCTTGGCGACCGCACTGAAAGCAGGCCCCATTGTGATTACGTGGGGTAACTGCATAAACCTGTGTCATAGCAGATGCCCCTGATAATTGCCTGATGTAAGTTCCTGTGTTGCTAAAATCCAATTATCTGGGTGTAGGTGTTTAAGATTAAGGCATGCCTGATGGAATTGTGGTATCATGCCTTCCCAGACAATAGAGCGCAGGAGTAGTGAGCGGATGTCAGGATTATAAACCTTTCTCTCTAAGCTTGTCTTCACCCTTGAGATAAAGCTCGCTAATGATTCATCAGTGCCTTGGCAAATAGAGTTAATGGGAACTGACGAATCTACATTGGGTGGGGTCACCCTTTCCCATGCTTGTGTTGCGCAGATGCATACCTGTTCAAAATAACCGGTTGGAATCCTGGCTTCTGCCTGCTGAGCTCCAGATTCATAAGCTCCTTCTCCAAACAAAGCATCAGAATCCCATTCTACCTGTTTGTTACTATTTTCCTGCGACTGTCTAGAGCACTCATCGCAGAAGTATGCCTTCCATTGTAGGTAGAGGGGGTCTGGTAGTGCAGCACGAGCCAGATCTTTCCAATCTTGGGGCGTGTTAAGATGGTGGTAAAAACTCCTTAAAACGGACTTGGTCCATGGAGCGTGCCTTCCGTCATCCCTGACTGCTTGTCTGAGTGTTTTGAGGTCTTTAGTGGAGTATGGCTGCCATGGCTGACGGTTTTGTTTAGACGGGGCCACGTTTACCAGGAAGGTGTGGATTTGGTTCGATGACACTGGGGAGAGATCTACAGAAGTGGAAGGTGCCGTGGAAACTGCTGTAGTGGCCGCAGGGGAAACTGAACACGTATCTACGGGGATGGAGCTCTTGGGGTGGACTGAAAACGGTTTAAGGTCCTTAAATGCTGAAAAAATATCCTTTAACTCTCGTATCTCAGCCACAAGGTCTCTTAATGATGACGTATCAGCAGGGGGTGGGGTCAGAGAAGCAGAAGCCTCAGGGGAAGCCAAAACCGGGGTGGTAGGAGGAGGGGCTAGAGAACCGGAAGCCTCAGGGGAAACAGGGGGTGGGGCCAGAGAAGCAGAAGGAACTGAACACGTGTCTGCAGGTGAAGGGGTCATGGAAGCCACAGAAGGGACTGAGCACATGTCTGCAGGGACAGAAGTTTGGGTGCTGACTGCAAATCGCTTAGGGTGTTTAGGTTGTAAGCACATATCTCTTAACTCTTGTATCTCAGGAGAAGCTGAACCCTGGGCGGCAGGGGGCGGGGTCGGAGGAGGAGCTTCCGAACATGTGTACGTGTCTGTGGGAACGGAAGTTCTGGGTCTATCTGCTGATCGCTGAGGGCGCCTTAAGCACATGTGCTTTAACTCTCGTATCTCAGCCTCAAGGTCACTTATCCTCATGGCAGACCATGTTGTACATATCTTGTAAGTGGCGACCACAGTTATAAAAATCCAAGGGATAGCGAAAATTAAACCATCTGTGACAGCGTGAATCTGTCCCAGGGCAGAAGGAGATAATAACTGAGACACCTCCTCATAAAATGAAAAAATTTCCATGATGGAGGGAGACGCAGGGCCACAGAGGCGGGCGGATGCCACTTACCTGTGTCTGGGCGGCTTTTCTGTACCTCAGGCTGGGCGTGAGTGCGGGACACATTGGGCGCCAGATGTTGTAGAGCCAGATGTTGTAGTGCGCGGGCCGCAGAGAAGAGAGAGAGAGGGTCCAGAGCGAAGAGGAAACACAAATCTTTATTCGCACTGGCACCTCAGAGTTGGGTGTTAGAGAAGCAGGTTGGACCACGTGGAGGTAGAGAAAATGGCCACCTCACACAGTAACCTTTCCTGCGTCTGAACACCAGCAAGAACGCCGGCAAGAGAGCGAGGTGCGGAAAACGAAAGGTTTTTATAGGAGTAGCTTTTGCGAGAATGGGAAGGGGGAGGAGTAACCATAGCACTCCAGGATAGGATGATAACTCTTGTGAGAATGGGAGGGGGGAGGAGTAACCAGAGCACTCCAGATATTGCAGGGATATAGACAATGTCCTGAGGGCACAACATGGCTGAACAGGCACTCTGAGAATGTCCCAACTCTCCAGGGAACTAGCAGTAGCCTAAGGGGACAACATGGCAGATGTGACTGCATTGGCACAATTTCCCAGCAGGTGGGGAGCCAGGGGCTCGAACCAGGGTCCTTAAGCTGGTCCTTGCACTTTGCACCACGTGTGCTTAACCCGCAGCACTACCGCCCGACCCCCTGGAGAGAGTATTTTAACCAAATGATCAAGCTCAACATCACCAAGATCACCCTCTGATATGATGAACTGAGAACATCACAACATGTCAGCTTCAATGCTACCATCAAAGGGCATAAGTTATATCTAATCATAATGAAACTTAAGAAAACCCAAATTAAGAGACAGACTACAAAATAACTGGTTTGTACCCTTATAAAATGACAAGATAAAAGAAAGACTGAGGGATTTTTCTATCTGAAATAGACAACAAAGACCTAAGAACCAAAAAGTGTCATTCTGTATTGATTCTAGACTGGAAAAAGCACATAACTATAGAAAATTGCTGGATTCTGTTGAATGCAACCAACCCAAGGCTACCAGAGGGGAGCAGAGTGGGTGGCTGATGGTGGACGTTTGATTTTTATTTAAAAAAATAGAAAGAAAGAAAATTTAAATGTCAAAATTTATGTGATTCATGAAAATAAAACTCCTTAATATTATTACAAAAACTGCCAAATTTCGAATGTGGACTGAGGATAGGTAACAGTGTACATCAATGGTTAATTTCTGGCTCTTGATAATTATTCTGTGGTTACATAAGAATTTTTTTTCTTCAGGAAATGCACACTGAAGTATTTACAAGCAAAATTTCATGATCTCTAATACACTCTTACATAATTCAGAAGCAAATAAATATAAGTAAATCAAGTGGAAAAATGTAAGCATTTGAAAAATTTAAGCCAAGGGTGTATAAGAGCCCCTTACACTATTCTTGCAACTGTTTTGTCGGCTTTAAATTTTTTTCTACCTTTTGTTTTTATTTTAAAACATTTTTATCTTTAGTATGATAGAGTCAGAGAGAAAGAAGTTGAGAAAGGAGGAGAGAAAGGGAGAGAGGGGGAGAAAGGAGACACCTGTAGTACTGCTTCACCCCTCATGAAACTTTCTCCCACTAAATTGTTTTTTTTTTGCAAGTAAGAACATAATTCTTTGATAAACTGGAGAAATGAATACAAACAAGATTAGATGATATTAAGTAATTACTAATTACTCCAAAATGTGTGATAATAATATATCATTATATGTGCTTGGTTTATTTTTTAAAGTCTTTGCTAGTTAGAGATACACAATGAGTTATTTGTAGGTGACATGACATGCTTTGAATTTAATTTCAAGTTTTCAATAGAAAAAAGCAAGGGAAATAAATAAGAGAATGGATAAATGTTGATGACTGATAAACCTTGATGATCAGTACATAGAACTTGGAAATACTTTTCTTTTATTACAAGGTGCCAAAGTTTAGTAGGAACGAAGCTGAACAAAGCTGGTCATCTCATCCTGGACATCTGCAAAATATGGCTTACAAATTGCCTCATGTGAAACTCAGTGAAAGAGTTGTCACCAGTGCGGAAAAAGGTTTGCAAAATCTCCAGGACATTGACCATGTATGAGAGGAAGGGGAGAGCTCTCTTTTAATGCACTGCACTGCCTAGTTTCTGCCTTCTGCTTAGCTGGTGGGCTCTGTCCAGCCTGGTAGACCATGCAGAGGCTGCCTCTCTTCAACATCCCATGTAGTAGAGATGTAGCCACAAGAACAGCTTTGGCTTCTCCAAGAACTTTGTGTTGTGGGAAAGTCAGGGTGGGGAGGGTGGGCTGAAGAAGGGCTGCTATCCTGCCTTCATTATAAATGAAATAAACATACCAAGAATTACCATGCTCTCTCTCTTTCTCTCTTCCTCTCTCTAATGAAGAAATTAGTTTCTAAGTGATATAATTAGTTGTCTTTTGGTCATTTGAAAGGCTTGGGACTTGGGAAGTGTTCCTTCTTGATCTCTCTGTTCTTCCCCCTTCCACAGGATGATTAACTTTCTCTGCCATGTATGAATGCCTCTTTCCCAGGCTGAGCTCTGAGCTGACCCTGGCAACCAGGCAGGAACCGGATAATGAGACCTCCAATTACAGAGGGTTTCCTGAGCACCAGTGGCAAGGAAGTGCCCTGCTTGCAGAAGCACCCCCTCAATTAGCCTTGGATCATTCTGGGATCACAGTCCTTCTGTATGATGCAGTGAACTAAGCCCAGGGCTGCTCTGATTACAGGCAACCATGAGGCCAAAAAAATGTAGCTTCTCGGGAGGACTTCCTTAGAGAACTGGAGTCACTTGAGTGACCAGATGTCCTGCTTCCTATTACTATCTACTTTTTTAAATTTTTATTTATAAAATGGGAAAACTGACAAAAAACATAGGATAAGAGGGGTACAACTCCACACAGTTCCCATCACCAGAACTCTGTATCCAATCCCTGGATGGCTTTCCTATTCTTTATCCCTCTGAGAGTATGGGATGCAGAAGGCGGAAGGTCTGGCTTCTGTAATTGCTTCCTCACTGAACATGGGCATTAACAGGTCAATCCATACTCCCACGTTATCTCTCTCTTTCCCTAGTGAGGAAGGGCTCTGGGGAATTGGGGATCCAGGACACACTGGTGGGGTCGTCTGTCCAGGGAAGTCCAGTTGGCATCATCTTAGCATCTGGAACCTGGTGGCTGAAAAAAGAGTTAATATATAAAGCCAAACAAATTGTTGACTAATCATTAACCTAAAGGCTGCAATAGTTCAGATGAAGAGTTGGGGGGTCTCCATTTTATAGATAGTTATTAGGCCTATTTTAGTTATAGTCCAAAGGGCCCATGACTATACTAGTTTCCTACTCATGACCACAGAATGTGAGCTTAGAGCTGCAGGGATGCAGAGGACACATAGGTTCCTATGCTAATTATGGGCCCCAGATCAGATCAAATCGATGGGATTTACAGTCAACAATATTTATACACCTTTCCCATATTTGGGAGCTACTCTCTTCCCTGATCCAGCTTTCTGGTCCTTTTTCCAGCCATGACATCATCTCCCCAAACAATAACTAGGATCCACCTGCATATCAGATTTTAGGCTCAGGCAAAAAAAAAAAAAAAACTAGTATGGCTATAGGGCCTTTGAAATATAACTAAAGTATGCCTACTAGCTATCTACAAAATGGAGGATCCCTCAACACTTCATCTGCACTATTCCAGCCTTTAGGTCCATGATTGTTCAACAATTTATTTGGCTTCATATGTTAACTCTCTTTTCAGCCACCAGGTTCTAGATGCTACTAGACTTGTGTCTAAGTAAGGTAACTAAAGGGTTCACAGTTGTGGAATTTAACAGTTGTTTCAATAGTATTTTAATCCCTGATTTGGAGTTCAGTGGCTTAAAAGCCTCTTTTGTGCTTTTTCTTCCCTGTAGGCTATGGGAGGGCTTTTAAACTATAAGTAGGCTTCTTAGCTTAATCACTGACTGACTCCTGACCAAGAGATAAAGCAGGGTGTGGCAGAGATAATCCAGTGGTTATGCAAAAAGACTTTCACAGCCCCACCGCTATGCCACCAGGTATAGGTCTTCTGAGTTTCCTGGTTAGTTCTCTGTTCCCTGGTAACAGCACAGGGCCTCCCTGCCGCTGCTCCAGACTCTGAGGGCAGCAGCAATGGAGACTCAGAGTTGCACTAGGTGAGTCTCAGGGGAGTCCTCTCCTCCCTTCAGCCATCTCCTTGTTGGTGAAACAAACTGGAGGTGGTGTCTCAACTGATAAACTGCCGGACTGTTACCAGCCACCCAATCTCTCCCTAGGCTCCTCTCTGTCCACCAGCCACACGTGTTTGCACTCACTGGTGATCTGGTGGGTTCCTGAAGTCATTCTAGTCCTGTCTTGTTTCAGTCTCAGGTGGTCTCCTTTGGGATTCTTAGTTCATCCAGGGGAGGGGAGGGGAGAGGGGAGAGGACAGGGGAGGGGGAGGGGACGGGGAGGGGAGAGGGGAGGGGACAGGGGAGGGGACGGGGAGGGGGAGGGGAGAGGGGAGGGGAGGGGGAAGGGAGAGGGGAGGGGAGAGGGGATGGGAGGGGAGAGAGAAAGGGAGAGGGGAGGGGAGAGGGGAGGGGAGGGGAGGGGAGAGGGGAGGGGAGGGGAGAGGGGAGGGGAGAGGGGATGGGAGGGGAGAGGGGAGAGGGGGGGAGAGGGGAACTTGTGTGCTTTACTAGTTATGCCAATACTTGGGCCCTTGCCTTTTCTTTAGCAAATTGATCATCCTCACAGACTTGATCTCCCTCAGCTTCAAATTCCTCTTGAAATGAAAATGAGGATGGCATCTGACAGTCCTCAAGGGACAATGGTGGAGATTATGTTAGGTGTCTTGTGGAGTGCTGTTTCCTGAAAAGGAATGCATTAGCAGAGGTTTTACTTTACGAGAATAAGAAAAATAAGAAATTCACTGTTTTCCAAAGGAGGAAATACTAAGCACATCTTTGCTCTGCTCATTTTGGAGACCAGCCGAAGACAATTCCTATTCTCCTATTCTAAACCACACCTTTAGGATTAAATCAGATGACACTCTCCTCCAGGAATGACTGCCTTGGTGCTCTCAGAGCTTCGGTGAGTCTTTTCATAAAATGACCCACAGTCTAATGAGGCAGTTCACACTTTTTATTCAAATTTTGCATTAAACACAGACTATTCATCAGTAAGCCTTGTGGATCCAGTTTCCCTGGATGCCCACCAGTGACTAATTCTCTATACTTCTGTTTTCTTCCCATTCTCCCAGTATCCACAGCCATCCACTACCTCTAATAATCATGCAGCTGGTCTTCTTTTCTATGAAATAGTTTTTTTTATGATTCCACACATAAGTGAGACCATATTATATTTATTGTTGTCTGATTTACTTCATGTGCCATAGTGACTTCATTCACACTGTGAAGTCTTTGAGGTCCTCAGGGTATAATATCATGTCATCAGCAAGTAGTAATAGTTTGATTTCTTCTTTTACAATCTGTATGCATTTAATATCTCTTTGGGGTCGGGCAGTAGCATAGCAGGCTAAGCACATGTGGCACAAAGCACAAGGACCAGTGTAAGGATCCAGGTTCAAGCCCCTGTCTCCCCACCTGTAGAGGAGTAGCTTCACAGGCAGTGAAGCAGGTCTACAGGTGTCTGTCTTTCTCTCCCCCTCTTTGTCTTCCCCTCCTCTCTCGATTTCTCTCTGTCCTATCCAACAACGATGACATCGACAACACAATAATAACTACAACAACCATAAACAAGGGCAACAAAGGGGAAAATAAATATATAAAAATTAATAAATAAATATCTCTTTTGGGATTCAATTGCAAATGGGATTGAGTCTTTTATTACCCTTTCCTCTGACTCCTTGTTTGTATACAGAAGTGCCATAGATTTATATGTACTGATTTTGTATCCTGCTACTCTACTGATTAGGGTACACTAAACCTAGTCCATGTTCTGCTTTCTGTGTCCCCTTTCTCTAGGTATAATATAATGTCATCAGCAAGTAGTGATAGTTTGACTTCTTCTTTTGTAATCTATATATATTTGATATCTCTTTCTTGTATGATTGCAGTGGTGAGAACCTTGAGAACTATATTGAATAATATTAGAGATAGTGGACATCCTTATCTAGTTCCTGATTTTAGAGGAAAAGCTTCAGATTTTCCCCGATGAAATGATGTTAGCTGTAGGTTGTTTGTAAATGGTCTTTATTATGTGGACCCTTCTATTGCCAGTTTCTAAAGGATTTTTACCATATATGTTTGTCAGATATTTTCAATGTCTTTTTAGCATTAGTTGATCTGATCACGCAATTTTTTTTATCTTTCTTTTTGTTGATATGATGAATTACATTGATTGATTTGTGGATGTTAAACCATCCCTGTCCACCAGGGATGAATCCTACTTGGTCTTAGTGAATTATTCCCTTGATATGTTCTTGGATTTGATTTGCCAAGATCTTGTTCAGGATCTTTGCATCGGTGTTCATCAGGGATATAGGTCTATAGTTTTCTGGTAGAGTTCTGTCGGGGTCTCTGGTGGGGTGATCTCCAGGGGAAAGGTAATGGGCCAGTTCTTTCTTGCTCACTCAAGAGACGACATGAAGTAAAGACACCAGGGAGATTGCCGCATGCTCAGATCTCATTTATTAGCAGGTGGACATGAGTTAAATAGAAAACCAAACAAAGGGAATTATTGAAATATGTCAGAAATTACAGGTTTATTAAAGGTCAGCTTGCCCTTATGGTAGGGAGCTGGTATGACAGGAATTGATGAGATACAAGACAGTTATTCTCCATGATGCAAGCAACTTAATTATCCAAAGGTATTTGAGAGAAGCATAGGGGTTAAACCAGTATGGTGAGACAGAGAGATAATGGCTATCAAAAGGCCATATAGTTTGGAATTTCTCTTGTCTGGGGTCTGAGGTGTATTATGGACTGTGTGATAAGGTGTGTTCTCCTCTGTGATCAGAAGGTAAGGTGACTTTGAGTAAGTAAATCTTGAAGTAGGCAGCCATGTGGCCTGCAGTTAATGGGGAGAAGTATTGGGGTTTCTGTGGGTCTGAGAGTGAAGAAGGAAAGAACTAAGTCTGAGTTCCTTCCCTTTGCTCACCTCAATTGAGAGAGACTCACAAGGGGGTATCTTCTCAGACCTCCATCCAAGGATGGGGTAGTTCTTCCTAAGCTCTATCAAGCTTGCACATAATCCCAACAGAGTTCTTTCCTGCTTTGGAGATAGTGATGTTCACCTCACAGAACATATTTGGCAGCACTTGCCATTCTTCAACTTTCCGCAATAGTTTGAGGAGAATGGATGCCAGATCTTTGAAAGTCTGATAGAGTAAAGAAGTAAAGTTGCCTGAAACTGGGCTTTTATTCTTGGGTAGATCTTTGACTACCAATTCAATTTCTAAACTAAACTAGTGATTGGCTTGTTTAAACTATCTTCCTCTTGTGTTAGGGTTGGCAGGTGATATGATTCTAGGTAGTCCAATTTACTTCCATAGACATGTTCATAATATTCACATGATTCTTTGTATCTCCCCATGTTCAGTTATAATTTTATCTCTCTTGTTTCTGTTTTTATCATAGTTTTTTCTCTTTCTTTTTATGAGTCTGGCCAGTGGTATCGGTTCAAAGTATCGGTTCTTGGTTTCATAAATCTTTTAGATTGTCTTTCTAGATTCTATTTCATTAATTTATGTTCTGATTGTGACTGTTTTCTTCCTCCTGCCGACTTTTGGATCTCTTTATTGGTCTTTTTCCAGTTGACTCAGTTATGATGTTATGTAACTTACTTAAGATCTTTCTGTTTGTTAATGTGAGCCTGTAAACTAGCTATAAAATTCCCTCTTAGGACAGCTTTTACTGCATCCCACAGAGTCTGGTAGTTGATCTCTTCATTTTCATTGATCTCCAAGTAATTTTGAAGTTCTCTTTTTTATTCCTTCAGTGACCTAGATGTTATTCAAAACTGTATTATTGTTCCATCTCCATAGTTTGGGTATATTTATTTGTTTCTTTTTATGGTTGATTTCTAACCTCAACACCTCATGATCAGATACTTTTTGTGATTATAGTATCCATGTACCTATTAATTATGCTGTTTTTGTAGTACTATAGATTGCCCGCAGTATTATTTTTAATTTTTATTCATAAAATGGAAACAATGGCAAGACCATAGGATAAGAGGGATACAGTTGTGCACAGTTCCCACCACCAGTTCCCATCCCTTCCCCCTGATAGCTTTCCTATTCTTTAACCTTCTGGAAATATGGACCCAGGGTCATTATGAGGTGAAGCCTGCAGTATTTTTTCTTTGTTCTTGGTTTTGGATAGTTTTACAGTGATGTGTCTTGGAGTGTGTCATTTTGGATTTAATAATTTAGGTGTGCATTCACCTTCTTAGATTCCTATATTTTGTGCACTGTTCAGGTATGGAAAATTTTCTACTAAAAATTCTTTGAATATGTTATCTACTCCTCTCTCTTTTCATCCTCAAGATCCCAATAACTCTGATGTTTATCTTTCTGATGGAGTCTGCTATTTCATAGAGAAGTGCTTCATTTTTCCTAAACCTTTCCTCTCCAAGAATTTTAAATTCACAGAGTGTGGTGGTTGTGTCTGCAGTCTCTGATATTCTCTCCTCCACCTGATTAAGTCTACTTCTAAAGCCTCTTACCTTAGCTTGAACTGCATTCAAAGTGTCCTTTAAGCCCTGCCATTCTGTTTTGGAATTTTTGGGTTTTCTTGTTGTTTGTTTGTTTTTCTTGTACTTTGTAATTCTTGGGTAAAATGGTCACTGAGTTCTTGAGTCTTAAGTTTAGTTTCTTGCATTGATTTCACAATAAGTTTTCTGAACTTCATCTCTATCATTGTTTCTTGATCTGTGCCTGTCTGGTCATTTGGGGTTTCTGTCATTGCTGTTGGTGTATTTCTCAGTTTCCTTAGTTAGTGGTCTTTTGTTGTGCCAGCAGGAGGTGATATGGCTAAGGTGGTAGGTCTCCCTGTTTATATATCTTGGAGGAATGATTTTATCCTGAGCTTTCAGGCCAAGTCAGTGTCCTTGATGTCAATACAAGGTCTCCCTGCTATTGTTCCAGCCTCTGTAGGGCAACAGCATTGGAAATTCAAGAAGTCATAGTTGTAAATTGTTGAGTCTTTAGGTTATTTTTTCATTTTAACATTTTTTTGATCTTCTTGTTGTTAATGAAACTCAACTTGGAAGTGGTCTACCTCAGCCAGCAGCCTCTCAGTTTGGTGCCAGCCACCCCTGAGCACTGCTTTTTAGTCCTGGGAATCATTTCTTCACCCTTTTTCTGTCCACAAACCACATATATTTGTACTCACCTGTGGCTTAGAAGATTTTCTTTCTCTCTCTCTCTCTATCTCTCCTCTCTCTCTTGCTTGCTCTCTCTCTCTCTTTTCCAACAGCTATTTTTTTAAAAATATTTATTTATTCCCTTTTGTTTCCCTTGTTTTTTTATTGTTGTAGTAGTTATTATTGTTATTGATGTTGTCATTGTTGAATAGGAAAGAGAGAAATGGAGAGAAGAGGGGAAGACAGGAGGAGAGAAAGATAATAGACACCTGCAGATCTGCTTCACCACTTGTGAAGCAGCTCCCCTGCAGGTGGGGAGCTGGGGGCTCAAGCCGTGATCCTTACTACGGTCCTTGCACTTTGCACCACCTGTACTTAACCTGCTGCGCTGCAGCCCAACTTCTTCAACAGTTATTTCTTTAACTCAGATCTGGAAGTGTGTGTCTGAGCTGCCAGTCTCCCTGTTGGGCTCTAGCAGTTTTTGAATATGGCCTTTTAGTCCCAGGAATCTCTCCCTCATCTCTTTTCTGTTCACAGGTCTTAGGTATCTGTACTCTCCTGTGGCTTGGTGCACTTCCAAGGAAATACTTACTATATTACATTAAATTTTCAGGTAATTTTCATTGTTTTTCTGAATTGACTGGGAAAGCAAGGCTAGTCTGATTCAACTACTACCCATGCCTCCTGAAGTCTTCAATTAAATAGAGTACTATCAACTAAAGCCACTATCCTATACTATACACTGCTAGGTCTTATTTATTTTATAATGCATATCTATATTTTTGTCACTTTCTATGTACTCTACCTGCCTCTAACTCTGATATCCATTAATCTGTTCTCTTCATCGATGTGTTAATTCCTTTTTTATATAATTATTCTACATATATTTTTTTATAATTATTCTACATATTCTACATTTTTTATATAATTATTCTACATATCATGCAATGTCTGTCTTCTCTGTCTGATTTTTTTTTCATTGTTAGGCTATAACTACTCAGATATTTCTTTTGTCAGACAGAAACAGAGAGAAACACCATAAGATCAAATGTCTTCCGGTGCCATAGTACTTCCAGTGCTCACAGGCTGGGTCATTAAACCTGAGTCGTGTGCTTGAGAATGCAGGCACCTTACTAGTTGAGCTTATTTCACTGGTGCTGTCTGATTTAGGTCACTTGACAACCTCAGATTTCTCCATATTATCATAGATAGCAAGATTCCCTTCTATAATTTGTCATCGATGAATATTCCATTATATATGCATATATATCATTTGGAATGTATGTGTATATGTTAATATAACATATTTACATATAGGTTTATGTTTGAGTCTAATCAGACAACTCAGCCAATCAAAATTCAGCCATGCCCACACAGTCCCAATCAGTTATATTTATATGTTGTGGCCAACAGAAAACAGTTTACAATGTTCCCAACATTCCTAACTTCAGTTCATTTTCTGAGTTCTTATAAAGCTGGTACAAACAAAGTACATTTTCCATAATCAGTGCTTAATAATAAAACAATAAGATTATACCTGTTGCTAATATGTCTACGACTGGGAGACCGCATGACAAGGGCAGACAATTAAATCAGGATATGCAGTAAGTTAATCCTAGGAGACTCTGGAAGAATGAAATGAGCCTCATCTATGACTGTCACTAGGGGCTTGTGAGTCACTAACAAAGCCCTCTGGCTGCAGCAGCCTTTCAATCAGTTCCCCCCTTTGGTAGTGCTTCATGTAACACAGCATGCCTTTCAGATGACTCCACCCAACACTTGTGTGTCCACACCACGTGCCCAATACTGTGCTAAGCTTTCTGTCCCCTGTCATTTATATCCGCACCGTGCTGGGAGATGGGACTGACTACCCTTGCTCAGGATGAAGAAGAAACTCCACAAATGTAAGAACTGGGGAGGCTTTGCATGGGGGAGGGGCCGTGAGAAATTGCCTTCCTCTAGACATCTCTGTGACTCTCTAAAACTGCTTTAAAAATCAATCAAGTAGGGCCTGGAAAATAACTCACCTGGTGGAGCATGTGCCTTGCTGTGCATGAGGCCCTGAGTTTCAACCCTGACACTCCATGGGTGCACTATATTTAGAATGGGGAAGCTCCATGGATGATGGAATCCTGCAGTGGTGTTCGATTACTTCCTCTCTCTCTCTCTCTCTCTCTCTATCTATCCATCTATCTTTCTCTCTCTCTCTTCCTTTCTCTCTCTCTCTCCCTCTCTCCTGTTTTTCTGTGTGTCTCTAAAAACAAATAAAGGACAGAAAAAAAATCAATCATGGAGGTCACCTAGTGGTAAATTGCAAACAGGGGGACCTGGATACATAAGCATAGTGTCCAAGCATTACCAGTAAGTGGCTAGCTGAGGTATATGAAAAGGCCAGCAGACTCCACAGCTTGACTCTGAAGCACTATTTTATCCTGGGCCACGAATATTTTGATTTGTCTCACACACACACACACACACACACACACACACACACACACACACACACACACACACACACTTGCTTTTCTGAGGAAATAAAGAAGACCTAGAAAGAAAAGAGGAGAAACAGAGTGCCCACAGCTCCTGCTAACCTAGCTTTGCCCCTCAGGTAGTCAATTTTCACCTGTCATCTTCCTCAGGTAGCGAGCACCATGTGGCCTGGTCACTCAGATTCTTCAGGTTGGAGGCCAAGGAACAAAGGGAGCTTCACAGAGTGGATGCTTCTATCTGCTTTGTGTTAACAAAGAGAAGTGAAGAGAGAACACCAGACAATGGTATGGAAGACATCATCATCCATCAGTGGGGCTGGAGACCCACTGTTTTCTCCCACCCCAGTGCAGGAAATCAAAGTCAGAGTTTAGGGGTTGATTTGGTGTCTTAGATCCTGTCTTTATTTAAAATTTCATGTGTTTTCATTCATCAGTTTATTCATAAGTTGTGATGTTTTAAATATTGCATTAAAAGTGTGTGCTTCTTAATTTCCTTAATTTGATTTATATATTCCAGAGATCTTTTTAGTTTTTTCAGCCTTACTGGGGCATCATCCCTCTGAGTCAAATTTTTCAGATATAAAGGGAGAAGGAGAAACACCACAGCACCAAAGTTTTCCCCAATGCAGTGGGGATCAGGCAAAGCAGATATGCTATCCTGGTGAGTTATTTCACTGGTGCCCCAAGGGTCTTTTTTATTTGAACACGGATTATACCCTGCTGACTCATGTGTCCTGATTTCCTGAGTCCTATAGTACCCCCTTCCTCATCACTCCTGGATCAAAAACCTCAATGTCATTAACCAGGTCCCAGCACTGCACTGTTTTCGCACTTGAAAGCAAAAGTCATACTTGCAACACAGTCATCTTTTCTAAACTTTTTAATATTAATTTTAAAAATTATGAGATAGGGGACTGGGTGGTGGTGCAGCAGGTTAAGCACACATGGCACAAAGCGCAGGGACCGGCATAAGGATCCTGGTTTGAGCTCACAGCTCCCTACCTGCAAGGGAGTCACTTCACAGGCAGTGAAGCAAGTCTGAAGGTGTCTATCTTTCTCTCCTCCTCTCTGTCTTCCCCTCCTCTCTCGATTTCTTTCTGTCCTATCCAACAACAATAACGGCAATAATAACAACAGCAATGATAAGCAACAAAGGAAAAATAGCCTCCAGAAGCAGTGGATTTGTAATGAAGGCACCAAGACCCAGCAATAACCCTGGAGGCACAAAAAAAAAAAAAAAAGGAAAAAAAGAAAAAAAGGAAGAAAGAAAGAAAGAAAGAGTAAGTAAAAACAAAAAACAATTATGAGATAGGAGGGGTTCAGCACCATTCTCACCACCTGAATTCTGTGTCCCCATTCCCTCCATTATAAACTGCAGTAGTTCTCCCAAGGTCACCGATATGGGTTGACTATTATTTCTATAACTAACTACTTATATTTTTATATATTTGTCCATTTTTTCAAATATTCTGCCTTCTTTTCTAAGTCACACCTACACATGTTACTACTTCCAAATGTCCTTGCTTTTTTCCACTTCTCTCTCAGTGTCCTGATGCAGTTGGAATAGAGAGTCCTCTAATATGAGGAGTCATCTTCTCCTCACATTTCTTCCCCTCTGGGAGTATGGACCAAAATTCTTTGGGGGTTGCAGAAGGTGGGAGTTCTGGCTTTGGTAATTGCTTCTCGTTGGATATGGACATTAGCAGATCAATCTATACCCTCTAGGCTATTTCTGTCTTTACCTAAACACAGTCATCTTAGAAGTGTCAGCAACATGCTCTTAGCTCTCATCCACTGAGCCTGTGGTGGGAACATTCTGGCTCTGAGATGCCAAAGCCCTGCAAACACATTCATTGTCAACCCTTCCCCAGATCTGAACAATGTTTTTGTATTTAATTAAATTCTAAGAACACCTGTTTCATCAACTTATAAATTCTAACTGAATTTTAAGAGGCTTCTACTTGGCATGTGGTTTTTCTTCTCTTAGCTGTAACCACAGCAACATTTCCCCCTGGCATATTGGTCTTTTCCTCATGCCACACACACCATGTCCTCAGCATCCCTGCCTAAGTGGCTTAGGTGAGGTGATGGTTCCCATGTTCCCCCTCGGCTTTCTGCCAGGCAAACAGAAGTACAGTACCATTTGGTGATATTGTTTTTTTCCCTCTTCTTGTCAGTTCACCTAGAGTTTGGACATTTGTACAAGGAGGACATTGCTGTAAACCGAACTTCTTCTACTTCTTCAAACCTTGCATTAAAGCTGTTTTTTGTTTGTTTGTTTTCTTTTTCATTTTTCACAATTTCTGGCTCACAGGTTATGCCCCACACTGGAAACCTCAGTGCATTTGCTGTCTGAACTTTCCTGCGGACTCTGTGGAGAGTAGAAAGCTCTCCTCCAGCCCAACCCAGCACCTCTGTAAGGATTAGCCCTGTCTCCCAGCCCCCAGCCCCACCCCCAAGACACAGAATACAAAAGGATCAGCCTTGGACAGGAAGCCAGGCTCTTCAAACTCCAACATCTGATTCTAAGTGTTCACAGTGACTTCATGAAAGATTACCTGAGGGCCAGAGAGATAGCTCAGTTGGTAAGGCGTGGGTCTGGATATGTGCACAGCTACTTGAGACCAGACATCACACTGGAATACCACAGCACAGGGATGGCAGGGGAGGGGAAAATGGCTCCTGCACTGTGGGGTCTCTATCCCTCTCTATATCTGTTTCTATCTGAAAGTTTGTCCAGGAGAGGTGAAATGGTTCCTTTGTGAGGCTCCACTTTTAGAAGATAAAGTATAAAATCTTCAGACTAAGCCCTGCTGTGTAGTAAGGGCTCAGTGTCAAATTGTTGTTATACATTGTATAGAGTCCTCTTGTCATGTAACCCCAAATATCTTCTGACCACATCCAAGATAAGAGCAAATTCACAGCATTTGAGTAGTTATTCCTCACCCTCACTACTTTTCTCCCCTCCTCAGGCTTCCTTTCTTCATGAGGTCAGATCCCCAGACTTGAGTTCACATCAACTGAATATTTTCTTTTATTTTATTAGGGAGATTAATGGTTTACAATGAGTATAACTATAAGTACATGTATAGAATTTCTCAGTTTTCTGCAAAGCAAAATCACCCTTAGGCCAGGTCCTCCTCCACTATAATGCACCTGAAAGCCCCACCCCTACCCCCACTTGCCCAGAGTCCTTTACTTTGGTGCAATACACCAAACCAGGTCCAAATTCTGCTTTGTGTTTTCCCTTCTGTTCTTATTTCTTAACTTCTATCAGTGGAATCATCCCATCCACATTCATCCTTTTCTTTCTGGTTTATCTCACTTAACACGATTCCTTCAAGCTCTATCCAAGATGAGGTGAAGAAGGTGAACTCATTATTCTTAATAGCTGAGTATTCCATTGTGTATATATACCACAACTTTCACTGGCATCCATCTGTTATTGGACACCACGATTGCTTCCAGGTTTTCACTATTACAAAGTATGCTGCTATGAACATAGGTGTACTAAGTCAACCTTCCCTGACCACCTGTCCTCAGTGAACTGCATCTCTTGCATGCCAGTCAACAGATGCTGTCAATTTTTTCCATTTACCACATTTCCAAAGGCTCCCTTGTAGTATGTACTTCTGGTGATTACAGGTAGATAATAAGTCTGTGCTCAGTGCATGCTAAGTCCTGCCTGGCCCCATGTTCATTCATTCCTGCCTTTCCCAAATATCAGTTGTGCACCTTCTGTTAAATACAGGAGTTTAGCAATGAACAAAGCAAGTGCAGTCTGTTCTCATGAAGAAGAGGATAGTCATCGGGTTATTAAAGAAGCAACCAGACAATCACAAATTATGCTCAATACAATGAAGAAAAAAGTAGAAGAGAACTACCTGGTGGTTGATAGTTATCTTCTCTTTAGTATCAGTTTAAACCTGAGGCCCTTTCCTAGCCTGGTTCCTATTTTTAAAAATCATTCTGGACCATCTGTAAGCAAAAAGTCCTCAAGTCATCAAAGTAGGAGATCAAATGGGTCTTATACTTTTTTGTTCCCTTTGGCAAAAGGACAATGGCACAGAATTCCCTGTCCCTGGCTTGGAGGCACCATGAGTCTGGCACCATGCTCTGAGCCTCTAACATGGATCAGTTCATTCAAAGTCTGGCTGTGCTTCCAGGAGAGGGCAATTTTCAGTTTCTCTTCCACTACTTTTTTCCAAACAAAAACTTCCACTGGGTGTTTGCTTATTTGTTTGTCTGTTTATACCCACAGAACATAGTGGTAAAAAATAAGCAGCTTCAAGTGGAAGATTTTCTGGAACTCTGGTCTGAGTTAACTCTGGTTAGAGGTCTGGGTGGTGGCACTCCTGGTTGAATGCACATTTTATAATACACAAAGACCCAGGTTTGCGTCCCTGTCCCCCTTCCTGCAGGAGGAAAGCTTTGTAAGTGGTGAAACGGTGCTGCAGGTGTCTCTCCCTCCCTCTCTCTCCCACTACTGTCTCGATTGCTGGCTGTCTCTATCCAATAAATAATGATAATAATTTTTTAAATTAAAAAATGAAGAAACTGGTATCTAAGACCTACACCAGGGACCTGACCTTTGCAAAGATGCCCTAAATTGTTAGTCATAAATCATTATGAAGATTCCCAGGTGTTCTCAGGGGATCATGGGATGACATTTCTCTCCTCCAATCACAAAACTCCACAGAGAAGCTTGGCTAAGCTTAGCAATCCTCTCCTCTTTCCTGGAATACAAGGCAACCCACTTTCTCTCACTTGATTGTTACATACAACTTGCAATTCATTTTCTCATTTCCCTTGCTTCTGAGGGGACTGCAGTTGATTTGTGTGTGGGGGTCACAGTCACCCATTTAACAATCCAGCCCTGCTGATACTGGCAAGGACTCATTCCCAGTTTCCTGTCATCTCTCAGGAGTACCCCCTCCCTGGAAGCACAGGGGCCAAAAGAACATAGCTGCAGCATCACCAGTTTCCTAGGGTTGTCCTTGTCTCCTTCCCTGACCTCTTAAGCTCCAGGTTTCCTAGTCCTGTTGTGCTTGTTGCTTCACTGGAGTCAGCTGCTTTCCTTGAAATTTACTTCATCTGTTTCTGTCTGTAGAATGCAATGTTGTCTGAGAGTCTTGAGTTCGGAAATCAGGCAAGCTTGGGCTCCAAGCCCATAAGGAATCCCTATTGTCTACCTGTAAAATCATAAAACTAAGCGAGGGAAAAGGTGTTATTGTTTTATAGCTGAAGAGTGCTCCTAGTGGCATCTGCATGTTATATATAGACATATATATATATATATATATATATATATATATATATATATATATATATATAATTATATATAATAATGTCATTTTCTCTAATGTCATTTTGTTACAAGATGATGAAAAGCAATGGCTCCTGACTGGGCAGTTGACTGTGTGGAGTTCGCATCTACTCCCCATGTTGGCATGTGTTTTCCATGGGTTCCTCCCAGATCCCCCAGATGTGACCATGAGGGTATTCATGGATTTAAACTGCCCCGGTCCCTGTGTGTGGAAGTTGTGAATGTGCCAAGGAGTGGAAGGACATTTCATCCAAGGCTGTCCCCTGAAACTGTCATGAGAGGTGGCATCCTCCCAGCCTTCTGCAGAAACCTTGAACTGCAGTTAAGTGGATTTGAGAATGGATGAATATAAATGGCTGTTTAATATTTGAAGTCCATTAGCATTTTGTTTAAAACCGAGTTGATTAAGCTTTAGAGACAAGAAATCTGCTGCTAGAACTTAACTCTTTTCTTTATTTCTTTCTTTATTGGGGAATTAATGATTTACATTCGACAGTAAATACAATAGTTGGTACATGCATAACATTTCCCAGTTTTCCATATAACAATGCAACCCCCACTAGGTCCTCTGTTATCCTTTTGGACCTGTATTCTCCCCCCCACCCCCACCCCAGAGTCTTTTATTTTGGTGCAATACACCAATTCCAGTTCAGGTTCTACTTGTGTTTTCTCTTCTGATCTTTTTCAACTTCTGCCTGACAGTGAAATCATCCCATATTCATCCTTCTGTTTCTGACTTATTTCACTTAACATGAATTTTTCAAGGTCCATCCAAGATCGGCTCAAAACAGTGAAAAAAACCCGTTTTTTTATAGCTGAGTAGTATTCCATTGTGTATATAGATCACAACTTGCTCAGCCACTCATCTGTTGTTGGACACTTGGGGTGCTTCCAGGTTTTGGCTATTGCAAATTGTGCTGCTAAGAACATATGTCTACACAGATCTTTTTGGATGGGTGTGTTGGGTTCCTTAGGATATATCCCCAGGAGAAGAATTGCAGGATCATAGGGTAGGTCCATTTCTAGCCTTCTGAGAGTTCTCCAGACTGTTTTCCACAGAGGTTGGACCAATTTACATTCCCACCAGCAGTGCAGGAGGGTTCCTTTGACCCCACACCCTCTCCAGCATTTGCTGCTGTTACCTTTTCTGATGTATGACATTCTCACAGGAGTGAAGTGGTATCTCATTGTTGTCTTTATTTGTATTTCTGTGACAGTCAAAGACTTGGGGCATTTTTTCATTTGTTTCTCGGCCTTTTGGATCTCTTCTGTGGTAAATATTCTGCCCATGTCTTCTCCCTATTTTTGGGTAGGATAATTTGTTTTCTTGTTGTTGAGTTTGGCAAGCTCTTCATATATTTTGGTTATTAAACTCTTGTCTGATGTATGGCATGTAAGGAACTTAACTCTTGATTATACCAACATGCCTATGGTAAAATGGGTTTTGTTATATATGCAGCTTTGCATATAACAAATCACAGCTTCTAAGAGCCTATCAAGAGTATAAAGTGAGTACTTACTGTATTCACCTGGACTTTCAGACTTAATGGATATCCCGCAGTGACAATAATACCCACCCCACAGGACTGTCCTGAAGATTAAAGGGGTTAATACTGAAAATTGCCTGGATTCCCACAGGGCCTTTAGAAAGACTCAGTAAATACTTGATCCCTTCCCTTCCTAGCACAAACTGGTTCCTTTTCCACCTACAAAATATTATAATATGTACTGCATTACAACTGCCTATTACAGGCCTTCTTGCCCCTTGCTAGGTGGTCTTAATTATAGTATTCTCCATCTTTCTATGCAACCGTCACTCAAAAGCATCCACTTACTTGGAAGGAACAGAAGCCAGGGCTGGCGGTTGTCATTTTCACCTTGTCTTTTGGAGTCCCGTGGAGCTCAGAATTTTATAAAAGTACATCTTGGCAGTCGCAACTGTCTCATGCTAAAATTAAGAAGTCAAGATGCTTATTTCAAAAAAGCCCAAATTTCTGGCAACAACCTGTACCTTGTCTATTAGAAGAAATGAGTGGGTCTTTTAAGTGACTTAGGGCCTCCATAGAGGTTTGGTTCAGATTGTTTCCAACTGCATGAGAAGATCTATTTTTCTAAGCCCAGGAATTTATTATATATATGTATATATACATATATATGTATATATATCATAAGCCTGTCATTTTGGTATGCTGTACATAACTTTTAAAAATAATAACTCTGCTCTGTAACTAGAGTTTTCTTTTTGCTTGATCATGGCTGTGGGCTGAATTAATATCAGAGAGAGCTTATTATAACAGTGTGGTAATAATTGCTTATGGAGGAAGTCACAAAATACACTTCAGTGTTTTTTCTTAAGTACACATTGATTATATATGCATGTAATTTTAATGGAAGAAAAGTTCATACTTACCTAGACTTACAAACAACAAACATAAGTTAGTTCAGCCTCAGCCCTCTCCCCGTCATAATAAAAAGACCACAGACTATTTCAGTGTCTTTCATCCCAAAGACAAGACGCATCTGTGCCTAAGTTTGTCTATATGTGCATGCACTGCCCACGCTGTTCCATTTTAAACCTCTATTTTCTCTGCTTGGGAATGGTATAAAGCAGCAGGTGATGGCTCCTAGACACAAGAATAGGAACACAGTATTAACTTCATAAACTCTGTCGGCCAGGTCAACCTAGGAACCTACCTTTCAGGTCAGGCTTAAAAACTCACCTCCCAATATAGTCATGAGCTCTTTGGAATATAACTAAAATGGGCCTACTAGCTATCTACAAAACAGACTCCAAATCTTCATCTGCAATATTCCAGCCTTTAGGTTCATGATTACTCAACAATTTGTTTGTCTTTATATGTTAACTCTACTTTCAGCCACCAGATTCCAGATGCTACCATGATGCCAACCGGACCTCCCTAGGAAGACAACTCAACCAATGTGTCCTGGACCCCCACTTTCCCCAGAGTCCTGCCCCACTAGGGAAAGATAGAGGCAGGCTGGGAGTATGGATCAATCTGTCAATGCCCATGTTCAGCAAGGAAGCAATTACAGAAACCAGACCTTCCACCTCCTGCATCCCACAATGACCTAAGGGTCCATACTCCCAGAGGGATAAAGGATAGGAAAGCTATCAGGGAAGGGGATGGGATACAGAGTTCTGGTGGTGGGAATTGTGTGGAGTTGTACCCCCCTTATCCTATGGTTTTGTCAGTGTTTCCTTTGTATAAATAAAAATTTTTAAAAAACCAAACTTACCTCCCACTCCCTATAAATCCTTTTTTTTTTTTTTGTCTGGCTACTGTAATTGCTTGCCTGCTGACCATGGGCATTGGCAGGTCGATCCATACTACAAATTTCACTTTTTAAATGCTAAGAAAAAACAAAGACCTCACAGCTCTGCTCCCTAGCAGCCTCACTCAAGTGAGTGTTCTTCCCAGGGCCCTCATTGAATGTGTCACCTCAGAGAACTGCGATCTTGTGAGTCAGTTTGGGGAGCTCTGCTTCACCAAGGACAGCTTAGATAAAAGCAATTGAGTGGGGCCAGGCAGTAGAGCAGCAGGTTAAGTGCACATGGCACGAAGCGCAAGGCGTAAGAATCCAGGTAAGAATCCAGGTTAGCCTCTCCCAATCCATACCAAATAATATTGTATCCGCCGATCACAACCTAACCAACGCAATGATTGCCACCTCAACATGCTTCACCTCAGACTGTGTCCAGAGACTTCACGTGTGGAATGACAACCCTTCAGCTTCATTACTTCGCTGAGACCTTTCCTTTTACAGTACACTCTAATTTCATCTCAGGTGGTTCACTTTCTAACAAAGTCCCATAACCTAGATATACACCAGTTTCTGTGAGAGAGAGCATATCTTCACACGTATCTATAAACTACTGCAAAATATATACCTGAAAGCAGAAGTACACTAGAGTTTGCAGTGGGTACCTCCCTAACACTTCCTCTCCACTATTCCAAGCTTTGGGTCCATGATTGCTCAACAATTTGTTTGGCTTTGTATGTTAACTCTTTTTTCAGTCACTAGGTTCCAGATGCCATCAGGATGCTGGCCAGGCTTCCCTGGATTAAAGACCCCAGCAATGTGTCCTGGAGCTCAGCTTCCCCAGAGACCCACCCTACTAGGGAAAGAGAGAGGCAGACTGGGAGTAAGGACAGACCAGTCAACGCCCATGTTCAGCGGGGAAGCAATTACAGAAGCCAGACCTTCCACCTTCTGCAACCCTCAATGACCCTGGGTCCATGCTCCCAGAGAGATAGAGAATGGGAAAGCTATCAGGGGAGGGGGTGGGTTATGGAGATTGGGTGGTGGGAATTGTGTGGAGTTGTACCCCTCCTACCCTATGGTTTTGTTAATTAATCCTTTCTGAAATAAAAAAAAAATTAAAAAAAAAAAAAGAATCCAGGTTAGACCTGCTGGCTCCCACCTGCAGAAGGGTCGCTTCGCAAGCGGTGAAGCAGGTCTGCAGGTGTCTATCTTTCTATCCCCCTCTCTGCCTTCCCCTCTCTCAATTTTTCTCTGTCCTATCCAACAATAACAACAGCAATAACAACAAGGGCAACAAACATGGGGGAAATGGCCTCCAGGAGCGGTGGATTCCTAGTGCTGGCACCAAGCCCCAGCAATAACCCTGGAGGCAAAAATAAATAAATAAGTAAGTAAATAAAAAAAAGAAAAGGATAATTTAGAACAGAGCAGGGAGTCTTCCCAATGAATTCTTACCTATTCTTAGACAACTTTGATTGATTCAGGTTTTTGACATAGGGGTTTTAAAGATTTAAGCATCTTCTCCTTAGGAATTCAAATTCTCTAGAAAATCATCTCCCAGAAGTACAGGCTGAAATATACCCTCTTTTGAGCTTCTCATAGCTAAGACACATTACCCACAGCAACAGATGTTCAACTGTATGTTAGATCCCTTGAGTAGATATGTCATTAATTACAGAAGAGACCTTTCACCCATCTTCTCCTCCAAGATTCAAACAGGCATTCATCTCTGATCCTGAAGCATAGATACTTTCCTTTTTTAAAATATTATTTATTATTATAATTATTATTATTAATTATTTACCAGAGCACTGTTCAGATCTGGCTTATGGTGGTGCAGGGGATTGAACCTGGGGCTTTGGAGCAATATTAACTTTCTTTACTCTATCCAAATATGACCAGGGTGGGCTGAATGGAACCACAGAAGGTGTTCTCTAACCACTTCCAGAGAAACCATGTCAGGATTCCCTAAGACAAAAACCTAATACCTTTTTTTTAACCCATAGAAAATTAAATGATACTATTACTATTCAACACTGTGTTGAATAGTAATGGTGATAGTGGACAGCCCTGTCTAGTACCTGATCTGAGGGGAAATGCTTCCAGTTTTTCACCACTGAGTTTGATGTTGGCTATAGGACTGTTATATATAGACTCAACTATCTTGAGGAATTTTCCATCTATTCCCATTTTTTGTAGTGTTTTGATCATAAAAGGATGTTATATTTTGTCAAAGGCTTTTTCTGCATCTATTGATATGACCATGTGGTTTTTGGTCTTGCTTTTATTGATATGGTGGATCACTTTGATTGATTCACATATATTAAACCAACCTTGCATGCCTGAGATAAACCCCACTTGGCCATGATGAGCAATCTTTTTAATATACTGCTGTATCCAGTTGGCTAGAATTTTGTTCAATATTTTAGCATCTATGTTCATCAGAGATATTGGTCTGTAGTTGTTTTTTTTTTTTTTTTTTTTTTGTGTGTGTGTGTGTGTGTGTGTGTGTGTGTCCCTGTCTGCTTTTGGTATCAGAGTAATGTTAGCTTCATAGAAGCTTGAAGGGAGTATTCCAATGTCTTTAATCTTCTGGAAGACTTTTAAAATTAGAGGTATTAACTCTTACTTGAAGTTTTTGTATAATTCATTTGTAAAACCATCTGGTCTAGGACTTTTATTTTGGGGAAGGTTTTTGACAACTGTTTTAATTCATTAGCTGTGATGGGCCTGTTCATATTATCTAGTTTCTTTTTACTTAATTTTGGAAGTCCATGGGTATCTAGAAACTCGTCCATTTCTTCCAGGTTCTCTAGCTTGGTGGCATAGAGTTGTTCATAGAAGCCTTGCATGATATTTGAATTTCTGCAGTGTCTGTTATGATATCTCCTCTTTCATTTATGATCTGATTTATTTGGGTCTTCTGTCTTTTTTTGTTTTGTGAGTCTGGCTAAAGGTTGGTCGATTTTGTTCACTCTTTCAAAGAACCAACATTTACTTTCGTTGATCTTTTGTACAGTTTTCTTATTTTAGTGTTACTGATTTCTGCCCTAACTTTAGTGATTTCTGTCATTCTGGTTGCTTTAGGGTTTCTTTGTTCTTCTTCTTCTAGGTCTTTAAGATGTGCAATCAGGATGTTTATTTTTGCTTTTTCTTTTTTCCTACTGTGTGCTTGTATGGCTATGAACTTCCCTCTCAGTACTACCTTAGCTGTGTCCCAAATATTTTGATAGCTTGTATCTTCATTTTTATTGAACCCTCAAAACGTTTTGATTTCTTCCTTTATTTCCTCTTTGACCCAGTAGTTGTTAAGTCATTCAAGAGGGTTCCTTTGACCCCACAACCTCTCCAGCATTTGTTGCTGCTATCTTTTCTGATGTATGACGTTCTCATAGGAGTGAAGTGGTATCGCATTGTTGTCTTTATTTGCATTTCACTGCTTGTGGGAATATAAATTGGTCCAACTTCTGCAGAGAACAGTCTAGAGAACTCTCAGGAGGCTAGAAATGGACCTACCCTATGACCCTGCAATTCTTCTCCTGGGGATATATCCTAAGGAATCCAAGAACACTCATCCAAAAAGATCTGTGTACACATATGTTCTTAGCAGCACAATTTATAATAGCCAATACCTGGAAGCAACCCAGGTGTCCAACAACAGATGAGTGGCTGAGCAGGTTGTGTTATATATACACAATGGAATACTACTCAGCTATTAAAAATGGTGACTTCACTATTTTCAGCCCATCTTGGAAGGAGCTTGAGGGAATAATGTTAAGTGAAATAAGTCAGAAACAGAAGGATGAATATGGGATGATCTTACTCTCAGGCAGAAGTTGAAAGATCTCAAGAGAGAGCTGTTTCCACAAAATCACTCTTAAATAATCTCCAGTTCTTACACTAGTATAGTCCTTTTTTCCTGGCAATATGTCATCTGCTAATGTTATAATGACTGCTAATCACACCCACATGGCCCAGCCTTTCTCTATGTTCATTGGCTATTAGCAGTCATAATAGATATCCCCAACAATATATGTGCATTTCTTCCTAGATATATGGTGTTTAGGAGAAGCCAAGCCAAGTCTCTATTCTCCTTTTCATATTAGTGTGTGTGTGCCATGTTCTTAGAACTACTTGGGTACCCCAGGTTCCTCATCCTTGATTCCCACACACTGATGTGATTTAGGTCTCCATTTTACATATGCATTACTGGGACACAGAGAGAATAAGTGCCCCATCTCCCTTTTAGAAAGTCAAAAAGTGGGGTTAGACAGTGGCATGCTGGGTTAAGCATATGTAGTATGAAGCACAAGGATCCTGGTTTGAGCTCCGGGCTTGCCACCTACAGGGGTTGCCTTATAAGCAGTGAAGCAGGTCTGTAGGTGCCTATCCTTCTCTCTCCCTCTCTTTATTTTCCCCTCCCCCCTGAATTTCTCTCTGTCCTACCAAAAAAAAAGTTTTTTTCTTTTAAATGGCCACAGGAGTGGTGAAATTTCAGTGCAGAAACTGAGCCCCAGCTATAACTCTGGAGGAAAAAAAAAAAAATTGAAAACCCAGTACATCACTCAAAACAGCATCTCACTCCAAAACCCATGATACTTCTATGCTACTTATCTCCATATGAAGGTTTCCATTTGGAAATCTGGGAAAGCTTGAGCTGTGTGAACTCATCTCAGTATACAACAAGAGTAATGACAGAATTCTCTGCAAAATTCTACAGTAACATGTCAATCTATTCAAACTCTGAAAACCAAGTAACCAGCATCAAACTAACATGCAGCTTATCATGCTGAAATCTTTCAAGAGAATGTTGGTGGCAAGTGTTCCTTAAGTTATAAAAATGCCCACTAATAGTTTCATAGAAGATTTTGTGTGAGCATGCACCTCTCTCCAGCCCTTCCTGGGTTACCTCTTTGAATGCTTTCCTTTTTGAATTTTTAGCTTTCACAGCAGGAAGGTGGGGGAATCTGCAGAAAGCTGTGATATCAGATACCAGTTGTCTTAGCAACTAGCAGATGTGTCGTCCTCACCACCCAATGTGCAATGGGGCTTACCACCATTCTCTCTAGTTACTACTCTTAATAGCACAGGAAAGCTCAAAACTTAAGCTTGGGTCCAACTGGATGCCTTGCAAACATTGGCCAGTTTTCTAAGAATTTCTTCTCTCCCGGGCAGGCTACATCCGCCTGCTGGAACAGCATCAGCAAGTCTCACCATAGCACTAGGATTTCATCTCAGAGGACAGCTTTGCCATCAAGCTAAAGCAACCCACTTTCCATCCTGTGCATTTGCCACTTTCTAACATTCAGCTGGAACTAATAAATGTCTTTTACTTTCCTTGAACACAAAGTCTTAAAAGACTCAAAAGACCAGAGCCTGCCAAGTAGAGATTAGTCCAGACTTTGCAAAAATAAGTTTGCCATTCCCCTACCCTGCAAACAGCTCTCAGTTACTTGTGCCCACCTAAAAGGATAATAATATCTTTCCTCAGGAGGAAGAAATACATTTTCTGACTGAGCCTAAAAGACAAATGCTATAACTTGAACTCATTTTCTTAGAACATCTTCAAAATATCTGGGACCTGTCCCTGGGCTCTGTGTAGTCAGCAATTTCCCCAATACTCTCATTTATTTTTCATGCTAACTAGAACTAGAGTTTGATTTTTCCTAGTCCCATTTCCATTTCCCCTGGAAGTTTCCAGAGGAAAGACTCTGGTATCTAGGAGAACAGCAGCCTAGAAAAGAAATTCAGAAGTACTGACCACTGAACAAAGTCCCAGTGGTTTCCTGAGGAAAGCGGTATTAGAGTGGCTGTCTCGGTGATTTTTCTCCATTATCTTTTGCTGAAGTTAAGCCCCTGTGAGGGCTCTAGGGAGAGAGATCTCATCATCTGCTTGTAAAGCTTTATCAGCACCATTCCACAACTGTGCCAGGAAAACACTCAGTATGGTCCAGAATGGAACACACTCTGCAGCTAGGAGCAGGGAGATTGCCATTAATGGGAACAAAAAGGAGTCAAACCAAGGCTTTAGTCAAAAAAACCTACCATTCAAAACTATGGATATACTAGAGTCTTGAAACAAGAGGGTTCTCATGAGATGAGCCCCATAGTCAAGAAGACATCATTCCCCATAATCTCTTACTTATACCATCAACCACCCACTAAAATCTGCAACACTAATATCTCTTGAACTTTGGAGGTATCTGAAAAGACAAGAAAAAAATCTGTCTGAGGATCAGAATTCACTCTGTCAATCAACCCATCCTTCCATCAGTCCTCTTGGCATCAAAGAACCTAAGAGTTAATAAAGTGTTGGGAGAACTATAGTGTTTATCTAAGGGTGTGGGTGTGGGAACAAAGACCTTTGGTGATGGGAGTGGTGAGAAACTATACTCCTAATGAAAAAAAAAGAAAGTAAAAGAAGAGAGAAGAAGAGAAAAAAAAAAAAAAACACTGAAAATTGAGAAGTGTTATGCATTTACCAACAACTGTATTTATTGTAAACCATTAAACCCTAATTTTGAAAAATAAAATAAAATCTGAAACTATTCTCAGAAGAAAAAGAACTGAAGTTGTTACCACAGGACTAAGATGTTGAAGTTGTCCCTGGTGCTGTCTCAGTTGCCACCCAGGGATCTAGAGTCTTTCTTATTCACTTGTTCATTCAGTTGTTTAAATGTAAAGCTTGGGATTATGTAGTGTATCCATCATAAAATGCTAAGTGGACCTTTGAGTACCTATCGAGAACTCAAGAGACACATCTAAAATCAAAGTAGGGATGCTAGGGTTCTCAGATACATGTAGTACTATAAGGTATGTGACTGAGTTGAGTACTCAAAGTCAGAAGAGATTAAAGGAAAAAAAATTTATCAATGAGTCCAGTTTTTGACAAATCAGAATATAAGTCTTCAAAGTAATTCATGAATAACAGAAAGATTCTGGTGATTGGAGGTACACAGAGAGACTGTGTGTCAGGAAATTCATAGGAAGAGAATATTGCCCTAAAGAGTAGTCCATGACGTGAATACCGCTCTCCAAGAGGTGCTGAAGACCGCCCTCATTCACGATGGCCTAGCACACGGCATTCGTGAAGCTGCCAAAGCCTTAGACAAGCGCCAAGCCCATCTTTGTGTGCTTGCATCCAACTGTAATGAGCCTGTGTATGTCAAGTTGGTAGAGGCCCTCTGTGCTGAACACCAGATCAACCTAATTAAGGTTAATGACAACAAGAAGCTTGGAGAATGGGTAGGCCTCTGTAAAACTGACAGAGAGGGCAAACCTTGTAAGGTCGTGGGTTGCAGTTGTGTAGTAGTTGTGTAGGACTATGGCAAAGAATCTCAGGCCAAAGATGTCATCGAGGAATACTTCAAATGCAAGAAATAAATAAATAAAATTTGTTTTTTTTTTAAAAAAAGAGTAGTCTATGGAGTCACATAACACAGAGATCAGAGATCACACAGGATTAGACTTGAAAGTGTCTATGGAACTTAATGAGCAAGATATTTTCATCTGGCTAGCCTTGCACTGCAGAGTCGGTGAGATCAATGTCAATTTAGAATGGACTGAGAAGAGTCTAGATTGTAAGGAATTAGAAGTGTGAATGGTTACAACTCTTTTAGAAATTTGATTGTTAAGAAAAAGGAAAAAACAGAAGAGTGGGCTAGGACATTGTTCAGAGTTTTATTTTAGTTATTAAGATGAGAAAAATTGCACTGAGTTAATTGAGGAGAGGTTAAATACAAGAAAGTAGAAATTTCAAAGACAGAGAAGCCCTAGACAACAGGGAGAGAAGTTGGGATTCAGAGCATGAGCTTGTCCTCCTTATAGAGAGAGCTACTGTGGTCAGAGCCTGCAGAACTATCAGCAGGTTGATGGAGTGGCTAGAAGCTAGAGCATTTCTGCCAACAGCATCAGATGCCAACAATAACACACTCTCACCCCATCACTTCACCATCCAAAAGAAGAAAGATGTGTTCTATTGGGAAAACTAGAACATATTGGTGGGTGTTAGGAGGAGGCAGGTTTTCATCCAAGAAAGGAAAAATTTTCTAACAACTAGAGCTGTCCAGCAATACAACATCAGTGGCAATGAGCTGTCCAAGTACAGATCAGAACATTATAGCCAATTTCAATGAATCTCTCAACAGATAAAAGGAAAAAAAAAAAAAAACCTTTGGCAGTATAGATTTTAAATATCCTTTCAACTGAAATTGCTTCTCTTCCTAGGTTTCCTTTGCATCTTTCCCAGAATCCCAAGAATTAGCTACCATTTTGCCAGTAAAGGATCCAAGGTGTTTTTATACCACCAATGCTAACACTGCCATTTGCAGAAGTTCTCCTAGAAGGTATCAGGAGAAAAACTCAGCCCTTAACTATCAATCCCATACACTAGCACTTCATTTTTGGGATGTGTTTCTATGGAGATTTATTTATCATAAGAATTCTCTATGAAAATATGGACATACCTACAGGGGTTCCATATTACTCTGGCATCATTCAACACCTGAGGCACTATAGGAATGGGCAATCCACTGGCATGGCTGAGAGTTGGATTCTGCCAGGGAAAGCATCAGACACCCAGTATGAGAGCACCATCCTGCCAGTGTTTGCCTCCAATTCTATTAGTGCCAGTCATGTTGCCTGTTGGTAGACTAACCTTTATAAGCCTGTCAGTAGAAGATCAAAAATCTGATACTTAAGTTCAGCAAGTACATAAGGGCTGAGTAGTGCCTCAAGTGATAAAGCACATACCATGGTTCAAGTTCCCAGTACCCACCTGCTAGGGGAAGCTTCATGAGCCATGAAGCAGTTCTTCATGTGTCTCTACTTCCTGTATTTCCATCCTTCTCTGTCTTTGTCTGTCTCTCATCCCCTATCAATAAAGAAAAAAAAAAAAAAAAAAAAGAACAAGTCCTAACAATAACCCAAAGGAAGAAATGGAAGAAACTTCAGCATAGAATCATCCCTGAATAAATATTCATTTAACAAACAAATATATAAATGAAGCAACAATCCTAGAAATTTAGACTAGTCGTGGACTATGAAGGAATACTAAATAAATGACATTTACTTCATTATAAAAATTTTTGAGATTTGCCAAAATTTCCAGCTTCGAGAGGATCTTCTTTCCATGGGAGAAATGTTCTGGGCTACAAAGATTGATCAAGAAAGTAAATTCAATTGACTCCCCATTATGCTCTAAGGGGAGCATTTCAGTTCAATAGTGGATGCAATGCTGATTCCCACCTAAATCGTACTTCTAATTCTTATTTGGTATTTCCTACAAGCCAAGAAGCATAGTAGCATATGACCTGAAATGCTCACCAAAAAAAAAAAAAAAAAAAAAACTACATAGCAGGAGATAGTTCCATTTTTACAAAAGAAGAGACACAGTTGGAAAAAAATTTAGCAGCTTATTCAAAATCACAGAGTTAGTAATTAACAATGTCAGGATTCAAACTCAGATCTGCCTGACTACCAAGCCCAGATTTGCAAGTGCCCCACTTCTTCTCTATTAAAGAGCAAACTAATGGTAAACTTGCAGGCAAGTGTACCCTATACTATCCCAATCACATAGCCAGGGCTTATGTATATAAGCCCAAGTATATAATAGGAGCTTGGTACTTTCCAGATTGGCGGCCATTGCTGCTGTGTCCTGTGTCTCACTAACTTTCAGCAAACAACAGTCCACTAATGAATTGGCCCTCAAAGCTTCTTTACTTTCACTCTTAGAAAGGAAATTCTAAAATCCCAGAACCCACCTGAAGTCATTCTACTGCCTTCTCTTAACCTCCTTGACTAACCTACTGTTTCTATAGGCTGTGGACATCAGCACTGAAAAGTTACCTAATAATTGATACAAAGGAACTGAAGAAAAGCTAAGATGAAAAGAATCAGAACAAAGACAAAGGCTCTAGTATAGCTAGGGCAGAAAGAGGGCTTTGCACTTAGGGCTGACAGAATCCAACACAGCTTTTATCACCCAGTCTTCCCTACTCCTTGCCTCTACCCTTCCCACCAGGATACTTTCCATCTTAGCCCTACACACCCACACTTCCTCCTCTGTGGCATTTCCTTTATCTGGTGTGCCTGAGTCAACTACTTTGTCAATTACTCCTCATGCTTCAAAGACCACCTTCAGGAAGCCTTCTCTGAATGCTCTAATCCTCTCCATTCTTTATCTTTCCATTCTTAACTCAAAGCCTAGTTTACATATAACTGTATACAGCCTTTCTTTGGTCATGGGGGCTTTGTGTTTGTATTCCAAATTTCCACTGGAAGATTGACCATCCTTTGCAAATAAAAATGGTGCTTTCTGTTCTTCCTTCCTCCACCCCAGAGCCTGAGTCATTGCTCACGAAGCCCAGAGGCATAGATTATCCCCAAACAGAGTTTCTCATGCTGTGATACTCAGAGGGCTCCACTATGTGAGGATAGGAAATATGCTCACCAGCAGACAGGAGCCCCCTTCGTCCCATTGGCTTTCCTAAATTATCTCTAACCAGATTACCCTTCTCTCACAGAACACAGAATCGTCAAAGGAGGCCCCAGAAGGATGCTGGTCCCAGATCACAGCTAATTGCTGCCATCCTCTTCCAACACAAGTAAAGAATTAGCCCTTCCGAAGCAGTATAGCCCTGACAAAACCCGAGAGTTGACTCATGCAGGGTGGAGGAGAGGACTAGGGGAGGGAAAGAGAGCATGCAGGCGGGTGTGGAGCCACAGAATGAGGCTCATTAACCAATTTGGTCAATCAAGCAGCTGAAGCAATCAAATAACCTTCCAATGGCAGAAGGAAGTGTAAACAGAGCCCACAACACTATCCCTCAAAGGCCAGCAGAAATGTAAACTTGGCTTCTGTGGTGGGAAGTCATTGCTTTCAACTCTCCAGCATCCCTTGTCTCCTTCCTTCTGGTGTTAAAATTTCCCTCCCCTCAGAAAAGCATTGCCATACTTCCTGAGAAGGACTAGGCCTCTAGGAAAGGTGAACATTGTAAAGCAAGTCCTCAAGTAACACTACTGCATTCAGTGGCATTTCATTAGGATGCTGAAGCAGAAAGAAGCAGTCCTGATCTTGTTAAACAAAAGTTTGTTTGGAGATCTACTTTCACTATGTCATTCTGCCTAAGGTGTCGGTTTCCAGTAGCCAGTATGTGGCACTGAGGACACACTGTACCACGGTGAGCTGGCTCTGCCAACCCCCATCGTCAACAGTTAACTTGGGCCCCACCCAAGTAGAGTTGACTAGAATCATGTTGAGAATGGAAATATGAAGAACAGAAGAAGTCGCTCTCACCACCACAGGCTTTTTATTTCTTTTGTTTTGTTTTTGTTTCCTTTTATTGTTTTTTAGGGAGTGGGGTTAGTGGTTTGCAGTTGTTTACACATGGGTACAATTTCTCAATTCTTCACAATAGGTGCCTACAAAACCCTCTCACCTCCCACTTAAGTTCTCTTCCACCATCATGCACCAGGACCCCAAACCCCCCCCCACACACACACACAACCTCCTCTCTGTCTTCCTTCCCTAGAGTCTTTACTCTGGTGCAGTGCACCAAACCCAGTGCAAGTGCCAGGTTTACTTTGTGCTTTCCCTTCCTGTCCTTGTCTCTTAAATTCTGCCTCTGAGGGAGATAATCCAATATTCATCCTTCTCTTTTTAGCTTATCTCACAGTTTTAATACAATATGGAGGATAAAACTCAGGACCTTGCATATGCCCCCAAAACACTAAGAGGTCTCCCAAACACAGTTGTCCATTCTTTTTTATTATTACTTTTTCTCCTCCTTCTCCTTCCCCTTCTCCTGCTCCTCCTCCTCCTCCTCCTTCTCCTTTTTGTTCTTCTTCTCCTTCTCCTTCTTCTTTGTCTTTTTCTTAGGAGGGGGGAAAGAAAGAAAAGACAGCACCTCTCTAGTACCCTAAGAGCAATCCAGGTACCAGGACTTGAACCATAATCTCACACACAACAAGGCATGTGCTCTACCAGGTAAGCTACCTCCCTATCAACTCTCCCTTTTGGCTTGTGAACTTTGAAGAGGTTAATTTAGGATTGTTACAGTCCTCATTCCTTTCCAAATGGAGAAAAGTTGTCTGAGAATTCAGAGGGCCTGCTAGGGAAAGTGTGGCCAAGATGAACAAAAAAAAAGTGGTGCCTTGATCTGATCCAGCCTTGAAGCTGGTGGACTTATCATTTACCAAAGACAAAAATCTCCCTTACTCTTCCCTTCTAATTAGATATGGGTTTCTGAGTTTTGCTTTGTTTATATTTGGTTTGGTTTTATTTTCACGAAACAGGGATACAAATAATAAATCCACAGAGGCAGGAAGCTAGTAATCTGTGGGGAAGAGATGCCAAATGTCAGAGAGTTCTGTAAAACAGGATCACCCCCCCACACACACACTTTTTATTGAAGCTCCAATTTGGCAGGACTTTCTGCTTCCTCCATGGTGGAAGTAACTAACCAAACTAGTTAGGCCATAAAAAAAGGAGTAATATGTATAAGACTCAGAGAAGAATTTTGAAAGGGGAATTATCTCAATGTCCCCTGAAATCTAATCTAATCTAATCTAAACCTTAGGGTGGCTCAAAACACAGTCCTAAATCCACGTGAGACCCACCTCTTGCTGCAGTGCACCCCAACCCGGAGTCAGAAGCTCTTCTATTTTCTCTCTCTCTTTTTAAATATTTTGTTTTCTTATTAATGAGAAAGATAGGAAGAGAAAGAGAAAGAACCAGACAATGGCTAGAGCTTCATGGTCGGAAACAGTAGGCCTGGCCTGACAGAGGCTTTACAGAGGACTTTGCAGTGTGAAGCCAGCAAGCTAACCACAATGCCCATTCATCACATGCCACACCATGCTTGCAGCATGTGGGTTCTGAAAGGCATTTGCCACAGCCTGGACATTTTTCTTTTCTTTCTTTCCTTTTTTTTTTTTTTTTTTTTTGGAGGTTCCTTTTCTTTTCTTTCTTTCTTTTCTTTTCTTTTTTTTATGTGAGGGACTGAACCCTGGGACTTTGGGGCCTCAGGCATGAGAGTCCACTTGCATAATCATTATGCTATCTTCCCTCCAACAGCTTGGAGATTTCTAATGATCACACTTTAGTTCTACTTTCAGATGGAACAGATTTAGTTATTGCTGTGCACCTGCCCCAAGACCACCTACACATGATTCCCTCAGCTGGTGACCTCCTGTGCCTCTGCTTACGCTTGGGATTGTGCTCCCTCATGATAAGGAAAGTTATGAGTGAGCACTGCAAGTGTACACTAGCCAGGACAGGAACCCAGGATAAATACTCCCTTTCTTTCCTTCCTCAAGGAAAGGGCAAGGCAAAAATTCTAAGATGCGTTCCCCAGAATTTCCTCCTGGTGCTGTCTGGAATGCTTGTTTCTGCCTCTCTCCTGGGCTGCTCCTAATCATGTTTGCTCCTGTTCTCTGCTAATCAACACCATTTGGTGCTGCTTGGTAGGTCTCTGCTCCTGCAAGTGAATTAGAAATATTTCCTGTATGTTTTTATAATAAGCATCTTTATGGGGATTTTATGGTGCTCAGCAACTATGTTTGAACCGAATGAGCTGTTGTTAGATATGAAGTAGGGAAGTCAGCCGAGTGAACCGAATGAGCTGTTGTTAGATATGAAGAAGGGAAGTCAGCCGAGTCCCTGCACAGATCCCTGCTCTCCTCATTTCATGATTCATAGGGTGAAAGCTGAGCTCATGCTAGATGCTTATGCAGATTGAATCGCCTTACAGGTAAATAAACTGGCCAGTTTCCCTGGTTGGCATGTGAGCTGGTTATCAGAGCAAACCAATAGTCTGGCTACAACAACTTAGTCCTGAAAGCCATGCTGAAGAGAAGGGAAGAGCTAGAGGAGGACTCAAGTGGGTGAGAGAGGTGAAAATGTCATGACACTGCACGTAATTCCCTTGGCAGGACACCCCACCCTGACTTATTTCAGCAAATAGAAGTCTCCTTTGAAGACAGGGACAAAATAGGCTCATAATCAGTCATGAAGGAATCAAAACTAAACTCTGCTCCTGGATAGACTAAAAAGTTGATCACTCAACTGCAGAAATATTTTGACTCCCGGGAAAAGAAAGGATGATAACTTAATTAATCTGAGGGTATTACACTCACTGGAGACCTAGAGACTTACACCATGAGACTGATCAGTCTCCTACTTGCCATATTAAAATAGAAACAAAAGAAGCTTGAAACTAGGAGGGCAGGAAGTAGGGACCCAGTCACACAGAGCTCTCCAGCTCTGCCTTGAGAAGCTGAGAAGGAGAAAAGAAGGGAGGTAAAGGGGGGGAGAAGGAAATAAGCAGTTGAGAAGACCTTGAGGCTTAAGTTATTCCAAGTACAAAATCCAGTTGAGAAGATGCATTCAGAATCACAGGGGTACTGGGACTATGCGGTGGATGTGGTGCACACTCTTAGGAGTTTTCCACCAAGTGAAAAGATGAATCTGAAAATGATAATAATGGTGCCAGTGAATGCTAAAGAAGCATTGCAGGATGTTGAATTTAGCTATGAGGCAAGTTCCTCAGGAGTCTTAGAGTGAGATCTACAAAAATGAAGAAGGGGCAGGAGTCAGCCAGAGAAAGGAGGCTGGGAGAGAAATTTTCCAAGAAGAAGAGACAACATGTTCTGAAGTCCGAGGCCAGAAGTATTGATTTCTTTGAAGGATCTAAGAAGACGATGGTGGGAGAGTACGAGAGAGAGAGAGAGAGAGAGAGAGAGAAAGACTGACTGCAAAATAAGTGTCTGGTTAGACTTCAGAGGGATTTAATCATAGAGAGACTCAGTGAATTTATTCAGAATGCTGAATACTGAATATTGAATATGAAAGAGAAGTCAAGGAATGGAAGAAAGAACACCTAGTAAGGAAACCAGAACTTCAGGAAAGGCCAGATTCAAAGACATGGTAGTTGGGAATCTTCCAGGAGGACAAAGAAATTTCTCAGATTGAAAAAGCATTAACCGCAAACAGGAAAAAAAATGTATATATATGACTAGTTTCAGAATTGCTAACCATTTACTTCTGAGAAACATTGGAGTATTATGTTTGTGAACGATTCCAGGTTTTTTCCCTAGATAAAATATCACCAGTATGCCAAAGCTACTTCCATCAATTCCTTTTGTTCTCATATCCTCAGAGAAATTAGTGATTCACTTTAAATGCAGTTAGACTCATTTGTCCTACTCTCCTTTCCAGTGTCTGCACCATTATTACCCCATCACCATGATACACAAACACATACATACCCTTGTTGTTTTTTATTTATTTATTTATTTTATATATATATATATTTATATTTATTTATTTTCCCTTTTGTTGCCCTTTTATTGTTTTTATAGTTATTATTATTGTTGCTATTGATATCATCTTTCTTAGATTGGACAGAGAGAAATGGAGAGAGGAGGGGAAGGCAGAGAGGGGGAGAGAAAGGCATACACCTGCAGACCTGCTTCACCACCTGTGAAGCAACCCCCCTGCAGGTGGGGAGCCAGGGGTTCGAACTGGGATCCTTATGCTGATCCTTGCGCTTTGCTCCACGTGCACTTAACCTGCTGCACTACCGCCCAACTCCCGCCCTGGTTGATTTTTAACTTACATAAGACAGAATAGATTATTTGCTGTTGGTTCTAAGTATAGATCTACCGATCGTATAGGAACTATAATAATCACCCCGTTTTAGATATGAGGACATGGAAGCACATAAGTGTAAGTATCTTTGCCTGAAGTCATCTAATGAGTAAGCAAAGAGCCAGGCTTCCATTTGAGTGATCTTGGTCCAGAATACCAGCTGAAAAGTTCTGTGTTACACTCTTTTGGGTTTTCCACATCCAGTACTAGTTTACACAGACATCTGTTCTCCACAATCCCTGTGGCAAAGGAATCCCAGTGGTGTATCTGCTGGAATTCTCATTGCTGGCATAACAGTATGTGAAAAACCTCATCCAATTTTCTGGGCAAAAAAAGTCAGGAAGACAAAATTAGCACCCCTTTCTCAGTCAGATAGGTTGAGATTGGGGAGCACCAAGTAGAGAGATTTTACCCTCCGGCTCAAGATTTACTTGATTAATCCTCCAGCCTGTGACCTTTGAAAGGCACAGACTACATCTTATCCATCTCTCTATCCCTAGTACCTAGGACATGGCAGGTATTTAATCTGCATACATTGAATAAATGTCTGCATCAAGGAAAGATTATAAACTTAAATATCAAGAGGTACCAGGAAAGATTATGATGTGGGACTCAGTTTTCACACAGCCCTTCTAGCTGCGTGGAATGATATGGTCATATAAGACAATGTGAAGCAAATACATAGATGAATGAGCAGTGGAGAAGGATGGATGGATAGAGCAAATGTTAACACCCATAAAGAGCTACAATCTTTTTCAAAGACTGAATCTTGTGTCCTTCTTTAGCACTGTACTCCTAATACTTAACTCAATGTCTTAAGGTTGGTCATTTTTCAGTGAGTGATTGTTAAATAAAAGAATGAAGGAGACAGTAGTGGTTCACTTGGTGGAGTACACAAGTTACCATGCGTGAGGACTGTGGCTCAACACATCAGTCACCACCTGCAAGAATGGCAGCTTCAGAATTCATGGGGTAGTGTTGCAGGTGTCTTTCTATATCTATCTGTCTGTCTCCCTCCAACTATAAAAAGGGGGGATAAAAGGTCTCTGGGGTTGTTGAAACTATGAGGCACCAAGGAGAAGAAGGAGGAGAGAAGTAAAGAGAAGAAAATGGAGATGAGAAGGAGAAAGGGAGAAGGAGAAGAGGAGGAGGAGAACAAAAAAGGAATGAAGAGGAAGTCACTAAGAAGTAGTAGTCTCAGACTACCCAGTGTGGAAATGTAGACGCATTCTCAGATCATCTGCCTACTCACATCCTGTGTCTCAGCTGCTGTAACAGGTTTTACTGATGCTGACAAGAAAAACTCAGAGACCAGCACCCTCTGGACTAAGTACTGTACCAACACAAGTTGAGAATACCTAGAAGTTAACAGGCTTCTCAGAGAGGAAAACACTTTCCCAAAGTGAGAAGTGAGAAGATCTGCTTATGTGCCAGCAGCAGTGCACCCACAAGTATGGCAGGCAATGGTCTCCAGAGTCACAACACTCCTTCCACAAGCTGAACTTGAAGGGGCTGGGGGTGCAGTTCAGCAGCAGAGCACATGCTGTGACAGACACCAGAGCTCTGGTGTCTCTCTCCTTCATTAAAAGTAAGTAAATTACGGAGTAGGGCACCAAAGTAAAAATCCCTGGGTGGAGGGTGAGGGTAGACATTCAGCCTCATAGGTGGGAGGAGGGGGAAGGGACACAGACCTTTGGTGATGGGAATGGCGTTAATATATGCTCCTATTAACTTATAGTCTCATAAATAACTATTTAATTAATATGAGAAGGGGAAATGGATCGAATAGTGTTGGTATGCATGAGACCCCTTCTGTTTCATTTGGTTTAAATCCCCCCTGCTTAACACTATTCTATTTACATAACCACTGCATTCTATTTACATAACCACTGTTAACAAGCACCACCCTCCCTCCAGGGCATTGGTGGTTCAGTGATAGGATTCTTGCCTGCTCCACCCCCTCCTTGTCACTCTCTGATTTTCACCAGTCACTTTTCTCTCCACTCTCTCTATGTCACATCCTATTTCCACCCTACTTGGCAAGTATATATAAAGATAGCATGGTGAGTTTTACAGTACCTTGAGTTTAGCTTAGCTCCTCTTAGATTGTGCTGCGTCCTGCATGAATAAAGAGATACTGCCTACAGCTCAACCATGAGTCCCTGGTCGTCTGTTACCCGCCCGTGAAGCCAGCCCGGCGAAAACAACATAACCCGTCGAAAACAACATATGGCGCCCAACGTGGGGCTGGACCTGCACAACTCCCAGATAAGTGAAGACTTTGCCTACCTATGTACTATGGTCTTCTCTTCTACTTATGAAGAGGTTTGCCAAAGCCTCTACTGTTTCATTATGAGACAGTTTCTCTGTCTCTGGAACATTTTACTCTGGGCCACACTTCGGTTCCCTGACCGGGAACTTTGGTTTCTTATGACCAGGATCATAGAGCTTGGGAGATGCACGGAGATTTCTCCTTGGACTTTCTGGATTCCCTCTCCCATGTTTCCTGAGGAAAAGGACTACATTTTGCTCCGGGCCACAGTTTGGTTCTTTATGATCGTGATCGTAGACCTTGGGATATGCATGAGGATTTCCACTGGGACTTTCTGGACTTCTTCTCGAATGTTCCCCATGGAGAAGGACTACTCTAGTTTGAGGAGCATTCTCCAGTACCCTGGCAGTTCCCAAGTATGGAGACACGTGGTTAGTTCTACTCTCCTGATTGGATTCTTTCTTCGATGGGAAGACACTTTTAAAAATGGGTGCCTGAAGCAATCCAGCAGGAACAGTCAGAAGCACCCTAAATGGAATTTCGAAGAGCTTTTTGGGCTAGGACGCCCTCCGGGGACTCTTAATCCTACATGGTGAGATCTTGATAATCTGGTTCAAGTTGCGTTTCATAAGAGAATGATTTGAATGACTGAATTTTTGTTTGACATTGACTTAAAAAAAAAAAATGCTGGACGCAGCCATGATTTCTAGAGACATCCAGAAACAATCCAAAAAATTGTTTTTTCCCTCCTTTGATTTCTCTTTTCCGTCTTGACATGAATCTGAAACGTTTAATCCTGAAAACTGTATGAGTTATGGGTGGGGCAGATAGTGCAATGATTATGTTAATTATTCTCATGCCTGAGGCTTTTAACCGTGGTTCTTCTGTTTACCTTTCCACATTTTATTGAGTTTAAACTGTTTAAACAACCTTAAAATCATACTAGAAAGGACTTCCAATTATAATGGAGTTATCAATTATAGTAAACTTCTAATCTGCTACAAGTTTTGTTTGACAAGTAAGTGAATTTCAGCTGTCAAAGTCTTCACATGAAAAAAGCATCTACTCAAATGGAATTCCTGGAAATCCATTTGGATCCTGTTCTCTGACATCGCCCACAAGATGGAATGACTACAACACACCCCCGGAAACCAATGAGGTGACCTGGCACGACCTGAAGAAACAGATTCACAGACTCCAAAGCTCACTCTCTACAGAAAAGCAGAATTCTGGTGGCTGACATTCCCCATTGAGACAGACATGCAGCGTTTCATCCTCTGGCATTTTCTTCTGTGGTCAGCTACTTTGGACTGACACCTCCATCGGACTTACTGGTACACACTGCTGTGTTTCTCAAAGACTAACTTCAGACAATTGCCTTGAGACTTTATAGATCATGTCCCCAGAGGCAGAAAACTCCCCCTCCTTATTAGGTTATGCCCACAGAGGCATGAAGCACCCCAAGAGGCAAGAGATGCTCACAGAGGCAGGAAATGCCCTTTGAGGCAAGAGATGCCCCCAGAGGCATGAAGCACTCCCAGAGGCAAGAAATACTCTTTCACCTGCTAGGCCTTGCCCTTTGAGGCAAGAAACGTTCCCCTTGGCATCACACTGGTTATTGCTGCTCGCCTATTTTGTTTTCCATGTCTTATGCCAGTTCTTTTGAAAACGCCTGTATGATATAGGTTTCTGTTCACCCCACAATCCTGATACTATGGCCATTAGTTAAAAAGAAAGGGGGAATTGTTGGTATGCATGAGACCCCTTCTGTTTCATTTGGTTTAAATCCCCCCTGCTTAACACTATTCTATTTACATAACCACTGTATTCTATTTACATAACCACTGTTAACAAGCACCACCCTCCCTCCAGGGCATTGGTGGTTCAGTGATAGGATTCTTGCCTGCTCCGCCCCCTCCTTGTCACACTCTGATTTTCACCAGTCACTTTTCTCTCCACCCTCTCTATGTCACATCCTGTTTCCACCCTACTTGGCAAGTATATATAAAGACAGCATGGTGAGTTTTACAGTACCTTGAGTTTAGCTTAGCTCCTCTTAGATTGTGCTGCGTCCTGCATGAATAAAGAGATACTGCCTACAGCTCAACCATGAGTCCCTGGTCGTCTGTTACCCGCCCGTGAAGCCAGCCCGGCGAAAACAACATAACCCGTCAAAAACAGCAGAATAGCTCAAACTTTTTGATGCATAGACCCTAGCTCTGAATATATGTTCCCTCAATATAAGAACTTAGAAACTTCAAATTGGTAATCAGATTGAATTTTAACAGTGAGCTCAAATCATTAATGCATTTCTAATAAAGCATGTTCTTTGAAATATTAAATTTCCTAAAAGCTTAGACCAGGGAGAACAGAAACAACTGATGGCATTAACTTTATAAGATACAGCTATATTCCATTTTATAAATACAAATTTTAAAAAACATACAGTTATATGTAAATAACATAAAAGGACATAAATTATGGTAAGGTCTTACATGATATAGCAAATGCTAACGGTGAGATTGTCAAAGTCAACCCAATTGCCAAATAATTTGGTTATAGAAACAACTATCTATTGCCTTCTTAAACCCTTAGACAGCAGGAACCTTCCCCTTTCTCTATAAAGCCCATATTTCTCCCAGATCTGGAATGTCTAAGGCAGAGCTCACTTTCCTGCATGCTTCTCTCAGTTCATCCCAACTGATACTGAATCTGCTAATCCCAACCTAAGCAATGCAACCAGTACCTCTTCGGCATGTTACACTTCAGACTATGGTCAGAGAAGTCTTCTGCTTCACTGCTCTGGTGAGACCTTTCCTAGCTCATAATACCCCTTAATTCCATTTCAGGTGATACACTTCTTAACCAAACCTCAAAACCTAGATATAGACCAGGGCCCATAATATAAGGCATATGTACATGTATCCATAAGTTAGAGGAAAATATATACCTTAAAGCAAAATGCAAAACAGTTTTCAGTGAGTCAATAAACAAATCAAGCAAGTAGAAAGACCTAAAAAGACACCATGAAGTACCTAATTAAACTGTTTCTAATTAGACCTAGATACCCTCCTCACATACCTCCTATTAGATGTCCCTCAATCACTCCAAAGGGAACCATGTCACACAAAGTAAGGACTATGAAAGCTGAATAAGGGCAAGAGGTTGGCAAACTTTAATGACGAGTCTTTAGTCACTATCAGGCCACCCCCTCACCTGGGGCCCTAGTCAAAGATTCCTGCAATTCCCACACCGACATGATGGGTCTAGACCTCTAACAGATCCCCCTCTCCACTGTCACTAGTCATCTCCATAAGCAACAACATAATGAACCCCTTTGTGGGTCCCTATAGGACCTTGCCCTCAATGTAGAACAATGGTAGGAAATGTTCCATTCTCTGAAGGAAGGTTGGACAACATACTCTACCTACAACCCTAGGAAGGTGGGTCCTGAAATTAGTGCAGCCTGGTATGTTCCTAGTTGTGACCTCAGAATGTGAGCTCAGACCTACAGGGATTAAGAGGTTATATTGGCTCCTGTGCTGAATATGAGCCCCAGATCAAATCAGTGGGGTTTACAGTTAACAATATTTATATACTTTCCCATATTTGGGAGCTACTGTCTTCCCTGATCCAGCTTTCTAGTTATTTTTCCAACTATGACACCATCTCTCCAGTCAACAACCTATACCCATCAGCATATTAGCTGTCAGACTCAGGCAAAAAACTAGTAAAATCATGGGCCCCTCAGAAAATATCTAAAATAGACCTACTAGCTTTTTCCAAAACAGAGACCCCAAATCTTCACTTGTAATATTCTTGCTTTTAGGGTTATGATTAGTCAGTAATTTGTTCTGCTTTATATATTAACTCTTTTTCAGCCATCAGGTTTCAGATGCTACCATGACGCCAACCTGACTTCCATGGGTAGATGTGTCCTAGAGCCCCACCACCCCCTGCCAGATCCCTGCCCCACTAGGGAAAGAGAGAGACAGGCTGGGAGTATGGATCGACCTGCCAATGCCCATGTTCAGTGGGAAAGCAATTACAAAAACCAGACCTTCCACCTTCTGCACCCCACAATGACCCTGGGTCCATACTCCCAGAGGGATAAAGAATAGGGAAATTATCAAGGGAAGGGATTGGATATGGATCTCTGGTGTTGGGAACTGGGTGGAAATGTACCCCTCTTACCCTATAGTCTTGTCAATATTTCCATTTTATAAATAAAATCTTTTAAAATTTTTTCAAAAAAGGTAAGTAAATAAGTAATTTTTTTGAAAATTTAAATAAAGTAAAATGAAGTGGAACCAGGCTGTGGCATACAGGTTGAGCACACATGTTACCATACTCAAGGACTGGGGTTCAAACCCCAGTCCCCACCTGCAAAGGAAAAGCTTCACAAGGGGTGAAGTAGTGTTGCAGGTGTCTCTTTCCCCTCTTCTTCTCTTTCTCCCCCACCCATCTCAATTTCTCTCCATCCCATAAAATAAAAGAGGGAAGAAGTGGGGAAAAATGGCCACTGGGACCAGTGGATTTGTTGTGACAGCACTAAGCCCCAGCAATAGCCTTCATGGCAATAAAAATAAATAACAAAAAATAAAGGAAGGAAGGAAGGAAGGAAGGAAGGAAGGAAGGAAGGAAGGAAATAAGGAAGGAAGGAAGGAAGGAAGGAAATAAGGAAGGAAGGAAGGAAGGAAGGAAGGAAGGAAGGAAGGAAAGGAGGAAAGAAGGAAAGAAAGAAGGAAGGAAAAAAGGAAGGAAGGAAGGGAGGGAGGGGGGAGGGAGGGAGGGAGGAAGGAAGAATGAACATGGCTGCAATATCCAGGGAGACAGTTACCAGGGAAGTTGGCCTGAATGACCATGGATCAATGAGCAGGGAGTCTAGGGTAGCAAGTGTCCTGGGTATGGCCATGACAGGAAGTACAGTTTTCATTGTATGTCACCTTCCTTCCTTCTTTCATGTTGGGCTGCTGGGAGGGAAGCAGGCCATGCATTCTATTCTGCCCTTCAGTCCAGCCTTCCACTGGGTAATTGTGTATGCAGAAGCATGCTTATTGAGTCAACAAGAGTGCCACATTGTCCTTGCAATCAATGCAAACATGCTCAACTTAAAATAGCCGAAGTGTTGCTTGGTCCCCTGGGCATTCCCAGAACTCCTGCCAAGGAAAGGCTCTGCTCCTCAGGGGCAAGAATTTATATGAGAAGAGCAGGTTCCATGCATCATAAAGTGATTTCTGCAGAAGAAAGCTTTTCTTCTTAGGATACTCAGGATGGCAAAGAACAGTCCAACTGTGAATAAATTTCTTCCTAGAGACAGCATGTCATCGCTGACTCTCAGAATCTGCACATCAGGCTTCGGGACACCCGTGGGCCATAAAGGAGAAGACTTTGTGAACACTAGTTGTTGCAAGCTTTGTCTGGACCCATAGATCACTCAGGCCAGCTCTGTAGAAACCATGTGCTGCAAAGCCTCCTGCAGTTCTCCAAGACTCATCCCAAGGGTTCTCTGACCCCTCATTCATTCTCTCTCCCTCCACTAGAGGAGCCTTATCTTTGATTCCTCAGGAAGATAAACCTTCTCTGAACTGTTGCCAGCTCCATGGCTGGCATAGGTTGGAGCATATGCACAAATACAAACTCACCAATGAGTTCACAGAGGGTAAAAAAGTCTGCTTGCAAACACACTATAGTCAGGCCCTGTCCCAGCCATTTGCGTGGAGGCACAGGATGGTTGTGCAGTGAATTGTGTCGATTCTTTATCTGTCTTCTTCATCCTTCTCAACCACCAGGGAATGTGTCCTTAGGAGGCTCTGCTTCCTGTCTTCCTTAACTCACCCCCACACCTGGGGGCAGAGGCTGTCTCCAGCCACAGCTCAGCCACTACCAGTGGCCACAGCTCAAGGGATCTAACGACACCCTTCCCTCACTTCAAGCCTGGGAGTGGTGGGAGCTTCCTGCTCTGGGTCCGTCTCTGGTGCCTCAATTTCCCTTGTGAACTCTCCCACTCTATCCTTTCCTCTTTGAGTCTTCCTGTCACCTAACCACCCAAGAGGAATGACTGGCAGAGAGGTGCAAAGGAGAGTGAACTTATCTTGGATTAAATGAAGCTAGATGGTTCTCTGCATCTGACCCAGAACAAATCATCTCACCTCTAAGCACCAAGCTACCAACAACAGCACTAGAACAGGAAACTGGTCAGGACAAGGAAGTTCACAATAACCTCTGGGTCTCCCACTCTCTCCCTGTACTCCGAGAGGGGTGGGGATCAGGAAGGGGGTGGGAGGTGGGGGTAGAAAGCATGTCTCCAGGACCCCAGGGCTTTGACAGAAATTTCAAAGTTAAACTTGTGGCAGGAGAAATTGTTCAACTAGTAGTGTTGGGTTCTCATGCCTGAGGTTCTAGGTTCAATACCTAACCAGAGTGTGCTCTGATTTCTCTCTCTCTCTCTAGATCTCTATGGTATGTGATCAACAAAATGAATCTTAAAAAAAATAAAGTTAAACTTATTAGTCATTCTAGTTTTTTCAATGATTTTGATGTTTGATCTACAGAAATAAGAGGATGACAGGTGGAGAATTAGTGCCAGGATTAAGAAAGCAGTTCATTCAAAGGAAGGGGAGCTACTCCAGGTTCATATCTACTCTGGAAGTGGCTACCCTGGGGCACAGTATATCCCAAATGATTCCCTCCTCCCAAAGGGGTGACCTTTCTTTTGTGTCCTCAAGTCACCAGTCAAGTCTGTGGGCTGCAGGAGGGTGGTGGGTGGCCAGTTCTCTCTGAGACAACATGTGTCCTCCTCCTTCTCTGGTCTCAGGAAGGGTAGGGCCAGAGTCTCACCCAAGGATTCTTGTGTCTAGGTAGGTTACCCAACAGCAGTCACTGCAGGGGTCTCTTGTCTCCACAGTTCTGTGTGGCTTCTCAGGTGTCTTCCATAAACTCTCATCCCCCTCCATGTTCTCAGCCTCTCTGTGAGGCCACAAGGCAACAGCATTTGACAAGCAACAGACACAGGTGGAAAGGGGTGAGGTGGGTGGGGTAGGGGGACACAAAGGACTGAATCAGAGGAGTTTTTCCCAAAGTGTGTTATGGTTTGAGGGAGGGGTGAGCTTCAGCCAAAATCTAGAGCCTGAGTGCTTTCCCTGACCACGTCTTTGATTTATATAGATGATTAAGCCAAATTGCTAGCCTTAAGGAGTTCCCATTTGGAATGAGGCCAACATCTGCATGTTTCTATTCATGGCTGATCAGCATCATGGTCACAGGTTCACCTGGAAATAATTAATTAATTAATTAATTAATTAAAGACAGCTCTCTGGGAGCCTTGGCCTCTTATCTGAACTTTCCCACATGCTTCTGTGAATGTTATCTCACACAGGTGGGGCTGCTTTGGGCAAGGTCACACAGCTCCCCAGCTACTGCAACTTCACATCCATTCTATGACAATCTGGTTCTGCTCTGTCACACACACAGAGAGAGAGAGAAACACACAATCAGCCCATCAGTAGCAAACATATGCTCAAGGTGAGGGAAATTAGCATAATGGTTATGCAAAGAGACTCTCATGCTTAAGGATCCAAAGTCCTGGATTCAATCCCCCACACTACCATATACCGTTATTCTCTAGAAGAAAGAAGAAAGCTACAGGAATGCAGGCATGTTATGGCTACCGAAATATCTCAATGAGTAGAGAGCCTGACCTGCATGCCTGAGCTCCCAGCTTTGATCTCAGTTGCTGTGTATGCTTGTTTCTCTTCCTCTGTCTCATGTGAAACTTTTTTTTTAATGTAGTGAATAAAAGAAATATTTAGGGAAAAGGGGGGGGAGAATACAGATGCAACACTCCAGGACATGTGCTACCTGGGGGTCACAGAAGCTGGCCCAGGGAGGGCCACAGTTAGCAGCCTCTGATGTGGTAGCTCTCATTTGATAAACAGGCTGTCTACCCTCCCCTAACAGAGCTCCAAATTCCACCTTCAAGAAAAAGAACCTGATTCTGACTGCTTTGTCATTTCCAACAGTCTCCTTTCCTGTGCCCACTGCCAATAGGCTACCAACTTCTTGGTAGCCAAGAGCTCAGAAATAAATTCATTGAGCTGATACTGCTGATAATTTGGCTTTAGGAACAGAAGAACCCAGCTGTGGCCCTTGAGAAGGGTGAGGGTCCGCGTGAATGGAAGGATCAGAAGTAGGAAGAGATGTTCAACTTGCCCTGACTGAGCACCTAGCCCATGCCAAGCGTGGGATCTATTTCACCACAGTCCTTTCAAGAGGAGATATCCCCACTGTCAGATGGGGTACCGGAAGTTCAACAGTGTCAGTCTGTCTGATCAGAGTCACACAGCTTGGTGAGAGGCAGGTTTAGATTTGGCATGGTCACATGGGGAACATGATGAAAACAGATTCCTTGACTTCATCTTTGGAGATCCTAGTATATTGTTCCTGGATGGAAATCTAGGGATTTTTGTGTATTTTTAATCATCCCCAGCAAGTCACTCCAAGTGCTTATGGATGTCAAGATGGTGGTTTCTATAACCTGAGTTTTGGAAAGACACTTGGATTAGAAACACAGCTTTATGACTTTGAACAAGTCACTTAAGCTTTAAGCTCCTCCATCTATAAGATGAGAGCGGACACATCACTCCAGCTTATTGTGAAGTCTAAAGGGGCAATGCAGTAATGGTGCCTGGCATAGGCTCACACTCAACATTTCAGGGCAAGATTACAAGAGGAGGGTCTCCTGGTTATACACCACACCCTTCATTTCCCACCCAGGTTCTGTTCCACAACACTAAGACTCCACACTAAATAAGGACATTCCAGATCCTGGTCCAAGTTTACTCACAGTCCCTGAAAACAGTGCCCTCGCATAGTCCCTTTCTGACTCCAGTTCTGAAAGAGAGGGAAGTCTAGGGCTCCAGATACTAGAGGGTACAACAGGACAGCCAGAGACGGGCACGTCAAAGTCTAGGTTCAAGAAAAGGAACTCTGGTCAACTAGGTTCAAAGACAGAGGTATCTATCTCTCCAGTATCTATCCAAAAAATACAGACACTCATCCCAAGAGATATATGAACACCTATATTCACTGCAGCACAATTTGTAATAGTCAAAATTTGTAAACAACTCAGATGTCCAACAACAGACTTTGCAGTATATATACATGATGGAATACTACTGTAAGAAATGGTGATATTTTATCTTTTGCTACTACTTGGATGGAACTTGAAGCACCCATACTAAGTAAAGTAAGTCAAAGAGGGAAAGACAAACACTAGGTGATCTCACTCATAGGTGAGACTTAGAAAACAAACGAAGGACAAATACAGGGTTAAACTTTAATTAACTCTGGTCTATTGCAGCACGTCCAAGGATTCTAAGGGATGTGGGTGAGGGTTAAATAGTGGAGTGGGAACCCAGAGTCCTAAGGTGGAGAAAAGTAGTAAGTGGGAGAGAAGGAGATTTCTTGCTGACGCCTATTGTGGGGAGATTTGAAAGTGTATCCTTGTAATAATATGTCTTGAGAATCAAAATTTCCCCAATAAAGTGATCTCAAAAGGGGAGGAAAAGTATCTAGTGCACAGCAATGACCAAAATTACCAGTCTTCTATTATATACTAGAAAGTTTCTAAGAAAGTGGATCCAACTGCTGTTACCACACAGTAAATGGTGATTATGTGACATGATAGAGGTATCAGCTAAACTATGGTAGTAATCACAAGACCACATAGAGTCATGTCAAATTAACATGTCATGGCTGCCAGTTCTTAGCAATATCGCCCCGCCAGATATTCGTCGGGATGCGGCATCATCTAAGTTCATTTCCCACGTCTACGCTCGACCGGACCTGCCAATATACGCGGATATCTTCGCCCACCCTGTCCAACGCTTGACGTCTCGTCACCCAATCTGGTCCCCTACGCCTACACTGAACTTCTCTGTTCCAGACTCTTGGAAACAGAGTTGGCAGTCAGCTGAGGTAAAGAACAAACACCTCATCACAGACCCCTGCAAGCGTCAACCCGGCTTTGACCTAGCACGTTATGATTGGGCCCTCCTCAATCGCTATCGAACAGGCCATGGCCGGTGTGCCGCTATGTTCCACCACTGGGGAGCCAGAGACGACCCAACTGCCCCTGCGGCTACAGACAGACTATGACCCACATAGTCAACGACTGCCACCTCTCCAGATTCAAAGGAGGTCTCGAAACTTTACATCAGGCTCAACCTGACGCTGTTGACTGGCTACAGAAGAAGGGCAAACGCTAGAAGAAGAAGAACATGTCGGAGTCTTAAATGTACGTAATGTTATATGTCAATTACATGTCAGGAAAACAAAGACAACCTTGCTTGACAGGTTTATCACATTCAAAGTGCCCACAGGGGCTGAGGAGATAATTCTCCTGCTTGAGCACATGTTTCACCGTGTGCAAAGCCCTGGGTTTGAGCTCCTTGTCACTACGTGCAAGCGCCATGCAACAAGGAAGATTCATGAGCCATGGAGAAGTGCTGTAGTTGTCTGTCCCTCTCTCTTGGTCTCGGTCTCTCTCCCTCTCTCTTTCTCACCTTCTGTCTGTTAAAAAAGGGGGCAGAAAAAAATAAAAAGATTTCACCAGAAAAGGTAAAAATAACACAGATGTGAGTCCCACCAAAACCCTCGCAACAAAAACTAAATAAATAAACAGGAAAATGACTCATTTTTGTTGGCCCTTGTGCTGGTATTTGATCTTTGTGATGCTGACATTGAGCTCATGCTTCTTAGTCTATGCTCCTAATCAAGAACAAGAGGCAGAGGTCCTTGGCCTTCTCGGTGATACAATGTTGTCATGAGAAATCAGAGATGCTGAAGCCTTTTTTTCCAGGCAAGAGCAAAAGGAGTGCAGAGGGGTAGACAAGGCCAACAAACAGGTGAACTCTGCAGAATGGGCTTGGCAGGACCTTGTGACCAGTACTCCTAGAAAAGCTGCGTGATGTCAGAGTCCTTAACCCAGCCCTGGGACCAAAAAGCATGGAGAACAAAGCAGAGAGACTGACAGACTGACTGTTCTTCATCTCTCCACTCAAGAACAGCAGGCAGATAAAGAGACCACCACCACAGGTCACAACAAGTATGGTCTTGGGGCACCATGTCCTGGAGGAGAGAGGAGCTATGTCTGAGCAAATAGACTTTTCCCAGAGGCCAGAGCAGGGTGACCAGGCCTTAGGATTGCAATGGTCAAATGAAATTTCTGCCTTTTTCTTTATGGTCTCTAATTGGAATCTTCTAGAAAATAAACACAAGGGAGTTGGGCAGTAGTGCACCAGGTTAAGTGTACATGGCACGAAGCGCAAGGACCAGCTTAAGGATCCTGGTTCAGGCCCCCCGGTTCTCCAACTGCAGGGGAGTTGCTTCACAAGCGGTGAAACAGGTCTGCAGGTATCTATCTTTCCTCCTCTCTGTCTTCCCCTCCTCTCTCCATTTCTCTCTGTCCTATCCAACAACAAATACAACAATAAAACAACAAGGACAACAAAAGGGAATAAATAAATATTTTTTAAAAAGAAAGAAAATAAACACAAGCCAAGTGGCTTCCATGTGTCTCTAAACCACTTATTCAGCACCTCTCATGAACACCTTTATCCCCTCTAGAGTCCTGAATAAGGACAGTAGGGTGAGAGCACCATCTTAAGGACAACAGATGAGAAAACTATCACCATTTTGATATGGATGGCTTTTTTTTCAAATATTTATTTATTTATTCCCTTTTGTTGCCCTTGTTTTATTGTTGTAGTTGTTGTTGTTACTGATGTTGTTGTTGCATAGGACAGAGAGAAATGGAGAGATGAGGGGAAGACAGAGAGGAGGAGAGAAAGACAGACATCTACAGACCTATTTCACTGCTTGTGAAGCAACTCCCCTGCAGGTGTGGAGCCAGGGGCTCCTCGAACTGGGGTCCTTATTGTGCCACGTGCACTTAACCGGCTGCACTACAGCCCGACTACCATGGATGGCTTTTTATCAGCCCAAGTTTGCAGCTGGAAGGACCTGAGTTAGAATTTTGCTTCTGACACTAGGTCCTAGAGTGAGGAAATAAAGTTCAGAATATTGTAAAAAAAAAAAAAAAAACAAAAAAAAAACAGAAGATGATCATATATAAATATAGAAAACACATAGACTCATTTAATATCATCTGTTGTTATTGACCTTGGATAACATCTGTAATGGTTCACCTTATTTGGGGACAAGGCTTGTCCTTGTGACTTAGCTACAAAGCCTTAACAAGTCCAAAATTCACATCTCTCTTTCCTCTAAGACTAAGCACAGTGAATGGGGAAGAGCAGCCATTTGATAATACCTAAAATAGGCCTACTAGCTTCCTCCAAAACAGAGACCCCAAATCTCATCTACTATATTCTTGCCTTAGATTTCTGATTATTAAACAATTTTTTTCTGCTTTGTATCTTAATGCTTTTTCAGCCACCAAGTTCCAGATGCTACCACGATGCCAACCTGACTTCCCTGGGCAGATGACCTCACCAATGTAGCCTGAACTCCACCTCTCCAGAGCCCTGCCCCACTAGGGAAAGACAGAGACAGGCCGAGAATATGGATCAAACTGCCAATGCCCATGTCCAGTGGAGAAGCAACTATAGAAGCCAGACCTTCCACTTTCTGCACCCTCATAATGATCTTGGGCCCATACTCCCAGGGAGATAAAGAATAGGGAAGCTTTCAATGGAGGGGATGGGATATGGAACTCTGGTGGTGGTAATTGCGTGGAATTTTACCCCTCTTATCCTATTGTCTTGTTGATATTTTTCTTTTATAAATAAATAAGTAAATATAAGCCTGGAAAAAAAGATAAAAATGACTTAAGAGTGAATGAGAAGAGGAGAAGAGAGATTAATGGATAAAACTCAGTTTCCTAACCCAAGCAACATCTGATTAGTCAGGAGCCTGGGTGAAATGGCTACACCAGCAAACCCCTAATGCCTGAGCTGAACCTCTGTGTCTGTACCCAGACTTGAGCTCCAGGGAAGCTGAAGAGGCAGCAGAGTAGGTTTGAGAAGGATCACAGTTGGGAACACAGTTGACATTAAGTGAATTATTTCTAGAAACCACCAAGTGAAATTCAAAACATGTAGTGGTTCACCTGAATAATACATATATTGATGTATATGGGCATATTTACATACACACATGCATGCATTTGGTTTCTCTGGACAATCTGACATCCCTCTTGGGACCCATTTTACGACAAGGAGGTTATTTTCAGACAAACACATTAAGAAAGCGAGTCTCTGATGCAGACCTTGGCATGCAACCCTGAGCTCAGCAGACTGGGTGGGTCTTCCCATTGGCTCCTGCACAGTGGTCTGGGCACAGCCTCCCTTTTCTCCATTCAGAGCAGAACTAGGACTCTATGCCAGGAAAATGTTCCCAGAACAGAGATGGGTCATAAAAGATGAGGGCCAGAAAACTAGAAGAAAGATCAGAGCTTAAAGGAATCCGGAGAATGAAGCGAGTTTGTTTTCACAACAAATTTATTTAGGCAGCACACACATTTAATTCCTGTTCAAGGCCACATTGGAAAAAATATCCATATTAGCCCTGGCAAAGAATGATGAGAATAGTACTCAACTGGTAACAATGAAATGCACATTCCCAGTGTATTTTTCCTGGTTTGGAACAAAGGTGAATCAAGGTGAGAAGTAAATCAGAAACGAAAGCTTAGCAAAAAAGAGCAGGGGAAATAAAAGGCCATGGTACAAGGAGGGATGAAAGGAGGATGGAAGAATAAGAGAGGAAAGAAAGAAGAGAAAAAGAAAAAGAGAAAAGTGACATGCAACCACAATTCAATGAAGTAGCTCATTGTCCCCCTCATTTGACAGATGAGGAAGTGAAAGCCCAGAGGTGGTTAAGTAACTTTTGTGATCGTAGATCTGATCAAAACAAGAGCCCAGAGTTCAGTTCATGTCATCCTGACTCCAGTGTTCACACTAACTAATCCAAAGAGTCAAAAAGTGATTTCATTTCTGGAACTGCTAGAGTCAACATCTAGAAACAGATGAATCAAACCACTGCAAGATAGAACTGAACTCACCCTTGCACCCAACTGAATCCCAATTAAGGATGTTTTCTGGGCCAATGGCACAGCAAAGAGGGGGTACCTGTCACCACACTGCAAGTAAGAAGTCCTCAGCTACTTGTCTCACACCCTGAGACTTCCAAGATCAAAACTTCCCAACAAGCTGCAGGTGCTACCGTGACGCCAACCTGACTTCCTTAGACAGATGACCTTACCAATGTACCCTAGAACGCCACCTCTCCAGAAGCCCTGTTCCAGTGAAAGATAAAAATAGACTGGGGGTATTGATCATCCAGTGGAAAAACAATTATAGAAGCCAGACTTTCCACCTTCTACACCCCATAATTATCTGGGGTCCATGCTCCCAGAGGGATAAAGAATAGGGAAATTTCTAGTGGAGGGGATGGGATACAGAACTCTGGTGGTGGGAACTGTGTGGATTTGTAGCCCTCTTATCCTACAGTCTTGTCAATCATTATCAAATCAGTTTAAAATGTCTAAATTAAAAAAAAAAAACTTCCCAGAAAGATTTGCTTTTCCTCCTTAATCAGTACCTTCAAGAAAAAGAACTCCATGGTGGTCTTGGTGCACAGCTCAGAGTTGGGGGTTTCATGAAAGTAATCAAGATCTCCGCCTCCCTGCTGTTTAGTTTGAAGCTGTTTGCCTATATGTGTATGTGGACATTCTCTAATCAAGACTATGATAAACTAGTGGAGAGTGTTAGGGGAGAGAGATCCTGAGTGAAGAGGCAGGGGAAGGGGGGGTGCAGATCATGTGGAGAGAACAGAGTGCTGGCACAACTAGAAAGGGAGCTCGACTTTTATCATCAAGCAGTGAAAATTGAATAAGAAATGAGATTCTGATGATATCCTAGGTCTCACTTCTCCCTGCAGGTTGAGAACTTTTAGGCAACTCAGGGGCAAACCCTCCCAGGTAATGTGCATTTTCAGCTGAGCCCACTGAGTACAGAGCTGCTGAGTCACTGACACCCCGCTATCAACAGCAGGTTGCTTTACTTCTAGAGGAAACCCAAGCCTCCAGGAAAGAAAGACTTGCAATTTTCCAGAGCCACCAAAATGGATGCCAGGTGTGAGTAATGAGCCATTAGGGTGAGTAGGAAAGGCCAGGACAGGGCATTCAACTGAGGAACACACCAAATGAAGGCGCTCCTTATAGGGGCAGAAATGAGCAAGGAATATCACTGGTCCCACAAAAACCAGAGCTATAGGGTAACCTCCTTCTCTAAGTGCAGAGGATATGCCTAGGTATGTAGCAGAAAACATGTTGGGATTCATATCTTTTACCCAGAAATATCATTCCAGGGCATCTTTCTTTCTTTCTTTCTTTCTTTCTTTCTTTCTTCCTACCTTACTTTCTTTCTCTTTTTCCTAAAGGAAGTCAGTAAACTGAAATAAATAAATAAACACACACAAAAAAACATTATATGAAAAAATGCATTAATTATTATACAAGGTAGAATGGCACAAAAATTGGAAATGGCAGGGAACTGGTCATAGAAGTTTACGTTTTTTACTGTTATCCACCTGTTTAAAAAATTACAGAAGGGGAGTCAGGCTGTAGCGCAGCGGGTTAAGCGCAGGTGACGCAAAGCACAAGGACCGGCATAAGGATCCCGGTTCGAATCCCGGCTCCCCACCTGCAGGGGAGTCGCTTCACAGGTGGTGAAGCAGATCTGCAGGTGTCTATCTTTCTCTCCTCCTCTCTGTCTTTCCCTCCTCTCTCCATTTCTCTCTGTCCTATCCAACAACGACAACAACAATAATAACTACAACAATAAAACAACAAGGGCAACAAAAGGGAATAAATAAATTAAATAAATATTTTTTTAAAAAATTACAGAAGGTGGTCCAGAAGGTGACGCAATAGATAAGGCTTTGGAATCTCAAGCATGAGTTCCTAAGTTCAATCCCCAGCAGCAAATGTACCAGAGTAATGCCTGAAATTTTTTTTTTTAAAAATTACAGAAGTATGTTCATGATGTAAATGAAGATGTTTTTTCATTTTTTTTTAATTTCATTATTGGGGAATAAATGCTTTACATTCGACAGTAAAAACAATAGTTTGTACATGCATAGCATTTCCTAGTTTTCCATATAACAATACAACCTCCACTAGGTCCTCTGTCATCCTTTTCAAACCTGTATTATCCCCCAATTCACCCCAGATTCTTTTACTTTGGTGCAATATGCCAATTTCAGTTCAGGTTGTACTTGTGTTTTCTCTTCTTTTATTTATTTATTTATTTAAGAAAGGAGGCATTAACAAAATCATAGAATGGGGGGTAAGAGCTCCACACAATTCCCGCCACCCAATCTCCATATCCCATCTTCTCCCCAATAGCTTTCCCATTCTCTATCGCTCTGGGAGCATGGACCCAGGGTCATTGTGGGTTGCAGAAGGTGGGAGGTCTGGCTTCTGTAATTGCTTCCCCACTGAACATGGACATTGACTGGTCGATCCATACTCCCAATCTGCCTCTCTCTTTCCCTAGTAGGGTGGGTCTCTGGGGAAGCGGAGCTCCAGGACGCTTTGGTGGGGTCTTCAGTCCAGAGAAGCCTCGCCGGCATCCTGATGGCATCTGGAACCTGATAGCTGAAAAGAGAGTTAACATACAAAACCAAACAAATTGTTGAAGAATCTTGGACCCAAAGGTTGGAATAGTGGAGATGAAGTGTTGGGGGGTACTCACTGCAAACTCTAGTGTACTACTGCTTTCAGGTATATATTTGCCCTAGTTTATGGATACGTGTGAACATATGGTCTATCTCCTGGAACCTGGTCTATATCTAGGTTTTGGGACTTTGTTAGGAAGTGAACCACCTGGGATGGAATTAGAGAATACTATGAAAGGAAAGGTCTCACCCAAGTGATGAAGCTGAAGGGTTGTCATTCTGCCTCTGGACACAGTCTGAAGTGAAGCATGCTGGGGTGGCAATCATTGCATTGATTAGATTGCAATCAGCGGATGCAATATTATTTGATAAGAACTGGGAGAAGCACACAGGAAAGTGGGCCCTACCCTAGGGTCCCAGGACTGGGGGAAGTTTAGGTTCTATAGTGGAGATGTGAGGTTCCTGTTGTCTTAAGGTTCAAGAAGACAATGGATAGTTACTGTTATCATCATATTATTTGGTAATTGGGTTAACTTTGAAAAGTCCCTTTGTTAGACATACAATCTGAGGGCAAATGCTTCCAGTTTTTCACCATTGAGTATGATGTTGGCTGTAGGTTTGCTATATATAGACTCCACTATCTTCAGGAATTTTCCATCTATTCCCATTTTTTGTAGTGTTTTGATCATAAAGGGATGTTGTATTTTGTCAAAGGCTTCTCTGCATCTATTGATATTACTATGTGACTTTGGTCTTGCTTTTATTGACATGGTGGATCACGTTGATTGATTCACGTGTATTAAACCAACTTTGCATCCCTGGGATAAACCCCACTTCGTCATGATGAACAATCTTTTAATATACTGCTGTATCCAGTTGGCTAGAATTTTGTTCAGTATTTTAGCATCTATGTTCATCAGAGATATGCATGGAATCTAAACGCTAGCTCCTCAGAGACCTGGCATTTCACCTTGTGATCTATAAGCTGGAAGAAGTGTATATGCAACATGTTTTCTTCTTCTTTCCTTTTTCTTTCTTCTCACCAGGGTTATTGCTGGGACTTGATTCTTCCACTGATTGACTCCACTCTTCCCAATGGCTTTCTTTTTCCTTTTCTTTTTTTCTGTCTCCTTCATATATGGAAGTATGATAGTGGAGAAAGGGGGAAGGGGGGGAGGAGGACAGAGAAGAGAGACAACTGCAGCACTGCTCCATCATTCCTGAAACTTGCCCTCAGCAGGTGGGGTCCTGGGGCTTGAATCCAACTCTTCATGCATCGTAATGTGAGCCACTACCTAGCCCCTCACAGATTTTTTTCTTTTAATTATTACAAAATAACCCTAATTATCTTATGAAACCAATGTTGCCTTAAAACCAAAATCTGACAAATATGGTACAAGAAAAAAAATTACTTCTTGTGAATAAAAAAGTATTTCTTGTGAATTTAGACACAAAATCATTAATAAAATGTTAGCAAATCTAATACAGCAAAATATTTTTTAAAAAATACCAAGTTGCATTTCAGAAATTTGTTCAACCTTCAGAAGTCAAACAATGTAATTAAAAGGGAAAGATCAACACAGAAGATGGGGGAAACAACATTTCATCTGCACTATGCCACCCTTTAGGTCCATGATTGTTCAACAATTTGTTTGGCTTTGTATGTTAACTCTCTTTTCAGCCACCAGGTTCTAGATGCCAGCATGATGCAGACCAGACTTCCCTGGACTGACAACCCCACCAGTATGTCCTGGAGCTCCGCTTCCCCAGAGACCCACCCTGCTAGGGAAAGGGAGAGGCAGATTGGGAGTATGGATCGACCAGTCAATGTCCATGTTCATCGGGGAAGCAACTACAGATGCCAGACCTTCCACCTTCTGCAACTCACAATGACCCTGGGTCTATACTCCCAGAGAGATAGAGAATGGGAAAGCTATCAGGGGAGGGGATGGGGTATGGAGATCGGGTTGTGGGAATTGTATAGAGCTGTACCCCTCTTATCCTAAGGTTTTGTTAATGTCTCCTTTCTTAAATAAATTTAAAAAAAAAGAAAAAAGAAGAAGATGGGGAAAATTTCAGATTCAGAACACATTCATGATAAACAAGGAATAAAGGGAGTTGCTTTAACATGGCCTAAAGCATCTATGAAAAACCTACATTGTACATCATGATAAAAGAGCAAATGCTCTTTTATCGTTTTTTTATTTAAGATTGACAATAAGGCAAGGATAACTGCACTTACCAGCTCTGACATTATAATGAAAGTTCTGTCTAGTGAAGGCAGGCAAGTAAAAAAAATAAAAGGCAAACAGAAGAAAAATAGTAACTGAGTCTGTCCCATTTCAGATGGTAATAGGGAATATGTAGGAAGTCCTGAGGAACCTTCCAAACTGAATAGTCATTAGGAGGAAGACTTAGGTTAGGGAAGTGAGTGTTTCCCAGACACCTAGACACCTATCATGGGGAGATGAGGAGCTGTCCTTATGTATCAACAACTGTACTGTAAACCATTAACCACCCCCCCAAAGTATATAAAATAAATAATGAAGTTAGCAAGACTGCAGGGCACAAAATTAATTTACAAAAATCAAGTTTATTTCTATACATTAGCCAAAAACTATTGGAAATTAGAAGTCTAAAGTATCACTATAATTTTATAAAAGAAAGCACAGAGTACTCAGGAATAAATTTAACAAAATGTCCACAATATCTGTACACTGAGAACTATAAACTTTACTAAGACTTAATTAAGTAAATGGTGGGAAACACCATTTTCATGTACTAGAAGATTCAATATTATTAAAATGTCATTTCTCAACAAATTAAACTATATATTTTTTTAATAGATCTTTTTTAAAAGATTTTATTTATTTATTTATTAGTGAGAAAGATAAGAGAGAGAAAGAAAAAAACAGACATCACTCTGATACATGTGCTGCTGGGGATTGAACTCAGGACCTCATGCTTGAGAGTCTAGTGCCTTAGCCACTGCACCTAATGTTATGTCACCAACAGTAAAATTTTGTGTTGAAACTGCCGAACTGATTCTATAATTTATTTGGAAATGCAAATGATGCAGAATAACCAAACAATTTTTGAAAAAGAATTACAAAACTAGAGCACACACATTCAGAGGTTTCAATTTACTATGGAGACAGTCACCCAAACAGTGTGATAATGGTTTAAGAATAAATTTAAAGAGGGGTAGGGAAGACAGCGTAATTGTTATGCAAAAGACTTTCATGCCTGAGGCATCAGGCATGAAATTTAACCCCCACACCAATTTAAGGCAAAACTGAGCAGTGCTCTGGTATAAAAGGAAGGAAAGGAAAGGAAAGGAAAGGAAAGGAAAGGAAAGGAAAGGAAAGGAAAGGAAAGGAAAGGAAAGGAAAGGAAAGGAAAGGAAAGGAAAGGAAAGGAAAGGAAAGGAAAGGAAAGGAAAGGAAAGGAAAGGAAAGGAAAGGAAAGGAAAGGAAAGGAAGGGAAGGGAAGGGAAGGGAAGGGAAAGGAAGGGAAAGGAAAGGAAAGGAAAGGAAAGGAAAGGAAAGGAAAGGAAAGGAAAGGAAAGGAAAGGAAAGGAAAGGAAAGGAAAGGAAAGGAAAGGAAAGGAAAGGACAGAAAAGAAAAAAAGAAAAAATACTCTTCATTTCAACAAAGATCCCATGGCAATTGAAAAAAGAAACGAAACTCTTTTCAATAAATTGTGCTAGAACCATTGGGTATACCTCGGCAGACATTAAAAAAAAAAAAATTATCTCACTCTCAGGCAGAAGCTGAAAACAAGATCAGAAGAGCAAACACAAGTAGAACCTGAACTGGAGTTGGTGCATTGCACCAAAGTAAAAAACTCTGGGGTGGATGAGGGGGAGAGTACAGGTCCAAAAAGGATAACAGAGGACCTAGTGGGGGTTGCATTGTTATGTGGAAAACTGAGAAATGTTATGCATGTACAAACTATTATATTTACTGTCAAATATAAAACATTAATCCCCCAATAAAGAAATTTTTAAAAAGATAACAACAACAAACATATTGCATGTCAATATAAATACATAGTTTGTGAAACACATATACATATATATATATATATATATTAAAAAACTCAGCTATAAAAAAACTCATCTTCCCCTTTCTAATTAAGATGCTGAATATCTGTCTTTGTATATGGTGTGACTTTTGAAAGAAAGCTTTCTCTAAGTTTTACATTGTATATAATGGCTATACTATGTAAAATGTTTTGACTATGTAAAATAAATATATCATGTTAGACATTTAAAAAAAAAAGAATGAATGAAAAAATATTCCCAGGTCTTATCTCATATAAGAGCTAAAACTTGAAGATAACAAGATAAAAGTTGACAATTTTGCATACCTCAAAATTTCCTAGATAGAATACAAAAAATCATGAACCACAAAAGAAAAAAAAATTTACCCAAACTGAAAAATTTTGCTCTTAAAAGTTTACATGAAAAATCAAAAGATTAGAATCCTGAGTGAAAATGTTTAGGAAGCATATATCTGGCAAAAGCTATGAATACGAAATGTATAAAGAGCTTCCGCAAGTTCTTCCACAATGCTCCCAGCTGTGACTATGGACTGTGAGCTCAGTCTGGCATGGACTCAGGTTGTAAAGGCTCCTGTGCTAAATAAATAGATATGGGCTTCAGGTTAGACCACTGTGGTAAACAGTTAATTGTGTTTATACACCTTCTTAAAATTTGTGAGCAACTCTCTGCCCTAACCCTGCTTATTTCTACTTGCAACTCTGATACCATCTTCCCAGACAATATTTCTAGTCCACCTTCAGGTTAGATATCAAGCTCAAGCAAGGATTATTAAGACATAGGTGAAGCAGGTCTGCAGGTGTTTATCTTTCTGTCCCCTTCTCTATTTCCCCCTTCTCTCTCAATTTCTCTCTGTCCTATCCAACAACAATAACAAAACCAACAACAAAATGGAAAAACTGGCCACTAAGAGCAGTGGATTCATAGGGCAGGCAACAAGCCCCAGTGATAAACTTGAAGGCAAAGTAATTAATTACTTTATTAATTAATAAAAATTTTAAAAAGAACTTTCACAACTCAGCAGTAAGAAAAAGAAGTCAAATGAACAAAAGATTTAAACAGACATGCGTGAGGTGCTGGATTTGATCTCTAGCATTGCATATGTCAGAGCTGAGCAATGCTCTCATGTTTCCCTTTCTCATAAAATACAATTTTGGGGACTGGGTGGTGGCACACCTGTTTAGTGAACATGTTACAGTGCACAAGGACCCAGGTTCCTCACCTGTGTGGGGGGGGGGGTGCTTCACAAGTGGTAAAGTAGGTCTATAGTTGTCTCTCTTTCTGTCTCCTTCTTTATCTCCCCCTACCCTCTCAATTTCTGACTCTCTATCCAGTAAATAAAGATAATAAAAACAAAAGACTTGGGAAAAATTACAGTTTCAACAGAGAGTTCACTAAAAGATGTATACAAGTAACCATGAAAAAATATTAATATCGCTTACTTGTATGGCTAGAATTAAAAGCAGTCAGAACACCCAATTTTAACAAGGGTGTGTAACAAACTGGAACTCTTAACACATTCCTGGTGGAAAGAGGAAGTAGGACAGCCACTTTAGAAAACAACTTAGCGACTTCTCATAAAGTTTAACATATAATTACCATACAACAAGAGCTATTGGCCCAAGAGAAATATAAATTTATGTCCCAACAAAACTTCTATGTGAATTCTCTTCTTCATAATAACAGCTGAAAACTGTAAACAACTGCCCTTCAGTTAGCAAATAAAAAAGCAAATTTTTAATCACCATGATGAGAAAAAAAAATACTTACACAGGCAATAACAACATAGATACTCTCAAGCGCATTTTTTTAAGTCAGAGTTGTCCTTAATAATTAAAAGACAATGTGTTGGGTGGCAGTGGCATCTCATCTAGTAGGGTGCACATGTTAATATTCTCAAGGTCCTGGGTTCAAGCCCTGATCCCCACCTACAAAGAGGAAGCTACACAAAGGGTGGATTATGCTGCAGCTGTCTTTCCTTCTCTCTGAAACTCCTTCTCTGCCTCTCTCTGCTTCTTATTATCTATGAAACAGGAAAGAAAAAAGGAAAAACAAATGAAACAAGCACACAGCAATCAGGGAGAATAGAGTCCTACATATACAAAGCCCCAGTGATAAACCTGATTTTAAAAAAGAAAAGTTAAAATAAATTTAAAGAGAGAGAGAGAGAAATCAGTTGAATATATAGTTCTTCTAAGTCACATGTTACAAATACTAAATACCTTGGGGCCAGGTGGTGGCACACCTAGTTAAGCACTCACATCACAAATACTAAATTCCAGGTGTCTGGGAAGCCTACTTTCAGGTCCCACTTACAAATTTGCACATCCCTACAACCTGAAATTCTAATCTTTTCTTTTTTTTTAATTTAATTGTTTCCCTTTGCCAAAATATTAAGTGCTTGGGCTCAGTGTTTGCAACCAATACCCATTTTTTCATATTTATTTGTTTGTTTGTTTACCTATTTATTTACTTATTTTTGGAAAGAGGTGAGAGGCAGAGAGATTGAGGAAGAGAAGCAGAGAGAAGTAGAGACACCTGCAGCACTGCTCCACCACTTACGAAATTTCTCCACTGAAGGTGGGAGCCAGAAGCTGGAACCCTGGTCTCACACATACTAACACAAGTGCTTTACCAGCTGAGTCACCACCTGGGCCCACTTATTTTAATGTTTAATATTATTTCTATTAATTATTTAATGATGGTTTATGAGATTATAAATTGCAGGGTTACAGTTTCACAATCAAAGTTATTAGTCTCCACCCCTCTGATAGCCCAAAAGCTCTCATAAAGTCCAAGAGAAACTTTGGTTGCTTTTAGTTTTTTAGTTTTTGCTTTTAGTTTTAGCTTTGCTTTTGTATTTGTTTGCAAGATAGTGCACTTTAGCTAGGTATACTTCACGTATGAGTGAAACCATTCAGTAACTGTCAATCATCACTTTAATTAGCATACTGAGTTCCAGCTCTATCCAAGGTAGCTGAGAAAAAGGAACTATACCCGCACTGCTGGTGAGAATACCAACTAGTACATCTCCTGTAAAAAAAAAAAAAAAAAAAAAAAACATATTGAGGAGAATAAATTCCGGAGGAAGGGCTAAGGAGCAACAGCAGCTGTGTTTCTCTGCTCTCCTCTCACAGGTCAATTAGGAATACCAAAGGAGACCACCTGGGACCACAACAAGACAGGACTAGAATGACTTCAGGAACCAGCGAAATCACTAGTGAGTGCAAACACATGTGACTCATGGACCGAGAGAAGCCTAAGGAGAGATTAAGTAGCTGGTAAGGAGAGATTAAGTGCCCAGCTGTTTACCAGTTGAGACACTACCTCTAGTCTGCTTCACCAAAAAAAAGACAACTAAAAGGAGGAGAGGACTCCCCTAAGACTCAACAAATGCAACTATGAGTCTTCATTGCTATTGCCTTCAGAATCTAGAGCAGCGGCAGGGGGCATAAAGGGAAGGCCCTGTGCTGACACCAGGGGACAGAGAAATAACAAGGAAACTCAGGAGAAGTTCTATACCTTGGTGGCCTAGTGGTGCTCCAACTCAGGGATTAAAATACTATTGAAAGAACTGTCAATTTACATAACTGTGAGCCCTGTAATTACCTTACTTAGACACAAGTCAATCCAGGAAACAGTGATCAGAAATTTGAAAAGTACTGAGAGAGGGACCTCATAACATACTATATAAAATGGTTAAACCAACAAGAAGAATTATTGGGGAAATGAACCAGGACAAGAGTCCAGCTAAAAGCCCCCCGAAGGGTGAAGCACAAAATAATGAGGTCAACATGCAAACACTAGTTAAGGAAAGAGTCTCTTCAACAAATGGCGTTGGAAACAATGGGTTGAAACACGCAGAAGAATGAAACTGAACCACTGTATTTCACCAAATACAAAAGTAAATTCCAAGTGGATCAAGGACTTGGATTTTAGACCACAAACTATCAGATACTTAGAGGAAAATATTGGCAGAACTCTTTTCCACATAAATTTCAAAGACATATTCAATGAAACAAATCTAGTTACAAAGAAGACTAAGGCAAGTATAAACCTATGGGACTACATTAAATTAAAAAGCTTCTTCACAGCAAAAGAAACCACTACCCAAACCAAGAGACCCCTCACAGAATGGAAGAAGATCTTTACATGCCATACATCAGACAAGAGTTTAATAACCAAAATATATAAAGAGCTTGCCAAACTCAACAACAAGACAACAAATAACCCCATCCAAAAATGGGGACAGGACATGGACAGAATATTCACCACAGAAGAGATCCAAAAGGCCGAGAAACACATGAAAAAATGCTCCAAGTCTTTGTCAGAGAAATGCAAATAAAGACAACAATGAGATACCACTTCACTCCTGTGAGAATGTCATACATCAGAAAAGGTAAAAGCAGCAAATGCTGGAGAGGGTGTGGGGTCAAAAGAACCCTCCTGCACTGCTGGTGGGAATGTCAATTGGTCCAACCTCTGTGGAGAACAGTCTGGAGAACTCTCAGAAGGCTAGAAATAGACGTACCATGTGATACTACAATTCTTCTCCTGGGGATATATCCTAAGGAACCCAACATATCCATCCAAAAAGATCTGTGTACACATATGTTCTTGGCAGCACAATTTGTAATAGCCAAAACCTGGAAGCAACCCAGGTGTCCAACAACAGATGAGTGGCTGAGCAAGTCGTGGTATGTATATACAATGGAATACTACTTAGCTGTTCAAAATGGTGACTTCACCGTTTTCAGCCAATCTTGGATGGACCTTGAAAAAATCATGTTGAGTGAAATAAGTCAGAAACAGAATGATGAATATGGGATGATCTCACTCTCAGGCAGAAGTTGAAAAACAAGATCAGAAAAGAAAACAGAAGTAGAACCTTAATGGAACTGGCATATCGCAACAAAGTAAAAGACTCTGGGGTGGGTGTGGGTGGGTGGGGAGAATACAATTCCAAGAAGGATTCAGAGGACCTAGTGGGGGTTGTATTGTTATATGGGAATCTGGGGAACGTTATGCATGTACAAACTATTGTACTTACTGTTGAATGTAAAACATTAATTCCCCAATAATAAAAAAAATAGTACTAAAAAAAAAAAAAAAAGCACAGACTAGGATCAGGCTGCTCTCTTTGGCTGCTGCTTCTCCTGGTCAGAAGAATCCTGGTAGAGGTGCTTTAGGTAACCGCCATGGCTGCTTCTCCTGGGAACTGAACACGTGTGACTCAGCTAGCCAGTAAACTTTTAGACTCCTCTACAACCATGAGCTATCTTTACTTCAGCTGATAATTGTTTATCTTATGAAACTAAATGTTTGATAATTATACTCAGACTTCTTGAACCTAACATATTATTAACCCCTGGTGATAATTGCTTATTTTGCCTTTTACCCATTTCACCCTAATAAAATCTTGTATTGTTTAAATCTGGTCCCAGCACCCCTCTGTGAATCTTTTTATGTGCCGCAGCTCCCCAAACTCCTTTTTAAAAAATATTTTATTCCCTTCTGTTGCCCTGACATTTTTTTATTGTTGTTGTTTTTGACATTGTCATTGTTGGATAGGACAGAGAGAAATGGAGAGAGGAGGGGAAGAGAGAGAGGGGAAGAGAAAGATAGACACCTGCAGTCGTGCTTCACCAATTGTGAAGCAACTCCCCTGCAGGTGGAGAGCTGGGGGCTCGAACCCAGGTCCTCACGATGGTCCTTGCACTTTGCACCACTTTGCACCACTTTGCACCACCTGCAGATGGTCCTTGCAGTTTTGCACCACTGTGCTACCGCCCGACTCCCCACAAACTCCTTTGTAAGTTATAGTTTCAGCAAACCAAAGTGCTACTTAGCTCTGGCAGAAGGTGGTACCAGAAACTGAACCTTGGCCTCTGGAGTCTCAGGCATGCAGCTTGGTGTAGTAAAAGGTTGAGTCATCTCCCTGGCCCAGCAGTTTTTCTGCATAAGTGGTCTTCATAACACAGATTTGATACATTCTTTTTAATATTTTTAATTTTTTATTTTGGATAGATACAAATAAATCGATTGAGAAGGAAGAGCTAGTGAACCGTCCTCTCTGTAGGCAGGAACCGGGGGCTTAAACCTGGGTCCTTGCATTCTGTAATGCTTGTGCACAGGTAGGTGTGTTACCACCCAGAACCAACACTTCAATATTCTTTTTTTTTTCTCCAGGGTAATCACTGGGGCTCAGTGCCTGCACTACTAATCCACTACTCCTGGAGGCTATTTTTTCCCCTTTTTGTTGCCCTTGTTTATCATTATTGTGGTTATTATTATTGTTGTTGTCATTGCTGTTGGATAGGACAGAGAGAAATCGAGAGAAGAGGGCAAAACAGAGAGGGGAAAAATAGACACCTGCAGACCTGCTTCACCACCTGTGAAGCGATCCTCCTGCAGGTCAGGAGCCAGGGCTTGAAACAGGATCTTTACACTGGTCCTTGCACTGTGCACAGCATGCACTTAACCCTCTGCACTACTGCCTGACCCCCACCATGGCACCGCTGACAGTCTCGAACATACTGCTGCCTTCATCACTAACATGACTAATCAGTGTCTGTGAATGATCCAAGAATCTCATTGTCATATTCTGACACAGAATCAGGACTCAGGGTGTTCATAGAGCGAAGACATGAATGTATCAGATCCAGATCGGAGGTGCTCTGTCTTCCCACTCATCCTTCCTGCAAATGTCCCTCCCTAGGTTTAACTACTCTTGTAACTACTGTGAGTATTATTTATTTAGGCTGTCTTTTATCTGAAATACATAGAACTATATAATATGGCTCCTTTCTAGGTCTGACTTATTTTGTTCTGCTCTGTCAGACGTGTATCTAAGCCAGATTCACCTACTTCGGTTCTTTCTCATTGTGAATAGCGTCCTACTGTATTCATAAACCACAACACTGACTCCTTCCACCACTGGTGGATAATTGGGTTGTGTGTAGTCCTGGGATCTTATGAATCAAGCTACTGCACATAGTCTTATGTTGACGACATGTTACATGAAGGGCCAGCCCTGAGCCACCCCCAGACAACCATTCTTCAGGCAGCAGCCTCACCGGGGGCTCCTGCTCTGGCAAAGCCATACAGCCAGTCTCAGAAGTGATGGCCTATCATCACAAGTGACCTGTATCAGGAGCTCTTGAACCCATTCTACCCAGCAGCTTTTAAAGGACCTAACTCCGTGATTAAAGCAGCTGAAGTCCTTTCTTTCTCCTTCCCAAACCCTGAATGGTTGGGTCCCTGATTTCAGAACTTCAGCTGTGCCTTTGTATAGGCAGACTGGCACCATCAACAGACAATATGCTCCACTGCACAAAACTTTATTATAGGAGGCACTGTTTCCTAAGAATACTTAACAAAGTAAAGGAATAAGAAATACTTAAAAAAATAAATGATTAAAAATTAAATACTTACAAATGTAAAGTAAAACGAATGTTATAACACAGTAAACAAAGAAAAATATTAATTTACGGCGCAGGGAGGGCAAGTTAAGCTTTTGGCCAGGAACAACTGCAAGCTGTGCCACCTCAGATTCCATTGAGGTCCTGGCGCATAGGCTCAGAAGCCACATTTGCCATGGAATGATGCGTGGTGGGGCCTGCAGACTTGCCTGCTGTGCAGGAGGCAGAGTAGAGGGCAGCGGCCCTTCTGCTGCTCTGGCCATTTCAGCTGTGCCTTCAGGTTGCAGTGAGCTCTGTGGGGCTGGAGCTGGAGATGGATATGTCATTGAAGGAGCAGGAGAGTCAAGCCCTGGCTCCCAGTTCCCATGTGCTGTCTACACCCAGACCCTAGTGCAGGCCTTGAGGGGGGCCCGCCCTGCCCCCTGGGACACTTCCCCTGCTGCCCTCCATGAGGGTTGAGGACAGCCATCTCCTGGTGCAGCCCCAGCCTCTGGGGGCGAGGGCTTTGGGGGTATTCCTTTGAGACCCAGGGCAGCCCCCACGACCCCCCAGGCCTGCCTGGAGTCTCACCAGTGTGCTCTGCAGGCTGTGGGCTCTGGGGAGGCTTGTGCAGGACAATGTCCCCATGCAGGTGGTTCCCGCTGACCACCAGGCGCACCCGGTGGCCCTTGCGGTTGCAGCAGCCCCCGGCCTGGGCAGGAACGCCTCCTCGGTATCGCTCCTCAGACACGAGCAGGTACGGGGCATCATTGCACATGTTCTGCGTCTCCTGCTGCTCATCTGTCTCCTCGCAGAGCGGCGGCTCGCCCTCGATCACATCAGTCGTCTCTGTGCAATACGGCTGAGGCTTCTGCAGGGACAGTACACAGGGCCAGGGCTCAGAGCCTCCCATGGCCAAGCCCCAACTCTGTTCCTGGCCAGCACTGATCCACAGGACGGGGACAGACCTCCAAGGGAGAGACACCCCCAAGACAGGGTCAAACCTCCATGCAGACACACAGCCCTCGCCCCCATAGCACAGAAATAATCCTCCAAGGAGGATAGTCCCCTAGGACAGGGACATCACTCCAGGGAAGACAGATCCCAAGGACAGGGACACCCCTCCATGGGGATAGAACCCCAAGATAGGGACACCTCTCCATCCCCCAGCCTGGCAGACAGCCCTGATCTGGAGGTTAACCATTGCCCCTCCCTCCTGCAAGGACAGGCCTTCCCCAATGTTCACACAGAGACTTACACACACACACACACACACACACACACACACACACACACACACACTCACTCAGAGTGTGTGTGTGTGTGTGTGTGTGTGTGTGTGTGTGTGTGTGTGTGTGTGTGTGTGTGTTCGTGTGTATGTGTGTGTGTGGACAGGTCTGTCCAGCCTCACCCTGTGCTGACCATGGATACCCCCAGCCCTGGTTACCTCAAGCTGACAGCAGCTACCCAGGCACAGTTTCCACAGGCATTTCCTCACCCGCAAGCACAGTGCACTCGCTCTGCCTGGGCAGCAGGCTTTGCTCTGCTTGAGGCTTGAGCGGCCCTTCATACGGGAGGGCATCTTTCCTCACCAGCTCTGACACCAAATGTCTAGAGAGGGTCTGTGTGTGGATAGAATGTGGTTGCCAGGGAACCAGGGTTCCATGTCTGTTGGGGTCCAGCCTGAGGTTGTGAGGTCACTTCCTGGGAGCCCTGCCCTGGGCTCCTCCTCAGAGAAGACACCCCCACCCCCACCCAACAAGGCCATCAAAACATTTCATGTGGCAGGTGTAGTGCTCTGCTGTGTGTGCAACCCAGGTTCAAGCCCAGGCTCCACTGTGTTGGAGGAAACCTTAGTTCTGTGGTGTCTCTATCTCTCTATGTGTGCATGTGTGTACCTGAAAAAGTCACACTGGAATATGAAGCCCTGGAATATGAAGCAAGGACCAAAATAATAATATAAAATAAAGACCTACCAGAACCAGTGTGGACTGATGATGGCTCACACTACCTACCACCACCACTACCACCACCACCCCGTCACATACTCACAGTGATGTCAGCATGTATGGAAGAGAGAGACAGAAGAGAGGCACCTTTGTACCACTCCACCACTCACAGAACCCCCTCTAGGGACACCCAGTGCACCTGATTTAGCACACATGTTATTGTGTGCAACAACCCAAATTCAAGCTCCCAGCCGTCATCCGTAGGGGGAGAGAAGCTTCATGTGGTGAAGTAGGGCTGTTTCCCCCACTTTTCTATCTTTGTCTCCCCCACTGAATCTCCCCATCCTTTCTCAATTTCTACGTAAAATAAATAAATAAATGTTATTTTAAATTTTATTATTATTGTTATTATTTATTTATTTATTGGATAGATACAGCCAGAAATCGAGAGGGAAGGGGGGATAGAGAGTTAAGAGAGACAGAGAAACACCTGCAGCATTGCTTCTCCACTCATGAAGCTTTTCCCCTGCAGGTGGGGACTGGGGACTCTAACCTGGGTCCTTGCACATTGTAACATGTGTGTTCAATCAGGTGCACCACCACCCGGCCCTTATAAATAAATGTTTTTAAAAAATTAGATTGATGTCTGGTTCTTTCTCTGTCCTCCTATCTTTCTCATTAATAAACAAATTCTTTTTTAAAAAAAATTCAACATGTTTAATAGCTCAGTAGTATTTCATTGTGTATATATACCACAACTTACTCAGCCACTCATCTGTTGCTAGTTGCCTGGGTGGCTTCCATATGTTGGCTATTACACATTGTGCTGCTATGAACATAGGTGTACACTGATCTTTTTGGATAGGTATGTTTGGTTATTTGGGATACATCCCCAGGAGAGGAATTGCAAGATCATAGGGTAGGTCCACTTCTAGCCTTCTGAGAGTTCTCCACACTGCTCTCCACAGGGGTTGGACCAATTTACATTCCCACCAGCAGTGCAGGAGGGTGCCTTTGTCTCACAACCTCTCCAGCACTTGTTGCTGATACCTTTTCTTTTCTATTTTTCTGTTAAGATTTTATTTATTAATGAGAAAGATAGGAGCAGAGAAAGAACCAGATATGACTCTGGTACATGTGTTACTGGGGATCGAACTCAGGACCTCATGCTTGAGAGTCCAGTGCTTTATCTACTGCACTACCTCCCAGACCACGCTGATACCTTTTCTGATGTATGACATTCTCAGAGGGGTGAAGTGGTATCTCACTGTTGTCTTTATTTGCATTTCTATGACAATCAAAGATTCGGAGCATTTTTTCATTTTTATTGGCCTTTTGGATGTCTTCTATGAAAAGTGAATTGTGAATGCTTAAAAGAATAGCTTTTGTGGGGGTATAGCATAATGATTATACAAAGAGAGTTTCATTTCTGAGGCTCTCAAGCCCAGGTTCAATCCCACCCAATGCTATAAGCCAGAGCTGAGTAGTGCTCTGGTAAAAAAAAAAAAAAAAAAAAAGGTTAACTTTTCCAGAACACAACTAAAAAAACCCTTTATGACTGAGCAAGGAAAAAATTTATTTTTTTTAGATGTGGGGTGGAAAAACATGGGAAAAGCTGAGGTTTATTTTTTTAATTTTTATATTTATTTATTTATTTTCCCTTTTGTTGCCCTTGTTGATTTTATTATTGTAGTTATTATTGATGTTGTCATTGTTGGATAGGACAGAGAGAAATCTAGAGAGGAGAGGAAGACAGAGAGGGGGAGAAAAATACATCTACAGACCTGCTTCACCACCTGTGAAGCAATGCCCCTACAGGTGGGGAGCCTGGGCTTCAACTGGGATCCTTACGCCTGTCCTTGCACTTCACATCACGTGTGCTTATCCCACTGCGCTACCGCCTGACTCCCAATCAGTTGAGTTTTCGATGCTAAAGAGTACTGCCTTTTATTGGGGGGGGGGGGGATACATATGTGAGGACCTGGGCTCAAACCCTGCAATCCCCAGCTGAAGGAGGGATTCCCAGGAGCAGTGGGCAGACTACAGAAGTAGTCCTTCTTCCTTCTTCCCATTTCTCTCTGTCTATATCTTAATTAAAAACTAAATGTATAAGAAAAAAAAAAGACACCTAGCAGGAATGGAGTTGCTGTGCAGGCATAAAACCCCAGCAAAAACCCTTGTGGCAATAAATAAATAAATAAATAAATGGGGGTGGCGGTAGTGCAGAGGGTTAAGTGCACATGGCCCAAAGCTCAAACACAGGCGTAAGGACTCCGGTTTGAGCCCCTGGCTCCCCACCTGCAGAGAGGTCATTTCACAAGCTGTGAAGTAGGTCTGCAGGTATTTATCTTTCTTTCCCCACTCTCTGTCTTCCCCTCCTCTCTCAAATTCTCTCTGTCCTATCCAACAACAATAACAACAAGGATAAACAACAAGGATAACAAAAGGGGAAAAAATAGCCTCCAGGAGCAATGGATTTGTAGTGCTGGCACAGAGCTCCGGTGATAAACCTGGAGGCAAAAAGAAAAAAAAAAAAAGGCAAGGAGAAAAGGTGAACATTGAAGCACAAGATTCATCTCTAAACATACAACTGATTTCACAAATTGTTGAGGAAGAGATGTAAAACATGGGTCTAGACTAATTTTAAGACTAGATTAGGCATAGTGATAACTGACTACAACTAAGCATACAAATACAATCTTTATAATATTTCTTATATGGAAAATAAAACCATAACCCTGATGGAATGGAGAACTGACACACATACAACATGCTTCAAACAAGGCAGCCCTGATGCTGTCAGGTGAGGGTGAGGATATGGAGCCTGTCCCGGAACCTACTGGCCTCATCCTGCTTGATTACCACAAGTCCAGTGATGAGCTCTTCAAGCACAGCTTCTTCCTCTGTGAAGTGGATTCATGTTGGTACTGCTCTCAGGTAGCGGGAAAATAAACTATTTTGGCCCTTGGTAAGGACTCCACAACTGATCTCTCCTGTGATCATTTTTGCAGTCTTCTCCCTAGGGGCTGGGGAGTGATGGACAATAGGCACAGGAGAGGGAGGAGGGGACTAGAGTCCAGACACTTCTGCAGAAGGTGGTGAGGGACAGAGCAGAGCTGTTTCTAGGATACTGGAGCTTTCAGTTCTTGGTCTCCTGCCCTTCTATAAACATGGAAGGTGCACTCTCCATTTTTCCCCAGTTGCTTCCTCTACCAGGTATGACCTTGGAAAGGGGAAAAGACAATGAGCTCCAAACACACCCATCCAAAGAGATCTGTGTACACATATGTTCGTAGCAGAACAATTTGTAATAGTCAAAATCTGAAAGCAATCCAGGTGTCCAACAACAGATAAGTGGCTGAGCAAGTTGTGCTCTTTATACACAATGGAATACTACTCAGATATTAAAAATGGTAAATTCACCATCTTCCCCTCATCTTGGATGTAGTTTAAAGGAATTATGTTAAGTGAGACAAGCCAGAAAGAAAAGGATGAGTATGGGGTGATCCCACTCATAGACAGAAATTGAAAAATAATAACAGAAGGGAAAACACAAAGCAGAACTAGGACTGGAGTTGGTGTATAACAACAAAGTAAAAGACTCTGGGGTTGGGATGAGGGAGGAATCAGGTCCAGGAACAGGCTGAGGAGGACCTATTGGGGTTTACATTGTTATGTGGGAAACTGAGAGGGAAAAAAAAAGACGACAATGAGCTGTCAACAAAAGTCAGACGTACCTTCCAGAGGCGGGGCTATAGAGCAGCAGCAGCTGTGTTTCTCTCCTCTCCTCTCCCTGGTCAACTAGGAATACCAAAGGAGACCTCCTGGGACCAAAAAAAGGCAGGACTAGAATGACTTCAGGAGCCCACCAAACAACCAGTGAGTACAAACACGTGTGGCTCATGGACTGCAAAGAGCCTAAGGAGAGATTGAGTGGCTGGTAACAGTCCAGCATTTAACCAGTTGAGGCACCACCTCCAGTCTGTTTTACCAACAAAAAGACTGCTGAAGGGAGGAGAGGACTCCCCTAAGACTCACCAAATGCAACTTTTAATCTCCATTGCTACTGCCCTCAGAGTCTGGAGCAGCAGGAGGGAGGCCCTGTGCTGACCTCTGGGCACAGAGAACTGACCAGGAATCTCAGGAGAAGAGCTACACCTCGGTGGCCTAGCAGTGGGGCTGTATAGTGGGAGCCTTTCCACATTGTTCTCCTGATGAGATGAGAACATGGTGAATAATTGCCTCAGAACCTACAGACTATAAATGGAACTTGTTTAGAAACTCATTGGACCCATCAGTGCTGCCCGGCTTGGCAGAGAGGATGAATTAAGTCTGGTGCTTTGGATCCTTGGGGTGTGAGAGTCTCTTTGCATAACCACTGTGCTATCTCCTCCCTCCCTCCCCACCCCACCCCCCGCTTTACCTCTTGGTCAGGAGTCAGTGATTAAGCTAAGAAGCCTACTTATAGTTTAAAAGTCCTCATAGCCTACAGGGAAGAAAATAACAAGAGAGGCTTTTTAACAGCCTCTGTGCTCCAACTAAGGGATTGAAATAGTATTGAAACAAATATTAATTCTTTAAGTAACTTACTTAGGCACAAGTCAATCCAGGCAAGAGTGATCAGTAATTTGAAAAGTACTGAGAGAGGGAACTCATAACATACTATATAGAATGGTTAAACCAACAAGAAGAAGTACTGGAGAAATAAACCAGGACAAGAGTCCAGCTAAAAGCCCACCAAAAGTTGACTCAGAGAGTCCCAAAAAGAATTAACTCAGACTTAAAGACACCAAGATACATCCTATTTAGAATGGAAAGGAATAAGGATAAAGAAAGGATCCTGAAGGCTGCAAGAGAAAAACAAAGAGTCACCTACAGAGAAAAACCCATAAGATTAGCAGCAGACTTCTCCACACAAACACTACAAGCCAGAAGAGAATTGCAAGATATCTATCTACCCAGTGCTCAATGAGAAAGGCTTTCAATCAAGACTACTGTACCATGATAGACTGTCATTCAGACTAGATGGAGACTTAAAAACTTTCTCAGACAAGCAACAGTTGAAAGAATCAACTATCACCAAGCCTACCCTGAAAGAAGTTCTAAAAGGTCTCCTATAAACAGTCAGACCACCATAAATATGCCATCTATCAGAATGCTCTAAAGATCTACAATAATGGCATTGAAATATCTTCAGTCTTTGATATCAATAAATGTCAATGGCCTGAATTCACCTATTAAAAGGCACAGAGTAGGAAGATGGATCAGAAAACAGGACCCAATAATCTACTGTCTACAGGAAACCCACCTAACTCAACAAAACAAACACAGACTCAAAGTGAAAGGATGGAAAACTCTCATACAAACCAATGGCCCATAAAAAAAGGGCAGGAACAACTATTCTCATATCTGACACAATAGACTTCAAAATAAATAAAATTAAAAAAAGATAGAGATGGACACTACTTAATGCTCAGTGGATCAGTCAATCGAGAAGACTTAACAATTATTAACATCGATGAATTGAATGAGAAGCCATCTAAATACATTACACATCTACTGAAAGAGCTACTGCAATATATTAACAGCAATGCAGTAATAGTAGGGACTTCAACACCCACTTTCTCAATTTGACAGATCATCCATGCAGAAAATCAATAAAGAAATGAGGGAGCTAACTGAGTAGATAGATAAACTAGAATATTGGACATTTTCAGAGTCATTCACCCCAAGAAACTGGAATACACATTTTACTCAAGTCCACATGGGTCACTCTCAAGGACAAACCCTATGTTAGGCCATAAAAATAGCATCAGCAAATTCAAGAGCATTGAAATCATCCCAAGGAACTTCTCAGACCACAGTGGAATTAAACTAACATTTAACAATCAAAACAAGATTAGTAATAGTCCCAAAATGTGGAAGCTCAACAGTACACTACTTAATAATTACTGGGTCTAAAAGGAACTAAAGGAAGAAATCAAAATGTTTCGAGAGTTCAATGAAAATGAAGACACAAGCTATCAAAATATTTGGGACACAGCTAAGGCAGTACTGAGAGGGAAGTTCATAGCCATACAAGCACACATTAGGAAACAAGAAAAAGCACAAATAAAGAGCCTGATTGCACAGCTTAAAGACCTAGAAGAAGAAGAACAAAGGAACACTAAAGCAACCAGGCGGATAGAAATCACTAAAGTTAGTGCAGGAATAAATAACATTGAAAATAAGAAAACCATACAAAGGATCAAGGGAAGCAAATGTTGGTTCTTTGAAAGAGTGAACAAAATTGAAAAATCCTTAGCTAGACTCACAAAAAAAAAAGGGAGAAGACCCAAATAAATCAGATCATAAATGAAAGAGGAGATATCACAACAGACACCACAGAAATTCAGCATATCATACGAGACTTCTGTGAACCAAGCTAGAGAACCTGGAAGAAATGGACAATTTCCTAGATGCCTACGAACTTCAAAAACGAAGTAAAGAGGAACTAGGTAACATGAACAGGCCCATCACAGCTAATGAAATTGAAACAGTTATCAAAATCCTTCCCAGGAATAAAAGTCCTGGACCAGATGGTTTTATGAATGAATTATACAAAACCATCAAAGAAGAACTAATACCTCTACTTGTAAAAGTCTTCCAGAAGATTGAAGACACTGGAATACTCCCTTCCAGTTTCTAAAAAGCTAACATCACTTGGATACCAAAAGCAGAAAGGGACACAACCAAAAAAGAAAACTAGAGACCAATATCTCTGATGAATATAGATGCTAAAATATTGAACAAAATTCTACCCAACCAGATGCAGCAGTATATTAAAAAGATTGTTCATCATGACCAAGTGAGGTTTGTCCAGGGACACAAGGTTAAGTATATCAATCAGCGTGATCAACCACATCAATGAAAGCAAGATCAACAACCACATGGTCATATCAACAGATGCAGAGAAAGCCTTTGACAAAATACAACATCCCTTTATGATCAAAACACTACAAAAAATGGGAATAGATGGAAAATTCCTCAAGATAATGGACTCTATATATAGAAAACCTACAGCCAACATCATACTCAATGGTGAAAAACTGGAAGCGTTTACCCTCAGATCAGGTATTAGACAGGGTTGCCCACTATCGCCATAACTATTCAACATACTGTTGGAAGTTCTTGCCATAGCAATCAGGCAGAAGCAAGGAATTAAAGGGATACAGATTGGAAGAGAAGAAGTCAAACTCTCTCTATTTGCAGATGACATGATAGTATACATAGAAAAACCTAAGGAATCCAGCAAAAAGCTTTTAGAAATTATCAGGTAATAAGGTAAAGTGCCAGGCTACAAAATTAACATTCAAAAGTCAGTGGCATTCCTCTATGCAAGCAATAAGTTAAAAGAAATTGAAATCCAGAAATCAATTCCTTTCACTATAGCAACAAAAACTATTAAATATCTAGGAATAAACCTAACCAAAGAAGTGAAAGACTTGTATACCGAAAATTATGAGTCACTACTCAAGGAAATAGAAAAAGACACAAAGAAATGGAAAGATATTCCATGCTCATGGGTTGGCAGAAATAACATCATCAAAATGAATATGTTACCCAGAGCCATGTACAGATTTAAAGCTATCCCCATCAAGATCCCAACCACATTTTTTAGGAGAATAGAACCAACGCTACAAATGTTTATCTGGAACCAGAAAAGACCTAGAATTTCCATAGCAATCTTGATAAGAAAGAACAGAACTGGAGGCATCACAATCCCAGATGTCAAACTGTATTATAGGGCCACTGTCATCAAAATTGCTTGGTACTGAACTTGAATAGACACACTGACCAGTGGAATAGAATTGAAAGCTCAGAAGTAAGCCTCCACACTTATGGACATGTGATCTTTGACAAAAGGTGCCCAGACTATTAAATGGGGAAAGCAGAACAAATGGTGTTGGAAAAAATGGGTCAAAACATGCAGTAGAATGAAAATGAACCACAATATTTCACCAAACCAAAAGTAAATTCCACGTGGATCAAAGACTTGGATGTTAGACCACAAACTATCAGATACTTGGAGGAAAATATTGACAGAACTCTTTTCTGCATACATTTTAAAGACATCTTCAGTGAAACAAATCCAATTTCAAAGAAGACTAAGGAAAGTATAAGCTTATGGAACTACATCAAATTAAAAAGCTTCTGCATAGCTAAAGAAACCACTACCCAAACAAGAGACCCCTCACAGAATGGGAGAAAATCTTTATATGCCATACATCAGACAAGAGGTTAATAACCAAAATATTTGAAGATCTTGCCAAACTCAACAACAAGAAAACAAATAACCCCATCAAAAAATGGGGAGAAGACATGAACAGAATATTCACCACAGAAGAGATCCAAAAGACTGAGAAACAACATGAAAAAATACTCCAAGTCTTTGATTGTCAGAGAAATGCAAATAAAGACAACAGTGAAATACCAATTCACTCCTGTGAGAATGTCATACATCAGAAAAGGTAGCAGCAACAAACGCTGGAGAGATTGTGGGGTCAAAGGAACCTTCCCGCACTGCTGGTGGGAATGTAAATTGGTCCAACCTCTGTGGAGAACAATCTGGAGAGCTCTCAGAAGGCTAGAAATGGACCTACCCTATGATCCTGCAATTTCTCTCCTGGGGATATATCCTAAGGAACCCAACACACTCATCCAAAAAGATCTGTGTACACATCTGTTCTTAGCAGCATAATTTGTAAAAGCTAAAACCTAGAAGCAACCCAGGTGTACAACAGATGAGTAGCTTAGCAAGTTGTGATATATATATATATATATTACACAGCTATTTAAAATGGTGACTTCACCGTTTTCAGCCGATCTTGGATGGACCTTGAAAAAATTCATGTTAAGTGAAATAAGTCAGAAACAGAAGGATGGATATGGGATAATCTCTCTCTCAGGCAGAAGTTGAAAAAGAACATCAGAAGAGAAAACACAAGTAGAACCTGAACTGGAATTGGCATATTGCACCAAAGTAAAAGACTCTGGGGTGTATAGGGGTAGAATACAGGTTCGAAAAGGATGACAGAGGACCTAGTGGGGGTTGTATCATTATGGATATGTCTTAAAGTCTCACCTTTCCAGAGCCCTGTCCCACTAAGGGGGGGGGGAAGCACCTTCAGTAGCAACTGAACCATGAAATAATACCAGAGAAGGTAGCTAGTCTGTTCGGTAGAGCTCCTTCCCTGCCTCTTCACCCTGAACAAGTAAAAAAACCTTCACCAGCAGTTTCCTGGTGGGGGTGATGATGATGGTGACAGTAGCTATAGCTCTGTGCCAGATACTCCCCAAGCCTTCAGTGAATTCAGTGATGAGTTTGATATACATTTTCGTTCAGACAAGACAATTCTGTGTGTTACCACTTTAAAAAGTATAATTCACAGAGAAAGAAAAAGAGAGCACAGAGATGCTAGGCAACTTCTTCAAGATCTCACAGCTCCTAAGCAGCAGAAACAGTCTAATGCTTCATTTTATGCATTGACTTGACCAGGCCACAAGATGTCCGGATATTTGTCCAAATCTTATTCTAAGTGAATCTCTAAAAGTGTTTCTAGATTAAATTAGCATCTGAATTGGGACAGTGAAAAAAAAAAAACAGATTGCTTGCTGTCCCCAATATGAGGTGACCTCATTCCAGTTGTTGAAATTCTGCATAGAGCACAACGGTTTAGGAAGAGGCAACTCCTCCTGTCTGAAGACTTGAGATGAAACATTTTGTCTTTTCCAGTTTGGGGGCTCATATTGAAATATCAGTTCTCAGATTTAAAGCCTTCCTGCTTTCAGACTAAGATTCACATCATACCTTACATCTACAATTTACCAGCTGCAGATCTTAAGATTTTCAGCCTCTAGGGAGCCAAGTGGTGGCATACCCAGTAGAACACACATTACCATGCAGATGGACCCTGGTTCAAGCTCCAAGTCCCCATCTACAAGGTGGGAAACTTCATGAGCAATGGAGTAATGCTGCAGGTTTTTCTCCTCCTCCTTTATTTTTCTCTCCCTCTATCTAAAAATAAAAAATAAAATAAAAATAAAGACAGAGGGAAGTGGGGAGTAGTTACTAGGAACACCAAATGCCAACAATAACCCCTGATGGAAAAAAAGAATCAAAACCTTCATGAACACGTGAGTCAACTCCTTCCTGTGGATATACCATCTATATGATGTGTGTATAAAGTGACAGATGATTGGTTTTGTTTCTCTGGGATACTTTCACTAATATAGCTGGATTCTGAATGTAAGTATCTCTGACTCCAAAGCAAGCACGCTTAACAATGCTACCAAACCTTAAGATAGATAGAATAAAAGTCAGCCAATTTTCCTAAAAGTTGAATATCTTCTCCAGGTTCCTAGGTGTAAAATTGCATTGGTAGTTGTTGTTTAGTGCCTGGAACTGAACCTAGGACTTGGAGCCTCAAGCATAAAAGTCTTTTGCATAATCACTATGGTATATTTTCAACCCAGTTGTTACAGCTATTCCTACAGCTTCTAAAACTCAGTAATAAGGAGGCTGGGCAGTGGCACACCGGTTTATATACACATATCACCATGCACAAGGACTCTGGTTCAAGCCCCCGCTCCCCACCTGCAAGAATAAGGCTTCATGAGCTGTGAAGCAGGTCTGCATATGTCTGTGATTCTCTCTCCCTCACTAGCTCCCTCCCCCTCTCAATTTCTCTCTGTCCTGTCAAATAAAAATAGAAAAAAAAAAAAGAAGAAGAAGAAAAATGATCACCAGGAGTGGTGGATTTGTAGTATAGGCACAGAGCCCAGCAATAATCATGGTGATAAAAAAAAATAATAAAACAAAATGGGCCCAACGGTGGCATCCCTGGTTGAGTTACAATGTGGAAGGACCTGGGTTCAAGTCCCTGTCCACTGAAGGGGAAAAGCTTTGCAAGTGGTGAAGCAGTGTTGCAGGTATCTGTCTCTCTCCCTATCACTCCCTCCCCTCTCAACTTCTGGCTATCTCTTTTTTTAAGTTTTTTTTTTACTGTCTTTACTTATTAATTAGATGAAAACAGCCAGAAATCAGGAGGGTGGGGGATGACTGAGAGAGAGAGAGAGAGAGAAAGAGAGAGAGAGAGAGAAAGAGAGAGAGAGAGAAAGAGAGAGAGAGAGAGAAAGAGAGAGAGAGAGAAAGAGAGAGAGAGAGAGAGGGAGGGAGACCTGCAGCCCTGCTTCACCACTTGCAAAGCTTTCCCTCTGCAGGTTGGGACCAAGGGCTTGAACCTGGGTCCTTGTGCATTGTAGCATGTGCATTCAACCAGGCATACCACAACCCGGCCCTGATTTCTGACTGTCTCTATCCAATAAATAAATACAATAATAATTTGTTAAAGATAATAATAAAAAGTTTTTAATTAGGGAGTAGGGCAGTAGCACAGCAGGTTAAGTGCACATGGCGCAAAGCTCAAGGACTGGCATAAGGATCCCGGTTACTTCACAAGCAGTGAAGCAGGTCTGCAGTTGTCTATCTTTCTCTTCCTCTCTCTGTCTTCCCCTCCTCCCTCTATTTCTCTCTGTCCTATCCAACAACAACAGCAATAACAACAATAACTATAAACAAGAAAGGCACCAAAAGGGGAAATAAAGTTTTTAACTAAAATAAACCCCAAGCATAATAGAATGTTTTTAGCATACTTAACTGTTCTACCCCAGGTCAAGTCCCATGATTTATTTTCCATTCATTATAATCTCTTAGTAACAGAAATCTGATTTAAATGAGGCCTCCAGCTTAATCTTAACTTTTCCCCCAAAGCAAGGAGCCAAATGGTGAAACCAGGAGGCAAAATGGTGAACTGTCCAGTGAATAAAGATGTAGGACAACATGAAATGATCACCTAACTGGAAATTCAACTCCCATTCAGCCCCTGACACTCTGAGACCTCTGATCATATCCACACTCTCTATCAACATCCATACTGAGGCAGAGGGAGAAGAATTGAGGTTCTTTTAATACCTAGGGAAAAGCCTGGTTTACTACCTGGCTCTCTGGCATAAGGACAGAGAGCTAGACACAGCATTTTCATCTCAATCAGATAGACTCAAAATGCCCCATCTAGCTAAAAAGCACTTCTCAAGCTTCAATGTTGAGAGTTTATTTTCCATGAATATACCTAGTCCTTTTTTTATTTATAAAAAGGAAACACTGACAGAGGCATCGGATAAGAGGGGTACAACTCCACACAGTTCCCATCACCAGAACTGCGTATCCCATCCCCTCCCTTGATAGCCTTCCTATTCTTTAACCCTTCGGGAGTATGGACCCAAGGTCATTGTGGGATGCGGAAGGTAGAAGGTCTGGCTTCTGTAATTGCTTCCCCGCTGAAGAAGGCATAAAGACCAGTTTAAATGCCCCAGTCCCTGCCTGCAGGGAGGGAGCTTCATGAGCAGTGAAGCAGGCTACTGGCTACAGTCTGTCTTCCTTTCTCCCCCTCTATCTCTCTCTCCTTCCTCTTAATTTCTCTCTGTCCTATCAAATAAATAAAAAAGTTGTCTGTACTCTGCCTGCCTTTAATTAGCCATTTTCTGTATGTTGAGGCAGGGATAGCTTCGTACTTATATATTCTAAATTGCCCCATGCTTGACTTAATGTTTTATAGTTGCTGTCTTGAGTTCTCATGAATTTCATCTTTGTGACTTTCTAAGCAATCTGATTAGAAGACAGAGCATGCTTATGAATGAGAGGATGCAGCAAGCAGCAAGAATGCACACAGTTTCAGGCTTCAGGTATTCCTGGCAGAAGCAGTTAAAAAAATCATGAGACCCCAAGAGTTCAGGCAGGCACAAGACTGGAGTTACATCAGCAACAATGGCAGCAGAAGCAGCAGCACTGGTCACAACAGTAGGAGGAGGACTGGCATAAATGTCCTCCAAGCTCGGCCCTGGCATCTACATAAGTAAGATCTCTCTACCTCGGACACCAGGACAGGAACTGCTGGTGTACAGTCAATAATCTGCCAGTAAATTATTACAAAATGTTAGAGCAATGCAATAAAGCACATAGAGGAATTACTAGCCTCCTTCAAAAAGTTTAAATCTGCAGTTTTGAAAAGTACTGCAATACTGCAAAGCAAATACTCACAAATTTAGAAATTATAGTTAAAATTTAAGATATCACATTTCACAGAAAAGTGCACCCTGGTCATATGAAAGTTTAAATTAACCAATGCTAATAAGAACAGTTTCTTAACTCATTTTTCTTAGCATGGAAAAGCCCAATCAACCACATAAACAACCATTTTGACTTAACACAAATGACGAAGTTACTTAGAGCTGCATACAAGATTGCTACAAGTGACAGGAAATGTCAGAGAAAACATTAAAATGCCATTACAGGAATGTAGATTTTTAAATTAAGTCCAAACATGTACAAAGCTGATTTTTATGAAGAGCTAAGCCTTATTAGAAAAAATGTTAGGCAAGAATCATTAGCATTAAGCACAGTGAAGTCCATATTTCAAAATAACTTCTCAGAAATTTATTTCATTACTGTTACAACCAGAAAGACACCATCAATTCCAGTAACTGTTGCATCAGTAGAAAGATCCTTCTGATATTTTTAAATTTTCAAATATTATTGGTTGCTTTGTATTCACAAAGAGTAACTGATTTTGCTTTCAACTATGTCAGTTGAGAATGGAAATTTATACTTCCTAAAATGACACATTTTGATAATCTGATAACTGAATTTACAGAAAAGAGAACCAGAAATTTTTTAAAGTCAAAATAGTACAATGATAAAGCATGGTGGGTTTTTTTGTTTGTTTTTTGTTTGTTTGTTTGTTTGTTTTGCTTTGGTGTGGTTTTGTTGGGGTATTTTTTTCACATTTTTTAAATTTATTTACAAAATGGAAACACTGACAAGACCATAGGATAAGAGGGGTACAATTCCTACCACCACCAAAGCTTTGTATCCCATCCCATCCCCTGATAGCTTTCCTATTCTTTATCCCTCTGGGAGTATGGAGCCAGGATCATTATGGGATGCAGAAGGTTGGAAGATCTGGCTTCTGTAATTGCTTCCCCACTGAACATGGGCATTGGCAGGTTGATCCATACTCCCAGCCTGTCTCCCTCTTTCCCTAGTGGGGTGGGGCTCTGGGGAAGCGGAGCTCCAGGACACATTGGTGGGGTTGTCTGTCCAGGGAAGTCTGGCTGGCATCATGTTAGCATCTGGAACCTGGTGGCTGAAAAAAAGTGAACATATAAAGCCATACAAATTGTTGACTAATCATGAACCTAAAGGCTGTAATATTACAGATGAGTATTTGGGGTTTCCATTTTGGAAATAGCAAGTAGGCCTATTTTAGGTATATTCCAAAGGGCCCATGACTTTACTAGTTTATACCTGAGCCTGACATCTTATATACAGGTGGACCCAAGTTATTGTCTGATAATTCCATTTCAGAAGGTCAACTTTCTAGCAAAGCCTCAAAACCTAGATGTAGACCAGGTCCCATAAGATAGGACAGATGTGCATGTGTATCCATAAATTAGGGCAAAATATATACCTTAAAGCGAAAGTGCACAATAGTTTTCAGTGAGTCAATAAATAAAACAAGCAAATAGAAATACCTAAAAAGACACCTTAAAGTACCTCATGAAATAGTTTCTACTTAGACCTAGATATCCTCCTCACCTACTTCCTATTACACTTCCCTCAGTCACTCCAAAGCTAACCTTATCAAAGTAAAGACTACAAAAGCTGAATAAGGGCAAGAGACTGGCATACTTTAATGATGACTCTTTAGTCACTATCAGGCCCCATCAGCTAGGGCCTTAGTCGGGGAGTCCTGGGATTCCCACACAGACACAATGAGCCTAGACCTCAAATAGATCCCTCTCTCCAATATCACTTGTCATCTCCATCAGGAACAACATAATGGACCCCTTTGGGAGCCCCCATAGGACCTTGCCCTCAGTGTGGATCAACAACAGTAGAGAATGTTCCATCCTCCGAAGGATGGATGAAGAAGATGGGTCCTGAAATTGGTGCAACTCAGAGTGTTCCTACTCATGACCACAGAATGCAAGTTCAGATCTACAGGGATGTAGAGGTTACATAGGCTCCTATGCTGAATATGGGCCCCAGATCAAATTGTTTCTGTTTTTTATAGTATATAAAATGGTGATTTTTTTTTTTTTTTTTTTTTGCTTCCAGGGTTATCAACAAGGAATCTCCTCCTCCTGGTGGCCATTTTCTTCCATTTTATTGGATAAGACAGAGAAAAATTTAAGAGAGTAGGGGAAATAAAGCAGGAGAGAGAAAAATAGACACCTACAGGTCTGCTTCACCACTTGTGAAGTGTTGCCCCTGCAAGTAGGGAGCCGAGGGCTCAAACCCGGAGCCTTGCATAGGCCCTTGCCCTTAGCACTATGTGCTCTGCTATTTTTGAGACACTGCTGAAAACTTCAGAATAGGCCTGAGATCCCCATTTTCCCAAAGGGCGTTAGTGATTTCCTGAAGTACAAAAGAGTCTCCAGTATCTTATAACCTAGAGACAAGGAACATCACCATAGCTGTGTTGTCGATGTAGCCTTGACTTTGGATTTCTCCTGTTGGACCAGAGCACTCATCTTCTGAAATAGAAGGAGCTTTATTTCAAGACCTTACTCAATGATTCATGAGTCCAGCATCTTTAAATAAAAACAAGGCAGGGGGGGGGGGGCATCGACCTCTTTGAATTTAGGCCAGTGTTTCCAAATGCAAAATATTCAACAGCCAGCTTCCCTTGGCTTTCTAGATAAACAACAAGATGACCTTTTATGTCAGAATGAAGCAGTGAAATTTCCATTTCCTTATGGAATGCTGGGTTTGGAACCACATTTTTCCATTTCTTCTCAAGATAAGAACCCACAAAATGCCACAATAAATGCAAATTATAGGATTTCTGTGGCCAATCCAGATGTTCAAACATGCTCCTACCCCTCATCCAAGCCAAATATACAAATTCATCCTTAAGAACATTTCCTTACAGGAGTGGAAATCCCCCATTTCCTTGTAACATTGCATTCCTGGGATCCTGGGAAATGATGCTCTGTCCTTCTGTGAGTGAAGGGCATGCCCCCAATCTGCTTCCAACCATTTCCAGACTGAGCCCATTTCCCTGAATCCTTTCCCAAGAGGGGATCTATTTCCCCCAGCAGAAAATAATGAAGACACTGTCCATTCTATACAAAACTTTTGATCCATGTTTTCTTTTGCTATTCTCAAAGATCCCTAAGAATAAAATTATGTTTCCCAAGCCACACCAGCCTGGAGATAAAAACCAGGGTAGCTATAATAGTCCTGTTCCCACCCTTCTTGGGAAAAAAAAAAATCTGCTGTCCCACCAAATGCAACTTTCAGGGGGTCTGAGTCTTCATTTTATAGGGTTACTTTAAATAACAACTCTTCGGAGTAGATTTTAAATAGAACTTGCGCCAAACTTGGTTTATAAGCAATCTTCTAAGACTAGGTCAAGTCCTTGCAATGAAATTCACTCAATGATCATTTTGCTTTAATCTCTTACAAAATGTTTAGATCAGTAATATGAGGTTGAGAAAATAATCCGTTTGGTTTTGTTTAATTTTCTTATTAAGTATCCCATTATAAAATCTCTTTATTAGAGTTGAAAACGAGCAAACTCTCTGCCAAAATATCCAACAGAAGAGAAACAGAGAGAAGAAAGAACTTGACCTCAAGGATGTGAGGAAAAAATGAATAACAATCAACTAAGGAGCTGTGTGTCTTTCTCTGACTCCCCAGTGGAGTCAAGAACCTAGACATTCACCCCATTTGCAGCAGCATTCACTGAGCACCCACTGGTCAAAAAGCTTTATGTTTCTCCTAGCAGTGATCCAGGTGTGCTGGAGGTACTGCAATGCCCATGTTGAAAACCGACAGAGGTAAATGCTCTCTGGATTGGTCACAGGCACCACCAGGCCTATGTGAGCTTCACATAGCCAAACATAGGAGCAGTGCTTAGACCAGAGCAACCACAAGACAGTCCTTAGTAATGCAAGTGAGAAATGTCTAAATAACTTAGCTTCTAGTTGAGAATACCACAAACATGGACAAAACTTGGAGTCAGGGAGTAAAAGATGAATATACCCGACAGAGAGCAACATCAGCTGCAGAGAGAGAGAGAGCTCCAAAGATGTGAATTCTAGAAAGACTTTCATTTGTTTGCTTGCCAGACTGAGAGTGGGGATACAAATAATGTTCACAGGGATGCAACTGGGGTGTTCTCTTGGGTAACAGTGCTTCCTAGAAGCCAGACAAACGTTCTGCTGATGAAAGCCTCCCTTGGCATTAGAGCCCTCTCTTCACTTTCAGTGTCTAGCTGCGAAACCGCCTGCCCCTCCTCAAGGCAGAAGTAACCAAACCATGATGAAACTGCTCCCTAAGTAAAGAAAAGGGAGGTGTAGGCAACAGAGAAAAATCATCTTTGGAATTACTGTTCCTGCTGATTCACAGTGATAGATGAAAGTTAGATGTATAGATAGATAGATAGATAGATAGATAGATAGATAGATATTATTTTTATTTTATTTATAAAATGGAAACAGACAAAACCATTGGATAAGAGGGGTACAACTCCACACAGTTCCCACCACCAGAACTCCGTATCCTGTGCCCTCCCCTGATAGCTTTCCTATACTTTAACCCTCTGGGACTATGGACCCAAGGTCATTATGGGATGCAGAAGGTGGAAGGTCTGGCTTCTGTAATTGCTTCCCTGCTGAACATGGGCATTGGCAAGTATATCCATACTCCTAGCCTGCCTCTCTCTTTCCCTAGTGGGGTGGGGCTCTGGGGAAGCGGAGCTCCAGGACACATTGGTGGGGCTGTCTATCCAGGGAAGTCTGATTAGCATCATGCTAGCATCTGGAACCTGGTAGCTGAAAAAGAGTTAACATATAAAGCCAAACAAATTGTTGAATAATCATGAACCTAAACAAACAAACAAAAAACTAGTATAGCCACAGGACCTTTGGAATATAATTAAAATATGCCTACTAGCTATCTACAAAACATAGACACCCCCCCCCCCAACTCTTCATCTGCACTATTCCAGCCTTTAGGTTCATGATTAGTCAACAATTTGTTTAGCTTTATATGTTAACTCTCTTTTCAGATAGATATTTTTTAAAGAAAGCCAAAGAGAATTGCCTTTCCTTTATCCATGAACAAGCAAGTCAGGCTGTAAATGGAGCCCGTACTACATCTGTGGGGCTAGTGACACAGAAGCAAGAGACCCAGCCGGGACTGGCTGCATGAACCTTCTGAATTGGCTTTTATGAGGTCTGCCTCCTTGCTGTAACCAGAAAATAACTATTCTTGACTAATATATAATTAATCTCTATTGTTCTTCATTGTGCCTCCCATCACCAATTTTTCTTTGTGTTTGTAGTTAATGAATCATGTTAAGTGAATAATTTAAAATAGTACATGAGGTTGCCATGTCATATACTGACTGGGAAACCAAGCAAACAATTATTCACCAAAAATATCTCCATATTTTAGGAACCATTTGTGCCCAATGTCAGAAGAAACTCCCTTTGTTGTTGTTTGATTTTTGCCACCAGGGTTATCAAACACTCTGGTGGCCATCTTTCCCTTTTTTTTTTTTTCTTTTCTTCTTCTCTATATTTTATTAGATAGGACAGAGAAAAACTGAGAGGGGGGTGGAGAAACAGAGAGAGAGTGAAATAGAAAGATACCTATGAACCTGCTTTACCACTCATAAAGCTTCTTCCCTGCAAGTGGGGAGCAGGGCCTTGAACCCCGGTGCTTGGACAAGGTAATGTATGTACTCAACCAGATGTGCCACCACCCAGCCCCTTGTATTATTGTTTTAAGAGATCGAATTATTTATTAACAAAAGGGAATACAAGATAAAGAGAGAGAGATAACAAACTAGGCTATCGGTCTGGCATAAATAAAAACAACGAATCAAACCCCTGATCTCATAAGTTCAACACACTCACCATTGCATCCCAGACCATCCATCCTCCTAAACAGTACTCACCACATCAAAACCAAGTATTTACATAAGGACAAGTAGCAACCAGAGTATCAGCTCTGGCCTACACAGAAAGAGAGAAAAAAATTATTATGTCTTACTTAATTCACTCATTTTATTTATAATAGCCAACATCATATTAGGAAACTGGAAGAAGAAGAAAATTGTGCCAACTCACTCCTGTCACAACACAACCCTTACAACCTGAAATCTGGAAAGCAAGGAGTTAACTTTATCGAGAGAAGAAACATTGACTTGCACATTCAACCAGAGACTTAAGGAACAGCCACTGTATAGATTTGGTTTTCCTAGTCATCAGGTTTCTTGGTTCTATTTTCTTTATGCCAGAATTTTTTCTATCTGCATAACATGAGGAGTGAAAGGTGAAGTAGAGGTTTGATAAATCTTTTATGTCAGGATAAATGTTTTCAATCTCTTCCAATGTGATTTCACCTGCTCGACTCAGAGTTGGCTATTATCTATAAATACACTTGATGCTGAGTGATCTCCACCTTCGTGAAAACATATGGAAGGCTTCCCCAGAGACCCACCCTACTAGGGAAAGAGAGAAGCAGACTGGGAGTATGTACCAACCAGTCAACGCCCATGTTCAGTGGGGAAGCAATTACAGAAGCCAGACCTTCTACCTTCTGCAACCCACAATAACCCTGGGTCCATGGTCCCAGAGGGATAGAGAGTGGGAAAGCTATCAGGGGAGGGGGTGGGATATGGAGATTGGGTGGTGGGAATTGTGTGGAGTTGTACCCCTCCTACCCTATGGTTTTGTTAATTAATACTTTCTTAAATAAGAAAAGAAAGAAAACATACGGAAGTTTAGCCTCTGCAGAAATATGAAACCAATGGATTCTAAAATGAGGAGAATCTGAGGAATCTTCTAAGGTTGACTACTTGCTCCATTAATAGGGTTAGCCAAGGGACCAGGCTGTGGCATACCTAGTTGAGCACACACATTGCCAAGTGCCGAGAACCCAGTTTTAAGACCCTATTCTTCATTTGCAGGGAGGATGCTTCATGAATGGTGAAGCAGGTGTCTATCATTCTCTCTCCCTCTTTATCTTCCCCTCCCTCTCCATTTTTCTCTGTCCTACCAAGATAAAATAGAGGGAGAAAAATAAAAGGGAAAAATATGGTCACTAGGAATGATGGATTCATAGTGCTGGTATAGCCCCAGAAATAACTGTTCTGGAGGAGTACGAGAAAATGGAGGATAGCTTAAAAGGAGAAACTTGTTGTGTGCCTTGAAAAATGGAACTCAATTACAAAAATTAATTTACATAGACATTTCCAGGAATATACCCACTATATACAGTAAGGCAGGGCAATAACATTACTTACTTTGACTTATGATAGTTATCACATAAAAGGGTGAAATGCAAAAATGGAAGTGTTGTGGTCATCTTATCAGTAAGGAAATACAGTGGAATTGCTGTTCCCACCCCAAGGCCTTTTTATTACTCTTTCTTGTAGAGAGAACACTTGTTTTCCAGATATGTAAATGTATTTTTATCTCTGCTGTAGTGTTCTCAAGGCAAGTTGCCACAGCCTCCCTAATGAAACACACCTCCACCCCACCGGCACCTATATTCTGCCTTGATCTCTTCAGCTTGCTTATCACCACTTAGCTTATCAAAACTCCTCATTATTAGAGGCCCCCACTGAAGTGTAAACACTGTGAAAGCAGGGACATTTTCTTTTTCTATTTTGTTCATTGTACCAATTTTCCATCATCTGGAAGAATGTTCTGGTACAGATAAGCCAATAGACATGAAATGAATGAGTGAAGAAGGAAAGAACCAAGCAAATGAGTGCTTATCCAGATCTTGAGTCAATTCTAGTAAGTCTTAAGAGTCTTCCCACCCAGCCAAAGGCCTATAACTAACTCGAGTGTGACATCCTTTAATAAGAGAAGTCTCTCCAACTGGCGTTGGATAGGTTGTGCAGTCCATCTGATCCTTATAATTTTGTCAGGTTAAATTATTAACCTTTTTCCCTTCCTAATTATTCAACAACTCAAAAAATATATATTTTTTCCATCCTCCTGACTGTGGATGAACAGGGAGTGATTAAATAGGACAACAGCTAGCAAGAGAGTGAGTGGCAAAGAGGAAAATGTCACCCAAGCTGGAGCTATGTTCTCAAACGAATGAATCTGGGTAGCTAGCCAAGGAGGAAGAAATGAGTGTCCCCAGCATCCCTTCATAATCAAAACACTACAAAAAAAGGGGAGTAGATGGAACATTCTTCAAGATAATGGACTCCATATATAGAAAACCTACAGCCAACATCATCCTCAATGGTGAAAAACTGGAAAGCATTTACCCTCAGATCAGATACTAGACAGGGCTGCCCACTATCACCATAACTATTCAAGATTGTGTTGGAAGTTCTTGACATAGCCATCAGGCAGGAGCAAGGAATTAAAGGCATACAGATTGGAAGAGAAGAAGTCAAACTCTCCCTATTTGCAAATGACATGAAACTATACATAGAAAATCCTAAAAAATCCAGCAAAAAGCTTTTGGAAATCATGAGGCAATACAATAAGGTGTCAGGCTGCAAAATTAACATTCAAAAGTCAGTGGCATTCCTCTATGCAAACACTAAGTTAGAAGAAATTGAAATCCAGAAATCAATTCCTTTCACAATAGCAACAAAAACTATTAAATATCTAGGAATAAACCTAACCAAAGAAGTGAAAGACTTGTATACTGAAAATTATCAGTCACTACTCAAGGAAAGTGAGAAAGACACAAAGATATGGAAAAATATTCCATGTTCATGGGGTGGCAGAATGAACATCATCAAAATGAATATACTATCAAGAGCCATGTACAAATTTAAAGCTATCCCCATCAAGATCCCAACCACATTTTTTAGGAAAATAGAACCAATGCTACAAATGTTTATCTGGAACCAGAAAAGACCTAGAATTGCCAAAAAAATCTTGAGAAGAAAGAACAGAACTAGAGATATCACACTCCCAGATCTCAAATTGTATTATAGGGCCATTGTCATCAAAACTGCTTGGTACTGGAACTTAAATAGACACACTGATCAGTGGAATAGAACTGAGAGCCCAGAAGTAAGCCCCCACACCTATAGACATCTAATCTTTGACAAAGGTGCCCAGACTATTAAATGGGGTAAGCAGAGTCTCTTCAAAAAATGGTGTTGGAAAAAAGGGTTGAAACATGCATAAGAATGAAAGTAAACCACTGTATTTTACCAAATACAAAAGTAAATTCCATGTGGATCAAGAACTTGAATGTTAGGCCACAAACAATCAGATACTTAGAGGAAAATATTGGCAGAACTCTTTCCCACATAAGTTTTAAAGACATCTCCAGTGAAATGAATCCAGTTACAAAGAAGACTTAGGCAAGCATAAACCTATGGGACTACATCAAATTAAAAACCTTCTGCAAAGCAAAAAAAAAAAAAAAAAAAAAAAAAAACCACCACCCAAACCAAGAGACCCCTCACAGAATGGGAGAAGATCTTTACATGCCATACATCAAACAAGAGTTTAATAACCAAAATATAGAAAGAGCTTGTCAAACTCAACAACAAGAAAACAAATAACCCCACCAAAAAATGGGGAGAGCACATGGACAGAATATTCACCACAGAAGAGATCCAAAAGGCCGAGAAACACATGAAAAAATGCTCCAAGTCTTTGTCAGAGAAATGCAAATAAAGACAACAATGAGATACCACTTCACTCCTGTGAGAATGTCATACATCATTACCAAATAATGTGATGATAACATTAACTATCAATTGTCTTTTTGAACCCTAAGACAGCACACATCTCCACTATAGAGCCTCTACTTCCCCCAGTCCTGGAACCATTGGATAGGGCCCACTTTCCCGTATGCCTCTCCCAATCCATATCAAATAATATTGCATCTGCCGATCACAACCTAACCAACACAACGATTGCCACCTCAACATGCTTCACTTCAGACTGTGTCCAGAGACTTCACGTGTGGAATGACAACCCTTCAGCTTCATTACTCGGGTGAGACCTTTCCTTTCATAGTATACTCTAATTCCATCTCAGGTGGTTCACTTTCTAACAAAGTCCCAAAACCTAGATATACACCCGTTTCTGGAAGAGAGAGCATATGTTCACACTTATCCGTAAACTACTGCAAAATATATATCTGAAAGCAGAAATACACTAGAGTTTGCAGTGAGTACCCCCCTAACACTTCCTCTCCACTATTCCAAGCTTTGGGTCCATGATTGCTCAACAATTTGTTTGACTTCGTATGTTAACTCTCTTTTCAGTCATCAGGTTCCAGATGTCATCAGGATGCCGGCCAGGCTTCCCTAGACTGAAGACCCCACCAATGTGTCCTGGAGCTCTGCTTCCCCAGAGACCCATCCTACTAGGGAAAGAGAGAGGCAGACTGGAAGTATGGACCAACCAGTCAACGTCCATGTTCAATGGGGAAGCAATTACAGAAGCCAGACCTTCTACCTTCTGCAACCCACAATGACCCTGGGTCCATGCTCCCAGAGGTATAGAGAATGGGAAAGCTATCAGGGGAGGGGGTGGGATATGGAGAATGGGTGGTGGGAATTGTGTGGAATTGTACCCCTCCTACTCTATGGTTTTGTTAATTAATACTTTCTTAAATAAAAAAAAAAAGAGAGAGAATGTCATACATCAGAAAAGGTAGCAGCATCAAATGCTGGAGAGGTTGGGGGTTAAAGGAACCCTCCTGCACTGCTGGTGGGAATGTAAATTGGTCCAACCTCTGTGGAGAACAGTCTGGAGAACTCTCAGAAGGCTAGAAATGGACCTACCCTATGATCCTGCAATTTCTCTCCTGGGGATATAACCTAAGGAACCCAACACACCCACCCAAAAAGATTTGTGTAGATATATGTTCTTAGCAGCACAGGTGCTGCTACCTGTGTAGATATATGTTCTTAGCTACCCAGGTAAGCCCAGCCAGTCTATCTTGGCGTTACTCTCGATCGCACTCTGTCATTTCACAAACATCTCATAAAAACTGCAGCAAAGGTGGGTGCGAGGAATAACATCATTGCAAGACTGGCCAGCTCCTCATGGGGCGCGAGCGCTTCCACACTTCGATCATCATCTCTGGCATTATGCTATTCCACTGCAGAATACTGTGCCCCAGTATGGTTCCGTAGCCCCCATGTCCACTTGGTCATAGTCAACGACTGCCACCTCTCCAGATTCAAATGAGGTCTCGAAACTTTACATCAGGCTCAACCTGATGCTGTTGACTGGCTACAGAAGAAGGGCAAACGCTAGAAGAAGAAGAAGCTACCCAGGTGTCCAACAACAGATGAGTGGCTGAGCAAGCTGTAGTCTGTATACACAATGGAATACTACACAGCTATTAAAAATGGTGACTTCACCGTTTTCAGCCAATCTTGGATTTACCTTGAAAAATTCATGTTAAGTGAAATAAGTCACAAACAGCAGGATGAAAATGGGATGATCTCACTGTCAGGCGAAGTTGAAAAAGAAGATCAGAAGAGAAAACACAAGTAGAACCTGAACTGGAATTGGTGTATTCCACCAAAGTCAAAGACCCTGGGGTGGTTGTGGGGGAGAATACAGGTCCAAAAAGGATGAAAGAGGACTTAGTGGGGGTTGTATTGTTATATCAAAAACTGGGAAATGTTATTTATGTACAAACTATTGTATTTAATGTCAAATTAAAACATTAATTCCCCAATAAAGAAATTAAAAATAATAATAAAATATAATATAATATAATATAAAGGAAAAGGAATTAGTGTCTCAGAAGGAAAGAACCAATGACACAGAAATATTAAAACTACAGAAGTGATGACAAATCCAGGAAAGAAATTAGACAAGAGATAAAGAAGAGAAAGAAGTTAATGGAATTTAAGTTTCTTGTAATTGGTGAATAAAAGTCATTTTGCAAAAGTTTAGGCTTAATTTGCTAATATCCCAAACAGACTATTCTGTGACTGTCATAGATGACATACACATGTAGCAGCCACTAAGGCTGTTTGGTCACAGTTGCTGGCAGTCCTCAGAGGAAGTGCACTCAACCACCTGCCAGGCTGATTATACATGAGTAACAAGAAGTACTTCCTATGCAGCAGGTCCTGAAATCTCAGATAAAGATAAGCCTCACTGGCAGACTCAATAGACTTTCACAACCATGAATTTGATAACCATGGAAGAGACCATCTGTCTGGCTTCATTTTCTGCTCTGAGGCAAATATATGCTATAGAGAGTCATTTAGGCTCCTCAGGCACAGACACGTGCAGCCCATATCATTCTGTTTTAATTTTGTTTTAAAGATTTACTTATTTATGAGAGAAAGAGAGATAGAAAGAGAGAGTGAGAGGATAGAATATCACTCTGATACATGTGGTGCCAAGGACTGATCTCAAAATCTAATGTTTTTAAGTCCAGCACTATAGCCACTATGCCACCATCCAGGTCACCTAACATGTAATTTTATACTAAATTTTATAAGGAAGCTATTGGATTAGGTTTGGGTTTGGTTTTTTTTTTTCCTTTCTACTTTATAGAACAGAGAGAAGTTGAGAGGGAAAGGGAAGATAGGGAGAGAGAAAGGCACCTGTAGACCTACTTCACCACTTTTGAAGCTTCCTCCTGTAGATAAGGACTAGGAACTTGAACCCAGATCCTTGTGCATGGTAATAGTGTCCACTCAACAGAGTGCACCATCAACTATCCCCTGGGTTTGCTTTTAAGTTGTTTTTGTGCTTGTTTGTTTATTTACCAGAGCACTACTTAGATCTAGCTACTGGTGGTACCAGTCATTGGATCTGGGACCTCTCATGTGCAAAGTTTATTCATTTCATAAGAGAGAGATTGCGAGGGCCAGGCAATGGTGCACCCAGTTGAGAGCACACATTACCATGTTCAAGGATCTGTGTTCAAGCCCCTGCTTCCCACCTGTAGGGGGACACTTTACAAACCATGAAACATGTCTGCAGGTGTGTCTCTTTCTCCCTCTCTAGCTCCCCTCCCCTTTCAATGTCTATCTTTTCTACCTAATAAAAATAGAGAAAGAAGAAAAAAGAAACATCATCTTACAATTGTGTTGATCACTATTAACTCACGAATGCATTGGATCGACCTTCTCGTGGTGCATCCCATGAGTACCCATTTATTGGGGAAACTGACGATCCTTCCTAGCTGACTGAATCCACATGGATCCCAGTCACTTTCAAAGCCAGCAACAAGCAGACATCAGGCTCAACCTGACGCTGTTGACTAGCTAAGGAAGAAGGGCAAACGCTAGAAGAAGAAGAACTCACTAATAAAAAATTTAAAATAAATAAGAGTGAAAGAAAGAAAAAGAGAAGGAAAGAAAGAAAGAAAGAAAGGAAGGAAGGAAGGAAGGAAGGAAGGAAGGAAGGAAGGGAAAGATGGCTGCCATGGGCTGCGAATTTGTATAGTTGGCACCAAGCCCCAGCAATAGCACTGGTGGCAATAAAAATTTATTTTCTTTTAAATTTTAGTTAGTTATTTAATATTGATTTTCAAGATTATAAGATAATATGGGTATTTTTTAAGATTATTTTCCCATGGGTTTATTTATTTATTTATTTATTTATCTTGCTCTTATTTTTTTATTGTTGTAGTTGTTATTGTTGTTGGATAGGACAGAGAGAAATGGAGAGAGGAGAGGGGGAGAGAAAGATAGACACCTGCAGACCTGCTTCACCACTTGTGAAGCAACTACCCTGCAGGTGGGGAGCCGAGATAATACGGGTCTAACTCCATATAGTTCCCACCGTCAGAGTTCCATGTCCTATCTCATCCATTGAAAGTTTCTTTATTTTTTATTCCTCTGGGAGTATGGACCAAAATTCTTTATGGGATGCAGAAAGTGGAAGGTCTGGCCTTTATAATTGCTTCTCTGGTGGACATGGATTTTGGCAAGTCGATCCATAACCCCAGCCTATTTCTATCTTTCCCTAGTGGGCTTGGGTTCTGGAAAGGTGAGATTTCAGGACATATTGGTGAGGTCATCTGCCCAGAGATGTCAGATGGTGTCATGGTAGTGTCTGCAACTTGGTGGCTGAAAAGTGGTAAGATATAAAGCAAGACAAATTATTTAATAAATAGGAACCCAAAGGTAAGACTAGAGCAGATGAAACTAGGGGTCTTTGAGAAGAAGCTAAGAAGTCTGTTTTAGGTATGTTCCAAGGGGCCCATAACTTCAGTAATTCTTGTGTGAGCCTAAGAGCTAGCATTCAGGTGGACTAAAAGTATTGTCTGGGAATATGGTGTCAGAGTTGAGAATAGGACTAGAAAGCTGGACTAGGGCAAAAAAATTTGTCTTTAATCAAAAAATGAGATTGACAGAGGTATTAGTATATGTAGCACCAGGGATCAAACCTGGGGTTTCATGTGTATAAGTCCTGCAGTTCTACTGCCATGCCACCCCTAAATCCAACTAGAGGAAGTCTTTTATATATCAGACATTGTACCTTGGGCTCTTGAGGATATCATTTTCTTTGTTTTTGTTTGTTTGTTTAAGATTTGATTCATTTATTGAATACACACAGAAAGAAATCAAGAGGAAAGAGAAAGAGTTGCAGCACTAGTTCATCACTCCTGAAACTTTGTCCCCTACAGATGTGGACTAAGGTCTTGAACCCAGATCTCTTCACATTGTGTAGCATGTATGCTCAATTGGAAGCACCACCACCTGGCCCAAGGATATTATTTTCATCAGACCTGAAGAGAACACTGTGAGGACGTTGTCTTGTTCACGTTCCCCTAATAGGTGAGTAAAAAGATACTCAGATGAGGTGTTACAACTCTCCCAAGAGCATTGAACTATTGAAGGAAGAGGATGAACCTTAAAGATAAACATGTCTAATCTCCAATATTTTCTTCAGGTATATTAGGCTGCCTGGACAGCAAGATCCTCATATACTGCCTGAGGTGTTTTCTTGACAAAATGCCTTCAAAACCTAATCTAAAAGGGTAGATTAAAAAATGCAGGAGGATACCATGGTTGTTCCCAAGAGACTTTGAAGCTCCTGTATCCTACTCTCACAGACTAGTGGCCTCTTTTTCCCCTCTCCGCCTTTGACCTTTAGTCCCAGGATCTAAAGCCAAGGAATGAACCTACCCTGTACTCATCCTTCAGGCAAAATGTACAGGTTTATACAAGAGAACAGTAAAAATCAATTTAAAACATTGTCCCCAAGGAGTTTTTGATGGTGAAAGACAAAATGTCTTACAACATGGAAAGAAAAATAAAGCAGATACAAAATCTAAAGGCTGTAGATTTGAAACATAAAATAATAAATAATATGCCTACATACAGTCATTGGTAACTCATATGACCTCATACTGTAAACAAGTAGAATTCTGGGGAAAAAATACAGAAATAATGGTTTCCAAATGTTGAACAAATGATACTATAGGACAATATAGTCTTTTAAAAAAAAATGGAAGGGGAGTTGAGCTGTAGCACAGCGGGTTAAGCTCAGGTGGCGCAAAGCACAAGGACCGGCATAAGGATCCCGGTTCAAGTCCCGGCTCCTCACCTGCAGGAGAGTTGCTTCACAGGCGGTGAAGCAGGTCTGCAAGTGTCTATCTTTCTCTCCTCCACTCTGTCTTTCCCTCCTCTCTCCATTTCTCTCTGTCCTATCCAACAATGACAACAACAATAATAACTACAACAATAAAACAACAAGGGCAACAAAGGGAATAAATAAAATAAATATTTAAAAAAATGGAAGGAAGCAAACACTGCAGATGGGGATGCACACTGGTGCAGCCCCTTTGGAAGACTATATGGAGAATCTTTAAACAAATAAAAATGGAATCACCTTAGGATCCAGTGATACTACACTTGGGCATTTCTCAGTGGACACTGAAACACTAATTTGAAAGCACATGGGCACCCCTATATTCATAGCTGCCTTATTCACAATAGCCAAAGACTGGAACAGCCTAAATGTACATCAACAGATAAGTAGCTAAAGAAGTTATGGGATATGTATCCCATAGAATATTACTTTGCTCAGGTGTAGCATAGAGTATGCTGTCTAGCCTCCCTTCGTAGGATGGAACATTCTCTATCATTATTGATCCAAGTTGAGGGCAAGGGCTTATGGAGGCCCACATCTATTTTGTTGTTCCTGATAGAGATGACCAGTAACAATGGAGAGAGGGATTTATTCGAGGTCTAAGCCCATCATGTCTGTTTGGGAATCTCAGGACTCCCTGAATAGGGCCCCAGCTGATGGGGTGGCCTGATAGTAACTGAAGAGTCATCATTAAAGTATGCCAGTCTCTTGCCCTTATTCAGCTTTTGCAGTCCTTGCTTTGATAAGATTATCTTGGGAGTGAGTGATGGAAGTGTAATAGGAAGTAGGTGAAGAGGGTATCTAAGTCTAAGTAGATACTATTTCATTAGGAACTTCATACTGACCCACTGTAGACTATTGTGTACTTTTGCTTTCAGGTATATATTTTGCTCTAATTTATGGATACATGTAAACATATGCCCTATCTCACGGGACCTGATCTATATCTAGGTTTTGGGACTTTGTTAGGAAGTGAACCACCTGGAATGGAATTATAGAATACCATGAAAGGAAAGGTCTCACCTGAGTAATGAGGCTGAAGGGTTGACTCTCCATGCCTGACGTCTCTGGATACAGTCTGAAGTGAGGCATACCAAGGTGGTATTCCTTGCTTTGATTAGGTTGGGATCAGCAGATGCAATATCATTTGGTATGAATTGAGAGAAGCATGAAGGAAAGTGAGCACCACTCTAAAGGTTCCAGGACTGGGGAACTATAGGTTTTATAGAGGATGTGGGAGGTTTCTGCAGTCTTGGGACTTAAGAAGGCAATAGATATTTATTGCTATAATCATATTATTTGGCAATTAGGTTAACTTTGAAAAATCCCTTTGTTAGGAAGATGGGTCCTGATATTTGGGCAGCTTGGAACATTCCTACTCATGATCACACAATGTGAGCTCAGATCTACAGAGATGCAAGTCACAAAGGCTCCTAAGATCTCCCCAGACAATAACCTAGATCCACCTGCATATCAGATTTCAGGCTCAGGAAAAAAAAAAAATCTAGTATAGCCACAGGCCCTTTGGAATATAACTAAAATATGCCTACTAGCTATCTACAAAACGGAGACACCCCTCCCAACTCTTCATCTGCACTACTCCAGCCTTTAGGTTCATGATTAGTCAACAACTGTTTTGACTTTGTATGTTAACTCTCTTTTCAGCCACCAGGTTCCAGATGCTACCATGATGCCAACCAGATTTCCCTGGACAGACAACCCCACCAATGTGCCCTGGAGCTCCAATTCCCCAGAATCCCGCCACACTAGGAAAAGAGAGAGGCAGGCTGGGAGTATGGATCAACCTGTCAACACCCATGTTCAGCGGGGAAGCAATTACAGAAGCCAGACCTTCGACATTCTGCATTTCACAATGATCTTGGGTCCATACTTCCAGAGGGTTAAAGAATAGGAAAGCTGTCGGGGGAAGGGATGGGATATGGAATTCTGGTGGTGGGAACTGTATGGAGTTGTACGCCACTTATCCTATGGTTTTGTCAGTGTTTCCTTTTTATAAATAAATTTAATTTAAATTTAATTAAATTAAATAAATCACAGAGTTGTAACAAAAAAAAGAATACTACTTCGCAATCAAAAAAAGATGATATTGTTTCCTTTGGGACAAAATGGATAGAACTGGAGGTGATTATGCCTATTGAAATAAGTAAAGAGATGAAAGACAACTATCAGATGGTTTCATTTATATGTGGAATCTAGAGAACTGATATACATGAACTTGGAAAAAGAAAAAAAACAGAAGCAAGCAAACTGTCTTGTGAGAATTAGAGTGGTTATTTTTGGGAAGTAGGAGGGTGGGGATAGAGAACTCTGGTGGTGGGTAATTTGTGAAATTATGTACTTTAATCTTATAATCTTGTAACCTACTATTAATCACATCGCCCCGCCAGAGTCGGGATGCGGCATCATCTAAGTTCATTTCCCACGTCTACGCTCGACAGGACCTGCCAATATACGCGGATATCTTCGCCCACCCTGTCCAACGCTTGACGTCTCGTCACCCAATCTGGTCCCCTACGCCTACACTGAACTTCTCTGTTCCAGACTCTTGGAAACAGAGTTGGCAGTCAGCTGAGGTAAAGAACAAACACCTCATCACAGACCCCTGTAAGCGTCAACCCGGCTTTGACCTAGCACATTATGATTGGGCCCTCCTCAATCGCTATGGAGCAGGCCATGGCCGGTGCGCTGCTATGTTCCATCGCTGGGGAGCCAGAGACTACCCAAACTGCCCCTGCAGCTCCAGACAGACTATGACCCATATAGTCAACGACTGCCACCTCTCCAGATTCAAAGGAGGTCTCAAAACTTTACATCAGGCTCAACCTGACGCTGTTGACTGGCTACGGAAGAAGGGCAAACGCTAGAAGAAGAATCACAAATTTATAAAAAATTCAAATGCAAGTAAGATAACCCCTATGTTTGCCCTGACTCTTAACATTAAGAAGGAACTTTATAGACTGTAGACAAGGGAAAGAATCCGAAGCAATTTATTAATCCTGTTGGACTGAGGAGACAAAGATCTGGAGTTGAGTAGACTGAGATAGCTAGAATCTGTGGGATCAGAATTCCTAAGAAAAGAGAGATTAATACAAAAAAACTTCAAAAAATGCTTACATTCCCTTTAGTCTGTTGCCAAACACCCAGGTATGTATTGATAGGGCGAAACTCGCCAAAGCCAAGAAAACAACTGCTGGGAAACCTTCTAGTCCAACACTTTGTAAAGTGTTGGGGAGAAACCTAAGGTCCAACCAGTCAGACAAATGACACACAGATAAACTGGGTCATGTAGTAGAGGTGTAGACAAGCCCTAGTAGTGAGGCAGAACTAAATTTGGAATAAAGGCTACTGTAAAATTGTCCTAACAAATTTGAAAAGCAAATCCTGAATGGATCAAGTTAATCCCCGAGCAACATAATTCCCTGCTTGGCACTCATTTAAGGAAAACAACTATATTATGGGCTAAGCTGTGTTTGCAAAATTCATATATTGAAATCCTACCCCCTAATGTGACTGTATTTTTATGCAAGACCTTTAAAGAGAGGGGACACCTGATAAACAGTGAAGCAGGTCTACAGGTGTCTTTCTCTCCCTCTCTACCTCCTCCTCCCCAATGTCTCACTGTCCTATCTAATAAAATAAAAATATAAGGAAAAATAAATAAAAGGGAAAAAAATAGCTGCTGGGAGCAGTGGAGTCTAGTGCTGGCACTAAGACCCAGAAATAACCGTGGTGACAATAAAAATAACATAAAATAAAAAGATGACCATTATTATATGTTCCTGATGGAACAGGAGTGATGTTTATAAGAAAGTACATACAGAGGAAAATCCATGTGACACAATGGAAGAAAAATCAGTCAAACTAAACAGATCTAGAAATGATGGAAACAGTGGACAAGAAGTGTAAGCCTATTCAAACTGAAGAATAGCATAAATATAACAAGAACAGATATTGAAAATAAAAAAAATGAAAAGCCAAATGGTCAAAATTATATCACACATGAAAATTTTACTGAATATAACTGCACTGTTATTCCTCAAAAAAATTGCACTATTATTCCTCAAAGAGAGAGAGAGAGAGAGAACCAATTGGATGTGCATATAAAGAGATTTATCAGCTGATTTTGAAAGTCCAAAACCTAAAAGATGGACTTTACAGACGCTCAAGGAAGCATCAGTATTGCAGTTCAAGCTCAGTGACTGCAAGCAAAATTCCTTCTTGCTTGCTTTTTATCTGAGCTTTCGATTGATTGGATGAGGCCTATCCCTAGGGCAATCTGCTTTCCTCAGAATCCCCTATTACAGCAAGAACACACAATCCTAAATACCATATACCCAATCAGAAAGTTTTAAGTTCCATGAAGTAAAACCTAAAAGAACAAAAGTAAAAATAGAAATATCTAGAATTATATTTAGAGATATCAACACTCTTTTCTGACCAATAGAGAGAAAAAATATTAGTACATATATTAAAGATTTGAGCAACATATCAAGGCAACTTAACCTTATTGACATCTATAAAATCTCTGCTAAACAGCAACAAAATAAACATTGTTTAAAATGCTCAAGGAGATGAATCATCTTTGGGGCCATAAAATAAGTTTCAATAGATTTTAAAGGGTTGAAACCATGCAGAGTATGTTTTCTAACCACATGGAAATTTAGTTATAAAAAAAAGAAAAAACCTGGAAAGTCCTCAAATATTTAGAAATTAAACAAATACACTTCTAAATAATTCATGGACCAGAGAAGAAGTAACCAAGGAAACTAGAAAACATTTTTCAACCACATAAAAAAATTAACATATCAAAATCTTTAAGATATAGATAAAATAATGCTTATCACTTTAATTATTTATACAAGAAAAGAAGATATATATAAAATCAAAGATACAATATTCCAAACTAAAAACTAGAAAAAGAATAGTTAAGTCCAAAAAAAGTAGAAGAAATCAGATAGACTAAAATATTAATGAAATGGAAACTGAAAAGCAATATTAAAAGCCAATAAAACCAGAAGCTGGACCTTTGAAAGATAAACATAAATGAAAAAAAAATAGAGAAAGCCTAGAAATAACTAGATACATTTTTTCTCGAATAGTCAGATTATTATTGTTTACTTTTATTGTTTATATCTTATACTTTCTAAATATTTTTCTTAATACAGGTAATAATAAGAAAAGTCAAAACCCTTATGTTTAAATCACTACTCTTATGCTTATTTCTGATAAGCTATAGCGCATTGCTCACCAAAAGAAAATGTTTTTTCTCATATATGAAATAACAAAACTATTTGAGAGGAAGCACTGCCCTGCCCACTCAAGTTTCCACATAAGAGATAAGCACCTTATCTCTAGATAGTTTCAGTCCTGGCATAAACCCTTATTTTTTGCCCACTCAACCCTTTCACCTACTGAAAGAAAACACAACTACAGTTCAAAGTACGTCAAAGTGCAAATGTTTCTTTGCCTTGCCCCTCCCCTCCTACTTCCTTGTTACTAAGTTATCTGCTTTCTTCCTCTGTCAAGTCGATCTCTTTCCACCTGCCACTCACCTAGTCCACTATCTCCAAACCTTTGTTTTCATTTCCAGTTAAGAGGAAAGTGTCCTGATAGATCTATAGTCCATCTTCTTCCTTATTAGATGTTATGAGCTGTCTCCCTGCTGTACATGTTCTAGCTGTTCCCAGATGGTTAGAACCAAGAAAAAAGAAAAGATGCTGCCTACATATTGTTGCTTTCATAATAATATACATAAATTAATAAACTCATAGTATTCTCTTTTAAAATAATGTGAGTTTGGATTGCTGAGATAGCTCATTTGCATAGTGGGCTGCTTTGCTGTGTATGGTCCAGGTTCAGGCCTGGTTCCCATACCATTTAAGAAAGCTTCAGTGTGTTTCACTAATCTGAGAGGGAAGAGGAAAAGGAAGGACATTCAGAAGTAGTAATAGGTCTAGATGTGGCTTAGAAAGGAAGTAGGTGCACAGCAGGTTAAGCGCACATGCTAAGCGCATGGACCTGCTTAAGAATTCCCCCCCCCCCCGTTGGGGCCCCCAACTCCCCACCTCCCCACCTGCAGGGGAGTCGCTTCACAGGCGGTGAAGCAGGTCTGCAGGTGTCTAAATTTCTCTCCCCCTCTCTGTCTCCCCTCCTCTCTCGATTTCTCTCTCTCCTATCCAATGACAGCAATACAGGTCCATGAAGGATGATAAATGACATAATGGAGGTTGTATTGTTAAATGGGAAACTGGGGAATGTGATGCATGAACAAACTATTGTATTTACTGTTGAATGTAAAACATTAATTCCCCATTCCCCAATAAAGAAATAAATTTAAAAAAAAAAAACAAGGGCAACAAAAGGGAAAATAAATAAATAAATATTTAAAAATTATTTTTAAAAAAACAACAATAATAATAACCACAACAATGATAAAAAACAACAATGGCAACAAAAGGGGAAAAAATGGTCTCCAGGAGCAGTGGATTCGTGGTGCAGGCACCAAGCCCCTGCAATAACCCTGGAGGCAAAAAAGAAAGAAAGAAAGAAAGAAAGAAAGAAAGAAAGAAAGAAAGAAAGAAAGAAAGGGAAGTGGGTGCAGGGCTGTATAAGTGATAAAACTGGGCAAAAACAGACAGACAGATTTACATACATATTCAACCCATATCTATGACCTTGGGAGAACTGTTACAGTTTCCACTGGGGGTGGGGGTGGGTGGGACACAGAACTCTGGTGGTGAAAATGGTGTGCTATTACACCATTATTAGTTTACAATTTTGTAGATAAAAAAACAGGAATGTTACAAAAAAAAAAAAAAGGAAAACTTCAGTGCAGTGCTCTCTCTTCTCTCTCTCTCCCTCTCAATCCTTTTCTCTCCATCTCTATCTTAAAAAAAATAACATGTGCTCTTTTGTGATTTCCCTATAAGTGTATAAGCAGTGGCAATAAAAAAATAAATAAATGTAAATAAATTTTAAAAATAGAATGCTAAGAGAAACTGTAAAACACTGTTAGCACACCACAGTAATGACTGATTTAGTCAATATCCAGAATCGTATGCTAAAACTAAAAGGTGACACTTCAAAGAATAATAGAATATTTAGAGTATAATTGTGATTCCAGGCGGTGGTACACCTAGTTAAGCACTCACATTATAATGCATAAGAACCTGGGTTCAAACCTCTGGTCCCCACCTGCAGGGGGAAAGTTTTGCAAGTGGTGAAGCAGTGCTGCAGGTGTCTCTCTGTCTCTTTCCCTCTCTATCTCCTCCTCCCTTCTCAATTTCTCTCCATCTCTATCCAACAATAATTAAATAAAAATATTTTAAGACTCATTTAAAAATTACAGTGAGCATAGAAATACAGTTAGCAAAAAGAAGCTAGAAACTATAGTTCAAATTTTTTAAAAATTCTAATGATGAATTCACTACCCCCCCCCCAGTCTAGTCACTGTAGCTGATAGGTATATCCTGAGGAGTGAGGAAAAAATTTTTAAGAAAGGATTCAGGATATGAAGACTTCAATAGAGGAGATCAAAAGTTCAAGAGAAAGATAAATAAAAGTATTTTTTAAAAGAGAAAATATTCAGAGTATAATTGCTAAAATATTTATTAATTATAATGAGGATCTTAATAAGTCCCCATATTATCTGTTTCTTCCTTTCCTCACAAAGTTACTTACATTCCCTCACCTTGAATGAGGATAAGACTTTAAGACTTACTTCTTTTGAACAGAATGAAAAAGGGGAAACAGTCATTTCCAGACATCTGACAGGCACCACCTTAACTAGGCCATCAAAGTATTAACATACTTTGTTGACAAGTACTGTGACTTATTAATTTCATAGAATTGTCACATCTGTGTCATTCTTCCCTAATTACAAGAAAATTCCAGGCAAAATCAAGCTGAGAGACATTCTTCAACTATTGGACTGTACTCGTCAAAACTTCCAAGGTTGAGGATAGATAGCATAATGGTTATGCAAAGATATTCTTTCTTTAATATTCTGTTTTATTTTAATGAGAGAGATACAGAGACAGAGAGAAAGACACAAAGACCAGAGCACCACTCAACTCTGGCTAAGTGGTGCTAAAGACTGAGCCTGGACACTCAAAGCCTCAGGCATGAGTCTTTCGCATAACCATTATGCTATCTCCCCAACTCTGCAATAGACTCATGCCTCAGGCTCTGAGGTCCCAGGCCTAATCTCCCTCCACCACCATAAACCAAAGCTGGGCAGTGCTTTGGTAAAGAAAAAGAAAAAGGAAAAAAAAAAATTCAGAGGTCATGAAAAACAAAAACAAAAACAAGTCATGAAAAACAAAAAGAACAAGAAACTGTCACAGACTGATGAAGACTAGAAAAACATGACAACTTAATATAATATGAGCTCTTGGAATGGATAGTCAGGAACAGAAAAAAAAAAAAAACCTGAGTGGAAACTTGGAAGATGTTAAAGAGAGAGAGAGGAAAAGAAGGAAGGAAGGGGAGAGGGAGGGAGGGAGAGAGGAAAAAAGGAAGGAAGAGAAGAAGCGAGGAAGAAAGGAAGGAAAGAAGGAAGGAAGGAAGGAAGGAAGGAAGGAAGGAAGGAAGGAAAGAAGGGAAATAGATTATAAAACAAAACAAAAAATACAGTAAAATTCCTGAAGAAAAATATCCAAAAAAAAGTTTTAAAAAAAAAACCCTTCAGTAACACACAAAGTAAATAGGATTTGATGCTTCCAAATCATAAGCATGATTATCCTTCATTTATTTAATTCTTCTTTCCCCTGTTCTATAATGTATTGTAGTTTTCAATGTGCAATTGACTGCATATTCTAAAATCTATGTGAAAGTATTTAAAGAGGAAAAAGTCTTGAAAAGCAACTACAAAAAACTTCCACTACCTGATACCAAAGTTTCAGTAATTAAGACAGTGTGGTATCAGTATCCGGACAGACAAACTGACCAGTGACACAGAAGATAGCAAGGGAACATAAACGCAGTGAGAGGCAACCTATCTGGTCTGTGACAATAGTGAAATATAGTACAATCAAATAAGTGTGACCTTTTCAACAAGCAGCACTGATTCAAGTGGACATCTACAGAAGGGGAAAAAGAATTAGTCTTGACCTCAACCCTACACCATCAGTTTCAGATGAACTATAGACATAAATACTAAAAAGAAAATAAGACTTTTGGAAAGAAATCTAGAAGAATATTTGTATTATGTTAGAGCAGGCAAAGATTTCTTAAATATATCACAACCATGAAAGACTGATAAAATATGCTACATTAAACTAAGAGCTTCTATTCATCAAAAAATATTACCAAGCTTTTAAAATCACAGTTATGGGAGACAGGCGGTAGCACAGTGGGTTAAACGCTTATGGCACAAAGCACAAGGACAGGCATAAGGATTCTGGTTTGAGCCCCCAACTCCCCACCTGCAGGGGAGTTGCTTCACAGGTAGTGAAGCAGGTCTGCAGGTGTCTATCTTTCTCTCCCCATCTCTATCCTCCCCTCTTTTCTCCATTTCTCTCTGTCCTATCTAACAATGACGACATCAATAACAACAACAATAATAACTACAACAACAATAAAAAAACAAAGGCAACAAAAGTGAAAATAAATAAATATTTTTTTAAATCACAGATATGTGTAAGTGCAATATGTTTATAATTTCTAAGCAAAAGATAGGTAGTCCAGTAAGACAATGGACTAAAGATTTGAGCAAGTGCTTCACATAAGAGGCTATCTGAATCCTCTAAAACATTCACAATCCTGACTTTTCGTGCCTTGGATCAGTCTTGTACTGTTCTTTAATTTCATATAAATGAAAGTCTGGTTTCAAATTTAAAAAGCAAGAGGTCATTATTTTCACCATCCTGTATGAAAAACAAAATTAAGACAGCGAAGTAAAATAATCACAAAACCACCACCAGGATGGTCAAAATAAAAATGGCAGAACATGCCAAGTGTTTGGAGATTGTTTAAAGAAACTGAGAGTTTCAAGCACTGCTGCTGACAGAAGCATAAATCAGTATAACCACATTGAAAAAACATTTAGCAAAAGCAACTAAAATTGAGGATTTGCATTCCATAAGACCCAGCAATTTTACTCCTTTGCATGTACTCAGGACATGGACAATACATAGCGTCACCCTAACACATGTACAAAAATGCTCGTAGTATCTTTGACTTATAATGCTCCACAGTTCAGAGTCCAGAGTGCTACACTGTGGAGCCATGTGATGCCCCACCACTCAAATGACCACAGTGCCCTTCAACAGTAGGATAGATGTTCCTACAAATGGTTGAATAAACAGATTCAGCAAATACATTCAATAGCACAGAGGAATCCCATTGATACAGTATTGGCCCAAATCAATCAGAAACACAAAAAGCATAATTGCATATATATATAATTGAAAGCAGACAAAAGTGACCCAAGACACTAGGTATTCCTGTGTTAAGGAGGAGGGGATGTGAACAGTAGGGACAGACAGCAACCACAAGTGCATGTGAGCAGCCTCCAGGTGCTGAGGAGAGTCTGTTCATAATGACCCTGGGTCCATACTCCCAGAGGGATAAAGAATAAGGAATCTATCAAGGGAAGGGATTGGATACCAGGTTCTGGGGGTGGGAATTGTGTGGAAATGTACCGCTTTTATCCTACAGTCTTGTCAGTATTTCCATTTCATTAATATTTTTTTTTAATTCTGTTCTGACAACACCCGGCACTCAATATATGTTTAACAAATGAATGTCAAGATCCTACAGTCCAAATATTTAACTACAGCAAATACTCTTAATCATTGATAGAAAACAATCACACGAAAACACTACTAGATGTTTTCACTTATATGTGGAATCTAAATAACTGATATACATCAACTTGCAAAAAAAAAAAAAAGTAAATAAATTATGGTGGTTATCATTGGGAGGTGAGAGCACAGAATTTTGATGATGTGTATGTGTTGGATAGTATGCCAGCTCCCCCTGGCTTCTGCTTAACCATATGCCTATATAGGGATAGATTTAATCCCATTCAAAGCTTTGGTCTATTTACATAAATCACTTTTACATTTACATAAAGCACTCCCTCCAGGGCACTGGTGGTTCAGTGATAGGATTCTTGCCTGCTCCGCCCCCTCCTTGTCACACTCTGATTTTCACCAGTCACTTTTCTCTCCACCCTCTCTATGTCACATCCTGTTTCCACCCTACTTGGCAAGTATATATAAAGACAGCATTGTGAGTTTTAGCGTACTTGAGTTTAGCTTAGCTCGTCTTAGATTGTGCTGTGTCCTGTATGAATAAAGAGATACTGTCTACAGCTCAACCATGAGTCCCTGGTCGTCTGTTACCCGCCCATGAAGCCAGCCCGGTGAAAACAACATAGCCCGTCGAAAACAACATGTATGGTGTGTGTAACTAGATCCTGTGATCGTACACTCTTGTAAACCAACATTAATCACAAATAGAAACTGTCATGACCTAGGAGCTAGCACCGTGGGTAGAGTATTCAGCTTGCAAGCATGAGGTCCCAAGTTCAATCCCCAACATTGTGTATGCCAAAGTAATGTTCCGGTTCTCTTTCCACCCTTCATTAATAAATGAATCTTTAAAAAAAATTAGAGGGGGCCAGGCAGTAGTACACCGGGTTAAGCTCGCATAGTATAAGCATAATGATCCTCTTCGAGCCCCCAGCTTTCCACCTGCGGTGTGTGTGTGTGTGTGGGGGGGTGTTTCACAAGCAGTGAGACATTTCTGCAGATGTCTATCTTTCTATCTTCCCTCCTCTCTCAATTTCTCTCTGTCCTATCCAAAAAAAAAAAAAAAAAAAGATTCTGTTCTGATTTGGGTACTAATTAGATAAGCATGTTTGTTACTATTCTTCAATGTACTTAGCATTTGTGTATCTTTGTAAATGTATATTATACCAAATAATAAATTTGTATATTCTCATACCTCTAAAAATAGAACTTAAAAAGGATACGTTCTTGGAGGTTAACAAGGGATATGAACACAGTCTAAACTCCTTACCCTTCAATTGCAGCCCAATCTATGCATTTGGGGTCAGTATGTAGAAACAAACTGACAGGAAGTAAAAGATCTTCAGTCATCGCAGATGAAAATTTCCAAGTAAGGGCCACCTGGTAGAATGTAGGTCTTGCTTTGTCTTAGCCCCAGCACCACTGTAGGAAGCCCCATGAATAGTAGAGCAGTGCTGTGATATCATTTATCTCTGTGTGCCTGTCTCACTCTGTAAAATAAAAAGAACAAAAAACTGGGAGTCGGGCGGTAGCGCAGCAGGTTAAGCGCATGTGGTGCAAAGCACAAAGACCAGCCTAAGGATCCCAGTTCGAGCCCCCGGCTTCCCACCCGCAGGGGAGTCACTTCACAGGCAGTGAAGCAGGTCTGCAGGTGTCTTTCTCTCCTCCTCCCTGTCTTCCCCTCCTCTCTCCATTTCTCTCTGTCCTTTCCAACAACGACTACAACAATAAAACAAGGGAAACAAAAAAGAATACATAAATAAATAAATATTTTTTAAAAAGAACAAAAAATTAGACCAGGAAGGCCACTCAGTTGCACATGTATGAGGCCCTGGGTTTGTTCACCAGAACCACATACAAAAGTTTATTGCTTCTTTTAAGCCAAAATGTCCCATCTTTTCCTTAAATTTGCCCTTTTCTCCTCTCCTTCTCCCTCTCTGTCACTTCAGCATGAGAATAGAGTTGGAGAGAGATGACTCACATTGGACTCTATGTTGAACCATTCCCCAGCCACCTCACTAAGGCAGGATGCCAAGCTCTAACAAGAAATATCCCAGGAAGTGAAGCACCAGAGAGACTAACACTAAAGACCCAAGAGCAAGGAGACAGTTATTCATGTGCCCACTTGGGACTTTCATGGAATTATCAGAGCTGAGGACATTGGAAAAGCAAAAGTTCTGTCAGCAAAAAAAAAATTGAAGATCTTATTTTTACCCTGTTATCAGGCAGAGGTTGTTGGTGATTTCATCTCGAGATAAATATTGGTTCTGATGGCACTGGTGTCTCGCCTCTGGACCATTAAGTCAAGATTTAAAGAGGAAGTGATGCAGAAAGCTTGAGGATTAATTGTGGTCATCTACAATTCATCCTTAGAGCACCAACTGAGTTCTGATTTAATGTCAAGTTTACCCAAGTGGTGGAACACACAGAACCATGTGACTGCTCTGCAGAAAAGTTAAGTTGAACCTCTTTGCCTCTCTCAGACCATCTGTCTTTAAAATGTCCCCTGTGCCATCAGGCCTCCGGTGGCATTTCATGATTCAGAATGGCCCAGAAACTGAGTTTCTTCTCAAATGGCAAGTGCACTGATGACTGTTTTGGGTCTTCACTTGACAATAGTTGAATCTGCACTCCATTCATGGGCAGTTGATGCTTCCCAGACCTCAGATCACAGAGTCTACAAAGCCTGACCAACTCTCCTCCCTACAGGAGACCCCCCCCATATACCCAGTGTCCCCCAGAGGCACCAAGCCCTCTATAAACAGTGCCAGCACTACAGACTCAAGTGTGGTGACACAATTCCCTTGGTGACTGTCCTCCCCAATCAGACTCTGATCTGTACAAGGGGCCAAGACAACAATTGATGTATCATGTTATCCAAAACACTTCACACAAGACTTAATATCTTTATTGTTATTTCTGACAATCCTTACAATAAAAGATAATAATAATAAGAAAAAAAAAAACTCATAGACTTGTAGGCAATGAAATGTTCCCCAAGGTCTCTCTATCACCGATAATCAAACAGTCGGGAGCCAGGCGGTGGTGCACCTGGTTAAGCACACACATTACAGTACTCAAGGACCTGGGTTCAAGCCCCCTCTCCCCACCTTCACGAGTGGTGAAGTAGGCCAGCTGGTGTCTCCCTGTCCCTTTCCCTCTCTATCTCTCCCACCCTGTTCAATTTCTCTCTGTCTCTAAGAAATAAATAAAATAATGTAAAAAGATAAGCACAATCAATTTGGTATCTCTTTTATCAGCATAAGTCCTACTAATGTTGTAACTTTTCCCATAGATGAAAGCTTTATTTAAGTGTTATTTTTGCAACTTTCTCCTACTAATGTCCAATGTAAAGTAGAATCATGTTTCCTTGATGAATGAAGCACATTTCTCTAACCTGTTCATCTTAATAACCACATAGTATCCCATGGTAGGAAGGGAACTTCATGCACCTTGCCAATTCCCCTAAGGAAAGATTTTTGCATTCTACCCATTTTTCTTACTGTGAAATCAATGCCACCATGAATTTTATTGTGTATATCTCTTTGTGTCTACAAAAGTTAATTTTTCCGGGTAACAAAAGTCTTCTAGAAGCTGGAACACTGCATCCTCACAGTCTTGCTTTCCCTCTACAAAGAACTGGCCTATAACCAACAGTGTCTCAGAAATTATTGTCGCCTGACCAAATAAGGGGAACCAATAAAAGAAACTGTTCTTAAAAGATGAGTCTGTTTCTTTGGTGAAGACACTTTTGGAAACTAGTTCTTCATGCTGTGCTCAATCTCTTATGCAAAGATTCCCACAGCAAACACTTCCTCACTAGACAGAAAGCAAAGGCCCTATCTTGCTTACAAAGCAAGTACAACTATGAGCTGCTTTTCACAGTTTTGTTTCATGTCATGTTGATGTTTAGTATTAGAATTCTGTCAGCTACAGGGTGTTTGAGCATCACGGGCCTGCCACCACCTATTTCTGAAGACATCCTGGGCATTTCACAGGCTGGTTTCTGTGGACTGTCCCTGCCAGGCACCTGAATCTGTGGATTTTGCCTGGCTCATCTCTACATCCTTCATACCCATCCTTGTGGTTTGCTCACCTAACTCAATAATGACTTTTGGAACACAGAGCTGCCTCTCTTCAGGAGTGCTGTCTCTCTGCCCCACTCTCTGGAGGGAGGCTCAGTCAGCTGACTCTACCACTCGAAGAAAACTGGTCCAGAAAGGAGTATAGCCTAAAATGTTCCCAGCTGTGATCATGGACTAACAGGGACTGTGAGCTCAGACTAACAGGGACTCAGAGATCACACAGGCTGCTGTGCTAAATATAAATATATATGGGCCCTAGATCAGATCAATGGGGCAAATAGTTAATGGTACTTATATACTTTCCTCATACTTGAAAGCTACTCTCTGCCCTAGTCCAGCTTTCTTGCCCCATTCTCAACTCTTACAACATCTTCCCAAACAATATTTTTAGTACGCCTGCATGTTGACTTTCAGGCTCAGGCAAAAGTTACTAAAATCATGGGATCCTTGGAACATACCTAAAATAGACTTCCTAGCTACTTTCTACCCAAAGACCCCTTATTTTATCTGCTTTATTCCTACTTTATGGTTCCTATTTATTAATCAATTTGTACTGCTTTATATCTTACCACCTTTCAGCTACCAAGTTGCAGACACTACTATGATGCCATTCTGACTTTCCTACACAAATGACCTCACCAGTGTGTCCCAAAGTCTCACCTATCCAGAGATCTACCCCACAAAGGAAAGATAGAAACAGGCTGGGGTTATAGATCAACCTGACAATGTCCATGTCCAGTGGAGAAACAATTACAGAACTCTCACCTCCTATAACCCATAAAGAATTTTAGTCCATACTCCCAGAGAAGGATAAAGAATAGGGAAGTTTCCAGTGGAGGGGGATGGGACGCAAAACTCTGGTGCTGGGAACTGTATAGACATATACCCCTGTTGTCTTACAATCTTGTTAGTCATTATTAAATCACTAATAAAAAATTAGAAAAAAAAAAAAAGGAGTGTCTACCCCTAGCTGATAACAAATGCTATGCCATTGTGACTACTTCTTGTCTTCCTAGCTCTGTGAACACTAGTGCCCAATGGTTAAAGTCAATGATATGAGCCAGTCTATCTGGACTAAAGGATAAAAGTCTATGTCCAGTGCTGCTAAACTAACTTGGACAGTGCACTGCTTTGCCACATGTAAAACTCAAGTTTGAGCTCATCCCTCATTGCACTGAAGAAACTATTGGTGGAGTGAGTCCCTATCTATCTATCTATCTATCTATCTATCAATCTACCTATCTGTCTATCTATCTCTTTCTCCTCTCAACTGCAATGCCCATCTCCTGTCCTTACTGTTCTTGATTCTTGAACTTTTAGACTGAGAACAGCAATACACCATTGACCCCCTGACTTCCAAGCCTTCAGATACAGATTGAATTATGTGTTTCCTGTATCTCTAGCTTGGTGGATAAATAGATAAGCTAGAGTAGATATAGATAATACATGAGTTCATAGATTATGATAGATAGATAGATGATAATCTTATCATTCTGTTTCTCTAAAGAACTTCAACCAGAACACTGGCATATACAGTATACACCAATATACAATAAAATAAGTGATGTACACAAAGAACTGTGCCAAAGGCCTCCACTTTGAAAGACATTCAGCAGACGACCTCACCAATGTGTCCTGGAACCTCACCTCCCCAGAGCCCTACCCCACTAGGGAAAGATAGAAATAGGTGGGGCATGGATCAATCTGCCAACATCCATGTCCAGAAGAGAAGCAATTACAGAAATCAGACCTTCCATCTTCTGCATCCCACAAAGAATTTTGGTCCATACTCCCAGAGGGAACTCTTCCAATGAATGGGGACGTGAGACACAACTCTGGTGGTAGGAACTATGTGGAATTGTACCCCAGTTATCTTACAATTTTGTTAATCATTATTAAATCACTCATAAAAAAATTTTAAAGGGAGGATTCAGAGTTGATGGAACAAGTGATAAGCACTTCCATGGATCCTGCATAGCAGTTAAAGTGGTAAAATTCTCTCAGTCAATTCACTAATGCATCTCTCTGGGACAAGTCTGTCTTCTTCACACTGGTCACACGTCTCACCTGCTTGTCTGGTGACTCCACCTGGGTGACCCACAGGACAGATTCAGCTTCACAAGCACAAGACTGATCCAGTAATCCTCTCCATCCCCCACTCTTCCCTAGAGCCTCTAGCTCTTCTAGAGAGAAAAGTAACTCACCAAGCTTTCATCTTCATACAATGGAATTTTAGTTTAGAAAATTTGACTGAGTTATCAACATGTACAAACATTAACATGGGGAGTTTTTCGGACACCTTCTACTCCCTCAGTCATCAAGCCTATTCATTATTTCCCAACATCCTGCCATCACCTCTTTCAAATCAACTTCATCTGGTAACTGTATTTTCCCTGTAGCCTCCTGGTTGGACTTCCTGATGCTCATTCTCTACTTCTGTCAACCAAGTTCAGCACTAGAATGAGCTTTTAAGAGCATAAGCCATTGGAGGCCAGGTGGTAGGGCACTTGGTAGAGCATACGAGGCACAAAGAACCAGGTTCAAGCCCCTCAGTCTCCACCTGCAGGGGGAAAGCTCCACAAGTGATGAAGTGGAGTGTCAGGTGTCTTTCTTTCTCACTCCCTCTCTATGCTCCCTTCATTCTAGTTTCTCTGTCTCTATCCAGTAAATAAAATACATTTTTTAAAAGACACTGAATACGTGTCAATGGTTTCACACCGCTTGGGGGGAATTAAGTGTACAGACCAGGCTTTGGTTTCCAGATAACTATGTAGACCCAACTTCTGAACAAAATCTCTCCAATCTCATCTCTCCCCACCCTATACCATATGGACTTTCTTCTAGTTACTAACCACTCTGTGTCCTCCTCTGCTTACTGTCAGCTGTATAGAAGGCTCAGCTCCAACTCTACCTCACCCATACAACTGTATTTTTTCACTGGATTTTTGAAAACAGTACAAAATTATTTTTATCACTACTTATTTAATGTCTATCTCTGCTAGTCTATATTCTGAGCATGTAACTGTGAACAAGATAAACCCAGATAGGAAACCAAAGGGGCATCTAAAAGGGAAGGGTAGGCAGTTGATTGATTTTTAACTGATTACTACAACATGTAAGGAATCCAAAAAATAATAGTTTCTTACATTATGTGAAAGAAATCTGAATTTTGAGATTAAAAAGGTATGTGGGTGTGAAGTTATTTTATTTATGCCTCATTACTTTAGTCCTGACTGAGGCTTACACATTGAATGTGGTTATAAATGGATCTATTTGAAAAAAAGGGACCTATGATAAATAAGGATTATGTAAAGAAAACACAACACACTATGGCAAATTACCATCTGCCTGGATTCCAAATAACTGGAATGAGGAAATAACTAAGGTTTAATTTTTTATAATTTTTAATTTTTTATATGTGATAATCTTTAAATAATCTGTGTCCCCCTCTTTTCAAAAATCACATAGGTCCCTCGGGATGCTAAGGATTCTCAAAAATTTTAACAAAATCACTGTGGTTTTGGAATCTATTGCTCTGGGAAGCCCTCAGACCTATGAACTGAAATTTGAGAAATATGTCAATGAGGTCAATGTAGTAGGAGAGGATCTGAGCAGTCAACTTTGCATCTTCTACGAAGAGGAAGGTGGTGCCACTTGCTCAGATGGACAAGGTTAGAGGTATCCTGTGTGGGGAAGTCCGGAGAGCCCTTAGAAACATGTTCCATGCAGTGTCTTCTCTATTAAAGGCAGATAATATTGCCCACATGCTTGGGGAATATAACATAAGCACAGTATTTCAAGAAACAGAATGAGATCAGCTGGTGGTGCACCCAGTTGAGCTCATGCTACCATGTACAAGGACCTAGCTCCTGGTCCCCACCTGCAGGAGGGAAGCTTCATAAGAGTATGGGTGTCTCTCTTTCTTTCTCCCTTTCCTTGTCTCAATTTCTCTCTCTCCCATCAAGAATAAGAAAGAGAGAAAGAAAGAAAGAAAGAAAGAAAGGAAGGAAGGAAGGAGGAAGGAAGGAAGGAAGGAAGGAGGAAGAAAGGAAAGAAAGAAAGAAAGAAAGAAAGAAAGAAAGAAAGAAAGAAAGAAAGGAAGGAAGGAAGGAAGGAAGGAAGGAAGGAAGGAAGGAAGGAAGGAAGGAAGGAAGGAAGGGGCACGGGCTGGGTGATGGTGCACCTGGTTGAGTGAACATGTTACAATGCACAAAGACTGGAACGGGCGGTAGCACAGTGGGTTAAGTGCACATGGCGTGAAGTGCTGGGACTGTCATAAGATTCCGGGTTCGAGCCCATAACTCCCCACCTGCAGGGGGGTCGCTTCACAGGTGGTGAGGCAGGTCTGCAGGTGTCTATCTTTCTCTCCCCCTCTCTGTCTTCCCCTCCTCTCTTAATTTCTCTCTGTCATATCCACTAACAATGACAGCAATGACAACAACAATAATAACAAAAATGATAAACAACAAGGGCAACAAAAAGGGAAAAAAATAACTCCCAGGAGCAAGCACCAAGCCCCAGTGATAACCCTGAAGGCAAAACAAAAACAAAACAAAACAAAATGCACAAGGACCAGGGTTCAAGCCCCGAGTCCCCACCTGCAGGGGGAAAAGTTTTTGAGTGGTGAAGCAGGTCTTCAGGTGTCTCTCTGTCTTGCTCCCTATCTCCCCCTTCCCTCTCAGTTTCTGACTGTCTCTATACAATAAATAAATAAAGATAATAGCTTTAAAAATTAAAAAAAAGGTGGGCCACCAAGAGTATTGGATTCATCATGCATCCACCAAACCCCAGCAATAATCCTGGTAACAATAAAAGGAAAAGAAAAGAGGGGAGGGGAAAAGGAGAAGAGGGGAGAGGGAGAGGAAAGAGGGGAGGTAGAAGGAAGATGGGAGAGGAAGGAGAAAAGGGAGGGAGGGGAGGTGAAGGGAATGGAAGTGGAGGGGAGGGGGAGGAAAAATGAGAGTAGAGGGGGGAGGGGAGGAGGAGGGGAGAGGAGAGGGGAGGGGGAGTAGGATTTAAGCCCCCACTTTCCACCTATGGGAGGTGGGGCAACTTCATGGGCAGTGAAGCAGGCCTACTGGTGTCTATCTTTCTCTCTCCCTGTCTCCCTTCCCTTCTCAATTTCTCTCAGTCCTGTCAAATAATACTAGGAATTTTTAAAAAGGAAAAAATGGCCACCAGGAGCAGTGGATTTGTAATGCTGGCACCGAGCCCCATCGATAACCCTGGTGGCAATTACCCAGCTCTTCATCTGAACTATTCCAGCCTTTAGGTTCATGATTAGTCAACAATTTGGCTTTATATGTTAACTCTGTTTTCAGGTTCCAGATGCTAACAGATGCTAACATGGTGCCAACCTGACATCCCAGGACAGGCAACCTCACTAATATGTCCTGGAGCCCCACTTCCCCAGAGCCCCACCCCACTAGGGAAAGAGAGAGGCAGACTGGGAGTATGGACCAACCTGCCAATGCCCATGTTCAGCAGGGAAGCAATTACAGAAGCCAGACCTTCCACCTTCTGCAACCCACAACAACCCTGGGTCCATGCTCCCAGAGGGATAAAGAATAGGAAAGCTAGCAGGAGACGGGATGGGATACAGAGTTCTGGTGATGGGAATTGTGTGGAGTTGTACTCCTCTTATCCTATGGTTTTTGTGAGTGTTTCTTTTTTATAAATAAATTTTTTAAAAAAAATATTTTCTCACCCTTCTTTGTTAACATTTTAACTGTTTGCTGCATATAAAATAATTTATCCATCAAGTTGATCAAAAAATAAAGAGATAATATTTGTTGAAAAATAGTAGGTCATAGAATAATGTCCACCTTATAATTATTGCTATTATCACTATTCTTAATGTTCTTACTGCTATGATCAAACCTCAGAATATACTGGTACAGAGGACATTTTAAGTGTGTCTCTTCTTTTTCCTCCAAGGACTGCATTTCTTGAAGCTGTACTGAACAGTGAGCACTGCCCATCTCACAGGGTCTGCCTCAACAAGTCATGGGGGCAGATCTTCCTATGGCTTTGCTCAACTCCACCGGCCAACATCTGACACCGTGCACTTAATTCTCTTTATTTCACTTTGATGACGGGAAGATCCAAAACTGCATGAATTATATTCCCAGAGACTTATGCATTGCTATTTATAAATTTTCAACCTCCTGGGTGAAAGGGAGAGTAGTCATGCACTCAGTTGAGTGCACACATGCACAAAGGACCTGGGTTTGAGCCCTGACTCCCCATCTGCAGGGGGGAAGCTTCATGACTGATGAAGCAATTCTGCAGATTTCTCTCCTTCTCTATCCCCCCTCCCCTCTCAATTTCTCTCTGTTCTACTAAATAAAATAGAAGGGCAAAAATGACTACAAGTCATGGTGGATTTGTAGTACTAGCACTGAGCCCCAACAATAGCCCTGGTGACAATAAAAAAGTTTAAGAAAATTAAAAATTTCCCTCCTATGTCAATGTTTTTTCTCTGTTTCCAATAGTTCTTTCCTTTGCATTCTACAAATTCTTTTCTTCCCACGCTGCCCAGTGCAGAACCATCCACTACCATCTCATCACTCCCAAAATTCAAATGCATAACAAAGAAATTCATCCTCATCCTAGACACCAGGCAGCCAAAGGAGACACCCCCTACCCCCTTAGTGAGGAGAAGTGGAAGATCGTAGAGAAATCAGTTCCCCACAGAGCATTTTAAATGCTTTAATGTAATCAAGAATACAACCCTTGGGAGTCGGGCGGTGGTGCAGCGGGTTAAGTGCAGGTGGCGCAAAGTGCAAGGACCGGCATAAGGATCCCAGTTCAAGCCCCCGGCTCCCCACCTGCAGGGGAGTCGTTTCACAAGCGGTGAAGCAGGTCTGCAGGTGTCTTTCTCTCCCCCTCTCTGTCTTCCTCTCCCCTCTCCATTTCTCTCTGTCCTATCCAACAACAATAACCACAACAATGTTAAACAACAAGGGCAACAAAAGGGAAAATAAATAAATAAATAAATATAAAAAACCTTAAGAAAAAGAATACAACCCTCCTTACACCAGGAGAATCCTGATGGGCTCTGAGGAATTAAGTGATTCCAAAAATGGATGCTGGAGGACTCTGAAAAGTCACCAGGGAGCAGGCAAAATACCACTTTGAGTAAACTGGTCCCTGACATGGGGTGACAGCTCAGCCTCTGCAGCCCTGCATCGTGTTTCAGGGAGATAGGCTTAGCATCAAAAGTCTTTTGCTGCCAGAAGAGCAAGAAAGTGATGCTTGTGGCTGAAGGCACAAGGAAAGCTGAGAGAAAAAAATTAAAGGAGGAAAAGATGAAACGTTTTCAATAACTCCAAAGCACCTAGGAAAGAAAATGATTGGGGACAGAGGCTGAGGGTTCATCTCATCAGCCTCAGCAAGAAACAATCAAGCTCGCCTCTTCCAGACCACAAGTAGTGGGTATGTGGGGGGGGGGGGGTGCGGAGAGCAAGAGCCTCTGGATATGCCAGCAGCAAGAGAACATTTTTGATAAGGATTTTTTAATGTTTATTTATTGAATAGAGACAGAGAAATTGAGAGGGGAGAGGGAGGTAGACAGGAAAACCAACACCTGCAGCGCTGCTTCAATACTCATGAAGCTTTCCCCCTGCAGGTGGGGGGCAGGGGCTTTAGCCCAGGTCCTCGTGCACTGTAGTTTGTATGGTCTACTAGCTGTGCCACCACCAGGTTTAACTCTAAGTGGAAGCCGTCGTACCCAAGGAATCTTGTCACTGTAATGCAGTCATTCTGTATGATAATGATCAAAACAATTAGATGCAGTGGGGGCAGAGGAAGGTGGGAGAGGACAGGGAGCAGGTGGTCCAGGCTCTGAGCAGCTGCCAGCTCCCCTCCCTTCCAGGTAATGAGAGGGATCCCAGGCCCTGCATAGATTTATTGGCTTGCCAGCCTCTCTAATAAGAATGAAGGTGGGGGTCGGGCGGTGGCACCGTGGGTTAAGCGCATGTGGCGCAAAGTGCAAGGACCAGTGTAAGGATCCCAGTTCGAGCCCCCGGCTCCCCACCTTCAGGGGAGTCACTTCACAGGCAGTGAAGCAGGTCTGCAGGTGTCTATGTTTCTCTCCCCCTCTCTGTCTTCCCCTCCTCTCTCCACTTCTCTCTGTCCTATCCAACAACGAACAGCATCAACAATGGCAATAATAATAACCACAACGAGGCTACAACAACAAGGGCAACAAAAGGGGGAAAAAAGGAGCAGTGGATTCATGGTGCAGGCACTGAGCCCAGCAATAACCCTGGAGGAAAAAAAAAAAAAAAAGAATGAAGGTAACTAGGTAACTATCAGGCTCATAGGACTTTCTGCACTGTGGGTCCAGTACATATGTCAGCTTGCTCTCTCCAGCTGCACTCTCTGGACAGAAGAATGTAAGACCATTACAACATGCTCTCCCCAAAACATCCTCCAGAGGCCATTTAATCTAGCCTGCGACTCCCAGCATAGCCTCTGTAGTATCCTATGAGGGAGAAATGCCACTAGAGAAGGAGCTGGGTGCCAAGGAGAACAGTAGAAGAAACCCGCCATTCATACTTTAATGATGACTCTTTAATCACTATCAGGCTACCCTTTCAGCTGGAGCCCTATTCAGGGAGTCCTGAGATTCCCAAACAGACATGATGGGCCTAGACCTCGAATAAATCCCTCTCTCCGTTGTTACCAGTCATTCCTAGCAGGAACAACACAATAGACCCCTTTGTGGGCCCCCATAGGACCTTGCCCTCATTTTGGATCAACAACAGTAGAGAATGTTCCATCCTCTAAAGGGAGGCTGGACAATATACTCTATGCTACACCTGAGGAAGATGGGTCCTGATATTGGGGCAGCTTGGAACGTTCCTACTTATGACCACAGAATGTGAGCTCAGATCTATAGGGATGTAGAGGTCACATAGGCTCCTAAGCTGAATATGGGCCCCAGATCACGACAAATCAATGGGGTTTACAGTCAACAATATTTATTCACCTTTCCCATATTTGGGAGCTATTCTCTTCCCTGATCCAGCTTTCTGGTCCTTCTGCCAGCATGACAATACCTCCCCAGACAATAATTAGGATCCACCTGCATATCAGATTTCAAGCTCAGGCAAAAATAAAAAAAATAAAAACACTAGTATAGCCACAGGCCCTTTGGAATATAACTAAAATATGCCTACTAGCTATCTACAAAATAGAGGGCCCCCCAACTCTTCATCTGCACTATTCCAGCCTTTAGGTCCATGATTGTTCAATGATTTGTTTGGCTTTGTATATTAACTCTCTTTTCAACCACTAGGTTCCAGATGCTAGCATGATGCCAACCAGACTTCCCTGGACAGACAACCCCACCAATGTGTCCTGGAGCTCCACTTCCCAAGAGCCCTTCCCCACTAGGGAAAGAGAAAGACAGGCTGGGAGTATGGATCAACTGTCAATGCCCATGTCCAGTGTAGAAGCAATTACAGAAGCCAGTCCTTCCACCTTCTGTACCCCATAATGATCCTGGGTCCATACTCCCAGAGGGATATAACTAGTATAGTCATGGAAAAAAATAGTATAGTCATGGACCCTCTGGAATATAAAATAGGCCTACTAGTTATCTTCAAAACGGAGACCCACCCCCAAAACTTCATCTGCACTATTCCAGCCTTTAGGTTCAGGATTAGTCAACAATTTGTTTGGCTTTATATGTTAACTCTTCTTTCAGCCACCAGGTTCCAGATGCTACCATAATGCCAACCAGACTTCCCTGGGCAGACAACCCTACCAATGTGTCCTGCAGCCCCGCTTCCCCAGAGCCCTGCCCCACTAGGGAAAGAGAGAGCTAAGCTGGGAGTATGGATTGACCTGCCAACACACATGTTCAGTGAGAAGCAATTACAGAAGCCAGACCTTCTGAAATTCCACCTTCAGCACCCCATAATGACCCTGGGTCCATACTCCCAGAGGGATAAAGAACAGGAAAGCTATCAGGGGAGGAGATGGGATACCAAGCTCTGGTGGCAGGAATTGTGTGGAGTTGTACCCCTCTTATCCTATGGTTTTGTCAGTGTTTCCTTTTTATAAATAAAAATTTAAAAATAATGATAATAAAAAGAAAAAAAGAATAGAGAAGTTTCCAATGGAGGAGATAGGATACAGAATTCTGGTGGTGGGAATTGTGTGGAATTGTACCCCTCTTGTCCTACAGTCTTGTCGATCATTATTAAATCAATAAATAAAAAAAAGCCAGTGAGACAAAAGATGCAGTTTGGACACTTGCAGTTTAGGCAAGTGCATCATGGTGTAAGATGGAGTAGAACAAGCTCAGGACAGTGAAGAAGACATGCAGAGGCAGGTAAAAGAGGGTCACTGTGGGGTGGAAGCTTGTTCTAAGAATCAAGCAGGGAAGCTTTGAGAATGTGACACTTGTGTTCATACCTGAACACTTAGGAGAAGGCAGCTTCCAGAAAGATCCCAGGATGTAATACAGGGAAGCCACCGTCAGCCTGGCAAGGTGAAAAAGAGAGAAGAGATGGGCAGGAGGAATTGTGCACAAGTGTCAGGAAATTGTGAGGATGTGGTTGAGCTTGGCAGGGCTTGACCTGAGGAGTGTGTCTATCCTGCTAGTCTCTCTCTCTACCGAGAGGTTGAGCAAGGAGGGACAGGAGTAACCCCAAAGGTGTGCCTCGTCCTGTCAGACTCCCTGCCTCACAAAGCACCCCACATTCCTGATATTATGGCCATTAGATAAAAGAAAGGGGGAGATGTTGGGAAATTGTGAGGAGCCTCACAATTTCCCGACACACAAGGTCACTCCAAGTCACTCCACACCTGACAGCCTACTCACAAGTCCTTGTGTGTTGTCTCTGAAATGCCCATGTTCCTGTCACAGCTGGAGGCCCCGTCTGATTTTATTCAGCAAGCCCAAAAGCATGGAAATAAAGGAGCAGATTAGCATGTCAACACGGTTCCCAGGCCAGAAAATACCAGCCTGCACTGACACAGCAGCATCTGCTCCTCCTCTGGGTCATTAGAGAAACCTGTCCTCACCCCCACCATCCCCTGGGGAGCAAGGCACCTTCTCCTGCCAAAGGCCTGGCTGGACAGTGCTCCCTTACATTTCACAGTGAGCACAGGCCTGAATTTATGCCCGGTCATTGTGCCCCATTAAGGTTGCCATGGTTACA